>NC_080585.1:628333-1256666 GCF_029962835.1 Magnolia sinica | reverse complement strand
TGATGGGAGGTTAATGAACAACACGCCCATTGGATGAATGTAATTGAAATAGAGATGTTGAGATGGATGAGTGACAAGATAAGGAATGATAGAATAAGAAATGCACAGATTGGAGGGAATTTAAGAGCAGCACCAATAAGTAACAAAATGAAGGAAGGTTAACTTAGATGGCCCAGTCATATGCAATGGAGATCAATAATTACACTTGCTAAGAGTGACTTGGTACAAGTTGAAGGCTTTGAAAACCGCAAGGAAAAGGCCTAAAAGGACATAGGTGAAGGTAGCTAAAAAAAGACTTAATGACCTATGTTGTAACTAAAATTATGACCCTTGGTAGAGTGGAAGGACAGAAAAAGATTCATGTAGCTGACCCAATTAATTGGGATCAGGCTTAGATAATGATAATGATTTGACTTAGCTACATGCAAGAACATATTTACATATGATAACATATTCATACCATTACCATACTACCCAAAACTGTGTATCCTGTATATAATCAGCCATTTAGTGACTTTTCTATACACGCTCAGGAGGCATGGTAAATTAGGATCTTGCAAACTGGCACATGCAAACTTTGAATGCACTTGCAAGGTCCGGGAAAGCTTTTCAGGTAGGATGAGTTTTGGATATCTCTGGGTCTAAACGTCAGGCCAATGCACTGATCAGGTAAGCAAAACTTCAACATTTAACGTAAACCATTGGATTTTTTTACTAGCCGTTCGGCTTTGTCATATATGCGTGGTCCTCGTGGTGAAGTAGGCAATCTCATTTTTGAATCCTTGGATGAACAGGTGCATACCTCATGCAGGAGTACCACAGTGGCATGTGTTTCATGAAGCCTTGCATTCCATCTCGAACAAGACGAGTACTTAGCAATCTCTTCACCATGAACCATTGTCAGGCACGGAGGTTTGCCGCTCACACAGCACAGCTCATCCACAAGCTACACCACTGTTGGTCCTCATAAAGGATGACCTGTGTTTCACAAACATCTAACAAACTGTCGCAACCCTAAACCTTTCGGTACTATCATGCCACCGTGTAGATCGCTAGGATAGTCAGATCTAAATTTATCCTGATATCCTTACCATCCATAAAAGGTACCACTGGATGGACCGTTCTGATTGATAGATCACTTGCCACGTGTAGTGTCGAGAGATGGCTCTACCCCACATGGGAGATTTTGGAGGGTGGTAGAACCTGGACGCGGATTTGGCGGTGTTGCCCACAGTGCCCAACACATCCGAGGCTGGCAACACCACCTGATCCACGTCAGGTAGAACCTACTGTATCATTCCCAATTAACTTATATACAACAGTCAGGGATTTTTTTATTTTTAATGCCCCCACACTCTTGTAAGTTACTTTAAAATCGAATTCTCACAGATGCTAAATACAAGGTATGTACTGAATTCTAGGTGCCAATTGTGTTGTCCAATCATAACTCGACATGGCATAATTAAAAAATAAAATAAAATTGCAAAGGATAACCCTTCTGGTGATTTGTGTGAATTTGACATTTGACAACCTACGAATGGCATGAAACATCCAGTTTATGTCCAAACAGGCCCCACTTTAAAGACAGAAGCATTCAAGAACTATATACACTCGGATTTGGTTTCTACAAGTGGGTCGAAGCTTCAACATGTGCATTATATAGATGTGTATGACCCTTCGGGCCATCCATGATGCCCATTATTGATCATACATGGCCAAAACATAATACTGATCAAATGATCTTAGCCATCTAATAGATGGATATCAAAATAATGATTGGATATAATGCTCAAGGGTTCAAAGCTCACAGGTAAAATCATATGGTTTAGATCATCTGACAAGTGTGAGTTTTGGCCTATGATTCACCAATGATGGGGACTTCAAAATTTGGATGCTCCAGATTACCATGCATACATTCCACATGTGCAAGTGTGGAACCTTCATACCTCCTCTCAATGATGATAATACTCGCATATGCATTTTACTAGTGAAGTAAATAGCCTTATAGATGTTCTAACAAAACTAAGGAATTAGCAGAAAAGGAGACACAAAAACTAAAAAGGATGGACGAAAGCAGTAGAAATAATCTACATAGCCTAAACCTGTTTCCATGCTCTGCTAGGAAAAACGATGGACTGAAATGGTGAGGAATAAACCTCAACCAAAAACAGAGTGCAAGCAAGGCCCTAATCTCTTCATCTTTGTCCTTGTTGCCTTGCATCGCCTCCTCATATGAACCAACCCTAGTCCTAACCTTAAGGACTTCTCATTTCCTGTTTGTCGTACCTCGACGACGATTTCCTGGCCGTTGCTTCCTCCGAGGCTGCCCACATTTCCCATCAACACTGTTGGTTTCATGCCGGGCAGAAGGAAGAGGCACACGATGCTCATGAGCCAAAACAGGGAACCCAACAGCAGGGATTCTGCCAAAAAAAAAAAAAACAGGAACAAGAAATTCAATTAACAGATCCTTAGGGAAATGATTTGGATTTAACAGGCTATGACTTCCATTGAGCAATAATATGATCAAACGTGTATCATGGTCTGCCCATGATTTGGTCTGAAAGGGAACCCATGATTTGGTGATGGAAAGAGTTTCATGATGGGCCACAGTGGATGAACCAAGACCTAAAAAGATTGCCCCAGTACAGAAATCCCTACTCTTCTATTGATGGCCTGTAAATGGATCCAAAGATTGAACGGCTAAGATCTTCCAATGTAGGTTATCTTTTGGCCATAATCCATCAATAGTAGGGCCCATCTGACTAAACATTTCAGGCTATTGAACCATGGACCCCACTTCTAAAAACTGAAAACCCTCGGATACTAGGCATATACTACCATGTCACACAAGCATGGGGCCTTACATTCCTTTAGGTAGATCAATGTGAAGCCAGCTACATGTTCATTTTCATATGCACACCAATAGGCTTAGTGTTGCAATGTGGCCCACCAAAAAAGTCAGCAGGCCGATTTTGGGGGCAGGCCAAGATGATAAACAGCCTAGATCCTACAGACAAGCATGTGGCACTTTGGCATGGTTGGAGCTAGCATTACTCTTTCTAACACTTACACTATCCCATAAAGGGGCCTTAGGCACAAGGGACTAAGCTCTAACATTGTGGGTCTGGGTTGCAATAGGCATGCATAGTACATGCAAGGGTGGCTCTCTGTGCTATAGCCTTCTGAGATCTAACTTGGGAGCATACATAACACTTTGCCCCTAATCTAGAATACAGGATGCTAAAATGCAAGCAGAGGAGCATTATTCTCTAGCCGAATAGAAGGAAAAGGGAAACATCGTTGAAATCTTCCAAGATTCATACCCTTAGTGAGCACAGCAGACTCCTGTTTGGTCACAGAGACACCTAGGCCCTTTTCATTATGCAAGCGCTGGTGGAGAATCTGATTCTCAGCAACGCAGCAACGGAGAGCATATTCAAGCCGCTTGCATTCCGCTTCAAGATACCTGCTCTTCAACTCCAGATCTCTCACATAGAGCTTCTTTCTCTCCCTTGATTTCATTGCAGAGTCCCTATTTCTCATCTGTCTGAGAAAAAGGAAAAAGAAAAAAGGAAAAAAAAAAAAAGAGCTGATAAAACCGCCACAAATATGAAAGGGTGGTAATAAGATAGAATCTTCACCACTTTGCTTCTTCCAACAATGGTTTGCAAATGAGGAATCAAGATAGAAATCAAGACGACCAGCATTCCGTTGAGTCGGGTGATGCCAAGTTCATTTGAGAATGTATTATATATATATATATACCAAAAAGAAGAAAAAATTAGATAATAAGTGGAAAATATATAATTTCTTCCCAAATTATCATAGAGGCCCACTTTCTTGTAATTGAAATTATTCATTTAGCAGGCCTCACCTCATCATAGATGGTGAATGATCCAAATATGCCCACTAGACGGCTCCATAATTCATCAAATGGACTTTTTTTAAAAACACCATACATTTCCAAACTGCAAGCTAGGACCATCTGATGAATGGGGGTTTAAGGAATGGGCCCATCTCCTCTGAAGATCAGCCCCATTTCTAGCCTCCCAGAAAAGTACCAAGAATACACTGATAGTGTTGAATCTGCAGCTGATTCAACACATGAATGAGCCTTCTAAGGCCACAAGGTGGAACCAATTTAGACAAAAAATCTGTTCCGGTCTATGGCCATTCCACATCACGGAATGACAGAATTCATAAACCATGCTTTCCAACCGTTTCACATTGCAGACTGAATTTGTAAAACATGCTTTTTATTATGTGTTTGGGGTTAAGCTCTCTGGATTTTCATAGGAAATTACAAAAATAGAAGAATAAAGAAAGGGGAAAAAAATCAGTCACAGCCGAATGAATAGTTCATGGTCGTTTTAATTTCTAGTAACGCCAACAGAAATTTTCCTTACAAATACCTCTGAAAATCCCAAAAACGGAAAACAAAATTGAAATTTTACGGATTTAACATTTGCATGAGAGATTTCGCATGAAACTCATCATTTTCATCACCTATAAATAAAAAGAAAAAACAAAATTGATGAAGAAAACCAAAATTATCAATATATATTTCACAATATTCCATGAAAATTACTAGTCTAGTCCCCCAATAGCATTCTCTTTACATATCCACAAGCAAATCATACCCTAGATTCCTGATATTTAGGAGCAAACTATGAAGGAGCAAACTATGAACGTGAGGAGAATCTCAGATTACTATTATAAAAAAAAAAAAACAAACTTTTTTTTACCAGAAATATAGATAAAACCAGAAGATAAACCCTAACTAATCGTACCTTTTCCTTTTCTTGTTCATCTGATCGTCTTCTGCAACGATTTTCTCTTCAGAGAAGTCGCTCTTCTCCATCTCCTCTTTCTCCTCAACAGAATTTGCTTCTTGACTCGGATTCTCGCCGTTCAAAGCCACATCGTCATCGGATCGAGCATCGGACGGCACATCGAGAAGAATGTCAGAGAAGAAATCGTTGTAGAAATCGCGATTCTCTGCGATTTCCTCATTGTCCTCGAGTAGGAACTGCTCCACGTCATTAATACACGAAGAAACGTGGACCGGAGATGGATTCGAGCTTTCTTTGGTGGATTCTTCGACGCAAGGCTCTGCGAGAAGATCAAGAAAGTCTGCGAACAGATCGATAGAGTCTGGAATGGATTCGAGCAGGTTTTCCCAATCGAGTTCTCTTGGAATGCCTTGATCTTGATCTTGATCTTCTACTATTCCCATGACGGAAAACCAAACAAAAAAAAAACCAAAAAAAAAGAAGAATAAGAAACAGAGAGAGAGGGAAGAGTATTTACAGAGAAGAAGAAGAGGAGAACAGAAGAGAAGGAAAATTGCAATTGGAGGGGCTTTGTCTTTCCGAGTTTAAAACGGAGGGCGAGAGCGAAGACGCGCTTGCTTCGTTCGCAAGCAAAGCCTCGTGTATCTCGCGACGCACGCAGCTTCGTGTATGAGTTCTCGCGACGCACGTGGCGGCGATGCAGAGGGCCTACACGCTGAATGGTCCGGTGATCGGAACCGTTCATGTTGTCGAATCTATGCTGTAAGATAGATCTTAATAATATTCTTCTGAACGGATGATCTTGACCATCGTTATCTGTAGATAAATTTCGAAAAATGAAAAGAAAATTTTCAAGGGCTCGCATCGAGTTCTAAAATCAGAGAAGCGGCTTTTGTGGATCCCTGACTGTGGGTCCTACTTTAATGTATGTTACTTACATCCACACCGTCCATCCTTTTTTAAAGGTAATTTTATTGGGAGATCCCAAAAATGAAGTAGATCAAAATCTTAAGTGAACTAAACCACAGGAAACGGTGACGATTGAATATTCACCATTAAAAACTTCCTGGGGCCAGTGAAATGTTTATTTGCCATCCAACCTGTTAATAAGATCACAAAGACTTTTATGAAGGGACTACATAAATATCAGCCTGATCCAAAATTTTTGTGGCTAACAATAAGTTTTAAATGGTCAATCGCCACTGTTTCTTGTGGTATGGTCCACTGAAGATTTTGATCTGCTTCATTTTTTGGATCTTTCGGTAAAATGAGCTTTAAAAACAGATGGACGGCGTGGATGCAAGGAACATAAATTACGGTGGGCCCACAGTCAGGGATCCATCGAAGCCGCGTCCCCCGTAAGGGCAACAAATGTAAAACGAACTTTAAAAATTAAAAAAATAATAATAAATAAATAAAACGAACTTGCATTACGAAGTTGCCGGAAATAATACAATAGATACGTTTCTACGATATTATGGTAGATCCTCTATTTCACATTACACCTGGCAATATAAAATTGGATCGGAACCATCAAAATAGTTTTACCTACTTTAGACTTTATATATTAAAAGAAGGAAACAATTTTTGTGACTCGAATGTGCAAAAAAAAAAAAAGTACGGTGAAAAAAAAGTAATTAACGGTTGAAATTCTGTGGTGATGGTTGTATTAAAAGATTGCTGAAATTTTGTTCGATACTCTTAAATTTTGATCCATCAGCATTAATTTATGCGGTCAATTTAATCGAATGGTTCAGATTTACCGGATAAAAGCCAAGTGTACGGTGGAAGAGTTGCTCTACCATAATATGATGGAGATGTATTTATCTTATCGTATCTTATTCTTTTTCTTTTCATTTGAAACTGCTGTGTATTTGCGTCATTCAGCCAATCGCGGCTCGTTTTGGACTGTTACCAACCAATCAGAGATTTTAGATGACTTTGTATTGTAGCAGGATCCGGAGGGAAATTTACTAGCCGTCGATTTTCCAGCTTGCGGTCGATTTGTAGGACGGGGATTCGGTACTACCCTGGCCTGTTCCGAGCTCGGAACAGTCTGGGGCTGTGAGGGGCCTACCGTGATGTATGGACTTATCCACACCGTCCACACATTTTTACATATCATTTTAATCTACAATGCAAAAAATGAGGCATGTACAAGGCTCAACTGGATCACACGGTGGGTATTAAACGATCACCATTAAAAGTTTCTTGGGAGCCGTAGAAGTTTTGGATCAAGCTGATATTTGTGACCTTATAAACAGGTTGGATGGATAATAACATCACGGTGGGCCATAGGAAAGTTTCAACGGTGGACATCGTTATAACCGCTGCTTAATGTGGTGTGGCCCACTTGACCCTTAGGTCCGCCTTGGGATCATAACTAAGAATGATATGGAAAAATGGATGGACAGTCTGGATAAACCCATACGTCAAGGTGGACCCCTCAAAGGCCCGGCCTGTTCCGAGCTCGGTACAAGCAGGTAGTGCCCAATCCGCGTCCCGCTTTCTGGGACCATATGCAGAACATACCCTGATCAGACCCGTTCATCCTCTGCTATTTAGTGTTGATGGCCATGATCCCTCATTCAAATCTAATACTTGTACCCACAGATGAATATAGGTCACTCAAAAGAAATTTTTTAAGGAGTACGCTGGTGCTACTGCACGACATACCCAGTCATACGGAGGGCGTGCATCAGATCCATCCTGTCCATCAGGTCCACTGCCACATTTTCAATATGGATTCTAAAAATCAGCCGAATCCAATGTGGGTCACACTGTAGGAAAAGATATAATCATCAAAAGCTGTAAATTCACGTGGTGTGTACCATATGATCCTTGATCCTCGGAATGTCCCAATTTCCGGATAATCCACTCATCCTAATTTGGCGCTTGAGATGAGTGAATTGGATTTTAATGGCCGGAGCATCCATCTCAACTGTTCTCATGGTGTAACCACCTAGGTTTTGAATCTGATTTTTGGGCCAGTCCCACTGGTAATCTAAACTAGCCCTTAAATTGTTAGACGGGATTTTGATTGTACTAGTTTCATGGTATTGTCAAATACCATCTTATCACTTTTTTGAAAATTAGTGAACCCAAAGACTTTTATTTTGGAATTTATTTTCCTCATGGAGCTTTTTATTTATTTATTGTTTATCTTAAGCTTTTTCTTTATTTTCCAACATGTCTTTCAGGTAATAACTGACTATATATTTTTAAGTGTACGTTCATCGCCATCAATTTATTCGACATATGGGTACCGCCAACAGCTTTTAAGGCTTTATAAAAGTATTATTTTTGCTCCGACGACCACATTTCTTAAAGATTGGAGCCACTGATAAGTGAAAGATATTTTAAGTGATTTTTTTTTTTAATATCATTTTCTTTAAAATGGAAGCAACTTTTGATTATGAATAGAGAGGGGTAGCTGTGCTTGTTATTGCCGTGGACTGAGTGATTGTCAAAAGGAATTTAAGATATATAGAGATGGTTATGGTTATCATGTGGAAGACAATGAATGAGATTAAATTTGGATTTTGTAATGTATTATCGTGATTGAAGTGGTTGTCATATGTTAAGGGTTTGTATTATCTATGTTAAGGGTCTGAGTTGTCATGTGTTAAGAATTTGAATCTATATTGTCATATGTTAAGGGGGTGTTTAAAGCATGGGATTAGATGGGTTTAAGTGGGATGGAATTACCAAAATGTAATGATTACACTATGTCAGGATTGTCGTCTAATCCTATGGCTTGATGCCATCCCACTTCATGTTTGGGAAACAGATTGGCTACTCATCTTGCCAGCACCGGTCGGTGCTTTGTGGGCCCCAACATGATGTATGTGTTTCATCCATGTCGTCCACCCATTCTTTCATGTCATTTTATGGTATGAGCCCAAAAATGAGTTTGATCCAAATCTCAAGTGGATCGCACAGTTGGCCCTATGAGATTTTTAATGGTATAATTCAATCACTATTGTTTCCCCATGGTGTGGTCTACCTGAGATTTATATCTACCTCATTTTTGGGACCGAGCCTTAAAATTATATTTCAAAATGGATGGACGGCATGGATAAAACACATACATCATGATGGGGTCCACATAGCACCGACCACTAGCCACACGAAATCCAAAGTAGAATTGTAGAAACCCTTACCCCAGTGCTGATTCCAAGAAGGGCTTCACAACTCATGCCTTGTCTGAGTCGCAAACAGGATGTTGCAATGATCCATGGGATCTTAAAACATACTCCCACCTAATCCCATTTAAACCCATGCGCCAAACACCCCCTAAGAGTCTAGGTTATCCATGTGTTAAGTGTTTAGGTTGTAGTTGTCATGTGTTAAGGATTTATGTATCATATATTAAGGGCTTGGGTCATGATTGTCATATGTCAAAGGTATAGATTGTCATGTGTTACAAGTTGAAGTTGTCATGTGTGAAGGGTCAAGGTTGACACACGGTAATCTAAATCCTTAACACATAATAACCTCAATCATTCAAAAACAAATGGTTATAGTACCAATGGCTACAGACTAAAACATTATTTTGCTACAAATCTACTTCATAACCTTTATATCATTTTAGTAGTGAATACATGACAACTTTGACCCTTAATACATGACAATCTCAATCTTGAAAAAATAGTAACTATGATACTAATGGCTACAGATCTAGTGTTTTTGCTTCATTTTAGTAGTGAATGCATGACAACCCTGACCTTGAAAAAGCAATGATTGTGGTATCAATGATTACAGACTAAAATCATATCTATTTTTTTTATTTTTTTTCGTTATGAATATAGCCTATAGCCTTTTTTCCATTTTTGGTAATGAATGCATGATAACATCACCCTTTAACATATGACAATATCGGCCTTAGTGCATGACAACCTCGGCTCTTAACATGTGATAATCTCGACCTTGGCAACATTAGTGCTTAACACATGACAACCTCGACCCTTAATACATGACAACCTTGATCTTGACCCTTAACAATATAAGGATGTTGTTTATGAGGCCCACTATTGAGTATATGTTAAGGGTCGAGATTGTCATGCGTTAAGGGTCGTGGGGCCCACTATGTAATATGTGTCGAATATCTACTCCATTAATTGGATTCATAATTTAATTTAATTCCGTGATAAGTTCTCAATTTCATTGCTTCTATGGTCAAAGAATGAGTTACATTCACAGGTAAAGCGGACCCCATCATAAAAAAATAAAAAAAATAAAAAAATAAAAAAATAAAAAAAGAAGAAGAAGAAGTTACAAGTAAACGGCTATCGAGCAATGTTATTGGTTATTATGGGTTATCATGATATATATAATTTATCCATAACGTCTATATATTTTAACAGAACAATTTAGAGCATCAGCTCTAGAAGGAGATAGACCAAAGGCTTAAATGAACCATACCACAAGAAACAAGGGTGATTAAACTCTTACCATAAAAAATTTCTTAAATTGACTACATCTTAAGAAAATTTCTAAGGGCGTTCGTAAACTGTCTATAAAGTCTACTATTACATATACATGAAATACACTTCATTCATTGACTTGGGAATTTTATGAAAAGTTATTGTTGTAAGCATGGTTAGCACCCACTAGTCACATTGACTATATCACAATAAAATAATTCATATCGAACTGACACCGTTACAAGTTTTTATGTTTTGTGGGCTATATAAAAATCATGTCAGTAAAAAGTTAGTATCTTTACACATAAATAAATAACTACAAAGAAAATGAATGGATTAAATATATGTTTCAATAAACCCAATAAAGCAATAACTAATTCCGTTGATGTTTATTTATTTAGGATTAGATGTTATAAACTTCTTCTTCACTTGAAATCCATATTACTATTACTAATATAAGGATATGACAATTTATTTCAAACTTATTTTAAAACCCTATCAAATAATTAGTTTAAGAATATTTGAAACATCCTATGCCATACGACAGTATTAGTACAGTCAAAATTCCTTCTTAGACTCGCTACCATCGTTTCTAACTCGAAAATTAGAATGACTGTACAAACTAACCTCTAACTAGAGTTGGACATTTTTGACCCGATTCGAACCGAATCGACAGCCTGAATCGGTGCGGATCGAGTAGGGCTAATTAGATCCGATCATTCATCAGATCGAGTTTGGATCAGTGACCAATCCGGACCGATTCAATTAACGATTCGATCCACGCAATGTTCATTCAACACAATTTTCTGTAATGTTGTCAACTTGAGATCGGGGTATACCTCATTTTTGGTATAATACCATAAAATGATCTAGAAAAATAGATGGATGGCATGGATGAAATAAAAACATCATGGTGGGTCCACTGAGCACCAACCATCAGCCATGGGCCAGTGGCAGGGGAGTAACCAATCCCTCTCTCAACTCATGGCTCAAGGTACACATCGAACACTGAGCTTGATAGATAGAGAGAGAGGGGGAAATAGTTCTGTGCGTCGAGCTCATGGGAACTTCCCATGAGGTCGAGCTATGTGGGCCTCACCGTAACGCGTGTCGAACATCAACATCGTGCACTTGATGGGTCCCCTTTAAATTATGGGATATCCCAAAAATCAGCCGTATACGGAACTCAGGTGTGCCATACCATCTAAATCATGTGAATACATTCTTAAAACATATAAAATCACTTGGTGGGGCCCACCTAAAATTTGGATGCATCTGAAACTTGGTCTCACCCCTCATCCAAGTGGGACACACATAATGAATGGTCTAGATTTGTGAACCACACATTAGTGGGCCCAAAAAATGATTATGAATATTATAATGGGAGGGTAACACGTGAAGCATTCACGGACTAGCACTTTAGTAATGGCTAGTAGCCGGCAGATGTACCAATGCACCACAGGTGATATGATGTCAACAAATTTTATGGGCCTCATCATAAGGTATGTGTTATATCCAAACCGTCCATCCATTTGGCGGGCTCATCTTAAGGCTTGAGGCGAAAAATAAGAAAAATCCAAATATCAGGTGGATCACAATGCAAAAGGTAGTGGGGTTAAACGTGTCATGCCCCAAACTCAGAAATCGGGCTCATAAAATTTTCGATCGCCGAATCCAGTGCCGACAACCTCCGTAGTACCCCATTCTCGACTCCCAACGTCCATACGCCATATTTCGATCCTGGGATCGTATAAGGAGAATTTTTTAATGTATATTTAACTCATAATAAGCATAACCACAAGTTTACTCAAATCACAAAGGCAACATCATCATCACATATCCACTAATATAAACAGTTGAATACAGTGCTGAAAGGGAAATACATATGTCAAAAATCAAAGCTCCATAAGTCCACTGCACGCTCCAAACTCAATGTTATTGCAACCTAACGCCACCTGCACGCATCTATCATGCATAAGCTTATAAAAAGCTTAAAGGGTGGTGAAAGTGTGTGCACCAGGTAAGTGTTAAGTACGCAATATTAAAGTAATCAAAGTAAGCGGAAGTACTGACAAGTCCATGAATCATACAATATCAGGGTACACAATGCAAGTCAATTATGCAAATGAGGAGTCAAAGCGAGCCAAATATTAGATGTCGAGGATACAATGTCATAAATCATACAATATCGAAATAAGCAGAAATATACTTGAGATGTAACTCGACTGATTGTGATAGTAATGGACCTTCAGCTTAGTGGTTATTGAATGATGATTTAAAGTAACCATTGATTTGGGCTTACCATCCAGGGTTGTTATGTCCAACGGTTTTCAAGGATGGTCTTTTAACGCGTAGTTTTGATACTCGCCCTTTGTGGCTTATTTTGATATATGTCTATGTGGCTTGTTTCGATATCGCCATATGTGGCTTTATTTTGGTATTTGCCTTATATGGGCTCGATATTTTATACTATACAACCATGCGATAGTAAGCCCCATAAGTTGTGATATGATTGACCACTAGTCGACGGTTTTTCATTAAACATCATAAGGTGGAGTCTCATGAGCCGGGGATGGTGGTAATAAGACACTATGCCCGAACTGTCGACCTACGCTGGGCTCTGAGCTCCCCGTAGTGACTTTGAGCTTACCTAAATTAGCTGATTGTAACTGAACTAATAACGGTTTGGTTAATCATGCATCCATAGCACATTGGTGATGACGGGTGGCTATTCTGAATGCTGTAGCACGTGCCCTTAGGATCTTCGGGGTATCGTTTCGCTAGCTCCCAGACCACCGACTATCGACCCCTATCCGACTGGATGATTTTCTCAGGTCGATGATTTGCATGGGCGACGAGCCCAAGTCCAACTGGATGTGCATCCCCAGGTCGATGTGCATTCATGCATTCATACATTTAAAAAGACTGCATCATGTATTGTTTTAATTATCTTATTGTTTTATAACTATGCTTACCTAATGTGGCGGTGTGTAATCTTGAGGAGAATTCATACTGAGCTGGCCACTCATCCATCAAATATATAACTGTACAGGTAAAACAGGTGGCCCAGATGATGTATATGTTTAGACTTGATGAGGAGCTATGCAGGTGCCATAGATGCACGGTCGTATTGCTATGAGGAGTTACGTGGTCATGCGGCTTACATTTATCTGCTTTCTATTATTTCTTATGTGTGAAAATCTTGAAATCGTTAATGTTGAGACATTGGTTTGTATAAGTCATTATGGGCAACCTCTTGTATATTTTAAATGTAATTGAAATTTTTTTCCTTTATGCTTACTTGTCCATTCTACGCTTATCTGTTTACTCTGATAGTTGAAAATATATATATATATATATATATATACTCGAATTTGACCATCCTTTAAGGTTAACACTTGGGGTTTTGGGAAACGAGTCATATACTCGGGTCCTGAAGATTCGGAGCGTTACAGTTGGTATCAGAGCATAGTTTGGACAACCTTGGCCTTGAGAAATGACCTTATACAAACTTTAAATGTCTCAAGTTAGGATATTTGAAATTAGAAAATTGAACTTAGGTGAACTTCCCTTAGATTTAGAAGAATGATTGTGAATATAGAAACCCAAACTTAGGTCCCCTTAGAAATTATTAGATCAATTATTTGAACTTCGGTGAAATCTCCTTGTAGCTAGGAGAAATTGAGGACGTGGAAACTTGATATTTTAAGCTCCATGTAGACTTGTCTGAATGATTGTAAGACTTAGAAATGAACATAGGTTCCCTTGAATTTTTCAAATTAGTTGATTGAAATTAGAAACTAAACATAGGTATCTTGGGAGAACAAATACATACTATAATATAAATAGGACCTGACGAGAACCTTCCTTGGACTTGACTCCTAAAGAATGATCTTTAGGAACCTAGAAGTTCGTACCTCTCCAAAATTTTTCTTAGATAGAATGAACATTGTCACAACAATTAGTAAATGAAATAGACTTGGCATTGTAGGAAATTCCTTGCCCACCATATTGTACCTTAAGACAAACTTAAAACCCCATAAGCTTAAGAATCATACGTAAGAATGATAAATCGAACTCATTAATACATCTCTTCAATTAGAGATGGTATCCCTCAAAATTTTCCGTACTTAGAATTGACTAGAGGCAAAGTTATAAATTTTTTTGTTAGATTTTCAATCTTAGCATAAGCATATTGGAACTAGAATTGAAATCCTACAATAGATTTAGTAAAAACTTAGATTTCACGTAGAAGACCCCGATCCTAAAAATTTTTACATTAAGCTTAGAAGATTAGAGTGGCGCAGCAGAAGCATAAAGGGCCGCCTAGACTTGTCCTTTATGAGAATACAAGATTACAGGCCATTCAGGAGTCCAGAATAATTGGGATAACGAGTTGATGGAACCATATTTAAATGAAGTTTACATGGTTTGACCCAAATTCTAAGTCCTAACAAATCTCAATGACTCTAATGCTCTGATCAAATAAAGGATCGAGATTTAACAGGATTATGAATGGATACCAAAATCCTTTATCCTGCGCAGACAGATGATCGATGTATCAGGCTCAAACCTACTACGACCATCTATTCGTGTTAGCCTGAACATTGGAAATTTGAAATCTTCAAGGGGGGTAGTTTGCAATGACTCTTGTTTTAGTAGTGAGTTATAAACACTTATACAAATAACCTTAATGCAGAAAACAAGCGGATGCATACGGGCACCGTAAGATAGATTGTGTTGAATCTCGAGGACGAGATTCTCTTTAAGAGGGGGTAGATTGTAACACCTCGAACTTTTCAATACCGAGTATTGAAAGTCCTCGAGTGTTACCGTAAATTTAACCTACTAGCTAACCTAACCCTACCTCCATCCTCCAACGTAAATCTGACCAATTAAGAGTGATCTTCATCCATAAATCAAGTCATCTGACCGCTGATCATGTGGTCTGATATACATACCTTCCCTTGACTAAATCAGTGAATAACTCTTTATCCATAATAATTTGAATGTAAGTTCTTTTGTAAGGATTGTTTAAAAATGGGCATAGAACCACATAGAACCATTAGATTTCACAAAAATTCTAGATCAACAATAATTATGAAAATGCCATTAACCTATACTCCTGAATTCTAGATCACATAGTCCCATGATCCGTTTTATATAAAATTTTATACCAGGCCTAATTATCATAAATTAACCATACACGTCAAATTTTAACCCTTAGATCATAGTAAATCAGCTACTTGACATCTACATCCGTTCGTACACTTATCAGATCAAGATTCTGATCCGTCCATCTTATTCACACCATATGAATATGCTTAACCCACCATTAGAATCAGAATTTGAGAAACTTGCACATGTAAGAAAGTCACTCGAATCTAATGTTATATAAGCCCTACCCCTAATCACTCCAGAAACCTATTTTATATCCATTCGTTTACGAAACTAACCGTACATCAACCCACATACATGGCCGGAGTGCATACCATCAAGTTTCCATATTTTTAACAAGTCATCTAACCACTCATCCTGATTTGATCCGCCAAATGAGTCATCCGAATATGAGAATAAACTAATCATCATGAAGATCTTAGGGTTTAGGTCCAAACTGCCTGGTAACTTGTCAATCAGAGGAGTGAAAATATTATTTTAGAATTTTGAAATATATTAACCATTAAAGGAGAATCTTTGTCATCCTTGAGAGATTATAGCTCAAATTTGGGCGATGGAAAGAGCGTGAAAAATAAATATCACTCGTCAATTTTCATCACATTTGGACAGAAGACTCATGAGTTACAGATGGCAAAAGTTTTGAAAAAAAAAAGGGTAGAATTGTAAATATGGTAATACCACATGCATGGCACTATTGATGAGAGTTACAAATGAAGTTTTAACGGTGAATACCATTTAATGCATTAGCAGATCGTGCGGCCCACCTGAAGTTCAGATCTACTTCAAATTTCGGACCATGGGTTAGCATGGTGTGCCAAAGACGGTGAATGGAGTGGATCTTTCGGAAGATCATCACAAGTGGACCCCATATATTTTGAACAACAAAATAGAAAAAAAACTTATCTGCATGTGGTAACAGTGGATGATGAAACTGGAATTACAGTAGTTTCCACCCCCATGTCCCTACAACATGTAAACCTAGTCATCTGATAAGTTTTGAGGACCATTTTAGTTGTTGACATTCAATTTGGGAACAATCTGACCATTAGAATGACAGAAACCCACCGTTAGGAGTAGAAGTTTAGGTGTATGGCCCACTTAAGAGTTAGGTCAGCCTCATTCTTGAGATCATAGCCTTATATAAGTAAATGAACCTAATAAACGGAGTGAACCTCATCTAAACATCTCTGTGGGCCCCACAGCCATCTTGAGCGTGCACTAGAAGAGGTGCTCTCGCTATCCACCGAGCCGAGAACATCGGTCAAGCAGGTTTGACTCACAATTCTTTAAACAGAGAGATTTCTCTCTCTCTCTCTCTCTCTCTCTCTCTCTCTCTCTCTCTGTTTTGTAAACAGGGGATGGGCGTATGTCCGTGTTTGTGATCAACGGCCCACCTACATTGTTCATATGGGAAATCCAAACCGTCCATCGTGTTAGCACCGTGGGCTCAACCAAAACCCATAAACTTCACGTGTTTTAACACGTGTTCAAGCACACGATTCCCGGCGTAAACCAACCTTATAAGCACAACATTTTGAAAACGGAAACGTTTTGGCAAGCCAGCTGGCACGATCCGCGTGGGAGAAAATCCTTCCATCCCGACCGTCCATTTCAAACCGATCTTAGCCCTCCATGCTAGGTTTTCTATTCATAAAGAGAAGGTGAGAGAGTGCCAGCCATTTTCCCTTCTCCATTAGAAGCCACCGCCCAAATCCTCTCCAAGCTTTGATAAAGCTTATCTGGAAGCTTTCTAGGACCCATGGGTATTGTCTGAAGGAAGCAGATGTGAGGGAGAAGCTCCGTTTTCAAATACACCATTAATGGGTGTCATCTTCCCCGATCAGAGTGGAGCCGCACCCGCCGAGATGTAGCGAGCTGGGGCGATTTTCGGTCAGATTTGGGGTACCTGCTGGCCATGGTCGAAGGAGAGAGAGAGAGAGAGAGAGAGAGAGAGAGAGAGAGAGAGAGAGAGAGGTAAGAAGGAAAAAAGAAAAGGGAAATGGAGGAAGAGGAAAGAAAGATGAGGAAGATGGAGCGTGCGGCTGCCTCCTTGCTAACTCGAACCAAGCAGAGATTGGATCAAGCTAAGCTGGGCATCCAGCTACTACTGCTGAATCTCCAACAGAAGAAGAATGGAGAGAAAGGGGAGGTGCACGGCTGCACCAACTCAAATTAGGCCAGCCCGACCCCGCTGGTGAGTCCAACTCGCTGGACCGAGTTAGGCATGGGTTCGGTCCAAAGGGGCTTGCTGGTGCATGGTGTTGGGTGGAGAGGAAGGAACGTAATGGAGGAAGGGAGAGAGAGAGAAGAAAAGAAAGAAAATGAGAAGAAAGAATAGAGGTGAAACCGGAAAGAGAAAGGGAGATCCGGGTTAACTCGGTTTCGAACCGAGTCAACTCACCGGGTTAGCCTGCTGACCCATTGGCTAGGTCCAGTCCTGGTACGGCTGGACTTTTCGGCAGGAAGAAAGGAAGGAGTCTGAGAGAGAGCATGATAGGTGCTTATATTGAGCCAAGTCAACTCAACTCGATCCAAGTTAACAAGGTGAGTCAACATTTTCTCTCATTCCAGTTTTGTTTCGATGCACTATTATCAAGTATTACCGTTGTTATTATTAGGACTATTAATATTAGTAAAGATTAGCCATTAGTGGATCATTATGTTAAACAAGTTATTATAAACAAAACGCAATTATTAAATAGTAGTATCTTGTCTATCATTCTTAAATATTCATTTTGGATAGTCATTGATGTCACCATGATGATTATTTTACTACATTAACTAATATTAACTATAACACTAATGTTAACAATTATTTTTTAATTATTAAATTAACATCATTACCATTTTCATCATTATTAGAATTGTTAAATATTAGGATGCATGACCATTAGTAAATTATCTATTCTAATGAAAGTTATTACATACAAGAAATTAAAATGATATCATCATTAAATACTAATGTATTGTTTTTATCATAAATAATATATCATAGTATTAATTGTCATCATAATGATTATTAACTAATATTTATAACATGAATGTTAGTAAATATTTTATAATTATTAAATCAGCATTCTTAAGCTATTACACATCAACTACAATTCAAACCCTAAAGTTAAGATTACAACTAAGCTCTAGGATAAAACCATAATTGTACATTAAAAATCCTAAGGTAAGTAAATTCAAAACCCTAAGTCATGATCTTAAACCTAGGTAGTACATAGAACTTGGATCTAATGGTACAAGTTCATGAATTGTGTTAGGATTCAATCCTAAAGGCGCAAGCACTTTGCAACACTAGTAGGTGATTCAAAGTATAAGGTGATGATTATTCCCCTTGAGCTTTCCATTTTCCCACTAGCTTAAGTTATAGTTTTTATTTTAAATTATAATTAATATATCCATTTCATGGTCACATGTGTTAATTGTTGGAATTAAATTGTTATATTACATGCTTAATGTTTATCCTGCATATTTATTCATGCTTGTAGATTATTTATGGATTGCTTATGAAACTTAAACTAGTACACTAGTAGAAAACCTCCCACTTATATGTGTACACCCGTATTTGGGATATAACTCGACTGGTTGTGATAGTAATGGACCTTCGGCTTAGTGGTTATTGAATGATGATTTAAAGTAACCATTGATGTGGGCCTACCATCCAGGATTGTTGTGTCCAACGGTTTTCAAGGATGGTCTTTTATCGCGTGGTTTTGATACTCGCCCTTTGTAGCTTATTTTGATATCTATCTATGTGGCTTATTTCGATATTGCCCTATGTGGCTTTATTTTGGTATTTGCCTTATATGAGCTCGATGTTTTATACTGTACAACCATGCGATGGTAAGCCCCATATGTTGTAATATGATTGACCACTAGTCGACGATTTTTCATTAAACATCCTAAGGTGGTAGTATCATGAGTCGAGGATGGTGGTAATGGGACACTATGCCCAAGCTGTCTGCCTACGCTGGGCTCTGAGCTCCCCGTAGTGACTTTGAGCTTACCTAAATTGGCTGATTTAACTGGACTAATAACGGTTTGGCTAATCATGCATTAATAGCATGTTGGTGATGATGGGTGGCTAGTTTGGATGCTGTAGCACGTGCCTTTAGGATCTTTGGGGTATCGTTTCGCTAGCTCCTAGACCACCGACTATCGACCCCTGTCCGACTGGATGATTTTTCCAGGTCGATGATTTGCATGGGCGACGAGCCCAAGTCCGACTGGATGTGCATCCCCAAGTCGATGTGCATTCATGCATCCATGCATTTAAAAAGACTGCATCATGTATTGTTTTGATTGTCTTGTTGTTTTATAGCTATGCTTAACTAATGTGGCGGTGTGTAATCTTGAGGAAAATTCATACTGAGCTGGCCACTCATCCATCAAATATATAACCGTATAAGTAAAACAGGTGGCCCGGATGATGTATATGTTCAGACTTGATGAGGAGCTATGTAGGTGCCATGGATGCACGACCGTATTGCTATGAGGAGCTGCGTGGTCATGCGGCTTACATTTATCTGCTTTCTATTATTTCTTATATGTGAAAATCTTGAAATCGTTAATGTTGAGACATTGGTTTGTATAAGTCATTATGGGCAACCTCTTGTATATTCTAAATGTAATTGAAATTTTTTCTTTTATGCTTACTTGTCCATTCTACGCTCATCTGCTTACTCTGATAGTTGAAAAAAATAATATACTCGAATTTGACCATCCTTTAAAGTTAACACTTGGATTTTTGGGAAACGAGTCATATACTCGGGTCCTGAAGATTCGGGGCGTTACACTTTCACCCAAGGATATCTATAGCACCCCATGTAGAATAAATTTCTGGTGTCCCATTTGTCCATCCGCGAAATACTGTGGAGGCTACAGCCTTGATGTCGTTAGGGCATACGGTGGTCATGTCACACAAATGCGAGATGCATAAGTCACACAGTCTAATCATGCATCAATCTTTCGCATGTCGTACTCTTGTGTGGGGAAACTCCGCCTATCAGGGAATCCCATGAACAACCTACCCTATGGTATATGCAATGGTTAATCACATCTCATAACAAACATGCAGATGATGCGTATGGGCATGTATTATGATGTTATGCTGTCACATACTCATAATCGGTATCAATAACCGGCATCAACAGTCGGCCTCGACAATGTGGACATTTAACCAACATTGCCCCTAAGGAATGGCCACATAGAGCCAAATATATAATGGGCCCACGGCCTCACACAAAGGCCTAATATATAACACAATGGGCCTTACTCAAGGCCATATATATATAACAGGTGGACCCTGCTCATGAGCCTAATACATATCATAATGGGCCGTGCCCATAGGCCATGAATACATTACAATGGGCCTTACCCATGGGCCATGAATACACCATAATGGGCCTTATCCATGGGTCATGCATCACGGGCCTAATACGTGTCATAATGGGCCTCAACTATGGGTCACTTGTACATCATATAGGTCTCGACAATCGGTCTTAGCAATCGAAATTGGCCTTGACAATCGAGGTCGGCCTCAACAGTCAAAATCGACCTCGATATTCGGCCTTGACAATCGGAATCGGCCTATACAATCGGCCTCGACAAATCAGAATCGATCTCGATAAACAGAATCGGAATTGGCCTTGACAATCGGAGTCAAAATTGACAATCGGCATCGACATCGATAATTGGCCTCGACAATCAGAATCGACAAATTGGCCAAGTCAATCGGAATTGGCAATCGGCCATGACAATCAAAATCGGCAAGTCGGTTACGACAATCGGAATCGGTTGATAATCAGAATCGGCAAATCGGTCACGTTAATCAGAAATCGGCAATCGGTCCTGATAATCGTCCTCGATCGCTAATTGGCAATCGGCCACGACAATTAGAATCGGTCAATAATCGGAATCGACACTGATAATCAGCAGATAAACAAAGTGGGGTCATAGATGATCTGTCACGCCCCGAACTCGGAAACCGGGCTCACAGGAATCCCGATCGCCGAATCTGGTGCCGACAGCCTCCATAGTACCTCATTCTCGGCTCCCAACGTTCATACGGCAGATTCTGATCCTAGGATCCTACAAGGAGAATTTTTTTTTTATATACATTTAACTCGTAATAAGCATAATCACAAGTATACCCAATTTGCAAGGACAACATCATCATCACATATCCACTAATATAAACATTTGAATACAATACTGAAAGGAAAATACGTAAATCGAAAGTCAAGCTCCAGAAGATCGCTGCACGCTCCAAGCTCAACACTACTGCAATCTATCATCATCTGCACGTATCTATCGTGCATAAGCTTATAGAAAGCTTAGAGGGTGGTGTAAGTGTGTGCACAAGGTAAGTGCCAAGTATTCAATACAATGCCATGGTCATACAATATCGAAAATACCGGTAATCCATAAATCATACAATATCGGATTAAGCAGAAATATTGATAAAATAATGAATTATCAGAGTAAGCAGAAATATTGACAAGATCATACGATAACAGGGTAAGCGAAGATACAGACAAGTCCATGAGTCAATCAATGTCAGAATACGCAATATAGAACAACTATGCAAATGAGGAATCATAGATAGCCAAATATCAGATGCAGAGGATGCAATACAATATACATTCCTGATGAGTAACACAAATAGTGTCAGCCGTACCTAGGCCATATAAATGCAGAGACACAATAACCCAAAATGTCGTATGCCGCAAATGTTATGCAATATGCGGTGCGAATGGAATGACCATACTGGGGTGTGAAGTCGGGATGATAGTACGTAGTATCGCAGGCTATGGGGTCCATCACAAGGGACTTCTATCCAAACCAGTCCCATACCTAAATTTGGATAGTCAGACTCAATGTGGTAAACTCCTGATCTCAGGTTAGTCACGCGCCCCAACCGAAATCTTGACCATTGCAAAGGCACACGTAACAAATAGTTACGCACCACCAACCCGAGTGGATAGTGAATGAATGAATGCATGAATGAGTAGGCAACTCCTGCTCACTAAATCCACATATCAGTACAGTTCATCTCTGGGATCATTACCGGGGTTTAATACACTGCAAATGGCACTGTCTCACTCCCAGCAGCACAGTCCAAGTGAGCGTAAGAAACCTCACTATCCGCCTGGCCAATAGTCTGTCAATACCTATCCGGCACGTCGATAGCGGACCCATTCACGAGCTGGTCAAACTCAGCCTAGTAATGCCCCCTACCCTCGGGCGGGTAAGGCCACACCCCCTCCCAACCGACCACGACACAGTGGGAGACGCAGCCTCCTGGTATTCGGCACTCGGGCGCTCATGTATCCACTCGGTCTCGACGTTGGGGCGTCTCCTGGCCTCGGAGGTTTAGGAATTTTCACCCAGGGACATCTATGGCACCCGTATGCTAGAACCAAACATTTCCGGTGTCCCATCTGGCCATCCACGATATGCCTGTGGAGGCTACGGCCCTGATGTCGCAAGGGCACACAATGCAATATGCATGAGTCATACAATACAGTCATGCATCAATCCTACGCATACCATGCACTCATGTGGGGTGACTCCGCCAATCAGGGAGCCCTATGAATAGCCTGTCTTATGGCATATGCAATGGTCAATCACATCTCATAACAAACATGCAGATGATGCGTATATATTATGATGCTATGTTGTCTCATACTCATAATCGGTGTCAATAACCGGCATCAACAATCGACCTCGACAATGTGGATAACTAACCAACATTGCCCCAAGGAATTGCCCACATAGAACCAAACACATAATGGGCCGACGGCCTCACACAAAGGCCTAATATACAACACAGTGGCCTTGCCCAAGGAACACATATACACAACAGGTGGGCCCTGCTCATGGGCCTTAAATACAGGACATGTGGGCCCTACACATGGGTCTCGAATACATCAAATGAGACATGCATCATAGGCCCAACACATATCACAATGGGCCTTGCCCATAGGCCACGAATACATCACAATGGGCCTTAACTACGGGTCGCATATACATCATATAGATCACGACAATTGGCCTTGGCAATCGAAATCGGCCTCGACATTCGGAATCGGCCTCAATACTCGACCTCGATAATCGGAATCGGCCTACACAATTAGCCTTGACAAATCAGAATCAACAATCGGTCATGATAAACGGCCTCAATCGCTAATCGGTAATCGGCCACGACAATCGGAATCGACAAATCGGTCACGTCAATCGGAATCGACAATCGGCCATGATAATCGGAATCGATCGATAATCGGAATCGGCAAATCAGTCACGGCAATGGCACCGATAATCAACAGATAAACAAAGCAGGGTCTATAAATGATCAGCCGATCAACCATAATATAAAGATCGGCACTCGGCCGTGGTTATATCAAATCTGTTAGCACAGAGCCATCTGTCTACGGCGAATGGGGCCCACTTATTTGGGTTAACCCACTAAAGGAATGATGAGAATGGGCCTAACAAGGCCTAAGGGAAGGTCACAATGAGGACATCTAACCATCATTGTCCATCAATGTGGACATCTAACCAACATTGTTCCCAAGTAGTGACCCACATAAGGGATTCATACACAACGTAACGGTCATACATATATCATATTGGGCTTCATAGAAGGGCCTCGAATACATCAAGACGAGCCGCAAACCCTGGGCCGCCCCGATGGGCTTCATAAATATCAAGTAGACCGCATCGATGGGCTACGCCAGTGGGCCTTATATATATATCAAGTGGGCCGCATCAATGGGCCGCACTAATGGGCCTAATATGCATCACATTAAGGTGGGCCTTAATGGATGGTCCATAAGTACATCAAGGTGGGCCTCAATATTGGGCCTTGTATATATCAAGGTGGGCATCAATGGACGGGCCACAAATAAATCAAGATGGGCCTAATCATACATCCCAAAAATCATATTGGAGGATCATTTGGACCATACCACAAATGGCAATGAAGATAATAATTTTCATGGTTAAATAATTCACAGGGCCCACTCTGAAGTTTTATTTTCCAATCAATCTAATCATAAGGTCATGAAGACCTAGATTAAGAGGGAGAACAATTCCCCATTGATCCAGAACTTCCATGACCCAAATGGGTTTCAATGATAGACATTCAATCCTCCACTATTCTGTGGTGTGGCCCACCTAATCAAAGGGCTGGTCACATCATGGTATGGCCCGCCGTGATGTATTTGAAATCCAACCTATTCACAAGTTAACATAGTGATAGATGAAGTGAAAACCAAAAATAAAGGCTTGAGTGGAAACTGCTATGGCCTTTAGAAGTTTATATGGTGCAGGTCGCTGTCCACTATTTTAAATGGTGGGGGCCACTTGAACTTTAGATCTTACTCATTCTTGCACTCATGCCATAAAATGATATCTCAAAATGTTTGAATGGTATGGATATAACGTATGCATCATGGTGGGCCCCACCGTCCAAAAGTGGATGGTATAGAAATACATACATCAATGTGGGGCCTGCGGGCTTAGTACCAGCAAAGGAGCACCTATATAGCCGCTGTACATGCAGCTGGCTACACTAGAAAGGCAGAGGTGGGTCCCATGTAGGGCCCACCACCATGTATGTGTATATATATATATATATATATATATATATAATATAATATAATATAATATATATAATATACCAATGCCTGGACAGTTAGGGGTATCCCCACACGTGGGGGGGTGGGTCCCACCGTTCCTGGATGGTGGAGATGTCATGAGCAAGAGGTGTGGCCCACCTAAATAGATGGACGACGTGGATTGGTCCAAGGACCCTGCTGACGTACGACAGCCACATAGCTGCCTGCTGCGCGTTGCAGCTAAGGGAGTAGAGGTGGGTCCCACGTGCAGGCCACCCCCTCATACTATGTGATGTTTATATATATATATATATATATTTTTTTTGCTGGCGAGTACACCCCACTGTCAGTCCACCTACACGGCTGATGTCCAGCGTCATTGGACGCTGGCGGTATAGATACAATACAGGTATCATGGTGGGTCCCACATAGACGTGGCCCACCTATCGTATAATATATTTAAAAGTAAGAAAAAAATAAAAGAAAATGAAAAAGGAGTTAGTTGGATAGTACACTCCAGCGTCAGTTCACTTCACTGATAGCTACACCCCACTGTTCCTTATGACGTGGGCCACCTGAGTTCCATGTGCAACTGATTTTTGGGATATCTCCATGCCTAGAGGGGGCTAATCAAATGCACGGTGTGGATGTTCATCACACATCACAGTGAAGCATGTAGTGGGCCCACAGCCCTGCCCGTTTTACAAGCAGCAGGACTTGCAGCGTCCTGGACACTCGATGTCAGCGACAGGCCCCTTGGTTATATAAAGTTTGTTTTTTTTTTCCTTTCCATAGGTGGGGCCTATATCAAGACAATCCACTCCATCTACTGAATTCCATGGCTCATGACAAGCTAAATGAGCCTAATATTCGAGGTATTTTTGGTACATAGAAACATCAGGGTGGGTTTCTATGGTAGAAAACACTGTTTTCTATGCTATGGCCCACCGGATAATCGGATTAATCTCATTTTTTGAATCAACGCTTAAAATGAAATGGGGAACGAAATGGATGGCGTGGATTATATCAATACATCAAGCTGGGGCCTGCATGAGTAGCCCACCCCAAAGCTAATAAACTGATATTTTTATTTTCATCCCAACCTCCAGCGTGCGTCCAGGGAGGTTGGGCGTCAATACACTACTGTCCGTTCACACTTCAATGAGCAGCCACGTCCAATGTCCAGGGACACTGGACGGTTTGCATACAATTAAGGTGGGTCCCTCGTGAACGTGGCCGACTTGATTGGATCAACTTGATGTGTGTTTCCTCATCATCCAAACCTTCCAAGAGGAGTAGCAAAGTGGGTTGGTCCCATGTTTGGATAGCCATAGAGTCCATTTGATGGATGGTTTGGACACCCCAAGCACTCACTAAATAGGCCACAAAATAAAGGAAGGGGAGAGAGAGAGAGAGAGAGAGGAGCAGACGGTGGAGATGGGAGGGACCCCACCACTGTGGGTCCCACCATAAATGAGACCTCTAACCATCAAAATCATATAAAAATCACCTACCTATTGGCCACCTTCTTGGTTCGATGGAATGCCAAACTCCTTGGCTTCGGCTTAGACGGAGGATGATGGAAAATGGATGGTTGGATTGAGTGATAGGGAGGTGGGCCTCACATGACTTCTCTCCCATGGATGTCCTCCTCTCCCATGGTTGCTTGGGAGATGGATTTTTTTTTTTTTAAAAATGAGAGAGTGAGGAGTGGTATGTAAGAGATAAGGCATGGAAAGTATGGGTCTCTTTGACTTTTGGGATGAGAGGAATAAGCTAAGCATGGGTTTTATTAATTAGTTGGTGGGAGAGGTATGGGTGATTGATGTGATATTGGGTAGAGATTCTTTTCTTGAGATTTGTAACGCACGGCGTTTTTCTCTAACTGAACGCGGGCCCACATCTCCTGGCCAAGGTATCCCCTCGACGCGCGAGATGTGACATTGGAACCGTGACGACCGTGCGGTCGCACTGGTACAAGTCGGTCGAGTCGACTCAGATATGCAGGACTCAGCTTAGGATCGCGCGCAAACGTTGGTTATAGGTCGAGGGTTGCCGGAATTCGACCGGGAGGACCGTATGAGTATGCGGAACGGTACGGTCTAGGATACGGGTCTTACATGATCAGCCGATCAACCATAGTATAAAGATCGACACTCGACCGTGATTATATCAAATCCGATAGCACGGAGCCATCCGTCTACGGCGAATGGGGCCCACTTATTTGGGTTAACCTACTAAGGGAATGATGAGAATGGGCCTAACAAGGCCTAAGGGAAGGTCACAATGTGGGCATCCAAACATCATTGCTCATCAATGTGGACATCTAACCAACATTGCTCCCAAGGAGTAGCCTACATAGGGCCAAACATATAATGGGCCCATGGCCTTATGTACAATCACGATGTGCCTCATTTACATCACATAAGCCTCGTCATATGGACCAACATACATCTCATCAGGCCGCGAATACACAACAGGTGGGCCTCGCACCTGAGCCTCAAATATATCACAATGGGCCTCTTATGTCAAGCGGGTCACATCACATGGGCCGCATTATATGGGCTGCACTAACAGGTTTCATGTATATCAAATTGGTCACACCAATGGGCCAAATGTTTATCAAATCGGGCCCACCCCTATGTATTTTGAGACCTGACCTATTTATAAGATAACATAGAGATATATGATATGAAAACAATTATTAGATTAATTGGAAACTACCGTGGCCCTTAGAAGTTCAAACGGTGGATGTCACTGTCCACTATTTAAATGGTGGGGTCCACTTGAACTTTAGATTTGACCTGTTCTTTTGCTCACGCCATAAAATGATATTACAAGTAGTTAGACGGTATGGAAACAACACATGCATCATAGTGGGCCCCACCACCCAAACAATGGGCCGTGAAGATAAAACACATACTTCCTAGTGGGGCCTACACGTAGAATAGCAGTGGGTCCCACATAACTGGACGGTGTGGATTTTATCCACATGTACAACAGGTCCCACGGACCTAGCTGACGCCAAGGGAGCAAGAGCTGCTGGGCATGCAGCCTCAACTGATTAAAGATATAGAGGTGGGTCCCACGTAGGGCCACCCTCATATGATATAAAGTCTGTGTGTGTGTGTGTGTGTGTGTGTGTGTGTAAAATATAAAGTCAGCTGCTATATATGCAGCTTTTCTCAATTAAAAGGGAGAGGTGGGTCCACCTAGGGCCCACCATCTTACATATATATATATATATATATATATATATATATATATATATATAAAATAAAATACATACATATGATCTATGCTGACATCTAGGCCATTGGACAGCCTGGACAGTCACACGCATCAAGGAGAGCCCCACACGTGGGGGTGGGTCCCACCGTCCAAGGATGGTGGACACCACTCGTACATGATGGTGTGACCCACTCCAAATGGATGGATGGATCACGTGGGTGGATCCCATGGACCCCACCATCAGTTGACACTTCTCTGCTAGTCACCCTCACTAGGGAGCCGTACTAAGGCCTCAGCGTTGTAACGAGGTATCTCCACTCAGTCTGCCAGTTGAGCTATTAGATCTGGGTGTGGATGGATATCACGGAGGGCCCCACACGGACATAGGCCCCATCGTCCAGGGCGGTGGACTGTTTGGATAAAACACATACCCTATGGTGTGGCCCCACACGTGGGGTGGAGGGCGTGGATGGGTCCATGGACCCCACTGCCAGTTAACGCTTCACTGTTTACCACACCCCCTGTCAATCCACACTTCGCTGTTTAGCACACCCCACCACAGTACACACCTCACTGCTAGTCCACGTCCAGCGTCCCTCGACGCTGGACAGTGTGGATATGACACAGGCATCATGGTGGGCCCACTTGGACGTGGCCCACCAGATTTGGATCAATCCGATATTTGTGTTTCTCTTACATCCAAGCCCACCCAAAGGCGGTCAACAAGGTGGGCCCTACAGATGGGACAGCATGGATCATGCATCATAATGGGGTCCACAATACATGAGAGAGAGAGAGAGAGATCGGCGAGGATGGAGGGGCCCCGCCACTATAGGCCCCTCTTTGATACAAAGCCTACATCAAGGTGGGTCCCACCATAAGTGGGCCCTTACATCACAAAAATTAAAGAGATGAAGATTCAAGATCACCCACCGGCTTCTTCTTGCTCCCTTGGTTTCCTTTGCTCCTTAGCTTCGATCCTAATGGAGGAGATGAAATTTTGATGGTTGAGATGAGAGATGGGAGAGTGGGGAGGTGGGCCACACTTGTTGCTTGGGAGAGCTTGAAGAGGCTTAGACGTGGGATTGTTTTTCTTGTAGTTTGAGTTGCTTGGAAAAGATGGGAGAAATAAGAGAGAGAGAAGATGAGATGGAGTGATGGATGGGGGAGAGAGGGATGGGTGGTGTAAGAGTTTGTTGACTTTAGGGGTAAGTTGTGTAAGAAAAGTATGGGCTTGTGTAAGAACTTTTTGACTTAGGGGTTGCTTGGGAATGGGTGAAAGGTGATGTGTACTTGACATGAGATATGATGTGGTTGATTGATTGATGGGATTGATTTGACATGTTGTAGAGATTTTCTTAGGTTTTACAACACGCGGCGTTTTTTTCGAACCGAACACGGGCCCACATCTTCTGACCTGGGTATTGCCTCAGCGCGCAAGTTGCGATATCAGAACTGCGGCGACGGCGCGGTCGCAAGGGTACAGGTCTCGAGTTGAGTCGACTGTGGTTGACGGCATGCATCTCAGGGTCACGCGCAAATGTGGGATAAAGGTCAAAGGTTGCCAAAATTCGATCGGAAAGACAGCGGAAGCCTATGGAATGGTACAGTCTAGAATATGGGGCCTACAAAACGTCTACTATTGAAATAGAGGATTCGATCCGAACTATACCCAACTCGATCCGACTCGGTTTCCTTGACCGAGTTGGACTCAGTTCGGGTCAGGCCAGCAGTGTGACGGATCGAATCGAGTCAGAGGACTTAGACTCAGTCTCGGATCGAATCGAGTTCGATTTGATCATTGAAAGTTTCGAATCGAGTCGAGTTGGACCCAATCCGGTCCGACTCGACTCAATTCCCACCTCTACGGCTCTAACTGATAATAGAGATTAACTCGTTAAATTACTACCATTGAATACTTTTCTTTAAGCCTCTAATGCATTTTGGAATTATCACGCTCATTTTTTAAGTTTTATGTGGCCCCTTGACAAGTTCTTCTAAACTAGCGGCCTGATTTTTTCCATATGGATCAAATTTCCCACACGCTTGATAGTCTGACACGTGTAAGGCATGTAAAGGCGCCCGAGTGTGTGGGAGGGAAGCGGATTGGCTGGTGTACCACACACAAGCGGACGCGGATTTCCTGCTAAGGCTTTCCACAGGAAGTTTTTGCGCTGGGAACTTAGGTGGGGTCCACTGTGATGTTTGTGAGAAATCCTCTCCATCCATCCACTTTTTGAGTTCATTTTAGGACATGTTGCTAAAAATGAATCGTATCCAAAACTCAAGAGATCCGTGCTAAAGGAAAATGTGGTTAGAGAAACTCCTACCATTGAAACCTTCCCGGTTTCAAAAGTAATGTTTAGATGCCATCCATACCGTTAATAACATCATTCCTATTGGGATGAACTGAAAACAAAAATATTATCACAAATCAAAACTTCGGTGGCCCCACGAATATTTCAACTGTGGACGTTTAATTATCACATTTTAGGCTCTCTTGAGCTTTGGATAGGGTTCATTTTTGACAACATATCCTAAAATGAACTCACAAAATGGATGGACGGAGAGGATTTTACACAAACATTACATTGGCCCCACCTGGGTTCCCAGCGCAGGAACTTCCTGCGAAAATCTGCATCCCACTCCCAGTTGTATGAACGGTTCAAAGGATATCAAAGTTACATGGCCCACCGCGATGTATTTATTATATCTAAACTGTTCATATATTTTTAGAGTTCATTTTAGAGCATTACCCAAAAAATGAATCATATCTAAAGATCATCTGGACCACACCATATATAGCAGCAGAGAAAATGATTTTCACCTTTAAACAATTTGTAGGCCCAACATAACAGTTTATTTTACATCCAATCTGTTAATAAGGTCACAAATACCTGAATGAAGAGGAAAAACAAATTTCATATTGATCCAAAACTTTTGTGACCTCGGAAAGGGTTTCAATGGTAGATGTTCAATCTTCCACTGGTTTTTACAGTGTGTTCCACTTGATAATTAGATCTATCTTATTTTTAGTCTCAAGTCTTAATACGATCTCGCAGAATGAACGGACGGTTTGGATATAACACATACCTCATACACACGTAACTTGCTGACGTCACTAGAACCGATATATAGCTGGTGTGAGGTACACCAGCCAATCCGCTTCCGTGTGAGAGGCGTCCGTGCGGCCAGCAAACCTCCACAGGAGACGAGGTTTGCTCGAATAGATGTATTTTAATGTGTACATCGGAATTTCTTTCATTGCAATTTAGTTTTTTTTTTTTTTTTTTAATGACCTAAACCGTTTACGTGAAAGGGCGCCCCTTGGATGGGGGATGCCAGAATAATTTTCTCAGATTGAGTATTTCAACCCTTTGATTACATTAGGGTTACATTTACCGTACATTTTCTAAGAAAAAGGATCCAATCTCGAAATGACCGAAATAATCCAATTAAAAGGAGAATGTTGGTTTTTTATCCACCTTAAAAGTTGAAATTGATTGTATAAACGGTTTAGATGATTAGATGATAATCCAAATACAAAGGATTAAGTTCCAGTGTATCACATTTCAATACGTCAGGCTGTATTCGAGCAAACCTAAGTTAGTAGGTAGGCACGCATCTTTTCGCACGCGAACGTTGATATGGAGACGTCCGTTCCAGAATCGTCCCCAACACTTGTTTTCCACAAGCCGGTGAAATACCCAAGCATTATGGGGCCCACCATGTTGTATATATAAATCAACTCCATCCATCAGGTGGAAACCCTCATTTTAACCGTACATGCACAATATCAGCCCCTATTGTAAAAATCTGATGGCTCCTCTGCTGGGAACAACCTAAAAGCTCGTGGTGTGGCCCGCCTGAGTTTTGGACAAGGCTGAATTTTGTATATTGAATTCATCACTACGAGTTACACCTGGTTAACGGCTTTGACGACAAATACACAAATGGTAGCGCCACACACAGACCTACGGTTGACATCCCATATCAATCAATAGTTCCCTTGTTTTGTGGCCCACTTGAGCTTTGTATATGGCTAAAATTTTCAGAAAAAATCTAAAATAAAATATATAAGCTGATGGACGGAGAGGATTTTACATATTCAACATGGTGGGCCAACAAAGTTGGGGTGTTGTACGCATTTCGGGTCTGTTCTTGTTCAACTCTTCTAGAAGTTTCGTTGGGACAGCGTTAAAATGCGACTTTCCCCTTGTACAAGCTACCACGTCCTAATAAAGCTTTCAAGGGTTTAGGAAGGGGTTTTTCTCATTTCTCTGTGTTGCGTCTTCGCCGCCTCCCTCTCTAATGGCCATCGCTTCTCTACTCGTTTCCAGGCTCTGCAGATCAAAAGCAATTGCTTCTGGTGTTTCCTCTACCTTGGCGCAGGTTAGCATACGCCCTACCCTCCTTCCTTCTCTCTGTCTTGCAAATCTTTCCTTACAGGGTATTCCTGGCACCTTGGCGCAGGTTAGACATTTTGAAATGGCTCTAATCTGGTGTGAAACATCTCAGCGGTCCGCCCCAGCGGCCTGAGTGTACGGAACAAATGGCTGGCTGGAAAAAGCTTGCTTTATAAGTATATATTCGTTTCGTTCACTGTGGCCCACCTGATGATTTAACTGGCCTTTTAAAAAAAATAAAATAAAATTTCGGCCATGGTATCTGACGGTATCGCGGGCCTGATGGACAGCTCGGATCTTTCGTTCTTGGACATGATGGACGACTCGGATCAATCTTAAGAAAGATCGATCTGAGCCGTGCATCAGGTCCGCTATACTGTATAGGTTCCGTAGAGGGGCATTCTGGGGAAAATTAGAAAATCTATGGTGTCATGAAGTCAGGACACTGTAATGGAGGGTTGTGATTGGGCCCGGCTGGCCTTGTTCAAGTTCAGGTCCAGTATACTTCTCTAGCCCATGTTTGGATTGGGCCTAGTGGCCTGAGCTGGGCCGAGTCCTGAAATCTCGAGTGGGTGCTTAGCTATAGCAAACTTCCATAGGCTTGGGCCAAGACCTTATCAGCGGGCTGGGTAAATCCTTGGCGTGGGTTCTTAGCTCATGGATTGGGCCTTGACAACCCTCGGCTCGGCCCAGAGAAGCCCAGTTGCAAGCTGCAACTTGGGTTCTGGTCAACCTGAACCTGAATGACCCAACCCAAGCTTGGATTGGATTGTCAAGGTCCTTTGGTCAGTTGGGTTTGGGTTGAGCAAATTCAGGTTGGGTTAGGTTGGGTGGAGAATAATCATATGTATTTGAATTGGGTTGGGTTGAGTACAAAGGAATTCAGGTTGGGTTCAGGTTGTTCAAGTATTAGAGGACTTTGGGTCAAGTTGGGTTGCAGGTTGCGTCCGCTTGAGGTTGGGTAGGTCTCAGGTTGACCCTCAAGCCAACCCAACCTGCCTAAGTTGCACCCCTAAACACCACCTCATGCCTTGATGTATGGGCTATTATGTATCTCTGTGTATTATAAGACATTTAATTTGGTTAATGAATGTTATGAATGTGTCTGGGTTCATCATCACCACCACCACCACTAAGTCTTATTCCAAATGATTGGGCTTAATTATGCAATTCCTCATTCAACCATTCCACTCTATCATGAACCATATCCTCCGTTATGCCATAGGTCCTCTGGTCTTTTCTTACTACCTCCACCCACGTCCCTTTGGCCCTTTCCCTTTCCCTTTCCCTTTCCCTTTCCCTTTCTAGGGCCTTCAACTTGAACCGACTCACTCTTAATCATTATAGTTCTTGGTCCTTGTTGCATATGGCCAAGCTGTCAAGGTCTACTTTCCCTCATCTTATTACCAATTGGTGCTACTTTTAAGTTCCCTCGAATGCATTAATTTCTAATTGTATCCTCCGTCATCTTGCCACTCATCCATCTCAACATCCTCAGTTGAACTACACATTGTATGAGGGTTAGTATTTGCTTAACAGGCTGGTGGCATTCAGGGAACAACTGACAACAAAAGAAAGGCAATAGGCACCAACGGGCTGGGCTCAACTAGTTCAAAATTTGGGCCTGAACCAACTTCAGGTCCGCCTGTTGCCAACCCTAGGCACCAAGGTAGTTGGTTGCAACATACATTATGATGGAGTGAATAAGAGATAGGTTATTGTTCCCTAGGGCCCCTATCTGCATAGGCTGTCTAGGTCATGCTTGTACAACCCGTGTAGGTCATGGTGTCTTGCACTAGTTGTTTTATTCCTTTTTTGTCAAACACCTTGGTATAGAGAGTAGAGATGGACTGTTGCACATGTGAGGAGATGGTGGCAAATTAGCACGTATGTTCATTGACACATTTAGTACATGTAGGCCATTTGAAGATTGATGGTGGCATTTGTCGTGTGGCACATGCGCGATGCTTGCACATGGATAGTTGCACATTTGGCACATGTGACGCATGTTCGCGGAACATGGTGTTTGAGCACTAGACATGGGTTGTATGGGCTTTCCTTATCTTTATTGCAATTTTGTAGAGTCGTGTTATTCTTTCAAACAATTAAATTTTGGGGTCAGTCCACATTTTCCTCCATTCCTATGCATAACTGAGTTTGACAAAACATGGATGAGTTGTTTGCCTGGGAAGCTTGTGAAAGACATAACTTTGCTTGCATCCAAACAGCCCCTTAGAATTGACACTTGGATCGTGTTGTCCTCTAGAATGGATATTTGGTTTCTGCATTGTATGAGCTTGCATGCTTAGCTGCCTAATGGTCCACTAGGATATATTGTATTGCAAACCATTTCCTATACTTGAGTGAAGGGTGTGGATGTTTGGCATCAAATGAATCAACTGCATGATCACAAGTCTGCTGTAGTCTGTGATGGGACCAGTTCTCTATGGCTTTCAATTTGGAAGATATGGAGATTTTGGTCATGTTACGTGCATTCAAAATGAAAGACTATGGAACCATTTGATTATTTGACCTTATTGTATTGTGTTCCCTATCAGGTTTCTGGCAATGCGAAGGTATCACATGGTACATCCCTTTTGACACAAAGATGGGCAGCTGCAGCAAGGGCTTTCAGGTACAGTTCTGAACTTCTAAAGCAAGCTGGCATGTTTACTTTGATGGGTGGTTCTTTAGTTGTACTCTTTTGCTTCCTTGTTTTCTCATTTTCTTCGGTAGCAGCAGCTGATTTTTTTATTTTTTAATTTTTTTAAAAATCCATTAATGGTTGACTCAGCTCAAAACCAGCTGGAGGTGATGTTATCGGGATAGACCTGGGTACTACAAATTCATGCGTATCAGTTATGGAGGGGAAGGTATGTTTTAAGTTTTTTATGGAATGCGATAAATGTTTGTTCAAAAGAATGAGAGACATAAGGCAGATACACCGAGTGGATGACCTTCTTGATATGGTGTGTTCAATTTGAAAGTTTGAATCTCGCTTCAGCTGTTCTTATGCAGGAACAGAGTAGTTCTTCCAAATTGTCTGATAGATTGGTTTTGAACGCGAAATTGTTTGAATGAGAAGTGTGGCTTCAAATTCTTTTATTATATGGAGCAGTTCATCTAATGTTGTTGGATATGTTGGTTTTGATTCTCATGAAAAGTTTCAATGAGAAGTCCTGTTTGAGAATTCTTTTTCTAGTATCATAAATGTTTTAGAGAATCCTATTTGTGGCAATCCTTAGAAAGTTAATACCTCTTTAAAAAGGCTTGTCGATTCATATAAAAAGAAATCTGCAAGGTTATTCTTTCAAATTTAGAAAGATAATTTATTTGCCCTAAGGTATTCTCCTAAGTGTGGTTCTGGAGGTTTGGTTTATCATATTTCTAAAACTGGCTGACTCGAAGGCCGAGTCAACTCAATTCAGTGAGATTTTGAGCCTAGCCGCAGGTAAACTTGGACCTGGAAGGATTCATTGGGTCAACTTGATGACTCTGTCGACTCAACGTGACTCGAACCAAGTCGCTTGCCATGTTTGAGAGTTGTTAAAAAGAATACTAAGGGGCAATGAGGTTCAAACCCTAAACCTTTTCAAAGTAATCAGTGCTCTTTACCATGCAGCGATTCAATGCATTGCTGTTAAGTTTTCTGTATTATATTACTTATGATAAACCATTTTACAAATTTACCGTGGTGCCTTTTTTTAATGTAACAATAATAAGTATCGAGCCTAGTTGGGTCGTCTTCAAGTCAACCCGCCTACCTGAATGTCGAGTCGAGTTTTTGGGGGTTTTGAACTATGCAGTTGATATGAAATCTGGGAATGCAGAAAACGTTTTCTTGTTGTTTATATGGTTGAAAAAAACAACATTGATGAAGAATCTAAAAGCCTTTCAATCAAGTAAGATTTAAAAATAGTGAAGTCAACCTAAAGCTCTGCTGAGAGCGTAGAGGAACATCACTCCTGTTAGATACTTTTTGTAATAGCTTGATGTTCACCCAACTGAAGACCTGGACCATTTACTGCAGAACCCGAAAGTGATCGAGAATGCAGAAGGTGCAAGAACTACCCCATCTGTAGTCGCCTTTAACCAGAAGGGGGAACTCTTGGTGGGTACTCCTGCAAAGCGCCAAGCTGTCACAAATCCTACAAACACTCTGTTTGGTACCAAGCGCTTGATAGGAAGAAGGTTTGATGATGCACAAACCCAAAAGGAAATGAAGATGGTTCCTTACAGAATTGTCAAGGCTCCCAACGGTGATGCCTGGGTAGAAATGAACGGACAGCAATACTCTCCAAGCCAGATTGGTGCATTCGTCCTTACCAAAATGAAGGAGACAGCGGAGTCCTATCTTGGGAAAACTGTTTCGAAAGCCGTCATCACTGTACCAGCCTATTTCAATGACGCTCAACGACAAGCGACAAAGGATGCTGGGAGAATTGCTGGCCTGGATGTGCTGAGAATCATCAATGAGCCGACTGCAGCTGCCCTTTCTTATGGAATGAACAAGAAGGAGGGTTTGATAGCCGTCTTTGATTTGGGCGGTGGGACTTTTGATGTCTCAGTCCTTGAGATCTCCAATGGAGTTTTCGAGGTATGTATTCTTTATATTTCGCCTTGGCCTTCTGTTACTCTTGCAGCTCTCTTTATTTAGGGTGACATTTTTCACTGTTTTCAGGTTAAAGCCACAAATGGAGATACCTTCTTGGGCGGTGAGGACTTTGACAACACTTTGCTCGAGTATTTGGTGAGTGAGTTCAAGAGGACGGATTCTATTGATCTATCCAAAGACAGACTGGCCCTGCAAAGGCTAAGGGAGGCGGCGGAGAAGGCGAAGGTGGAGCTCTCCTCCACTACACAGACAGAGATAAACCTTCCTTTCATCACTGCTGATGCCTCAGGCGCCAAACACTTCAACATCACACTAACCCGCTCGAAATTCGAGATGTTGGTGAACCATTTGATAGAGAGAACCAGAAACCCCTGCAAAAGTTGTTTGAAGGACGCAGGGATATCAGTAAAAGAAGTTGATGAAGTTCTTTTAGTCGGTGGAATGACGAGGGTACCCAAGGTCCAAGCAATTGTTTCGGAGATTTTTGGGAAGTTGCCGAGCAAGGGTGTGAACCCCGATGAGGCGGTTGCCATGGGAGCTGCCATACAGGGCGGGATCCTGAGGGGTGACGTCAAGGAGCTCCTTTTGCTTGATGTCACGCCACTGTCCCTTGGTATCGAGACTTTGGGAGGGATATTCACGAGGCTTATCAACCGCAACACTACTATCCCAACCAAAAAGAGTCAGGTTTTCTCCACTGCTGCCGATAACCAGACCCAAGTTGGCGTACGCGTCTTGCAGGGCGAGCGGGAGATGGCTGCGCACAACAAGCTTCTCGGGGAGTTTGAGCTGACCGGCATTCCTCCTGCACCAAGAGGCATGCCTCAGATTGAGGTAACCTTCGACATTGATGCCAATGGCATCGTCACTGTTTCTGCGAAGGACAAGGCGACAAGCAAGGAACAGGCTATCACAATCAGATCCTCAGGTGGGCTCTCTGAGGAGGAGATCGAAAAGATGGTAAAGGAGGCAGAGCTCCATGCACAGAAGGACCAGGAGAAGAAGGAGTTGATTGATATCAGGAACACAGCAGATACCACCATTTACAGCATAGAGAAGAGCTTGAACGAATACAGGCAGAAGATCCCTGCAGAAGTTGCAACAGAGATTGAGGCTGCAATCGCTGATCTGAGGTCGGCCATGGGTGGTGAGGATGTGGACGCGATCAAGGCGAAGCTGGATGCAGCGAACAAGGCAGTGTCGAAGATAGGGGAGCATATGCAGCAGGGAGGGGGAGGGTCAGGGTCTCAAGGTGGGGACCAAACTCCTGAAGCTGAGTATAAAGAAGCTAAGATGTAGGAAGGTGAAGGTCAATTGTGTTTTCTATCTATTTAAAGGAAGTTAGGATTGTTGTTTTTTTAATCTTTGTTTTATCTTCTCCTCTATCTAAGATTCTAAGTAGGGGTGTTAAAATGCAATAGGTGTTTTAGAGCTGAGTAGCTGTATAGGCCATTGTCTCTGGGAACACTTTCTCTAGTGCTTCACAAACCACCCCCCCTTTCCTGTGCTTTGAAACGGACATTGATTGAAATTGATTGAAATGAATGATTTTTTAGGCTTCTTCATATATTTCTCCTTCCTGCTGTATTCTCAGTTTGAAAATAATGATAACTAAAGAATGTTTATTTTACAAAACAATGGCTATTGTTTTTAAGAAGTTTAAAATGTGCTTCTCAGAGGGTTTTATTATTATTATTATTATTTTTTAAAGGAATAAAGTAGTAATAATAATAATAATAATAATAATAATAATAATAATGTATTATTATTATTGGAAAGTGGAGTCTAGCTTTGTGGGGCCCACGTGTTGTGTAAGTCATCCAACCACATGTTGGCGTAGCCCACCGGTGATTCGATTGGCCTTGATTTTTTGGATTCTACCACCCATCCTGTTGTTGGATGGGGTCGTGGATGTCATACGCAGCCCCCACAATGTTCAACTCCGTATTTAGATAAAAAGACATGAGTTATTTCAGTCATTTTCATGTTTTGCAAGTTGAAATTTTAAAAGTTCGAAAGTAATACTAAATTTTGTGAAATTTTACAGGAAAGATCCACACACACGTATACATGAGAAGGTCTCAAGTCCAGCCGGTTGGACTGTTAAGTTAATGGTCCACCCAGCCAATAACTTCCAACCTTTTATGTGTCTGAGATCCAACACGTCCAATACGTTGGCCTTATCACGAGGATCTTGTGAAAAAAATATAATATATATTGATTGAGTGGACACTTCTTCTTTTTTTTGCTATTTATTAATGGCTAGAAATTGTTTTATATATTGTGGCCCCCTGATAAGTAGATAGGGATGGTTTTTTGCATTAGATGATCCTCACGGTGGGACCAACCTATTGGAAGGGTTGGATGTCACATGCACTTAATAGGTTGGATGTTATCTGCTAATTTGATTGTACTTTGTGGTCCAACCGTGATGTGTGATGGACACCCATGTCGTGCATTTTTTAATATTCCAAAACTCAGGTGGGCCTCACTGCATGAAATTATGGGAAATTATGCCTAGAACCTTTAAAAGCACTTGGTGGGGCTCACCTGAGTTTTAGAATGGGCTAAAATGCTAAATTTTAGTATGACCTCCCAACCAAGTGGGACATACACAGTGGATGGTCTAGATTTCTAAACCGCGTCTCACAGGCTGTACATACAGTCAGGAAGGTTTCAATGGGTAGGCATCCACTCTCAACTGTTGTATATGATGTGGCGCGCCTATGTCAGGAAGGTTTTTAGGCTCGCTCACCATAGAAGGGTGCATCTGATTATCTGGAATTCAGGTGGACCACACCATCTGAATTATGAAAAATCATACCTAAAAGCACTTGGGTTTTGGAATGGCTTAAAATTTGGTGTGAACTCTCGTCCCAGTAGGGCACACAATGGATGGGCTGGATGTCTAAAGCACATCTCACCGGGCTTTATATATAATCCGAAAGGTTTCAATGGGCGGGCATTCACTCTCAACTGTTGTTTGTGGTTGTCATGGATTTGGCTGGATTTTTAGGCCCATGGCTGACCACAGAAGGGTGCATCTGATTAATAGTACGGTTTGCGTATTCCTCTTATCATTTCAATTTCTAGAAATGTGGATATGAATTTATTTCTGAAAGGCTGTTGAAGGTTGGGAGGGAGCCCTGGGTACTTGATGGTTGCTTCGAACATTTTCATGGGAAAACCTCGCACCAAACTAAACGGAAGAAACTAGTGTAAGCTTTCTATATTCGAACTTACTTTTCTTGCATCTGCTTTTTTTTTTTTCCCGGTCCACGCGGGTAATATAGGAGATTTGTACCACGAAACAGGCAGGCCCTACCATGAAGGTCATCCTTTACAAATATCAGGCTCATCCATTCATTAAGTGGGCCATATGCGTCATGTTGATTAACAGCAGCAGCATCAGTTGCCCTTTTATTGCCATGGTACAACCCATCCGATAATTTTCATGCCAGGTTATAGTGGTGGGGTGTAAACATTAATCCCCATGGACAGCCTAAGTTTCTATTTTTAAGGTTATTATTATTATTATTATTATTATTTTTTTAATGTGCGAGTACATTCCCTTGGCAAGATAAATGTCCGGGTTTTTGGAAGCGGATAAGCATATACTGAGTAACTAATTACACAGCTCAACCCCTAAAATGAACTGGCAAAACAGATACATTCACCGTGGGCCCAACGGAGTTCACTCAGATAAAAGAGGTTCCGGCGTTTTCCGTTGGTCGCAGTGGGGCCAATTTCAAATTATCTAAATTTTCATGTGATGAACCCCTACCAGGGGCCAGACAATTTTCCGAAAAACCTATTGGTCGGACTTGAAGATCCAAGCCGTCCAATCTACAGGGAAGACAAATCAGGTGGTAGATCATCGTCAAAGCCACAATATTTGTTTCTTCTCTTGCATGACCTCCAAATTCAGTGGCCTTACACGTGGCGCATGTATGAGAACCAAGCGTTCACTTGCTGGGCTCTCTAGCAAAATCACACCGGTTTGTTATTCTGCTTGCGAGAACTGCAAAAAGGTCCAGACGTCACTCATTCAAGGGGCCAAAGGTCATCACAACAGCAGCTAGAATGAGCTGACTATAGCCCGACAGATGAATAATCCACAGGAGGAGGATTCTTTGTGAGTGGAGGTGGACCAGCCTGATTAAATGTGTCATTCATGCAAATTCAATTGTCCACCACAGCCCAAAACTCAAAACCTAAACTGATCCAATCGTTGGAATATAAAATGCATGGCTAAAGCTTATAGACTACGTTAAGGAAATCCTCAAAAGTCGGTATTAACCCTAAAATCCTAGTTATGGGGATTTCCTGCCCAAAATGACCCTTAATCAACACTCAAAATTCAACGGGAAAAATCTGCCAGTTGCAGGGCCAAGTGCAGATCCAGTGCTAGGAGCACGAACAGTTACTATCATTCCATGAAGCTTGAATTCAGTAGTCCATGCGGCATCAGCAATGGGGTTTCCTGTTCTTGTACACCACAAGTTAAAAGGTTGTGGGGTCTCTCTGTCATAAAACAACCTCAATGGCTCAAACTCCACCACAATGTACAATAAAAACAAAAAATTAGCAAAGGCAAGGCGTTATATAACTAACTCCAAAATATAAAAAATTCAACCATCTCCCGTTTCAAATTCAGCATTTTGGTCACATAGCGCCAAGCATCTTTCTTCATGATTCTCTGACTGAATGGTTGCCACAGTCCAATCAACCTGCTTTGTTTGTGTGGTGGCCCATCAGATCAACAGTCCCAATCACACACGTCTGACATGAGATGCATAGGCCTTTCGTAATGCACTCTGCACAATAGCATTTCTCACTCTCTCTCTGTTTTTTCTTTTTTTTAAAAAAAATAAAAATCCAGCGCATATATGATGTCATTTTCTAATTTTCCTAGTCCCTGTGCGTTCCTCATCAGCTGTCCTTCCTGCCCGCCTATGGGAGTCTGGGGTAACTTTCGGCACCTATTTGGATGCCAAAAAAATTGTCCCATAAAAGATATACAGGGCAACTAGCCATGGGAGCTCTATCTCAACACCCATATTTGCTCGGGTGATTGGGGAAGGACTGACAGCGTATCCTTGAAATCCAAATAAAAAAGGTTGAATGGACTGAGGATGCATGTTGGATAGTGGTTCATCAAGGCATGTGCATGACATAGGTTGTTTTATAAACACATATCACATGTGCCACCATCAACCTTCAAGCGCCCACAAGTTGTATGTGTCCATGTAAATGCACACATGCAGCACATGCCATCATCTATCAACCACTCCTCACTTGCGCCACCATCAATCTACAAATGGTGCACATGTGCAACATTTTCCATGCACACATGAGCAACATTGCTAGATCCTTCCCTATTCCAGACTTCCAGGGTGTTTGACAAACATGCAGATGGAATGTCCTTACATGCTATGGGACAGTACACAAGACAGCCTATCAGGGGCAAAAACTTTTCCTGCATCCAAACGGGACCTAAGGGCACAATATGCACACAACTATGTGCCAGGCTGCCAGCCCTAAGTCCCCGGCACCCGAGACCAAAAGATGGGCCAGGTGAAACCTATAACCTTAAGATCCCCCCATAGGCCTCACCCAATTTATCTGTAATGACATTAAAGAAACATAACATAGCACACCTCTGAAACCAGTTAAGAAGCTTTAGGTATTACGTTCAACTAGACTAGACCTGAAACACCTGGAAGAAGGGGAAAAAAAAAAAGTTAAAAAAATCATTGAGCTAGGGCATGATATACTTACCCCAATCATTTTTTGTACTACAGGAGCGGGTTATGACTCTGTTCCACCTTCCAGCTCGAGAAAAAACCTAATAGTCAAGTGAGATAGGACTCTATTGCAAAGGTAGTTTCATCAGGTGGGCCACAGTACCTAGATACTGTACAGACATGTAGTGCCACAAAGGAAAAGAAGATATATTATGTAAACCAAAAAAGCGCATTAGACTTCACGAGAAATGAACAAAAAACACAAGATAACGTGGGTAATAATGAGGGGCTAAGAATGTTTTGTTTTCTTCAGATCAATGAACTGTGAGTGACAGGAAAACTTCTATACTTGATAAAATAATCCTTTTTTTAAGGTAACAAAGATTTTATTAAGAGGAGCACTGAGATGGCGCAAGCTAATAACAAACTAGAATGGAAAAGAACAATCTTTAAGTCCTTCAATACTAGAGGCCCATTCAATTACAAAGTTCATTGCCCTTGGTCACACCCGCTCTACATTGCTACTAGCATTTCAGAAACACCACCTGTTTCTTTCCTCGCATATCGCCCAAAGGCACGCTGGAAGACTAAGGCTCCAAATATCCCTATCCTGCTTCTTAATTCCTACATCATGCCAAGCCAAAAGAAGACCACCAACTAACCCCGGCATAGCCCAGGAAATGTGAACACTCCTTTAAAATGCGCTCCATATTTGATGAGCAAATGGACACTAAACAAAAGGATGGGCGACTACTTCGGCATTTGACATGCACACATAAGAAAATCCTTTTTGTATAAATGGCTACTAAGAGAAATATAGCAATGCTACAGGTTCAATTTAAAGGATTCCCAAAATCAAGCTGATCACCATATCATGTAGACCATGTGTGTCAGATAATGGATGGTTTGTATAAAATGTTGAGCAAAGCATTCAACATGTTGGATGAATCCAGACAAATGCATACGTATGTGTGTTACAAAATTAAGAATGGCATGTATGTCACATAGATTTGCCATGTAGGCACATGTTCCTCGAATCCAGACACTGATCATCTAATGCATATATCAGGCCTAACCACTCGTCAAGACTGAGGTAACCAATGCACGCCCCTATTGGTACTAGTCAATCTACATTTTAGACCCACCCAATGAAGAGATGGATTTGTTTTACAAATCATCCCTGATTTTTGTCTTCAGTAGAGAGAGAGAGTGAGAGAGAGGACCTGTTGATGCAAAGAAAACAGCCGGTCTTCACTCCTCTGAAAGGAGGGCAAGGTTTACCAGCAACCACTTCTTCACTTCTTAGCATCAGAAGAAGAGTGTAGGATCGGTTTAGAAAAGACTTTAGAAGGAAGAGAGATACATGAAAACAGCCGTTCTTCACTCCTCTGCAAGGAGGGCAAGGTATAGCAGCACCCACTTCTTCACTTCTTAGCATCAGAAGAAGAGTGTAGGATCGGTTTAGAAAAGACTTTAGAAGGAAGAGAGATACATGATAGATGGTTTTGAATAGTTTTGAGATGGTGGACTTCTGATCATGGTGATGGTGAGAGAGATTGTGAGGGGAGAAATAAATTGCACACTGTTATGAACAGTTGTGAGAAAGAAAAAATAAAAAAAGAGAGGAGAAAAAAAGAAGGAAAAGAATATGAAGAAAGAGAAGTAAAGAAGTGGATGCTGCTAAACTGACGCAGCCCTCCTTACAGATAAGTGATGAAAGAGGAACTATTGTTTTGTATCATCAAGATTAGGTTTTCTGTTCCTGTCATTAGTTAATTGCCAAATGCATAAAATTAATATATACATATAATCATATAATATCATGGAATTCCTCAACATGGCCTCCATTTCCTCTTCTGCACATACCATTAGTTAAGCGGCAAATGTGTGTGTGATTATGGTCATAGAACATAGTGGGAGCATCAACCACGGCTCCAACTAGTTCATAAAGACCTGGATTTTAACAAGTGGATACTGAAAATGACAAAAACAGTGACCGCAACAAAATTGATGTAGTAGCTGAATGTAAGAATGAGACGAGGGCCCTTTCTTTTGAAAAGAATTTGAAGGTAGGCATAGCAACTAGGTGTATGGCCTCATATGTAAGGATGTCACTAGCGGCAGTACAAAGTTTCATTTGTTGTCATCAGAACACAATTCAACGTATTTCTAGAGTGCCAGTATAATGATCCTCTTTTTTATAGCCATTTCAATTTAGACAACTTAGGTGGGGAAGATAAAGACGAGTTCGGCTTCCACATGGAATCGATATGTGCACATCACTATATATTTTGAACCAATAAGCAATTCCTACAGAACAACAGGCACCCATGGATATGGATTTTACCATAAAGCAATTAAAATTTATTCTCCTAGCTTTTCATAGTAATAGCTTTGATTATCCCAACAAACTTTTATATCAGAGATTGTTTTGAGAGTAACTCCAATTTCTCTTCATCAATTGCCACATTTTCCTACAAGTTAAAGCAGAAACAGGATGGTGGGCAAATGGCAGCAATGAACATTCATGAAAAAACAGGCAGCCACCTACATGATTACCAAAAGGCAAAGCTATTTTAACTGAATAAACATATGAAAAAACATTAACTGGCTATGAAAGCATAAAATAAGATCAACAAGACCTGAAAAACCTTCAATAATCATTCTGTAGCCTGATGCTAATAACCTAACAAGAACAGTGCAAAATATCAGACATCAAAATGCTCATTCGTCTGCTGAAAAAAAAAAAAAAAAAACAACATTTTCAATGCTTGAAAAGCACATGGAAGATATTTTAAGCCACAGATAATTACCAGGGATGAGCAGAACAATACCGAAACCAGCTACAATCCGCAACGAGTCCTTTGTAAACACAAACTCCCAACAAAAGAACCAAAAGAAACCCATGCCCATCATTGATTTTGCTCTTTTTCCCTATTCCACTGTTCAATTCTAGCCCTTCGTTCTTCACTCCCTTCTCTAATGGGACTCCTGGCCCGCCTCGGGCTCCCATGCCTCCGTCTCCCACCATCGCCCTCATGTCTCCCATGCCGGCCCCCGCCCCTCCTCCCATTCCCACGGTAATCCCCGCCACGATCCCGGAAATCCCCACCCCGCCGATCCGAGTCCCTCCGGTGATGCTGCGGGCTCGAGCTCCGGCTCCGGCTCCTGCTCCCCCTCGACCTCCGGTACCTCCCGAAGAGCTTCCTCCTCAGCTCCCGGCCAATCTGCTTTACGTGCATGAAGTTGCAGTACCCGCCACGGTTGCAGCTGTTCTCCTCGAACTGGCGGCACGTGGCCTCGCGGAAGTCAGTGACGGGGGAGAAATCGACAATAATGGGGCGGCCGGAGTAGAAGCGGCCCTGGAGGGCCTGGACAGCGGCGGCGGCCTGGTCCTCCTCCTTGAACTGGACGTAAACGTTGCCGACCATGTGATCAGCGAGGTTGTCGCAGATGTTGAGGCTCTCAATCTCGCCGAACTTGGAGAGCTCCTCGAAGATGTCCTCATAGAAGTCCTCGAAATGCTCCTGGATCTTGCGGGGATCGATGGCCTGGCCCTGAGGATCGAGGCCCGGCGTGATCATATCTGGCCGTTGGTACATGTTGGACAGAAGAATGGTGGGGCTGATGGTGGGCCGATTGTGGAGGCGGGAGCAGCGGTCCCCGTGCCTGCAAGCACCGATCTTGAAGTAGAAAGGGCAATTCACACGGTCCTTCTCCGTACCGAAGATCGACGCTAGGTGCTCCGCCATGCCTCTCAGAAAACCCTAGCTAACTAGCTCTTCGACGAAACGAAACCTTAGATTGCAAGAACTTGGCGATTTTTAGAAACCCTAGGTTTTGAAATCCCGAGAGGCGCTAGGGTTTCGGGAAAGAGAAGAAACCCTAGATTGAGAGAGAGAGAGAGAGAGAGAGAGAGAGAGGGAGGGAGATTTAGGGTTTCGCCATTGGTGGTCGGTTGAGTGGGGAGTGGCTTCTCTTTTCTATATTTTTCGAGTTTTGACATTTATCACCCTCACTGTTTGCTATACTCCAAGTAACCCCCTCTTTTTGGTATTGCCAAATAACAGCTTCCTATTTTTACATTCGTCGTTGGTGTTGACTTTTAAACAGGACTGTCCAATGATAAATTTGCCCTTTATTTGGTAAGTACGGAGAAATTTTCATTATACACCTAAAAAAAATGAAAAGGTTACCAACACCCTTTCGGCAATTTTGATCCACATTTAAACATTTGAAATCGAATGTTGTGAATGGTCCATCATTGGACGGTCTAGATCATGTGCTCGTGTCGGAGTTTACGTAGCCAGCTGCTTGCATCTCTTCCAAAATAAAAATCTCTCATCTCATGTGGTCATTAATTAAAGCTAATAATCAATTATGTTATTGATCGTGAACTCTGACAAAAGTCAAAAGACGAGGTGTTTTTAAGATTGTATTGGAAAAAAAATAAAATGATATTAGTAAATGAGTTCGGATCTATTGTTTATGATAAATAGGGATTTCCTGTTTCATGCGTGAGTGGGCCACGTCATCACTGAGTGCTGCATTAGCATTAAATGGACGCAGCATCGGTAGCAAGGTGGGTACTGACAATGCTACGTGGGCCCCGCAGATAGCTGCATTAGCATTAAATGGACGCAGCATCGGTAACAAGGTGGGTACTGACACATGCGCACCTTTGTACACGTGCCATGGGTGTCTAATCTGAACGGTCCATGTGATGCGGAATCCCATAAAACCTCATAGTGCAAATTTTCACCCCGATCTAATATTCCAGTGGGCCATAGCAAAGAAAAATGCAAATCAAGGGAGGAAACTGTTTTCATTTTTCATGGCCCATCAAAGTTTGAGATCAAAGTAAAACTTGGGCCCTGGGGGTTTCAGGAGGTGCTGCTTCACATGAACGGTTCAGATTTTGGATCCACATCACGTATGATAGGTTCTCAAAAAAGTTCGTACGTAGTACGTACGAACCGGTTCGCAGGTGAGCGTTTCCCTATATATATATATATATATTAAATGATATTATCAAGATATACTTAAAAAGGGAAAAGGTACCATGCGACTCGACCTCACTATTAGCTCCCGTGAGGTCGAGCTGTGTGGGCCCCACCGTAATGCATGTTGACCATCAACACCGTGTATTTGATGGGTATCTTCTAAATTATGGGATATTCCAAAAATCAACCATATACGGAACTTAGGTGGGCCATACCATCTAAAATCATGTGAAACACCGTTAAAACATATAAAAGCACTTGGTGGGACGCACCTAAGTTTTGAATGCTGCTTAAACTTGGTCTTAACACTTATGCAAGTGTGACACACATAATGAATGGGCTGGATTTGCAAACCACATCTCGATAGGCTTAAAAAACTGATTATGAATGTTTTAATGGTGCACGGCCCCTCCCCACTTCTATATGTAGTGTGGCCCACACAAGTCACAGATTGACTTGATTTTTGAGGCCTAGGCCCATGATGGAATGGTGCATCTGACTGATGGGTTAGATGTTCAAAACGCTTCAAGATGGGGCCCACACAGCTCGACCTCATGGGAAAGACTCATGAGGTCGAGCGCATGGTACCTTTTCCATATATATATATATATATATGGAAAAGGTTCAATACGATTGAGCTCATGGGAACTTCCCATGAGATCGAGCTGTGTGGGCTCACCATGATGTGTGTTGAACATCCTACCCCATTAGTCAGATGCACCATTCCATGGTGGGCCTGGGGCTTAAAAATCAAGTCAACACGTGACTTATGTGGGCCACACCACAAACAAAACTTGAGAGGGGTTACCCTCCATTAAAACATTCATAATCATTTGTTGGGCCCACTGAGATGTGGTTCACAAATCCAGCCCATCCATTATGTGTGTCCCACTTGGATCAGGGGTTAGACCAAGTTTCAGATGCATCCAAATTTCAAGTGGGCCCCACCAAGTGCTTTTATATGTTTTAGGCATCTCTTCACATAATTTTAGATGGTATAGCCCACCTGAGTTCCGTATACTGCTGATTTTTGGGATATCCCATAATTTAAAGGGCACCCATCAAATGCATAGTTTTGATGGTTGACACGCATCACAGTGGGCCCACACTGTTCGATCTCTTGGGAAGTTCCCATGAGCTCGACCATATAGAACCTTTTCCCATATATGTGTGTGTGTTATCGGAGCCAGCCATCTATTTTTCCATATCATTATAGAGCATAATATCAAAAGTGAGGGAGATCCAAATCCCGAGTGGACCACACCACAAGAAAACAATGGAGATTGAATGCCAACCATTAAAAACTTCGTAGGGTTTAGTGTAATGTTTATCTGCATCCAACCTGTTGATTAGGTCACGCACCCCTAGATGAGGAGAAAACACAATTATAAGCTTAATTGAAAACTTTTGTGGCCTATAAGAAGATTTTAAATGTGATCACCACTCTTTATTGTGGTGTGGTACATATGAGATTTGGATCTGCCTAAGTTTAGGGATGACAACAGAGAATAGTCATAAAAAATGAATGGATGGCATGGATAGGATGCACACATCATGTCGGGGCCCACAGAGAACTATCAGTAGCTACCTCACAGTGGATAGGCTAAAATGCTGATAGTGACAATGTGGCCCCACCACAATGCAGTATAACAGAAAATTTCTATTTAACACAAACAAAGGATCCATTCCCTTACTAAAAGGACATGAGAGTTTTTTTTTAAAACATCTAGCAAACCGAAAGGGTGTTACATGTCAAGAACCGTTATTTTCTTTTTATCAAAGTAAGCACTTTGCTGGTGTGCCCCACGCCCACCACATGAGTGTTAAGATAAAGGGACCCACCTTATATGGGCCATAGGGAAAGGATACCGATGTTGGAGAATATTTTAAGTGTGATGGATAGCAAGAGATATCATAAGGGCCACATTTTGCTACCTGGCCCAAGTTGTAGATGAAACTTTTGAAATGCACATTTCTCCTTTAGTTATTAATTATTTTATTGGGTATTGTTAGCAACACTTCTAAATCTTTTAATTCACACCTGAATGTCTAATTAACATGAACTGTCTATTCTTTTATACAACAAAGGACAAGCCAAAGTACAAAAATCAGGCCAAAACTAATAAATCCTAGACATTTGATAAATAGAATAAAAAATAGACAATCAAAATTAAGCAGAAAAACAAAATAAGTCTTAATCATTATTTTGAAACATATCCAATATATCCTGCTATGTTGTTTATGATTCCAAAGGAATAGTTTATTCCATGATTCTAATAAATTGGTCATATTAAGGGTTAGGGTTATCTGATTGACATGATTCTTGTACCATGCTTTGCTCCCAATGGTGGTATTGAATGACTACCGTTTGATGATTGGTGTCCGCATGGTATTCACAAGGTGGATGTTGACTGGAGACCCAGTGACTCGACTCAGCAGGGTCATTTTGAAGTGTGTGTTTTATCTATGCCACAGTTTATTTTGCCATATCATTTTAGGGCACGGTCCCAAAAATAAGGCAGATTGAAAATTCAAGTAAAGCACATCACAAGAAACAGTAGGGATAATGACACCCACCATTGGAACCTTCCTAGGGTCACTATGATGTGTATTTGCCATCAGCATGATCATAAGGACATGCAGACCTCGTTTTTTTTTTACTCGCACCCACCCACACACAAACCACACATGGTGGGCCCCAACCGATCAATGAGAGAGATGGTAGGATCTCTTTCCATGGACATTCTCTGGGGTGATGTTGGGAAGAAAGGCTGCAGACTGGAGCCAGAGAAAAACACTTGTAGGGTCATAACGACTCACCACTATAGTTGAAACAGTGGTGCATGCGGCTGTGTTGGTCCATATCATAAGCTATGGCAGTGGCCTGTTGTAATTAAGGCTATTGCAACTTGGGTTTGGATCAACTGGAACCCAAGTTAGGGTCGGGTTGTGCAGGTCCTCAGGTTGGTTCAGGTCAAGTAAATTAGGATCAGGTTAGGTCGGTGTAGGTAATAAATAAATGCATTTGGGTCAAGAGTGCAGAGGGCTTTAGGTTGGGAACGTCAAGTTGGAATTCCAGTGGGGTTCGGGTTGGGCTAACGTTGACCCTCAGTCGAACCCAATTATGGGTGGCAATGGGCCTTGAGCCCACCCAATCCAATGAGTCTGACCCAGCCGTCGACTGGTCTTGGACCTTCTAGGTAGGTCCGTTAGATCAGGCTTAGACCTCGTATGCATGGCCTGATTAATTTTCGGGTCGGGCTTGGCTCAAGTAATTTTAGCCTGACCCCAACCCTGCCCAACTTTATTTGTACATATCTTACAAATAACCATTGGTTTCATTTTTCTAAAATGTTTATTTCCTTATGCATGTTTAACCAATTGATAAACAGATAGATTAGAAAAATCCAAGAAAAAATAGAGTTTTATATCAATTTTCAGGCTGGATCCGATCAGGTTGGGCCTAGGCCCAACAAAAAAGTTAGGTTAGGCTTGGGCCTGTGATGCTAGATCCGTGCTAGGCTTGAGCCTTGGGTCTTAACATTAGATTGGGCCCAACCCACCCGAGTTGCATCCCTTGGTTGCAACTTGCATCCAGTGGTGCACGGACCCTGCCTCAGAAGTCAAATTGACATAAAAATCACAATTTTCTATTCATGACCTAAGAAACTGTAATGGCCTGTTTGTTTTTTCAAAGCCAGTGAAAATACACTGGAAACAGGTAATTATTACGGTTTGCCGTGTTTGAAAATTCATAGGTATTTGTGCCATTGAAACTAGTTTGAAAGAGATACTTTTAATTTTTGAATGGTACGGTAATGAATATGATATATCCATTCTGTTCATCTATTTTACTACAATATTTTGAAGCGTGAGACAAAAAATGAAGCAGATACAACACTTAGGTAAGAAGAGTGTGTAGTGAATCATCAAAAAAGGGGCTTGAGGCAATGAATGTTGGGACCATCTATTTGTGCACATGGCAATGGTTCCAGCCTATCCAACCATTGGGCCAAATTAGAGCAACAATGGAGGTTACCAAAAAAATTTGTAAATAGACAAGTACCACCAAAGATTGTCTCAAATTTCTGTTTCTTCAATCAACATTCCAGCATTAGAAAAATGGAGAGCAGACGCTGAAGTATAGTTTACAACAACAACCAAACACATAATTGAGTCAGAGAAGCTTTAGAGATGGAAGCTCACCTAAGGTGCTATAAAACATACAAAAATATATCACCTGGGAAGACTACTTGGAGGAAAATTGCGAAGCGGGTTTTCTTTCAGCAGCTCTGTTTCTCTGCTCATGTCAAGACAAGAAGAGTTTCATCAGTTATGTAATAGCATAAGAGGTTTGCCAACCCCACATTAACCACTCTCCCCACCCACACACCGGACATGCCAACCTGGAACACAAGTGGGATGTATAATCCGTGCATAAGCTGGGCCCCACCATGAAAATGAACTGGGACAATAACAGGCACACCTGCTAATCAGGCAGGCCCGCTGAGCACAATGAATGTGGACTGTTGACAAGTACTTCAGAACTGTCCATCATTTTACGAGGGTAGCGCGCCTGATGAATGGACTGGTCTATTTTTGCACAAGATTATCTGCAGGGAGCCATCCGCTTCATGCATGGCTAACATGTTGCACTCATGCCAGGTATGCTGTGTATGTGAATGATGCATGTGGAGCTAGCAAATCTCATAGCAGAGTATTCGGGAGACAAATGTAGATATTGCATACTTTTTGAGGTTTTGGTTGTCCCCTCGTCTTAGCTGCAGTATCGAAGGGTCCACACATTCTTTGTTGTTAACCCCTGACAGTAATCTGAGCATAATAAAGTAGAAGAGGAAAAAAGTCCATGAGCAAGACAGCAAAATGCATTAGAATTTTGCAATTGTGCCGTAGGAGGCCGTCATAATTCCTGATTTTGCTATGGTATTTACTAGACAGCAATTATTTGTTAGTTTTGTTATTTATCTATGGAGAGTTATTTGATACTCTGTCAGCATATGATATCTGACACACAGGCACTAAGAAATTGTACACATGGCATATATTAAGAGAAAAATAGGACTGCAACAGAGTCACAACCAGTATATCAGGTCAGTTGAACAATCCGAACAGCTAATTTGTAGACGCTTGTTTGCTAAAATAGGACCATTGTATAAATTTTCATTTCAACCATCTAATCAAATAGGTTTAATATTTGGTATATGATACATTTAAACTGGGACATAATTTGGTCAGTTGTATGTTCACATGTACAATCTCTTGGTGCCTGAATACCATCCATCACACACTGCAAGGGTATCAAAGATTTCCTCTTTAAGCATATATTCTTCTGAAATCCCTCATCTGTTTGCTTTTTCCAGTCCTTATTTCTCACATCGCCTCACATCACATCACCTCACCTCACCTCCACCTCACCTCACCTCACCTCTCTCTCTCTCTCTCTCTCTCTCTCTCTCTCTCTCTCTCTCTCTCTCTCTCTCTCTCTCCTTATTTTAAAAAAATGGAAGGAGGTGTTCATATTTCACCCCAAAAAAAAGCGGGGAGGTATTTCATGTTTAGAGGAATTGTAGGTGTCATCAGCAATGTCTCATCTGCTTACACGCAGGATCCCATACAAATGGAACCCAAGGTTTGGTAGTCAAAACTGGGGATCTGATTGTCCTGATGTGCATGGCAGATACCCCAGAATTCTCAGAAGACCCCAGCACTTCAAACGCATCTGCATACAGAGAGACAATCTACCACTAATTCAAGTATTCAACAGAATAGTGGACAAATGTCAGAGGATTAGACTTCAATCTGGGAGGTTTCAGTGACTAGTCATTCAACTTAGGGCTGATAAGATTAACAGTATGAACCACATAACCATGGGCACCATGTATAGAATCCTGCATGTCAACAAACTACATTTTGATAATGAACTCAAATGAAATGTATCAGTCGCCACTCGGTACATGAAAATCAGATGTGAACTTTATTTTTGGAACAAGAACACTCATAAGGAATTATGTTAATGAACATAAGTAGTACATTCTCATTACAAACAAAAAATTTTAGGACTGAATTAGTTAGAGTACTTGCATTTTGCTCCATTCCCTAACAATGAGCTCTGACTATCTAGCAATTCACGGGAAGCATTAAAGAAACCAAGTCAGTCCTAGTCATGATCCAGTCAATTTGGCGAGTCTTTTGAATTGATTAATCAATAGAAGGTTTCTCACGATTTAGAGAAAGAGACGAAGTTACCTACTTGACTGGGTTCTAGATTTGTCCATATTGAATCAACTTGGAAAGGCGCTGATAAAGCTTGGGGCACAAATTCTTATTAAACAATAGAATTTACATCACATGCACAATCACATCCATTGAAGATTGCAGGTTACTTACTCTGCACATTCATCGTCGACAAACACCTCAACACAACTGCTGGAAGGTGCTGGTCGTGTTCTAAACCCAACACGCTGAGGAATCTATCAAAAGAAACAAATGCAACAGCTTATGTTAGAAGTGAGTTTCTGCAGAGGAGGAAAAACAAATATGGCAAGCAACAGTGACAAAAAGAAAAGAAAAGAAAAAAAACATAAACATAAACCTTAGTTGATGTCCATTTGGAAGGGATGGCAGAATTTTCTTTATTTCTCTCTACTCGGCTTCCAAGAGTATGCCAAGATCTGGCATCACCCTTCATTGACTCTGGTTGATTCCTTGTGGCAATTTGAGGGCTTTCATCCTTGTAGACGGAAAGTGGCGTGTTAGTAGCAACCCTACAAAAAGAAAAAGAAGTCAACACAAACTATCCACTGCAATCAAAGGTGTAATAACAAATTTCAGGCCATGTTGACATGGATACTGTTAATTGGTTACTCTATAGACATGAAGCATCAATGTGAAAAACCAAGTTTGGAAGCTCAATACAGGCTCAAATCTTCAGCCTGAGTTGACTCAAACTTGCAAAGTACTCAACTGAGCTGCAAAAGCTACGGTAGGGCATATCCTTCAAAGAAAAACAAAACAAAACACTGAGGTGGGCCAGATTTTTTTATTTTTTTTATTTTTGTACTTGATGAGTTTCATATAAACAAAGGTGCCCATTTTATTTTGTTTGGTCTTATTTGGTATAATTTGACAGGGCGGTTTTTTTTAGCACTCAGATACATTATTTCAATTATATTTAAAAATAACAATCAACTAGAAAATATCCAATTCTGAGAGTAAAAGGTGCTACAATTTTGCAGCTTTGCCACAAACTTATCCTAGAAACTATAATTTGCCAGCCTTGATTAGCCATTCAACAATTCAAGTAACAGAAAATGTAATAGAATGCAAATCTGATTTGTTAAATCCTTCGCTTTCTAGTAAAAAAAATCTAGATACTTGCCTTTGTAGCTTTGTTCTTTTTCTTGCCAGACCAGATGTCTCAGCAGTCTGCCTTCCTGCCACATTGACAATAACCTAAGTATTTGACAGTTATAAGAGGATGAAAATTATAAGAGAACTTACGAGCTTCTGCAGCAGTCAAGACAGTTCCAAAACTTCGAACTGGTAAGTGATTATCCATTGGCTCATCCTATAAATTCAAATGATATAAGAGAGTGAATGCATGCTCTATAGTTCCATATTCAGAATGAAATGAAGCTCTGAAGTGTTAAATGTCATACTTCAGCAGCTTTGCATCTTCCTGTTGAGTGTGCAAGAAATTTCTTGTAAGCTGCTTCTAACTTTTCCATTGGTTGTGCCTTCCTAAGATATGAAAAGTTACATGGGAAAAATAAGACAACACGGGAAAACAATTTATCACTGTACTATAGGCCTGAAACATGGAGAGAAATAGCTTCATCTTTTTTTCTTTTTCTTTTTTTTTTGGAAGGATTGGAGAGAAATAGCTTTCTACGGAATATTTGGTGAAAATAGAAGTCGGACTCTTGATATGTGATGACTACAAGAACTTCATCAGTATAAATGATTCAACAATGTGTGGAACCAAAAATATTAAATAACTAGTGAAAACCTATGTAACAATGACATGGCACTTTTCTGAAAATTGTATTGCGTTGCCACTCTGGTCGAGGTTCGGGCAAATAACTTTATGTTTAATTGTTATTATCTTTTATTTTCAGGATACTTCTTTACATAAATAATGAATCTTAAGTTTTAAATTTATCTTTTGGAATTGCATATAAGTACTTAAAGTACAAATATAAAAAATAAAAAAATAAAAAATTAATTGATATTTAGAATATTTGTGCAGAGATCTCAGCGAAGCTGACTTTTAAAACTCATCACGTCTTACCCGTGTTTTAAATAGCATGTATCCTACACTATAGTGTGCAGCGTAAGTTACATGGTACTTCTATTTTTAAAATTAAAATAATAAAAATTTGGTAAATAACAATAATAAATATGAAAATAACAAAAAAAAAAAAGGCATAAGAAAAAAATAATTCATTTTTCAAGTAAACGCATGTTCCAAAAAGATATATGCAAGGCAAATCAAATCAATAAGTTTATAAGAAAATTGCCTTTTGTCAATGTCTAAATAAAAGTATCAAACACCAAGAAAATAATAAAAACAGTCTCAAGTTCTACAACATACATGGAATTGATTTTCCAAAAGAGGAAAAAAAAAAAAGTCAAAATATATCCTAAATCAATCATTTAATCAATCAAAATAAAATAAAAATAATTAATTGAGATTAAGAGCTAGAAATATGGCTCTATTTATATTTAATTTAAATCAAGTGAAAAATGATCATTTCAAGCTCCACAATCGTATGAACATGAAATGGGGGAATCTTGATTTCTCCTTTATTTGGGCTTCAATGCCCATGGAATTTTAACCAGAGGATTCTCCCACAGGGCCGATCAAACCCCTGAAATCTCTTTTCAAATGGTTGGGTAGATAGGGAGAATCAAATCGACGAAATTTTGAGGGCCGGAGGGGTTTTCGCGTTAGAATTGTAGGGCTTTGAAAACCTTCTTTCCAAACCATTAATTTTGTAAAGGAAAGCATTTGCTGTAAGCCTTACACCATTTGAAATCGTAATGATTTTCCAAACTGTACACTTGCATGCTCATAATAGATGGTTACAATTGTGCAATGGGTGTGATTATAAATATATGCCCCATCCTCAACAAGACCCACAATTTGGATGGTCTGATGTATCGTGGTGTCTCATGTGTGACAAGGATGAGCCACCGCCATTTCAAACATGTGCTGAACTAACAGCTAAGAAAAAATTAAAAATTAAAAAGTGGTTTAATGGTGTACACTACATGTAACATACACTAAAGCGTATGCTACTCAGAACTTAGTGCTATTTGCATATGCTACATAGTGTTTTAGCTATGTTACGCTACGCTAAAGCGGACGCTACACACTACGCTGCAATGCTATTTAAAATTCTGTCTGACACCCCATATCTGTGTCCAAAGCCAACGCACATGCATGTGTACAAATTACAAGGTGAAAATCAAAACTTAGCAGTTCGCATATTAGATCCATAAACCATGATAGGAAGTGGAGGGATTTGGGTGTAGGAACTTGGAAGAATCCAATTCACAATGCAAGTGTATAAGCCTAGAAAGAGTGGGAGTTTTGACTCCGAAGTATGAGTGAGAGCAGCACCTTGTAGAAGGTTCATGCAACTAAGGTTTGAATCACATCCCTGATATTGCCTCATCAAACATTTGATGATTTTCTTTGCAGTATATACACATATCTACCTGCTTGGAATATATCTGTCCCTTTCCACAAATTACAAGTTACAGACAGAATTTTCTAAACTTCTAAATTTTACTAGCTACTGAATCTTTTAACGAATTTTCATCAAACTGTTTGACAAAGGCAGATTTTAGCATCAATTTCACTGGGACAACTAACTGTAATCTCTTATGATTTCGAAGTGAATGGTGAGTTTTTGAACAATATATGGAAGTGTTGCGCCCACATGAACATATTGAATGGGTAAGACGAGGTGAATGGAGTTCTGATTCTGGAGCTTACCTAGCTATACCAAGATTGAAAATCTCATCTGCCCTTTTCAACTTATTCTTAGACTCCATGTGCAAAGCATATGAAATATAATAAATGGAGTGAGTTTGCCCAATCTGATTTGCATCCAGAAAACCATATATCACTTCAGCATCAGCACAATTGTCTGCCTGAGTTTAGAATTGAAAAAAAAAAAAAAAAAAAAACTTCAAAGCATAAATAGTTGGTGGTCACAATAGCTAAAGATCAGGAAGGACACCGACACACTGATAAGAAACTTACATATTCCAACCAAACTTTCAGGTAACGTAGATCATCCTTGTAGCGGTCTGAATGCCAAAAAGTGCGTACACATTGCTCATAAATCAAAACCAATCCCGAGCATTCTCCCCCAGATGGGAAAGACTCCTGCACCCATTTGATGCACCTTTACAAGAAAGATGCAAGCCAAATTTAGTTGTCAGATGAAAGCATTCTACAACTAAAACATTTACTGCAATTCGAACTCCAAATGGTGATTGGCTGCAAGAGAAATGAATTTTATGTAAATTGCAACACTAGAATGACGAAGGAAAAAAAGATGCCAACTTCCCACAAGAAACTTCCTATAAAAAATGCAACCTATCTCTAGCGTGTTCTTGGAAGCAAAGTGAGGTCGAAATTGTGATTCATTGAAGAAAGATCAGTTTGTTTTTTTGTCTTTTTTTTTTTTCCTTTTTGAAGAGATAACCAACTTCATTAATGATGAAGGAAAGAGAACAAGCATGAAGCCGAAACACGAGTTACCCTATCATCACTCCAATGGGAGACCCACTGCATCAGAAATAAAAAGGGAAGAATCATAAAGCCAAAAGAGACAAAAACAACCACGACCAAAGTAGCTAAACAAAGTTTAGACTCAATTACAACCAGTCTATCTGGTGTGAATCAATAATCCACATTTCCAGCATGTCTAATGGTAATCTCTCTAGAATATGAGAAGTATTTGGAAACTAACAGAAAATAGAAATATGGTCTAGTGCAGGCAGTCTCCAAACAAATTTTAGGAAATTTAATCTCATAAGCGTTCTTCAAAGTATTTATATTTCATGAGTAATGCAATTGGCCTTGACAAAATGTAAATGCTAACATCTTCATTGCTTGTGTTACTCAACAAAAACATGCAGCAGATCAAAGTAATTCAGTCATTATAGTGATCGAATTTTCTAATAGCTCTCGCACATCTGTTCAATCTACTAAAACAACAAAGGTTTGTTTGAAAATCCTATCTTCATGTATGATATTCATATTCGCATTAGAATCCATATGTTTTAAATTCATATGTCGTTTGTTGCTAAGAACATCACAGTTGTAAATGTGGTGTATGTGTATGGTGATCAACACCATATACTTGGTGGGCCATCACAAGGTTATCAAGGCCACTGGCCTGTGTTAGCCATAAGATTGGGACCTGCAAGCGTGGTTCCAAAAAAAAAAAAAAGAAAAAAAAAAGTTTCAAAAATTGAGAGAAAAGCACTGTAGTAATCCACACTGGATGCCTATAAAATTAAAAACTGTAGGTCACTTGCAGCATTTCCTTCCACTTGAAAACATGAGCTTGAGCTATGCTTTCACTTGCAGGTATGTCACTTACACCCCAACAGCCAGATTTATTTATTTTAAATTTAGTGCATAGGTAAATTACTAGCAAATCATTTACTGATTGTAAATGATTTACTAGCAAAGCCCCCTTCTAATTTACCAGCAAAAATGTGAGTTTTCATTTACTAGTAAATGAGGAGATGGCAACAACTCTATTTTTTTTTAATGAAAGCCTATAAAGCAGATTTCATTTACCATTACAGGCTATCCAAATATTGTAAATGATTTACTATCCAAATACTATAAATGATTTACTAGTAAATCATTTACAACTTAAAGCCAAACAGACAGGCTGTAAATCATTTACAGCCTTTAATTAATTTACTAGCAAACCATTTACAACGTAAACCAGTTACCACCATCCAAACGACCCCTAGAATCTGCTCAAAGATTTATCTAAATGGGGCTTAACCCAATAGCATATCTTACACCAAGCTTTTTTATGTGAACTTGCACTCTCAAATGTTTGCATCATCCAATCACTGCACCTTTTTTGCTGCAGATCAGCAGCGGCAATCATTGTACATGGATATCATTTGTGCAGGGCAAATTTACATGAACTACACCTCATCATCACGGAGAAAAAAAAATAATCTACAAATTGAGCTGATTTCACATGCAAGAGTTAGTTTTTTCAAGGACCAATTTTGAGCAGTTCTATGTCTAAAACTGAAAAAATTCCAATCACACAGCTCTCAAAATTCGAACACAGCAGTTCCAAGAAAACCATCCATTGTAAAAACGAAGCCCAGATCATTCTAATATTCTATAATAGCATTAATTTGACCTAATCAAAGCCTATGTTTCCATACTACTTTCACCAAACTAACATCAGATACCCTAATTTCCTCTCAAAAACAAGCTGTACGAAAAAAGAAAACAGAAAAGAAAATCGCAATGGAAGAAATGCTCACTCGAGCCAGGGTTGGAGTGGATCGTCTCCTTTATACTCGTCGATCGCTTCAATCAACCTCCTAAAAATTTTTTAAAAAGAAAAAGAAAAGTGGAATGAGGCATCGTATCCAACACTAGATCTACCTGAAGAGATCGAAAGATAGGGAGATGTACCTGCGATTTTCATGAAGAGATTTCTTGATGAGATTGTCGGTTTGGGATTTGAGAGCTTGATTGAGGAGGCTAACGTTTCGGCCTCTTTTCAAGGGTCTGACGTTCTCTTTGTAGAGCTCCCATTCGTTTCCAGTTTCTTGCTTTGACGCCAGAAATTCCGCTTCTGGATCTGATATGGAAAGATCGGCCATGGCTAGCTGAGAGAGAGAGAGAGAGAGAGAGAGAGAGGGTAAAAATTCAAAATTTTGAAATCGGTCCAGATGCCGCTCCTCCAGTTGGCTCTCTCTAAAATACGCGGAGGGCCTACATACGTGGGGTCTGGGCTAGGTCTAGGGCTGTCTACGGTTCCGCTTGGGTTATCTTAGCTGGTTCAGGTCTTCCATAGTCCGGTTCTACTTCTCGTTGGATGCAGATCCGATCAGGTTCGGGTACACGTATGGCACCCATTGGATCTTTGAATCTAGGTTTCATGTTGTATTTGGAACGAATAAGAGCCATGATTTACATGGTTGGGCTGACCTGAAGGATGTGTGTGGACCGTAGACACATTCCACTTCCACACATGCATAGTGTGCAATGGGCTTTCTTACATGTATGTGGCTTAGAAAGCCTTTTCCAGTTAATATATATCAAGCATTTATAATTTTACTATTAAAATTACTTGGACCTGACTTTTACCGGGTCCATGCCCAAACTCAACTAAACCTATTTGTAACCAAGTCGAAGGTCAGACCAAACCATCCTGATTCATACCTGCAGTCCTACCCATTGACAGCCATAACTAAGATGGGCCAAGGTTGGAACTAGTCCCCTAAGCTTTAGCAGACGCCCTCTAAACATATGAAATCTCCCTTTTATGAACAGTAAATATACGAACAATGTATATTTATTCTGATGCCCATTTCTTTATCCAAATTTATTATTTTATCAACCTATCCAACCACTAAGATGATGCCGCGTGACAATATCAAATTCAAACCATCCAACCATATATTTACCCTTGAATTTGGTAAGAATAGTAAGAAAAATGAGTTTATTAGCTATAAGTAGTCTCATTCTTTTCTCATTTCAAGCATTCACTCCCATTTCAAAGTTTCCTCATTCTTTAGGAATTTAGTCATCTAGTCATCTCATCCCTTTATTAAGGAGAGCGAGAGCTAGAGAAAGAGAGTCTAGCCTAGCATAGCTAGAGTATAAGTCTCCTAAACCTTCATTTGAGCCACTCGATTCAGCCTTTACGATACTATCGTCCATCCAACTATTCAAACTTCAATAAATTTCATCTAATTCCGAGCATTAGTATTGTGCAACACTCATTCACTTCTCAACCATTTTTCTCATCAAATACACACATCACTGCATTGCATTAGGTCATTTTATCACATCTAATTGGCATGAGCATATGCTATGTGGTTTGTCTATTTAATTAAAGCCTGCCCACCAGAAATCTAGCCAGTTAGTTTCCATTTTGTCATAAGTATCAATACAATATCAAACATCTCATACATTATAATTCTATATACATAACACTCAACACACGGTCAATTTGAATGTATGCTCTACAGCTTGCTAATATAATTGGATTATGCTCATAAAATTTTCAAATTAACTAGCCATTATTATCATTTCATTTATCTTTTGTGTGTGAAAATTAATCATATCCTTCAGAAATTAGTCAGATCTTGTAAAGTAGAGATTGTACGCTTATATGGATAGAATGAGTGCCTAACACATTCCATCTCTGTAACCGTAGTCCCTTAATAAGAATTTATGTATTGCAAACTCAAGAGTCATCTTAGGACAGAAGTTTTTTCGGATTCTCAGTCTTAAGTATTTTTATGGGGTTTAACTGATTGTAGATTCAAAATATTTGGTTAGTGGTGACTTTGGTCAAATATAGCATGCTCTTAATCACAACCCCAAAGCCCTTGAGAGAGAAGCAACCCGCAAAAGCAAGTCAATTCCATTCGGGATCCAGCGTCCACTCTACTCTTAATAAATGACCTCTCTCTCTCTCTCTCTCTCTCTCTCTCTCTCTCTCTCTCCATAAAATGTATATATTTTAAATGAACTAGAATTTAATAAAAACTCTGTGTGAATTTACCCTTTGAGTTGACAGCGTTGCCCCCTGCGACCCCCGGCAAGCTCAACGTGAACCTCGACTAGCAAAAGTGTTGGTTGGATAAACAATACATATCTAATGATCAGGCTCTTTAGATCTTAATACCATAATACATCTTCAATCATTCCAAACATGTCACATGTGCTAATAGTATTAACGTGCACAAGTGCTATCATCTAGCTTTAAATACCCACATCTCAAATGTGATAATGCATGTCTTCTACCCCATATGCTGCCATACAACTTTAAATACCTCATATATATACTATGTGTGCCACAATTCAACTTCAACTTCCCACATATATCGAATGTCACATATGCCACTATTCATTTCCAAGCATCCTTCATTTCTAAATCGAATTTTGTTCTTAAGATTTTATTTTAAAAAAATTTTTTTTTTATAGCAAACTGCAAATTAAATCCTAGATTTTTTAAAAAACAGTACTCCATTTACTGCAATTTTATGAGAATAAGATTTCCCAAAAAACACCTGTCACGCCCCGAAATCCAGGTGCAAAGTGTGCACCCTCAAACCCGAGTTTTAGTTCGTAACTCGGACACAAAGTGTACTAATTTAATTCCTTAATCAATTTAATCAAAGATAGTAATTATATTCATTCTAAGTTCCACCATAATCTCAATCACATATACATAATACTTAGCATCAATCAACTAGGCATATATAAATCTTGATATCCTTAAAATAAAATAAATCTTAAAAATCATTCATTTACTATATCATAGTATTATAATTTTGTTTATACCATACTAATATTGTTTCAATGAAATAAATTTAAATAATTTCTTAAAATCTCAAAATCAATATCGATATTCATTTTACATTAATCAAACTATGCTAGCAAGTAATCAGAAATGGTTTCATGCAACCACTTCATCTTCAGATAAGTATGACTATATTTCACATGTATCGTGTTCAGGTACGGTGCATCCTTCCGGTTCTTGCGCCACATCATCTGCCAATGACTCCTCTGTACGATTTTTCCATCAATAAAAATGTAAGCTGGCTAGACTTAGTAAAATAACCCAGCATGGTTCATAATTATAACAATTAAAATAATAAAAATGGATGTACAATGATATGGGTGCAAATGACGTATAAATGCATTAGATGGGATGATCATCCATCTGCTTGGATTGGAGGTCATCAACCCACATCCACCCGTTGGGTAGGTTTCCACCTTTCGGTAGGCTTGGGCATAACCTGCATCTGGTAACGCTATGCTAGAATCGACATTTCTTCCAGAGAGGACCCTTACGATCGACCATGCATTATGTAAATGTAATGAATGATGGATGATATGTAAATGTATATTTTTCATATTTAACATAGTTGTCTTGATTAGAATATTCACATATGAATTTAGCGTACAATTATCATAACAAAATACTCAAATCAGTATATCAATCAATCAATCAATCACAAACGATTTATTTTAATTTTAATGAATTACGAGACAGGTTGGGTTACTCACTTAAGTCTGATAGTGTAGAATCCATAAGGTAAATGAGTTGGTTTGAATTTAGAGATCCTATCAGTTATATTAACAACATTATTATTCATCTAGTTATTTTATATGGTGGGGCCCACTTTTGATATATATCTTAGGTGGTCAAATCCTAAATAATCAAATAATTAAAATTATATGTTTATTAAATTTAGATATCAAAATTTAAATTTTCTTTTTTTAAGATTCTAAAATTGAATGTTAAATATTTAAGCGGGGTGGCCGACCGGATGATTGGATCATTTAGATTCTTAAGGTCTTGACATATTTTGCCTGTACACATTAAATGAATGGTATGTGGGACTTAAACTATATGCGGAATGGCCCACGGATCTATCTGTGCAAGGGACATGGCGATCAGGGGTCGGATAGCTTACCTAGCTGTGACGCCGCCATAGAAGCCGGATATGAATACCAGAATATCTGTAGAGCTTAGGATCTTCCTCTCCTTCACACCCTTTCTACAAATCAGTAGATGGGACTCGAATTTCTACTGTGGTGTAGGATTGGGGACCCAGCTCTCTTTTATAGAGTCTGTGGAGAGGGAGTTTGAAACCCATCACAACTCTCTCTCCCATGCTCCACATTGTAGCATCCTAGTTCAACTCAAACTGCTGTCTGCGTAAGACAGCTATAGCATTCCAGCCCTAGTACGCAGAGCTGCGCAGATAGACTGCGCAGTGCATCACCTGAAGTGGGGCCCACTGGTCTACTCAATCATCCAGTCCAACTGTATAACAATCCAGACCGTTGATCAGTGAGGCCCACTAAATAGAGTTCTTACATTCTCCCACTTGGGCCTCATTGAGCAACGTCAATGATAGTCATATATATAATAATTTTGTAAACAAGTTTTGATATTTTAAGAAAATATCTAAATGGTTAACCAATGAAAACAGTTGGACAATATGAGTAATGCTATTCAATCTGGTTCATCAAAACAGTCAGTATCGAAACGCGGTAGACATCACAACATTTAATTTAGGCGAAGTGAGTCTAAGCGCGATCACAAATACTTTCAATCTTAACGACATAGATTACGAACTAGGAAATGTGGTATAAGGATTACATATTTTAGTGTGATAATATATGTCTATCCTTAAGAGGTCCTGAAGCTTTTTCATGTCTCCAACGAGACACAACTGTAGTTCCACTTATTCAAAATTTGTGCATATATATAAATAAGCAGAAATAAATCTTTATATCAAAATCATCCAAACAAACTGTATAAAACGAGATCTCTAAGTGTCTGTGAAAATCAAAGTACGCTTAACTCCTACTAACTGAAAACATCTGTGAGATCAATGACTCCCATGGATGTTACATGCTCCTGAAATGGTGTGATAGGGAGCCCTTTAGTGAGCGGATCTGCAATCATCTGCTTAGTGCCGATGAATTCCACGGACACTTGATGATTCTGAACCCTTTCCTTTACAACAAGATACTTGATGTCGATATGCCTCGACCTTGACGAATGCTTGTTGTTACTAGAGAAGGAAATAGCAGCCGAATTATCGCAAAATATTCTCAACGGTTTCGGGATATGCTCCAGTACCCGCAAACCTGAGAAGAAACTCTGTAATCATAGTGCCTGATTAGATGCCTCATGGCAAGCAATAAATTCAGCTTCCATAGTGGATGAGGCTGTGGTAGATTGTTTCACGTTTTTCCTCGACACAGCTCCTCCCACCATCATGAAGATGTATCCTGAAGTAGACTTCTTAGTATCGACGCAGCCTGCGAAGTCTGCATCTGAATATCCGATCAACTCCAACTGATCAGACCTTCTGTATGTGAGTCCGAAGTCTTTTGTTCTCTGAAGATACCGTAATACTTTCTTTGCAGCTATCCAATGTTGCATTCCTGGATTAGATGGATATTTTCCCAACATTCCAGTGACAAAGGCAATGTCCGGTCGCATACAGACTTGAGCATACATGATGCTCCCTACTACTGATGCGTACAGAAATTCTTTCATTCGATTCTTTTCTAAATCATTCTTTGGACACTGAAATAAACCAAATTTGTCGCCCTTCACAATGGGGGACTTTCCTGAAGCACAATTTTGCATGTCATACCTTTCGAGTACCCTAGCAATATAGGTCCTCTGTGACAAGCTGAGCAGTCCAAGTGTTCTGTCACAGCGAATCTCAATGCCAATGATGTAAGAAGCTTCACCAAGGTCTTTCATTTCAAACTTTTGAGATAAAAATTTCTTGGTGTCGCTCAACATCCTAGTATCACTGCTAGCTAACAGAATGTCATCAACATACAAAATCATCATAATGAACTTACTCCCACTGGTTTTAATGTAGATGCATTCATCTGCAGTATTTTCTACAAAGCCATATGAAGAAATTACTTCATGAAACTTAAGGTACCACTGCCGCGATGCCTGTTTCAACCCATAGATGGACTTCTTAAGTTTGCAAACCAAATGTTCTGAGCCAGTAGCTATAAAACCTTCGGGCTGCAACATGTACACATTCTCATTCAGATCCCCATTGAGAAATGCAGTCTTTACATCCATCTGATGTAACTCTAAATCCATATGAGCTACAAGAGCCATTATGATCCTGAATGAGTCTTTCTTGGATACTGGTGAGAAAGTCTCCTTAAAGTCAATGCCCTCACATTGGTTAAAACCCTTGGCAACAAGTCTGGCTTTATATCGTTCGACATTACCTTTGGAGTCCCGTTTGGTTTTAAATATCCATTTACAACCAATCGGCCTTATTCCAGTAGGTAACTCTACAAGATCTCATACTTTATTGTCCTACATAGATTTCAACTCATCTTTCAAAACATCAAACTAACGAGAAGGATTGGCATTGTGTTTGACTTGTGTAAAGGATTCGGGATCCTTTTCCACCCCTATGTCAAAGTCGTGCTCCTGTAAGCATACGATGTAATCATCTCGATTTACAGGCCTTCTCTCTCTTTCAGATCTTCTCAATGGTTCAGTTTATTGGGTCTGATCATAATTTTCCTCATCAGTAGTTTGTATATGAGGTTCTACGTGGTGTTCTGCAGTGCTTGCAGGCTCAACTGCATTAGTAATATCCACGTGATTTGGATTGACTATGACTGGAGTCACAGTCCTTTGTTCCTCAAATACAAAATTTCTTATGTTCGTGCTCCCACTGTTTTCAGTTTCCTCAATGAATCTAGCATTCTCTTTTTCAACAATCTTGATAAAGTGAGATGGACAGTAGAATCAATAGCCGTCTGACCTTTCTAGGTATCCAATAAAGAAACAGTTTATGATTCTATGATCGAGCTTCCTTTCATGCAGGTTATAAATTTTAGTCTCACCAAGACATCCCCAGACATGTAAATATCATAGACTTGACTTTGTCCCATTTCATAACTCAAAAGGTGTTTTTCTTACTGCTTTGCTGGGAACCCTGTTTAATATATGCACTGCAATTTTGATTGCATCACCCCACAGAGATTCTGGCAATGTTGAATTACCGACCATACTTCGCACCATATCCATAAGGGTGCGATTACGTCTCTCAACAACTCCATTCTGCTCTGGAGTATCAGGCATAGTGTACTAAGCAACAATGCCACAATCTTGCTGGTATTTAGCGAGTGGCCCTGGATTGCGTCCTGATTCGTCATATCTGCCATAGTATTCACCACCACGGTCAGATCTGACAACTTTAATTCTCTTATCGAGTTGATTTTCAACCTCGGCTTTATAGATTTTAAAAGCATCCAGGGCATCTGATTTCTCACTGATAAGGTATAGATACCTAAAGCGAGAGTAGTCATCTATAAAAGTAATGAAATATTTGTGGCCACTCCATGAGGCTGTAGGGAATGGTCCACAGATATCTGTATGTATAACCTCTAATAGATCTACACTCCTGGTTGTACCTTTCTTTCTCGTTCTAGTCTGTTTGTCTTTTATGCAATCAATGCATACTTTATAATCAGAGAAGTCTAGAGAATGCAAAATTCATTCTCGCACAAGCCTGTCTAATCTCTCACGAGATATATGGCATAGCCGCCTGTGCCACAACATGGAGGAATTCTCATAGTCTAGTCTTCGCTTAGATCCCACTACATTTCCATGCAAGGTATTGATATTATAGACGTGAGAGGTAATCAAGTCTAACTGGTATAAGTTGTTTACTAAAGAGCCGGTTCCAACTTTAATCGAATTAAAGTAAATACTAAAACTTTTATTTTCAAAGTGGAACGAATATCCCAACTTATCCAAACAGGAAATTGAAACTAAATTGCGCCTTATAGACGATACACATAATGTATTAACTAAATTCAAAAAATGACCAGACTTCAACTTAAGCCTATAGACTCCTATTGCCTCCACGTCAACTTTAACACCATTGCCTACGTATACTGAGCGCTCCGCATCAGTTGGTGGCCTGGCCTGTAGTAATTCCTGCATAGAAGTGCATATGTGAATAGTAGTTCCTGAATCTATTCACCAGGAATCTACTGACACATCGGTCAGATTAGATTCAAAACAGACAAGAACAAAATGATTACCTTTCTTTATGAGCCAATCCTTAAAACCTTCGCAATCTTTCTTTAGATGACCCGTCTTTTTACAAAAGTAGCACGGCTTGCCTTTTACCCGTTTGCGTTTATATCCATTTCCTGATTGATTTTCATGGTTTCCAGATGGAGGACCAGAGAATCTATTATTAGAACCTTGTTTCCTCTTCTTTTACCTTTATTCCCTTGCCCATGCCCTTGACCTGAAGCCACCATATTAACATGTTGAACTTTGACCATCTGTCTGATCCTGTCTTCTTCTTGGATGCACTAAGTGATAAGTTCATCCAATGTCTGCATGTCCTTTAGGGTGTTATAGTTTACTAGAAATGTGCCGAATTTGGGAGGTAAGTTGTTCATGATCAAATGAACCAGTTGATCATCAATGAGTACAAGCCCTAGAGAACGGATCTTAAAAACAACTTCGATCTGTTCTACAATGTATTCACGGATGTTGCCTTTTTCATCGTAGGATGAGCGAGGTAATTTATTCAAAAGAATGCCCACTTCAGACTTATCAGATTTCTTGAATCTTTTTCCCATTTCAATCAGGAAAGTTTTGGCCTTATCTGTTTCAAGCATGGCACCCTTCATCGATTCAGAAATCGAATACTTAATGACTTTCAGGCATGTATCATTTGATCTAAACCATGCCTCTCATCGATTATATTCTGCTTCAGTGGCATTATCAGATGGTTTTTGTGGTTCTGGTGTTATCAGGGTAAGATCTAATTGAAGACAGAAGGACAACTTCAATGACGTTCTTCCATTGAGTATAATTAGACCCATTTAAGGCAGGGACTTGATGCGTATTAGTTGGTATTGAGACTAAAATATAAGAGATACACATATACTCACATTAGTTCATTATTTCACAAAATAGTTTAGTAAACAAAATATCAGGCAAAGATAATCAATTCAGTTGCTAAGTGAGGCATCAACTGAATCATCCAGGATGACGATGGGCCCAACCATCTCATCCTGGTGAGAATCTGTTACATCATCATCATTCCTCCTGTGGGTGGTAATAATAATATGCTAGTGATTCTCCTGAACATGAAGCTAAGTGATGTCAGTCATGTAAATCTGAGACACTCAACACCTATGAGTGAGATGAGTCTTTCAGCTTTACATCATTAGCACCATTTACTTCACCCGTTTACGTGTCTGTAAATGATAATCGTCTACGTTTTCGTTACCATAAGCATGAAAATGTGAACGCAACTGTATGTTATCCTCCTTATCCCAATTTTACAAATCTGTACTTGTAGAATTTTCATTGATTGAGGTCACTGTGGTGGCTAACACAACCGAATCCAATATTACTAATACAGACTTAGGATAACAATTATAATCCTGCCTTTCAATGGATTATATCTTAATCAATCTGATACGGCCCACAAGATGGTTGGTATTGATCATTGGAAAAATGGTAACCTTAATGTGAAACAAACTGAAAGGTTTCACACCATATATTCCAATGGTCCATATCAACTCCCAAGGATGGGTGATGGGCCAACGATAGGGCTGAATCTGAATTCTGTATGATCAGAACGTGTCTAATGAGCATGACTGAATCACTCCCTGAATAGCATGGAGTTATATATATATAATTAGATGGGTAGGTTCTTGCACATGTGTTCATAATACGAACAGATTAGTCTTAATGCTTAATACTTAGCATATAAGGTTTTCACAAATGCCCAGTGCATGAGTTAGTTAATATGCTCATGAGACAGTTCAGACCTAATAAACATGGAACGTTATTTGAACGGTCCAAAACTTGGCATTAAATGTACTAGACGGAAAACATGGCCCACCATCAACACAGCATACCGGGCCCACTACCAGAGGCCCAGAAGAGAGTAGGAATAAGTCCCGTTTGCGGGTACTGTGGTCGGACCCGAGTGCATGTAGTCGGGTCCAAAAACCCGAAATCTATTAAGGTTGTTTTCGACCTAATAGCTGCTGTATACGACCGAGCAGCTGCCGTCTTCGATCGACTGAGGCCAGCAGCGAAGGAGAGTGCGAGAAAAAAAATCTCCCTTCCTGAGATGAATCTCCAGCCAGACGAAAATCTCTGCGCCTCCATCATCTCCGACGCCGACGACCATGAAATCTTCCTCGAATCCGTATGAGGAGTTCGTCAACACGATGATGATGGTTGCTAGCAGACGGTGTGGCAATCATCAGGATTTATCGGCCATGAATGGAGGTGGTGGGTTTTGATCCAGTTGAATCGAGGGTTATAGACAGCATCCGTGAGATAATCCAAGTATCCATGGTTGTCTTCCACAAACCGCTGGTAAGGGTATCGAAAAACTTCAACTCGGGATTTCAGAATTCCTAACTGCTGGTTCTGGATGCTGAATCCGTAATCAGATTACTTGATTCAGGGATTTCAAAATCCCTAATCACCACCTGGATTTGGGGATTAGAATCCGAAATCCCTAATCGAGTGGATTTAGGGATCTGGGTTCAGAAAATCCCTGATCAGAATCTGGAATATGGGTTGGGGATCTGAAATTCCCCGTAGCTGTTTTGGGAATTGAAATCCCTAATTTGGATTTGAGATTCGAATCTGAAATCCATAATATGGATTTCTGGATTTGGGGTTTAGTACTGAAATCCCCAAATTAACTAGATTTGGGTTTCGAATAATCCCTAATTAATGTCTAGATTTGGGATTTGAATTCGAATCCCCTAATTATGGTATTGAGGATGAAAATCCCTAATCGGATTCGAAAATCCAAATCCCAATTTAGCTGATTTGGGAATTCGAAATCAGATCTGGAATTAGAATCCCTAGAGGATGAATCTGATTGTGAAATAGATAATCTGATCATCCATGCCTTTGCATAGAAGCTCTGATGCCAACTGTGGGACTTAAACTATATGCGGAATGGCCCACGGATTTGTCTGTGCAAGGGACATGGCGATCAGGGGTCGGATAGCTTACCTAGCTGTGACGCCGCCATGGAAGCCGGATAAGAATACCAGAATATCTGTAGAGCTTAGGATCTTCCTCTCCTTCACACCCTTTCTGCAAATCAGCAGATGGGACTCGAATTTCTGATGTGGTGTAGGATTGGGGACCCAGCTCTCTTTTATAGAGTCTGTGGAGAGGGAGTTTGAAACCCATCACAACTCTCTCTCCCATGCTCCAAATTGTAGCATCCTAGTTCAACTCAAACTGCTGTCTGCGTAAGACAGCTATAGCATTCCAGCCCTAGTACGCAGAGCTGCGCAGATAGACTGCGCAGCGCATCACCTGAAGTGGATACCTCTGGTCTACTCAATCATCCAGTCCAACTGTATGATAATCCAAACCGTTGATCAGTGAGGCCCACTAAATAGAGTTCTTACATGGTATGGATCTAACCACATATACACCAATGGCCCATTTCGACCTTCTATGCCAAGTGATACCAACACTTGCACAAAAATTTAATATTCATTTATTAAACACTTCTAGATCTGACTAATGTGGCCCAACTGATGGTCAGATTGATCTAAAAATTGTGGCCCATCTGATGGTTACATTGATCTGAAAATTAGAGCCCTTATATATTTTGGCCTTAGGGATCATATGATCCATATAGATCTATCTTAACATAATCAGATTCTATCTATTTAATTTATTTATAAAATATTACTAATCAGATCTGAAATCATAAAAGTATTATTTTATTAAAATTGTCTCTACATACTTATACAATGATTATGTGGATGATCCACACCATCCATTGTATATATCAAGAAGAAATTAACGACATAATAAAAATTAAAAAGATCTAACGATTAGAACTTCCCTAATCGAGCCTTCTTAGAATCTCCTCTCCATTTTTCTGCAAGCTTCCTATTTTTTTTGTTAAGCAGAAACCTGTAATTTTAAAGAAACTTCTGTTAATAAGATACGATGAGCACATTCTCTCTTATTTTAAATTTGAAATTTTTTATGATATTTGGTAAAAAAAATTATTATTACTACTTCAAAAATTGATCCAACCTATCTTTTAAGTAAGAATTTTTTATTTTTTTATTTAAAAATAAAATCTTCAAATATTTATTTTAAAATTTTTAATACACAAAAATTTAAAGTGGTTACAGCACTCATAAAAGAGGGTTCAATGAGAAGCATTTTAAACCTTACGACAGTCCTATGGCCAATTACACAGGTTCAAACGTTCATCGCTGCCCGCTTCACAAACGGTAAAGAAATGACGTCCATTTTCGCAAATCATATAAGATTCTCAATTCCTACAAGTGGGCCCATGGTTCAACGATCCATAATGTTGGTGTTTTGTATGCCACTTTATGGATTTGATGATATCTTAAATCTCTTTAATCGGACAATCTTAACCTTTTAATTGTGGCTGGTAAATATATTACCCCGCTATAAAGGGGAACGGATTGGCTACTCCCCCGAGCTGGTGGTTGGTGCTCTGTGGGCCTCACCATGCCATATGTGCTTCATCCATTCCGATCATTCATTTTTACAGATAATTTTCGATTCTACATAGAAAATGATAAGAATATAAATCTCAGGTCGACCACACCATACGATAACAATAGCGATTGGATATCCACCATTAAAATCCTCCCAAGGCACACTGTACCTTTTATTTGACATCCAATATGTTGATTAGGTCATACAGACCCAGATGAAGGGAAAAAACAAATATCAGCTTGATCCAAAACTTTTATTGCCCCCAAAAAGTTTTTATGGTCTAAATTCATTCAACACTGTTTTCTGTAACGTGGTCTACCTGAGATTGGGATATACCTCATTTTTTTCCCTCATGCAATAAAATGATCTAGAAAAATAGATGGACGGCATGGATGAAACACATACATCATGGTGGGGTCCACAGAGTACCGACCAGCAGCCATTGGCAGGTGGCAGGGGGAGTAGCCAATCCGTTTCCGCTAGAAAGCCCATCTCAGCGCATGAAAAAAACAAGGTTTGGCCATAAAAGCAGCTAGGCGTCAAACGCCTTCTGGAAGTTGCTTCCCGTCGCAATTTAAAACCTGGGTAGACCGTGTGAAACGAGGGATTGCGTATCATGTGCTTCTTCTGTAACCAGAGCCCAACCCAGGTTAGACTCTAACCAAAGTTAGGAAAACGCTGTTTTCATTGCTATATCCAAAGTCCAAACCCAATCAAACAAGAGATATACTTTGGTATTTTAACGGAGTGTGATGGAAGAGACGCAGGCAGTTGGAAATTACCGAGGAATTGCAAACTAATTCAAAATAAACTGTCCAAATTATGGAAACCAGTTTAGATATTTCAGGAAAAAGAAAGAAAACTTGCTTGATATTCTAAATATTAGATTGCTGGGCATTTATTGGACGGTTAAAAATGGAAAAGTCAAGCGGGCTTGCTTTAAGGAGTAAGTGTTCCCGAATCAGAAGTTAGGATCGTTCGATTTCACAATTCAGGTTAAGGAGGGTGAGTTCCACAATTTATCCAGTTTGATTTGGGTCAGTGGATGTTACGTTTAGAATTTGTAAGTGCCTGCGTATCAAGTATCATACGCAGCCGGAGTATCAAATAACTCCACATCAAACACGCAAGAGGAAAACGCACCGACGACTCCTCTTTCAGCTGGGAAAAGCCACCATTTTCATATCCCTTTCTCAGATCGTCGATTTCTTCCATCTCATCTCTCTTTTCTAATGGCGTCTTTCACGTCCGTAAACCATCATTCGTCTCTATCTGGAGATCCGAAGCTTTCGTCTGCTTTTTCCCGAAGATCTGCTCTTTATTCTGAGATCCCAGCCGTTCGTCTTCCAACCGGCAAGAAAAGGGCCCCTTTGAAGACGATGGCCGTCGCGAAATTCAAAGGGACGCAGATGAGGGAGAAGCATCTGACGGAGATGATAGAGAAGAAGATTCTGGAAGCGAAGGAGGTCTGCGAAGGGAACCAGGGCTCCGATGAGTGCAAGGTCGCTTGGGACGAGGTCGAGGAAGTCAGCTGTGCAAAAGCTGATCTTCGAAAGAAGATGGAGAAGAAAGATCCGCTGGAGTCGTTCTGCGAGGAGAATCCGGAGACGGACGAGTGTCGGATCTACGAGGATTAATACATCTCAGCCGTTGATTCTCCCCAAGGTCCGGTTCTTTCTTTTTCTTTTTCCCTAACGGGCTGTAAATCTGCGCGTTGGTTTATGCGTGCTGCTGCTGTGTGTTGGCTGTTTTCTTATTACCCCAGACGTTTAGTAGGAATCCTGAAATGGGCCACGGAAGATGGAGAGATCTTGGCCATTGATTTCTCGTGTAGACAACTAAATATTATATTCGTTCTTCTGTGCTTGATTAATTAGTTAATAATAAAGATTATCCGTTGTTGTGTACCAGATGGATTGAAGACTCGGACAAGTCGCAGTCGACTTGAGGGAGTTGGGCTGATTAATCCCCGACCTGGCCGAGTCATGGCTCGACTCGTGACCGTTCGAGTCGCCGAGTCTTATATGTTCTGTACTCGGTAGTTTTTTACTAGTTCAGGTCACGGGATCGAAACAGCTGTTATGGAAAAAATAACCTGTAACTGCCATTAATGGCCTGTTATGCCACCCTGTAAAGGTCTGTTACGTGGCAGATATAGGTTTTTTGGAATTTTTTTTCGATGTCATGGGACAGATACAGGTTTTTCGGTTTTTTTATTTTTTATTTTTTATTTTCTCAATAAAAAAGACTGTAACTGCTGTTATGACTGTATCTTAAAGGTAACAGTGGTGGCCATTATGGCCACCATTACTGTTACGGAATACCTTGGTCATTCTTGCTTGATATATTTGTGGTAAATTTATGGAAGTTTCTGGTCACAGACCGGAAAAGTTAATACATTGCTATTGCTGGACACTGTCACTTTTTGGAGAGTCCTTGTGTAAAATCGAGCACTGGCAGCTATAGTGCAGTGAGAGTATGAGAAATGCTAATTGCACTCTCTTGAGTGCTCTATGAAAGTGCATTCAGCTTCAAGGAGCGACTTACATGCTCTGGGCAGCTCTTTAGGGAGCAGATTGGGTGAGGCGCTTATGTGGTGAGATTTGATTGGGCCATGTAAAGTATGTTTGAAAGTGGTTGGGTTGAGTACGTACTTGGCTGATGGCACATGTGGCTGGACCAATCAAATCTTGCTGCATTAGGGCTCCCAGCTCTTTAAGGAATCCTCTGACTGTTTAGATTCCATACATCAGGAATCTGGAAAGTATGGGGCACGGATTGGGTACTGGCCTTGCCTGTACTGTACTTTCTCTGCCCCTGACATGGCGGGATTTGATTGGATGGCAGGCTTCTGTTAGAGATGAGGCCCAGTCAAGTATGTACTCAACAAAACAACTTTCATTTATGCTTTGCGTGGGCCTCCTCTTCGGTAGTGGCTTGCCGCCGTCCAATCAAATCCTGCCACATTAGGGATGGAGGGAGCTCGGTTCAGGCAGGGGCAGTAACCAATCCATGCTCAAAAGTATGATTGGGAAGCAGGCCATGCATGTAAATAACTTGGAACAACATCATCATCCGAGGCTGCTCTCAATTAATCAAGGCAGGTGTAAGTAACAAATCCTGTTCCACTCTGCCTAGGACTCTTATCATCAGTTAGACCCTAGCTCGTTGAATGTTTTCTTATTATCTCTGCCTGCGTTCTTTCGCTCTTTGTACCTTGCACTATGCACATTTATAGCATTTGACCTGGATACTGGTGTAGTTTTTGGCCTTCGATGCACATGACCAGACTGTCTAGGTCCACTTTCCCTCATCTTATACCTATTGGGGCTATTGGTAAGTTCCCTTGAATGTATTCATTTCTAATTTTCTGTTAATGTATTCATTTCTAATTTTATCATTCCTTGTCCAATTATTCATATAGCTTAATTTCCTCATTTCAGCTAAAGCCTTTCTATGAATGTGTTGTTCCTTGTTCACCAACATTCGGTCACAAAGAGCGTGGCTTATCGTTTAGCTGTCCTATAGAATCCCCCCCTCAATTTGATTGTTTTGTGGAGATAATGCAATTCTCTAGAAACATGTTCCACTTCATCCACCCAACTCTAATTCTAAATACCATCCTTAATCTCTCTGTTCTCATGAATTATTGATGTGGTCATTTAGGGATACTTCTTGACCATCAATCTTAACCAATCCCTCAATTGTTACTAGAATTGCATATCATGTATATTGCTTTTGTCCTGCGAATTTTAACACCTTTAGATTTTAAAGCATCCTTCCATAGTTTTACATTTACCACCTTCCCTGTGTCATCAATCAAACTACCTTTACAATTACTTCCTCGTCTCATCTATCAGAACTATGTCATTTGCAAATAACATACACCATGAGATCTCATGTCTATGTAACTCATCCATAACCACTGCATAGTTCTACTGTAATTGAAAACTCACATTTCTCTTGTTAGTGGTCTCAAATTAGTTACCTCTCTCTCTCATAACAATTTATCCTTTTGAGACTCCTTACTTTCCTAAAATCCACCAGTTTTATCCTATTCTATGCTTCCTCAAGTCAATAAGGACCATGTGGAGATTTCCTTGCACATAACTTCTCTACCAACTATCGAGAAAATAGCCTTAATGGTTGACCTCACTGGCACAAATCTGAATTGATTTTCTTATACATTCATTTGATGCCTTGGTTTTTGCTCAATCAGTCTCTCAAATTTTCACGATATGACTTGTAAGTTCAACCCCTCTGGTAGCTATTGTAAACTCGACTTGTAAATAGGTACCTCAATAGTCATACTCCATCCGGCTGGCGTTTTCTTCGTTTTTACAATCCTGTTGAATAACTTAGTCAACTGAGATAAGCCAATCTTCCCTCATGCACTTCCAGACTTCTACTGGTATTACCATATGGCCCTAAGGCCATTCTTCTCTTAAACATTTTCTCATGAATTTGACTCATTTGTCAATGTACTGTAGTTGTTGATTTGTTTTATAAGATATGGTCTATCCGATGATGTAGGCTTGCTTCTCTCTCTTTTATTGTCATTTATTTTTATAAAGATAACAAGATGAGGAATATAATTCTACCAAATGTATGCTCATGGTGCTGCCAAGATAAGGAATCGGAGGATCATCTCTTTATTCACTGTTCATTTGCACAGGGGGTTTTGGATAGCTTGGAATTGTATGGGTTTTGCTGAGGTCCATTGATCAATTTTTATTTTTTTTTATTTTTTTGGTTTGGCATGGTGGTGGTATAGGTAAAGTCGGGAAGAAAGTTTGGCATCTCTATATATTAGCCGGAATTTGGTTTCTTTGGTTAGAAAGGAATAATAGATGTTTCAAAAATTGTAAAGGGCAAGTATTGGAGGTTTTTAATAGGGTTAAATTGCATGTTGTGGAATGGGTGATTGCATCAAAGGCTATTCGCTTCTTCCCTGACAGCTAGATGGATCTGTAATTATTCTTTTTCTTTTGTCTTTTGTAATTCTTTAGGCTGCGGCCTTTCTTTAATAAAGTTATTGCTGTTCAATTTTTTATTCTTATTGTAAAGATAACAATTTTTATTAAAGAAGAATAAATGGATACAGGAACACAAAGGAGAGTTTTCAATGCAAATGGAGGACTTATGATCTTCTCCCTTAGCTGAAGCATCCGCCATGGCATTTGCCTCTTCCAACATGAGCAGATCACAAGTTTAGCTTAAATCAAGATGACAAACATGATAAAATGTGAAGGTGAATTTCCACCGTCTATCTTGGTTTTTCTGAACCCATGAGATGACATTCAACCAGTTCTCTCTTTAGTGATAATAATTGGACCAGAGAGCTTTTATGTGAACAACCACAGAGCTCTCAAAAACATTGCCTCGGCTCATTCTTCCACACTCCCAAACTGTCTTTCTGGACCCAAAAAAATAATGATAATCCAAAACTCAGGTGGACCAAAACATAGGAAACAATCGGGATGGAACGCCCACCATTCTATGGGGCCAACAGTGGTGTTTACATGCCATCTAATCCTATCATCTGATGAGGCAATGAAAGAAATACCAAAGAATCAACAGTATTTCAAAAATCAGGTGGGCCTTACCCCATGAACTTGGAATTTTTAGTTACAACTTTTTGGTGTTAAAAAAAAAAAGTATAACCTTTTAGGATAGGCCCACCTGAGTGTTGAATCACATTTTTTGTGGTTACCATCTTTGTTCACCACTTGCATGGGGCAGTGTTAAGCATGATTGTGGATCCTTGCAGTGAGCAGTTCATGGTTTCCATCCTGATTTTGGAACTTTGGAACTGCTATTTTACTTTACCCGTTCAATTGATGGTTAGGATTGCTTAATCATTGTGATTTTCAGGACATGATCCCTTCACAAAGCGTAATTTACAGTTTTCAAAATAGACTACTGTAATGGGAACCTTTCCCCAGTTTGAATTAGTCCGGTGGGGCGTGCAGGGCATTGGGACTGAGTAGCATTCAGCCAATTTTACCCCTGCAATTAGTCAAGAGAGGGCATAGACCTTTTTATTTTAAAAGCCACGTCAATCATCAGATGTGCCCCTAGATGTTAGGCTTTCTGGCAAAATAAAAAAATAAAAAAGAAAAAAAAGAAAAAAGAAAAAAAGAAGAAGATAGGAACATAGCATAGCATTCGCAGAGACATGGGAAGAGATCTTCCTAAGCAAGTTCCCATGAATGCACAGGAAAGAAAAATCTTTAAAACATGAACTAGGAATAGATAAATTTTACAAAATACATATCATGTTGAAGTTGGTGTCTTGAATCTATGCTGGAAAAGGGCATTTCGATCAATCAACTATCTGGTTGAATTGATCAATAATATCCTGAATATATAAGTTGGTTCACTAGACAGTTTTTGGTAATTTCGATCGATTGACTATTTAGGTTTGATTGATCGGGAAAATTCAAAAAAAATAATATAACTCTTTGGACATTTTTGAGTATGTTCAATTGATGTAAATTTGTATATGTTTTGTGATTGCTTTGTTAGCATTTATCTTTCATTTGTGTTATTCAAATTCGGAATTTAGTTCCGTAGTTCTCAACATATGATGCCTTTAAATAGGCAATGCATGCCCAAAACCTTATTGAAACCAAATGGTACAATTTTTATTAAAATAATTTTCTTTTCTAAAAATAGTTAAAATTGTATGGATCTTAATATTAAAATCCAAAAATAAATATATTGATATAAACAATAATGCTGGAAGTCTTAAAACATGTAAAAAAGAAAAAGAAAAAGAGAGAACAACTGCAAAATCAGTTGAAGGCAATTGTCTATTAGAGTAGTTATCCCGTATAGACGTTTTAAACCATATATTATGGGTAATAATAGGAGATTGAAGTGAAAAGTTATACCCATTGAAGCACGTACTGCATCTTAAGCCATTTAGGCAATTGTCTAAAAAATGCTTTGCTGCCCGTTCTAAAGCCACAACAAGAGACAAATCATGGAATTTTTCCCAAAGCTCCGCGGGGCTCTACTTGAGCCGATTCCGATTTGGTAGTGACCTCCTTATCTCTACTGCTCAATGCTGGAAAAGCTATGAGCCCCACCACGATGTATGTGTTTTATCGATGCTGTCCATCCATTTTCAGTGCTCATTTTAGGGCATGATCCCAAAAATGAGGCTGATCCAAATCTCATATGGACCACACCATATGAAAGAGTAGTGATTGAATGCAAACCATTAAAAAGTTCTTGGGGCCCCAAAAGTTTAGGATCAAGCTGATACTTGTGTTTTCCCTTCATCAGGTCTTACCTAAACAACAGGTCCACCGTTTCCTGTGGTGTAGTCCACATGAGACTTAAATGTGCCTCATTTTTAGGCTCCTGCCCTAAAATGAGCTGGAAAAATGGATGGACGGAGTGGATAAGAGTTACATTGGTGGGCCTACAGCACCGACCAGCTGCCGAGTCCGAGCCTGCGTGCATGCCGTGTGACCGTTCATTGGGCGGTGCGCCTGTCTCACAAGGATAAGGGACACACAGGACGCCGATTGAGTACTGCGGCTACTGCCCCCGGAAGCGGATTGCGTAGTAAGCAACTCTGTGAGGTCCACCATGATTTATGTAGTTTATCCGCTCCGTCCATCCATTTTACAGATACCACAGGAAACAGTTGAATTGAACATATACAGTTGAAAAATTCTTGGGGGCCATAGAAGTTCTAGATCAAGCTTATATTGATGTTTTCCCTTCATCCATGTCCGTAAGATCTTATGAACAGGATGGATGACAAATAAACATCACTGTAGGGCTAGAAATATCAACGGTGGAAATCATTATCCCCCTGTTTACAGTTGTATGATTCACTTGATCTTTGGATATGCTTTAATTTTGAGCTCAACCCCTTAAATTAGATGGAAAAACGGATGGAGGGCGTGGATAGACCACAAACATTTAAGGTGGGGCCAACTGAGTTTACTCAGTAGTCAGTACGCAATCCGATTTCACCTCCCCCGCCTGTCCAGATTTTGGTGGAGGTCTGTGGGCCCCACCATGATGTATGGACACCGTCCATTCATTTGGTGTGATCATTTTATTTTATGAGCTAAAAAATGAGACAGATCTAGAGATTAAGTATACCACACTACATAAAGCAGTGGGAACAATGATTTCTACAGTTAAAACCTTTCATGAAGAGAAAAACAAACATTAGATTGATCCAAAATTTCTGTTCAATCTCCACTGCTTTCTGTGATGTGGTCTGTTGAGATTTGAATCTGCCTAAGTTTTGGCCCGTGCTTGGAAATGATATCCTAAAATGGACAGAAGGTGTGAATATAACACATATATGATTGTGGGGTCTACAGAAACTTGGTGACATTAACACACCATGGGAGGTTGGTGGTGTGTGTCACACGCAGGGGCGTGAGTGCCTGCTATGTTGGATAGGTGAGACCCAAGTTTCATGGATTACCGTGGGGCCCATCTTGATGTATGTATTATGTATACTGGTGATGTCAAAATTTGGGTCACCCTCCACCGAGCCTTGAGTGCTCAGAGCGAACCCTGGTTTTGCACAGAACAGCAGACAAAGGAGACCCTGGCTCAAGCAGGGGACCCTCCGATGCCAAAGTCAGGATAGGAAAATTGGGTCCAAGTTGAGTAGAGTAGAATGAGGGTGCGAGATCTTGTGTACCTGTTTCTGTAGAAATGATCTGTATTTATACTTGAGGGTCGCACTGAACGTGCCCGATAATCTCTGCACGGTCTTCGCCACTACGCGAGAGCTTCGTGTGTGTGGTCATTGGCAGTTACCCGGAGATCGTGCGTTGGACATTATTCTAGTCATGCATTACTGGGGTTGTGCATTAATGATGTTGCCGACTGAGTTCCCATCCGAGCTGACCTCATGGCTCAGACCTTGCTCCACAATTCGAGCCCACAAATGAACAAGTAGAGGGGCTCGGCTCGGGGAAAACAGTGGACGGGTAGATAACACTCTTTTGCATTCCGAGTCAACATAATCAGGTTAGAGACAATGTTATTGCTCCGAGATCTTGCTTGTAGGATGTGCGATGACTCCTTCCAAGTCTCGGGTTAGTTTCGTAGCTTCGCTGAAGCCCTCAGGTCAGACACTCACCTTAGATCGCATACTCATCAATCTGAGGCCTCGCTCATTGATGCCAAAGTTGTCCTTAATGCAGCTCGGTTTGAATTCACATATAACATATATTGTTAGCTTGAGTCACCAGAAATGACGCGGACCAATGAGAACTGAATGCACTGGAGTTTCCTGTGCAATTATAATTTATATTACTTGAGTTTGAATTGGGTCGGGCAACCTAAGACCTCAACCCGGGCTGACCCAAGTTTTTTCAGGTTGGTGTTTATATAGCCTCGAATAGCCCAATCCGATATGGAGGCCCGGTTGAACCCGCCCGACTTTCAGCCCTACACGATAGCTTTTAGCCTTGGAACTTCCCGCGACACCCATTTTGTCGATTTCTTTCTGGCGTGTACACCTATGTTAGGATTGAGCGGGAGCGGGTTAAATGCTTCCCGGCCTCACCCAAGACAGTGGGACACTTACCATGGAGCCCACTTTGATGTATGTATTTATATCCACAGTGTTCATCCGTTTTTCCAGATCATTTTAAGTCATGACCCCAAAAATTAAACAGTTCATAATCCTAGGTGGACCATACTTATAGAAAATAGTGGTAATTGAATGCCCCACCATTAAAAAATTCCTACGGCCCATCGTAATGTTTTCTAATGTTTATTTTCCATCCAACCTGTTGATAGGGTCACACGAACCTGGATGAAGGAAAGAAACCAGTATCATCTTCTTACAAAACTTTCGCATCCCACAGTATGTATTTAATGATCAATCACCACTATTTTCTAATGATATGGTCCACTTAAGATCTCGATCTGTTTCATTTTTTTAGCCCTTTATATAAAATGATCTGCCAAAACGGATGGACGGCGTGGATATAGAATAAATACATCAAGGTCGGCCCCACGTAAGGGCCGCACCTAATCCGCTCCCTGATGGTGCAGGCAACAACACCTGCCCCTGCGGAACTCCGCATGCAAATGCCAGCCCAACAAAAACCGAAGAGTACAAACCTTTCACACTCAATCACATAAGAAAATTCAACTCTCTTAGGTCCCATCGTCTCTCTATCTCTTTTCACGTAAACACCTATGCATGAAATGCCAAACGCGTAACCTTCGGGTAACGGAATCCACTGTAACCCTTAGCCCTGTGGGGCCCACTGCGATGACATCCACTCCGTCTATCATTTTTTTCAGCACATGTTAGAACGGGTGCCCAAAAATTAGGTAGATCCTATACTCAAGAGAGCCACAATATGTGAAACAGCAAGGATTAGACGGCCACCAGCAAAACATTCCTGGACCCCACCGTGGTGTGTGCATGAAATCCAATCCGTTCACGAGGTAATTAATTCTTTAATGGAAAACAAAAATATCAGCTAGATCCAAAACTTCCGTGTGGGTCCGAAAGTTTTCGATGGTGAGTTGTAATGCGAGCATTCAACTCTTACTCTTTCTTGTGGTGTGGCCCACCTAAGTTTTGGGTCTATCTAATTTTTGGGTCCAAGATCCATAATGAGCTGAGGAAACCAATGTACTGAGTAGATGGCACATGGATATCATGGTGGGCCTCACATAACTTAGAGTTACATGGGATTCCTCTAACCTGTTAGAGATAAATAAAAAACAAAAATATCAGCTCGATCCAAAACTTCTGTGGGCCAGAAAGTTTTCATGGCATTCAATCGTCACTCTTTCTTGTGGAGTGGCCCACCTGAGTCCTGGGTCTGCCTGATTTTTGGATCGATAACCATCATGAGCTGAAGAAACAGATGGACAGAATGGATGACACATGGACATTGTGGTGGGCCTCACAAAGCTTAGAATTACATAGGAGGATTCCTCTAACATGGGGTTAGAGATAATTCCCCTTAGATGCCGACCTGATACTTCCTAAGAATTCCCACACCACCTTTGACATTCATCTCTTCTTTTTATATATATACACACACGCGCCTGGAGCGTGCTCGACACCAGAAAGCCACACTCCCACCCCCACTTTTTTTAATGACAACCCCATCTTCCCCACCAGCATGTGCCGAGCACAAGCTCTCGTTGCCACCGCCCGAAGCCGACGAGAAGAATCAGCAGGTACAGAGAGCCGAGAACGTGCAGCGAGCCCAGTGGCTCCGCGCCGCTATCCTTGGAGCCAGCGATGGGTTGCTTTCCACAACCGCTTTGATGATCGGCGTGGGGGCGGCTAAAGATGACCATTGGTCTATGATCCTCTCCGGCTTCGCTGGTACCGTTGCTGGCTCCTGCAGCATGGCGGTTGGGGAATTTGTGTCGGTGTCGATGCAGAGAGATATCGAGAAGGCAGGCCGCAGGCGGAATTTCAAGAGCGAGAAATCTGGGTCGCTGCCTTCTGTTACACAAGAAATGAGCTGCAGTGGTGCACCGAGAGAGCTGCCGGAGAGCCCGTCTCCGGCTGGGACGCCTGCCCTGACGTCTTACGAGCGGTCGCCGATGCTGAGGGGGATCCCAGAGGATGTGAATGCCGAGAAAAAAGAAGCGAAGGTTGATGACGATGAAGGTGAGATTCTGCCGAATCCGTTCATGGCTGCCGTGGCGTCGAGTCTGTCGTTCGTGATGGGGTCGCTCGTGCCACTTGCGACGGCCTTGCTACTGAGGAACAGCAAGATCAGGGCCGTGATGATCGCTGTTGTAGCGTCTATCTCTCTGGCGCTCTTCGGGGGAGTCGGGGCCTACCTTGGTGGGTCCCCCATACTGGTCTCGGCGATAAGAGTGCTGATCGGAGGGTGTATATCTATGGGGATCGCCTACGGATTGATGAAGCGGTTCGATGATATATGATGGCTAATAATCCTACCGTGCATTTCCATGGGCTGAGATAGCCGTATCTTTTATGAGCAATACGACCGAAAGTATTTGTACCGGGGAAATATCCGAATATGTTATAAACTTTGCAATGCAACCAGTGTTTTAAATATCGATTATATTGGCTGATATATTTTATGATATATGTTGTATTTCACTTGTGCCATACGAAACATACAAGTAGTGAGATTCATCCTACATGTTTGATTCGGTGAGCATTCTTTTTTTATCATTTTTTAAAAAATTATAAATCATGTTAAATAAGTGTTAAATTGTTAAAAATTCATAATTTTTTATGTTTTGCATGAAAAATCATGAATTGAGAGCTTCGATTTAAGAATTGGAGGAGAAAATCCGAGTTGCAGAAAATTAAAAAAAAATCAAAATTGAATATATATGTAACCTAATATAGGGATTTCTCTTTTACTTTTGAATGTATTGTTTGTGTTTTCACCTATCTTTTTACATTTATAAATTACATTAATAGACTTTGAATATACTTGCTTTAATTCAATTAGACAACGCATAGATTAGAATTCCATACAAAGAAAACCTATTACGTGCACTTATTTTTTATTTTATTTTTGTAATGATTTGATTTGTAAGTGTGTATTGATGTCTTTTTTAATAACTACTAAAATTTCATTGAAACATTTGACCAATTTCCAATGCTTCCCCATGTTTGTAACAATAACGATACATTACGCAATACAACTGATATATCTCATGCGATAACTGATACGTATCCGTATCCCAAGGATGTAATATGTAACGTGATACCGATATTTTGAACACTGCTTGTAACCTGTCCGAATTGTAAAAAAGAGCTTTGCTAAGCCTGGATGCATGTGCAATAAATCTCATGGACATGTCAAACATCTGCCAGCATGGCACGCGATAGGTCCGATATCCAATCCGTCCATCATAATGGAATCACTATGTTGATGCCCTGGTTGTGGAATCAGGTTGATCCACTTGTCATGTGTGCCTTATTTTGCAAAATAATGTACGGCTATGAAAAACTTGGCTGAAGTTTTTTATTCCATCCACCGGTTTCCAATATTGGGGCCCACATGATTACTGGGCTAGATTTGATTCTTTGGGCCCAAAAATATCTAAAATGTCCGACCAGATTAAATATCGCACCTATGTGCCATGCAAGCATATGTGTGGCATGTACACTAGCTTTATGGCACGCGTGAGCGCTTGGGAAAGCTCTTGTGAAGAAATTGCTTCCAAATGTGATATAGGCCCCGCTGGCTGATAACGGGTAAGATGGACCATTGTTTTAAAACCTAAGGATTGTTAGGATGATTTTAAGTTTTAAACCAATTACTACGGAAATACGAGTTACAGGAAATGAGTTTCAAGTGTAAGTTGTTTAGATATAAGCAAAATTACCCCAAAGGATTTTAAATGGACCAAAAAATTAAGTGTGACATGTGGGTGTGTGCTTTTGAAAGCAAACTTGCGCTCTAATTCACTCGCTGTGTGGATGTGATGGGATTAATTTCAGTTGTATATCTGATGATTATAGGTTATTTTGGACATATATAATATACCTTAATTATATATGTTGCTGTCTTAATGTTATCATCATATGAGTTATTTTGTTTCTGTAATATGGCCAACAGGTGAAGCTGATGTAGAGCTGCCCCTTTTGATGGATATGCAAAAGCTAAAGAAAATGTGAGCAGTAGGAGAGGGTGTTTTGGCTAGATGTGGACCCTTCGATGCTTAAGTCAGGCTTGTAAAAGATGAATGTGAGGGAATGGATTAGGCTTAGGTGCATTACCTCTTTTTTGCACTCCATTTGGCTTACAATATGTAGCCCTATATAGGGCATAAGAGAAGGTTTTGGACTTCCGAATTCCACTTTTCTATGCTGGAAGGTCTTTGATTCCTGAATATGTCGGAGTGATCTTTGGTCGAGCTGGAATATGTCGGAGTGATATTCGGCCAAGCCAAAATATGTTGGATTGATTTTCAGCCGAGACTAAGCCAAATCCGTCTTTTCTGGATCTGGGGCGAGATTCGCTCTGGACCTCTCATACCACCTCTTGTCAACCTGGTCAACTAGGGATGTTGGGAAACTCGGTGCTTAGAGCCTGAGCTCCTCCCCCATAGGTTCCTTACTCGTGTTGTAGACATTTCTAGTAGGGTGAGTCCTGCCGATTAAGAGTAGAAGGCTGTTGGAGATGAGATCGTCGTCGAGCTTTCCCTCGAGCAAGCTACTGACAAGGAAGGAGCTGTTGAGACCGCCCCCTAGTAGGAGAGACCCCGTCCCCATAGGTTGACTACGCTAGGCCTAGATTTTGTAACCTTTGTAGTGTGCTTTTTATCTTGTAGCCGAATTTCTATTTAATGTGATGAAAGAATTTTATCTTCAATTTTGCCTCTATCTTTATTTTAATATGTTTGTGTTTGTGTGTATGCTTATTGGCCCCTCCCTACCCACTTCTTAGGTTGACTTGCTCGGGTTCAAAAGTGAGACCTTGGGGGTGAAGGATGGTAGAGGTTAGAACCCTTCAAAGTGTCCCCGGGGATATCTCTTTCCGAGCACTTAGGTTGGTATGGAATGTTCCTCCCTAGGCAATCTCCCTTTTGTTTGTTACCTGATCAGGATAATAAGCTTAGCTAGACGGTGCCTCCTTTGGCGTTTCCCTCTCATTCGCTTCCTTGTTTAGTCACTGAGTCTTTCACAGTTGGAAGGGTGTGCTTCCTCGGGCTCCACCCATTCCTCGGCTCTTTAAGCACTGTCTCGTCACTTGTAGACAATAGAATGGTTGTCGATGTAGAAAATATTGATTTATGAAAGGAAATTTATGAGTAACTAACACCTGAGGTGTTTTATCAAACTGATATGCCTAAAGAATTTTTAGAGCTCAAACTGATCAATCTCTATTGGTAGTAAATCCGAGTGGGGTAAAGCTTGTTCCTCTAAGTATTCTAGCCGGTATATTCTTGGTCAAGAAATACCAATGACTTTGTAAGATCATTTCCAACTTAGTCCTAAGGCTCTTAAGTCGGGCTCCTTCGTGCTCAGGGAGACCTTTCGAAATATTAAGTCTCACACCCTAAATCTTCACTGCCTCACTCTTGAGTTGTAGTGCTGAGCAACTCTCAGCTGCCAATAGGTGGCGACCTTCACTTGTGCATTGTCTCTGAGTTCTTTGAGTAAGTCAAGACTTCACAACATCTGTCCTTCATTCTCTTATGGTTGAATATCTCAGTTCAACATGAGGGCATCCCAATTTCTATTGAGACCAATGCCTCGGCATTGAAGGCCAGTGAGAGGGGTGTCTCCCTGGTAGTCATTCAAGCTGTGGTCCAAAATGCCCATAAGACATGGGGTAATTCTTCAACCCATGCTCCCTTAAATTTCTCGAGCTTAGTTCTGATGTGACTCTTGATGATTTTGTTGACTACTTCCACTTGGCATTGACTTGTGGGTGCCGAGGTGAGACAAATGAGTTTTGAATGTTGAGCTTCTCATACAATCTCGAAACCTGACGTTATCAAACTACTTACCATTGTCAGTGACAATGGTGTGGGGTATGCTGAATCTGCAAATGATGTTTTTTTCAAATGTAATTGGTTGTTTTCTATTTGGTGATCTGAGCCAAAGGCTTGGCTTCGACTCACTTTGTAAAATAGTTGACAACGATGATGACAAACTTAGTATGCCCCTTGCCGATGGGCAAGGGTCCGATGACATTGACTCCCCACTGTACGAAGGGTCAAGAGCCGCTCTTTATGGTCAGTTACTCGGGTAGTTGCCGCAGCACCACTATAAAGCATTGACACTTGTCACATTAACTTACAAACTGCCTTGCGTCTTTGTGCATGGTGGGCTAATAATATCCTTATATGATTGTTTTGTGTGTCAAGGCTCTTCCTCCTGAGTGCTTTCCATAGACACCATCATGGATTTCTCTCGGGACATAATTAGTCTCTTCTAATCGTAAGCACCTCAAGCAAAGTAATGAAAACCCGTTCTTGTATAAGACGTTTCCCAGTATTATGTACCAAACTAATCGATACCTAATTTTCCGCGCTTCTATATTATCTTCGGGCAGCTCACCCTGTTGTAGGTGGTGTACGATTGAGTCCATCCAGCTTGATGTGGGGTTGACTGGGAGAGTCACTTTCTACTTGGGCAAATAGATGCTCGGCTTAGTCAAAAATTCAATACAAATAGTCATGGCAAGGTCAGCATCAATGGCTAAGGCCAACTTGGCCAGGGAGTCCGCATTGGTGTTTTGGATCTTTAAACTTATATGATGTTGTGCCCTTCAAAATTTTTGAGTAAGTCGTGAATCCACAAATAGGTGATCATCTTTTAGTCTTTGGCTTAGTATTTGGTCGACCACTAATTATGAGTTGTTGTAGATTTTTAGCCTCTACACTTCCATTACCTTGGCTAATCGCGTGCATGATAGGAGTGATTTGTATTTACCCTCGTTGTTGGAAGCTCGTAAGCCAAATCCTAGTGTGTATGTGATCTTGACATGGTCGAGCGAGGTCAGGATCAATCATCCTTCCCCTCCGGTATGGATGGTAGCTAGCTCCGCAGTGTAGGTAAATTATGTGATGAAGTCGGCAACAACCTATCTTTTTATGGGTGTCCAAGGTTGATACAATATATCAAACTTGCGGACCTCAATCGGTCACTTGGTGAGTTGACTCGAAGATTTGGGTTTCTATCATACTTGATGTACGGACTGATTGGTTGGGACTTCGATACTGTAACCCTGAGAGATTAGATTGAGTTAGGTTGATTGTGCTTGATTGTATTTCTGGGTTATGCAGGTTGAGCCAGGTTGACCTTGGTCGACCGAATTGAGTAGTTGAACTGGTTATGATCAGCCTTATATATATATATATATATATATTTATATATATATATATATATATATATATATATATATATATATATATAGATATATATATAAAAGAGTCGGGGCCTACCTTGGTGGGTCCCCCATACGGGTCTCGGCGATAAGAGTGCTGATCGGAGGGTGTATATCTATGGGGATCGCCTACGGATTGATGAAGCGGTTCGATGATATATGATGGCTAATAATCCTACCGTGCATTTCCATGGGCTGAGATAGCCGTATCTTTTATGAGCAATACGACCGAAAGTATTTGTACCGGGGATATATCCGAATATGTTATAAACTTTGCAATGCAACCAGTGTTTTAAATATCAATGATATTAGCTGATATATTTTATGATATATGTTGTATTTCACTTGTGCCATACGAAACATACAAGTAGTGAGATTCATCCTACATGTTTGATTCGGTGAGCATTCTTTTTTTTATCATTTTTTAAAAATTATAAATCATGTTAAATCAGTGTCAAATTGTTAAAAACCCATAATTTTTTATGTTTTGCATGAAAAATCATGAATTGAGAGTTTCGATTTAAGATTTGGAGGAGAAAATCCGAGTTGCAGAAAATTAAAAAAAAATCAAAATTGAACATATATGTAACCTAATATAAGGATTTCTCTTTTGCTTTTGAATGTATTGCTTGTGTTTTCACCTATCTTTTTACATTTATAAATTACATTAATAGACTTTGAATATACTTGCTTCAATTTAATTAGACAATGCATAGATTAGGATTCCATACAAAGAAAACCTATTATGTGCATTTATTTTTTATTTTATTTTTGTAATGATTTGATTTTTAAGTGTGTATTGATGTCTTTTTTAATAACCACTAAAATTTCATTGAAACATTCGACCAATTTCCAATGCTTCCCCATGTTTGTAACAATAACGATACATTACGCGATACAACCGATATATCTCATACGATAACTGATACATATTCGTATCCTAAGGATGTAATATGTAACGTAATACCGATATTTTGAACACTGCTTGTAACCAGTCTGAATGGTAAAAAAGAGCTTTGCTAAGCTTGGATGCATGTGCAATAAATCTCATGGACATGTCAAACATGTGCCAGCATGGCACGCGATAGGTCCGATATCCAATCCGTCCATCATAATGGAATCACTATATTGATGCCCTGGTTGTGGAATCAGGTTGATCCACTTGTCATGTGGGCCTTATTTTGCAAAATAAATGTACGGCTATGAAAAACTTGGCTGAAGTTTTTTATTCCATCCACCGGTTTCCAATATTGGGGCCCACATGATTATTGGGCTAGATTTGATTCTTTGGGCCGAAAAATATCTAAAATGTCCGACCAGATTAAATATCGCACCTATGTGCCATGCAAGCATATGTGTGGCATGTACACTAGCTTTATGGCACGCGTGAGCACTTGGCAAAGCTCTTGTGAAGAAATTGCTTCCAATTGTGATATTGGCCCCGCTGGCTGATAACGGGTAAGATGGACCATTGTTTTAAAACCTTTAAGGATTGTTAGGATGATTTTAAGTTGTAAACCAATTACTACGTAAATAAGAGTTACAGGAAGTAAGTTTCAAGTGTAAGTTGTTTAGATATAAGCAAAATCACCCCAAAGGATTTTAAATGGACCAAAAAAGTGTGACATGTGGGTGTGTGCTTTTAAAAACTAACTTGCGCTCTAATTCACTCGCTGTGTGGATGTGATGGGATTAATTTCGGTTGTATATCTGATGATTATAGGTTATTTTGGACATATATAATATACCTTAATTATATATGGTGCTGTCTTAATGTTATCATCATATGAGTTTTTTTGTTTCCGTAATATGGCCAGCAGATGAAGCTGATGTAGAGCTGCGCCTTTTGATGGATATGCAAAAGCTAAAGAAAATATGAGTAGTAGGAGAGGGTGTTTTGGCCAGATATGGACCCTTCGATGCTTAAGTCAGGCTTGTAAAAGATGAATGTGAGGGAATGGATTAGGCTTAGGTGCATTACCTCTTTTTTGCACTCCATTTGGTTTACAATATGTAGCCCTATATAGGGCATAGGAGAAGGTTTTGGACATCCGAATTCCACTTTTCTATGCTGGAAGGTCTTTGATTCCTGAATATGTGAGAGTGATCTTTGGCCGAGCTCGAATATGTTGGAGCGATGTTCGGCCAAGCCAAAATATGTTGGATTGATTTTCAGCTGAGACTAAGCCAAATCCATCTTTTCTGGATTTGGGGTGAGATTCGCTTTGGACCTCTCATACCACTTCTTGTCAACCTGGTCAATGAGGGATGTTGGGAAACTCGGTGCTTAGAGCCTGAGCTCCTCCCTCATAGGTTCCTTACTCGTGTTGTAGACATTTCTAGTAGGGCGAGTCTTGCCAATTAAGAGTAAAAGGCTATTGGAGATGAGATCGTCATCGAGCTTTCCCCCGAGCAAGCTACTGACAAGGAAGGAGCTGTTGAGACCACCTCCAAGCAGGAGAGACCCCGTCCTCATAGGTTGACTACACTAGGCCTAGATTTTGTAACCTTTGTAGTGTACTTTTTATCTAGTAGCTGAATTTCTATTTAATATGATGAAAGAACTTTATCTTCAATTTTGCCTCTATCTTTATTTTGATATGTTTGTGTTTATGTGTATGCTTATTGGCCCCTCCCTACCCACTTCTTAGCTTGACTTGCTCGGGTTCAAAAGTGAGACCTTGGGGGTGAAGGATGGTCGAGGTTAGAACCCTTCAAAGTGTCCTCAGGGATATCTCTTTCCGAGCACTTAGGTTGGTATGGAATGTTCCTCCCTAGGCAATCTCCCTTTTGTTTGTTACCTGATCGGGATAATAAGCTTAGCTAGAGGGTGCCTCCTTTGGCATTTCCCTCTCATTCGCTTCCTTGTTTAGTCACTGAGTCTTTCATAGTTGGAAGGGTGCTTCCTTGGGCTCCACCCATTCCTCGGCTCTTTAAGCACTGTCTCGTCACTTATAGACAGTAGAATGGTTGTCGATGTAGAAAATATTGATTTATGAAAGGAAATTTACGAGTAACTAACACCTGAGGTCTTTTATCAAACTGACATGCCTAAAGAATTTTTAGAGCTCGAATTGATCAATCTCTATTGGTAGTAAATCCGAGTGGGGTAAAGCTTGTTCCTCTAAGTCTTCTAGCCGGTATATTCTTGGTCAAGAAATACCAATGACTTTGTAAGATCATTTCCAACTTAGTCCTAAGGCTCTTAAGTCGGGCTCCTTCATGCTCAGGGAGACGTTTCGAAATATTAAGTCTCACACCCTAAATCTTCACTGCCTCACTCTTGAGTTGTAGTGCTGAGCAACTCTCAGCTGCCAATAAGCGGCGACCTTCACTTGTGCATTGTCTCTGAGTTCTTTGAGTAAGTCAAGACTTCACAACATCTGTCCTTCATTCTCTTATGGTTGGAATATCTCAGTTCAACATGAGGGCATCCCAATTTCTATTGAGACCAATGCCTCAGCATTGAAGGCCAGTGAGAAGGGTGTCTCCCCGGTAGTCATTCAAGCTGTGGTCCAAAATGCCCATAAGACATGGGGTAATTCTTCAACCCATGCTCCCTTAAATTTCTCGAGCTTAGTTTTGATGTGACTCTTGATGATTTTGTTAACTACTTCCACTTGGCATTGACTTGCGGGTGCCGAGGTGAGACAAATGAGTTTTGAATGTTGAGCTTCTCGTACAATCTCGAAACCTGACATTATCAAACTACTTACCATTGTCAGTGACAATGGTGTGGGGTATGCTGAATCTGCAAATGATGTTTTTTTCAAATGTAATTGGTTGTTTTCTATTTGGTGATCTGAGCCAAAGGCTTGGCTTCGACTCACTTTGTAAAATAGTCGACAACGATGATGGCAAACTTAGTATGCCCCTTGCCGATGGGCAAGGGTCCGATGACATTGACTCCCCACTGTACGAAGGGTCAAGAGCCACTCATTATGGTCAGTTACTTGGGTAGTTGCCGCAACACCACTATAAAGCATTGACACTTGTCACATTAACTTACAAACTGCCTTGCGTCTTTGTGCATGGTGGGCTAATAATATCCTTATATGATTGTTTTGTGTGTCAAGGCTCTTCCTCCTGAGTGCTTTCCATAGACACCATCGTGAATTTCTCTTGGGACATAATCAGTCTCTTCTAATCGTAAGCACCTCAAGCAGAGTAATGAAAACCCGTTCTTGTATAAGACGTTTCCCAGTATTATGTACCAAACTAATCGATACCTGATTTTCCGCGCTTCTATATTATCTTCGGGCAGCTCACCCTGTTGTAGGTGGTGTACGATTGAGTCCATCCAGCTCGGTGTGGGGTTGACTGGGAGAGTCACTTTCTACTTGGGCAAATAGATGCTCGGCTTAGTCAAAAATTCAATACAAATAGTCATGGCAAGGTCAACATCAATGGCTAAGGCCAACTTGGCCAGGGAGTCCGCATTGGTGTTTTGGATCTTTAAACTTATATGATGTTGTGCCCTTCAAAATTTTTGAGTAAGTCGTGAATCCACAAATAAGTGATCATCTTTTAGCCTTTGGCTTAGTATTTGGTCGACCACTAATTATGAGTTGTTGTAGATTTTTAGCCTCTACACTTCCATTACCTTGGCTAATCGCGTGCATGATAGGAGTGATTTGTATTTACCCTCGTTGTTGGAAGCTCGTAAGCCAAATCCTAGTGTGTATGTGATCTTGACATGGTCGAGCGAGGTCAGGATCAATCATCCTTCCCCTCCGGTATGGATGGTAGCTAGCTCTGCAGTGTAGGTAAATTATGTGATGAAGTCGGCAACAACCTATCTTTTTATGGGTGTCCAAGGTTGATACAATATATCAAACTTGCGGACCTCAATCGGTCACTTGGTGAGTTGACTCGTAGATTTGGGTTTCTATCATACTTGATGTACGGACTGATTGGTTGGGACTTCGATACTGTAACCCTGAGAGATTAGATTGAGTTAGGTTGATTGTGCTTGATTGTATTTCTGGGTTATGCATGCAGGTTGAGCCAGGTTGACCTTGGTCGACCGAATTTAGTTGAACTGGTTATGATCAGCCTTATATATATATATATATATATATATATATATAATAATGTTCTTTTCCTTTTTCTAGATTTATTCTCCTGACTTAGAATTTTATAGTTGAATGCAATACATTCATAATGTTCTTTTCCTTGTTCTAGATTTATCCCCAGACAGTGATGGTCACAATCATCCGATCATCTTAAGTTTCTTACTGTGTAGCTTACACCGTATATTCCACAACGTAGCTGGTTTCGATCATCTGAGAACCCAGCAAGTGGGCCCCAGTGGGCTGCGACTGACGCTCGATAAAATGCGGCGAGAGAGATAGCGAGATGTAATGTTAATGTTGGACCATCTGCGCACAAGAGGCAAGAGCCATCTCTCTCGACGATTTGGCTCGATTACTGGAAGCGGATTGGCTGTGCCCGGCCTCCCTTTTGTTGGAAGCTCTATTGGGCCCACAGAGATGCGATTGACAAATCCATTCCGCCCATTAGGTTTAATGGACCGCAACAAGACAGGAATCTAAAAATCAGAAAATCAGGCATAACCAACACTCATGTGGGCCATACCACACTAAACTGCAGGGATTGAACGCCAACCATTGGACACTCTGTGGGGCCACAGAAGTTTTGTATCAGGACGATATTTTCCCCTACAGTTTATCTGAGTGGCAATAACCCTATAAATGATGTAGATTACATATAACTTTGGTGTGGTCCATATGAGTTTTGGATCTTCTTGATTTTTAATTTCCTGTCCTATTGCGTTCTTGAAAAACTGATGGACGGAATGGATTTACAACAGGCATCTCTATGGGCCCCACACAACTTCCAACAACACGGGGCACGGGGATATCTATGGGCCCGGGGTTCGTAAAGCCTATTAAATCCGGGGTTGGCAGGTTTTGTCAGGAAACAGTGCCCCCTACCACATTACCGTATACCCTCGTGGATTGCATCCATATATTGACCCAAACCGTTCATATTCTCACTACTAACGTACAGAGGCTACAATTTTATAACCATCCTTCATTAATAATCCTGACCTTTGAATCTTAGATTTCAATATGATCTATTAAATATCCATCATCATATAAGACAAATGTTTCTTTACCATTGAACGGTTAAGATAATCATGTAAGATGCACTCAGGAGTTTGGAAGCCAGCCCGCGGACGGTACTGTGTTCCAATGGCACTGTACCTTAACAAAACCCGAAACAGAACGAGCTGGACCTCCTTTCTCCAAATAACTATATTAGAAATTTTTGCATGAAATATTCTGATTAGATCCTGAGGCTGAGAAGATCCAGGAACAGATCCGTACATCTAGACGCATCTATTGTTTATACGATCGTGACCGTGGCTTTCGAACCCGAGGCTATATCTCAATGATCCAAGCGGTTTATATGATGGGGCCCACCTTGGATGTGATAGACACTATAGTGTCGGTACATTTCAATCCTTTCACAATTTAATTTTTCCTTTCACCATTTAATTTTTTCTTTTTTAATATGTGCCGTCTACTAGGTCATTGGTAGAATCTTCCAATATCACCAATAATAAGCCCAGCAATGCAATGAAATACTAGTTGGTTCTCTGTGGACCATGTTGCATGTATTTTATCATCTTCATCCATCCATTTTTCCATCTCATTTTATCTCATACCCCAAAATTAAGATAAAACTAAATCTTAGGTGGACCACAACACAAGAAAAAGTTAGGGATTAAACGCCCACCGTTAAAAACTTCTTCTGCCCTAGGAAAGTTTTGAATCAATCACACATTAGGGTTATCTTTTCATCAGGGGCTTTTTAAGCAAATCAATAGATTAGATGGCAAATAAATATTAAGAAATTTTTAATAGGCGGTGAGTTGTAATACAACCAGTTGCTTTAAAAGCTCAGGACGTTAGAGGATGTATCAATTTATATCAAGGATTTAAAAAACGCCCACTTTCGGTAAAATCCGCGTCCGTTTGAAGGTGCGCGTCTTGCCGTTAAAGCTGCATAATAGTCCATTGTTTGTGATCTTCTCTGCCTAAGAATGTCTGTTACTGGCTTTTTCCTTTTTTCTATCACCCTTTTTGTGGGATTCTCTCTTCAAGGTAAGTCTCTTTACCTCTTTCTCTCTCCATAGCACGCATTCTTAATTACAAAAATCCAGGCCTCTGTTTTCTGCAAAGACAACACTTGCTTTCTGCAGCCGGCAAACGCCCAAGCTCTATTGGCTATATGACATCCACTCCATCTATCATCGACTCGGATTTCCTGCGAAGTTCCTGCGGTGGAATGCTATGTGGGGCCGCTGTGATGTTTGTGAGAAATACACACCGTCCATCCGTTTTGAAAGCTCATTTTAGGTCATGCAACAAAAAATAAGGTGGAGGAGGGAAAACCATGGAAAGAGTTTTCCATCGTTGAAACCTTACTGGCATCTACCTTGTGTTTATATGCCATCCAAACGGTTTATAAGGTCATTCCCACCGGGTTGAAGTGAAAACACCAAAAACTTTGTGGCCATATGAATGTTTCAAACAGTGATTACTGAATTCCCACTGTTTACTCCTGTGCGGCCCACTTGAGTTTTGAATCCACCTCATTTTTTTGTCACGTGTCCTAAAATGATCTCTCAAAACGAATGCATGGTGTGAATTTCTCATAAACATCACGGTGAGTCCTACTTAGCATTCCAGCAGAACTTTTGCAAAAGGCTTTCACAGGAAATCCATGTCCATCTATTATCTTCTCTCGTAGATGATAGATGGTGCCTGTTGATACAAAAATCTGGTTCACCCTCTCCAAGTTCATGGATCTGAGCACCTGCACAAATGAATGACAATGGATACCCTCCCTAGAGCAAGGGATCCTTTGATGCCAAAGTTAGGCCTGAAATCCAATCTAAGTTGTGTGTACGGGGGTTCAGGGTGAGAGATTTTGCATACCTGTCTTAGTGATGTGATCCATTATTTATAGTGTGAATAGTGCATCATGGACCCGTCATCTTCGGCACGATCTCAGCCATTATGTGAGATGTGCGGAGATGATGGCGTCGTAGGTTATTCCATAATCGTGGATGAGGCAGTTACCCTGATCATGCGTTACCGGAGTGAATCTAGGCATGGTCGTAGGTTGTCTATCGTCTGAGCCGAGCTTATTGGATTGACCATGATATATCTGAAATGAGCCTAACATGATTGAGCCTACCCTGAATGGTCCGAGGCCGTCAGCTTGTTGATGAGGACCTAGTCTGAACTGACATCGAAATAGACGGTTAGAGTTGACTCCTTGCTTGATCTGCTAGGTTCTAGGATCAGTTAATATCTGGAGTTCAACATGTTCGCTCGGTAGAGAACGACTTTCGTAAGTTACTTCAGAGTCGAAAAGGCCGAAGCTGTTATAACTCCGCCGAGCTGTAAAAGAAGAGCAGGACCATATTTTCCCATAACAGTGCCAAAAATCATCCTCATGGGCCAACCTTTGGTTTATGTGTGGGAACTCTATGGTGTGTTTTTCAAGGGGTAAAAATACTAGCCTGTTGCAAAACTTAGGCCTGCCACACCAGGTTAACTAAAGAAGTTTCAGCCACAAATTTTCAATGTTCCATCGGCACGGTCCATCTGAGTTTTTTAATTAATTAATTTAAAATTATTATTTATCAGGATGATATTTTGTAAGTAAGGTTAATTAACATGAGGGATCTCACGCGATGAGCAGAGTGGCAATCAAATGGACCGTCAACATGGTCCAAAATATAGATTCAACTAAGAATCCTACACTAATAAGTAGGAGGTTATGCTGGTCCACTCTATCTATTTCTGATTTTAATGTGGACCAGCCAAATAAATGGTGCACAGGAGCCACTGTGTATTTGGATAGATAGTCAGTCTGCCTTGGCATGTTTTATCCTATTTTCAGGTGCCCTCGGAGGATGCAGTCCAAGTCAAGTCCAGATATACCAAGGTTCAACAGGGTTCGGACCTGGTCATGTTCCGAAATTCACTGTCAATATCATCAATGAGTCACCTGAATCCAAGGTGTTCCATGACATCCACGTGGCATGTGGGGACTTTGCATCGACGACTCTCATCAATCCTAAAATATTCAGACGACTCGCACCGGGCGATTGTTTGGTGAAAGATGGGAAGGAATTCAACCCTGGGGAAACTATTGCCTTTGATTACACAAATCTCTTCTCTTACAAGCTCGTTCCCTCACAGGTGAAATGTTAGCTTAGCATAATCGGATTTTAAAGTAAGATATTACTTCTTGTTGTTAGTTAGGGAAAAAGGTTAAAATTCAGCTGTCCATTTTGGGAGGCCCCATTTTTGGTATGTTTGGATGCCAACCATTTTACATTTCAGATTAAGGAAATAAATTGTTTTTTCATTTGTGTGCCATTTGTTTAGATTCTGAACCGTTCATCTAACTGGGTATCACAAAAAATGCATTCTGAACCGTTTAGATTAATCATGGACCAAAATTGTCATTGATTTGATTACCTAAGCTGATTTGTGCATATCTAGTGGATGGCTGAAATGGGAAATACTTAATGATCCTAATCCAGTGAATGACCGAGCATGTATCAATGGCTGGGATCATTCAACAAATCTAATTTTGAGTTATGACGTTTGTATAGTGGCCTGCAAATGTAGGTTGAGATAGAAGAATTCCCTACATCAGCTGATATATGCAATGGGTGCTCTGGGAGGCCCACCATGTTATTTTTGTCACATCCATTGGCTCAATGATATATGAGTATATTACTTCTAGGATATTAATTACTTATATGGATGACTCGAAAAGTGGGATAAGAACTTTTTTAGGGTCCATGGTTTACAACACCTAGGGCCTGTTTAGGATTGCGGTTTCAGAACCCCTGGATTTAAAATCCACCCATTGTGTTTGGCACCTTGGATTGGTAATCAACTTTAATCCAAAAGTATCCATGGTATATTTACAGGGGGTTTGAATTTAATTACTAAATCAACTTTAATATTTCTTATTAGTGGTTGTTTCGACAAGAAAACAAATGTATTTGATTTGGGAGATTTATTTAATGATAAAAAAGAATTTGATAAGAGAACATTGATCACATTTATTCTGAGTTCATTTACATCCTCGGATTCCCTTGATTCTGAAAAATAAAGTACAATCAATTAAAGTTAGATAAGATAGTCCGATGGAAATTTCGGCAGCATTCCGACGCCTGTTTCAGTCATCTCCTAGTACTTAGGAGGAATTGTTGAATCGATCAACTAATCTCCAAGAAGATAGAAATTTCGGCAGCATTCCGACAGTTGCTTCAGTCATCTCCTAGTACTTAGGAGGAATGTTGAATTGATCTCTTCTACTGATTTCTCCCTTTGAAGCTTGAATAGAGGAAATCTAGAGACTTAGCCATTTCATCGGCATGTTCGCTCCTTGACTTCACAGACTATAGGGCAGTCTGGTTGCCCGGACTCACGCAACGGATATCGATTGCGCCGACCCGCGCAAACCACCAGAGCTTTCTCTCTCTTACCTTCAGTCTTCCTCCTTGCTCCACTTCCTTTTCAAAATCTTTAATCCGTCCAAATGAAGGAGGGGAGGGGGTATTTATAGGCCCTCACACGTGTGACATCTTGATTTTGGCACCATGAGACCCTATTTCCAATGTTTGAGACCTTTTTTTTTTTTTTTTTTTTTTTACAAAGAACCAGTTCTGGAATTTGTTGTGCAGACCCGCGCAACGGATATCGTTTGCGCGAACCCGCGCAAATCACCCTTAAGTCACTTCATTCTTCTTCTTTCTCAATTTCCTTTCTATTTCTCAATCTTCCTTTGCTTTAATCCCTTCTTCATTGTTTTATGCCTTAACAGATGCCCCATCGATCCTTCTTTAATTAATTCATGAAATCAAATGGAGGATCGATCTTCTTCCGACCAAAGAACTGAATGAACTGCAACTAAAGGATGACTGGATGATCACGCTTGTATGGAAGACTGGATAATCATCTTTGTCTAGAGATCGAATGATCATGTTCGAACGGAAGACTGGAATGATTGTGTTCGAACAGAAGGCTTGAATGATCACGTTAAAACGAAAGACTTGAATGATTGCACTCGAATGGAAGACTTGAATCATTGCGCTCAAATAGAGGACTTGAATTATTGCGCTTGAACGGAAGACTTGAATGATTTCACTTACAGCTGGGCAAAAAGTACCCGATCCGATGGATCCAACCCGACCAGACCCGATCCAACTCGACCAGAACTGAACCGACGGTTTGGATCAGTGCTGATCGGGTAGCCCCATTTAGATCTGAAATATTTCGGGTCGAGTTTGGATTTGGCCTGATCCGACCAGTCCCGACCCGAAAACCCGACCCGAATGGACCCGGACAGATCCGATCCTACCTGATCCGGGGTAGTTCTTATTGATCTTTCTATTTTTTCCTATGGTATGGTCCGCTTGAGCTTTGGATATGCATCAATTTTGGGTTCAACTACTAAAATGATATGCAAAAACAAATGGACGGCGTGGATAAATCATATGCATTTAAGGTGGGCCCCAATAGAATTTAGGGTGTACAATAACAAGTTGGTTTACTGGTGTACCACACACAGGCGTTAGCTGTAGCCTATAGGTACGTGTCGTGCCAAGACGAGCACTCAAGCTCCGAGTTGTACGAACGGTTCAAAGGTTATCAAAGTTACATGGGCCCCACAGTGATGTATTTATTATATCTACACCGTTCATATATTTTTAGAGACCATTACAAACCATTTTTCAAAAAATGAATAATATCCAAAGATCATCTAGACCACACCACAAATAGCATCAGAGAATGATTTTCACCGTTAAACAATTTGTGTGGTCCACATGGTAGTTAGATCTGTCTTATTTTTAGTCTCAAGCCTTAGGACGAGCTCACCAAATGAATGGACGGTTTGGATATAACACATACCCCACTGTCAGACTCACAGGACTTGCTAACCAGTAACCTCAATACAGCCAGTCACGTCCGCGACGTGCGTGAAAAGGAAGTAAGTGTCGTGCAGTGCACGTCAACATGATAACGTCCAGATGAAGCTTCATGCACTTTTCTCATAGTTATGTGGGGCCCACCTTGATGTATATGTTTGATCTAAGCCATTCATTCATTTTGAGGTATGATTTTAAGCGTTGAACACAAAAATATGATTAAGGTTTGGTTTGAAGATCCGATTCAGTTTTATCACCGGGTCGAAATCGGACTCGGATCAGCCCATTCAAATTTCAAATCTGTCTGAGTCAGGTGACCCGGACTCGATCCCGGATCGGAACGAGTTCGGGTCAAGCTATTGAGGTTTCGGATCTGATCGGGTGGGACCCAATCTGTTCCGACTCGGACCGATGCCCAGCTCTAATTGCACTCGAACGGAAGGCTTGAATGATCATGTTCGAACGGAAGACTTGAATGATTGTGCTCGAACGGAAGACTTGAATCATCATGCTCAAACGGAAGCCTTGAATGATCACGTTCAAACGGAAGACTTGAATGCTCACATTTGAACGAAAGATTTGAATGATTGCGCTCGAACGGAAGACTTGAATGATCACGTTCAAACGGAAGACTTGAATGCTCACGTTTGAATGAAAGATTTAAATGATTGCGCTCGAACAGAAGACTTGAATGCCCCCTGCTAGCAGTATCGAGCGGATGGTTCACTAGAGAAGATGAAATTCTCTTTTCATTGAAACTTGCCACTGTAACAGCTGTAACGACTTTGTCTTTGAGCAACTTGATTAGAGAACTATCTTTCAACACCGTTGCTGCTACAACGGTCTCTTTAATCAACTCCAACGACTTTCCCTTCAATTCTGTGTCTAGAAAGTTGTTCTTTAATGCGGCTCCTGCCGCAATAACTTTTCGATTGTTTCCTTTATTCATGATCTGCATAACTCGACCTTTCAAATGATGATCTTTCTTGCCAAATTAATTGGAATTAATATCTCAAGACATTATAATTTTCCACTTTTAGCTTCATGAAGTATTGATAATTTTTAAAAATATATATTGAAAACTTCTCTTTTTTTTAGGCTGATTGTGATATTCGCAAGATGATAATGATTTAATCATTTCATCTTTGCGCTTGTCATCGTGCTTCGCATTGCATCTTTTGCTTATTAAATTGTGCTCTTGGAGATATTATCTCCAGCTCCAAAGGTTCAACCGTTGAGTCTTTTGTCAAGTCTTTTCTAGTTTGTGCTCCTTAGCATTTCTTCATAGACTTTGCCTGGGATCTTTGCTGATTCTGAAAAATAGACAAGACTTCTCTCAATTTTCACTTATTAGCTTTTCAAAGGACATAGAAGTTACTGATGATGATTCTGTCTGATCTTTGTCTCCATCAGATCTGGTACTTGGAGTCTTGCGTATCATTACTAAGATAGTGAGAAGTTACGATATCAACATATAAATTTCTCCACTGTGTATAAGAGATTATCAGAAAGACCAAGGCATAGATTACTAATGAAGACATAGATCCTGCCCCTTTTCTTGGACAATGTTGCATAAGGATTTCTTTAGAAGATAATATTTTTGAAGTGAAACCCGCTGACACTCCTAAAGGATGGATAATCTTTACTGCTCCTTTAACGAATCTAAAGAATATATCCGAATCCTTTTATTGTTCAAGAGAGAATGATAATTCTTCACTAGTTTATTCTCTACTACCTTTTGAGAATCTTGTACGATAATATTTCTCTATTCATCAAAAAGACCTTACGGCTCTTGTCAATATATTAATTGACCTTAAAGACTTGAACTTTTGAATAGATAATTACCAAAATCTTGAAGGCATTTACTGTCGCTGTAATTTGAACCTGATTCAAAAGAAACGCATTTTTGCACATATATTTTTTTACTCAATATTTAAAATTTTCATTAGGCAATTGCATATTTGAGCATTTCTAATATGTATCTGCAACATTTTAAACGTTGCACATATAGTTTATGCTTTTTGAGCAGTGGTACTAGTATACTTTGACTGACCATACTTTGACTAGACAGGACTTAACCTGAATTAAACTTGACTCAACCAGACTTGACTGAACTGGACTTGACACTGGGCTCAAAGAACAAAATAGTTTACCGTCGATTTCGGGCAGGGCTCAAGGAGTAAGATAGTTTACCGCTGATTTCGGGAAGGGCTCAAGGAGCAAGATAGTTTACCATCGATTTTGGGCAAGGCTCAAGGAGCAAGATAGTTTACTGCCGATTTCGGGTTGGCCAATTTTAGACTTTTTAAATCGTTGAAGCTTTGTAGGTCTTATGCGTAGTTGGCCATATAGGCTTGGCTAGGCTGCCTTAAATGATCATTTGCCATCGCTGTCGTAAGATTTGTGTGGTTGGCCATATAGGCTTATTCCACTGCTTATTTCACTGCCATGAATGGTAAATCAATAATTAATATATCGCCACTGCTGATATGTTCTGACAATACTTATGGTTAGGATAGTGTATCAGCTTAGCGATGATAATAATTTCAATAAGGTGAGATAAGATAATTTTGTATCAGCAATTGATGACAATAGCGATAGTTACTAATTTTGGTGATAATCATCGACGCTTTTCATTTGGCGATCATCATTGGCGCTTTGCATTTGGTGATTGTCATTGGTGCTTTGCATTTGGTGATGACTTGATATGCTTGAAAGCCTGCATTTTATTCATATACAAAAGAAATACATTCCATGGTGAGAAATACATTTCACAGTTTTTTTACTCACCTGTCTTGCCCCCTTTTTATTTTGGAAGTATCATACCAATACCTTTCGAAATCAAAATAGCGGTCATCTCCTGAACTGACAGGTATTGCAATGTATATCTGCAATGAATATGCTTTTTATCGTGTCTTTACATCTTTTGCCTCACTCGCTTCTTTTCATTTGAGTATTTAGGCTATGACAGCTCGATCTTGTCAATTACTGACAGTTCACTATACGAAGCATGTTATCGTCTTTTAACGCGGATGCCCCCAGAAATTTCTTTATTGAGTTTCTATCATTTTCTCCAATTTTCTCTTTCTGTCATGCTCTTTTCATCGCAATTTCTCCCTTATCGATAATCTTTTGTAGCTTTTTTCTGAGGGAATTACAATTTTCCGTATGATGCCCAAATTTACGATGATAATGGCAATAATCCATTCCTCTTATATTTTCAATTTCTTCAAGGTGTCTTAGCCGAGGTAATTCAATACGCTTCATATCCAACAATTGATTCAGCATAAGAAGTATATCTTTTCTTGAGAATGCATATTTCATATGGTTTTTATTTTGCCTGGACCTTTTATATGTCATTATAACTGCACGATCATTTCTATCTTCTTCATCGCTATCTCTTTCAACATTCTAATAATCTTCTTTAGTTTCTTCTTTTTGAGTTATGTGGGTTGATTTTGATTGAAAAGCAGACACTCTTCCCATCATCTTTTCAAGAGCATAAGCCTTCATAGCAAAATTACGAAAAGTTCTCCAATCTTTACTAATCAGGTGGTATGCCAGTTCTGATCTCAGGCCTTCTAAACATAATTCTACTTGTTCTGATTCCCACAGATGATGTTGACATGATGTTGCCAAGTCCTTCCATTGATTGATGAATTCTTCAACTGATTCATTTTCTTCCTGACAAATAGAGGCCAATTCGATCAAACTAACTTCTCGGTTCGAAGAGAAAAAATTTGACATAAAAGCATCCTGCATCTGTTCCCAGATATGAATAGATTCTAGAATTAAACCTGAATACCATCTGAAATCTCTTCCTATCAGAGAAGATCCGAATAATTGTAGACAATATTGAGGAACTCTAGAGAAATTTTCCATCTTTGTTATGAAATGCATCATATGCTCTTCTGGTGATCCGTTCCCATTAAATTTCTGAAAGTCTGGGTGTTTGAAATTAGCAAGAAATGACATCTCTTCTATTTCACGAGGATATGGTGTCAGATATCGAAATTTTTTATTCTGACATTGCTTCTTCTCTAAATGAATGGCTTCAATGACCTTCTGTCGAATTTCTTCATGCGTTATATTCTGAGTAATGTTAGGCGTCAGTTCTTGAAATTTAACCGATTGCGGTTGTGGCCTTTCTTTTTGCGGATCAATGTTGTTCATAACAGTCACTATCGGAATATTAGGGACTTCTTTAGCCGCATGTTCATCTACCGAAAACTAATCAGGTTGATTAATATCTGTCGACAGGCTTTCTGTTTCTTTATACTTCAATTGTATTGATATTGAGGGAGAAAACGAGTGTCGCGCTGCTAACGCTGTGGAAGAGGATGAACTATCATTTGATTTGAAACCAGCGTACTGTCGCTTCGAAGGACTAGCTGATTCAAATTATGGCATTCTTAATGCATGAGTTTACTTGAAATCTTTTGCAGGAGGTGCTATGAGTGAACATTTGCTGGTTACGGTCGCTTTCCCTTTATTTTTCTGAACTCGCAATGATTCTGTGGAAGATGTCTTTATGATTATAATTGACGGTATTGAAAGACCTTTTGGAGCGACGGGCCTTTCTGTTTTGCTCGAACGAGATGTTTGTATAACTGAAGCAGGACTGTGTCTCATGACACTTTGCATAATTGACCCAGTACTTGGTGAAATGATGCTTCTTACGGGAGTAGATCGAACTTTTCGTCTTTTGGATGTTACTATCCTCCATCCTCCCTCATCTTGTTGAGCTAGTGGCGAAACAGAGATCGTTTCGTCCATTACGTGAAATTCCTTACTCTTGATCACAACAAACTTTGTTTTCTCTAACGCTTTCTACTTGCCTTTAGATAAAAAATACGAAATCGCAATTAGCATCTAAGTGATAAAACATTCTATCTCAGAGATGAAGGGGAGGATGTTCCCACCGAGAGTCGTCATTTTGGCATCTATGTTGACGCCAAAAAGTGATAAATGTTCTCTGAATATTTTCTAAGTTACCATTGAAAAAGGTCCCCAACAAAGTCGTCATTTTGTTTCGACAAGAAAACAAATGTGTTTGATTTGGGGGATTTATTCAATGATAACAAAGAATTTGCTAAGAGAATATTGATCACATTTATTCTGAGTTCATTTACATCCTCGGATTCCCTTGATTCTGAAAAATAAAGTACAATCAATCAAAGTTAGATAAGATAGTCCGATGGAAATTTCGGCATCATTCCGACGCCTGTTTCAGTCATCTCCTAGTACTTAGGAGGAATTGTTGAATCAATCAACTAATCTCCAAGGAGATAGAAATTTCAGCAGCATTCCGACAGTTACTTCAGTCATCTCCTAGTACTTACGAGGAATGTTGAATTGATCTATTCTACTGATTTCTGCCCTTGAAGCTTGAACAGTGGAAATCTAGAGACTTAGCCATTTCAGCAGTATGTCCGCTCCTTGACTTCACAGACTGCAGGCAGTTTGGTTGCGCGGACCCGCGTAAACCACCGGAGCCTTCTCTCTCTTACCTTCAGTCTACCTCCTTACTCCACTTCCTTTCCAAAATCTTCAATCCGTCCAAATGAAGGAGGGGAGGGAGTATTTATAGGCCCTTGCATGTGTGGCACCTCGATTTTGGCACCATGGGACCCTCCTTCCAATGTTTGAGACCTTTTTTTACAAAGAACCAGTTTTGGAATTCGTTGCGCGGACCCGCACAACGGATATCATCTGCGCAACGGATATCATTTGCGCGGACCCGCGCAAACCACCCTTAAGTCACTTCATTCTTCTTCTTTCTCAATTTCCTTTCTATTTCTCAATCTTCTTTTGCTTCAATCCCTTCTTCATTTTTTTATGCCTTAACAGTGACTTATGTAATGTTTTGACATAATGGTTGTAATAAGCCCACTGAAATATATACTTTGCTTAGAAATGATGAAATTCCAAGTCTCGGATGGGCCACATGCACAAGATCATGTTGGAGTGACTAACCAATGATTTTTAGCTGTTGATTTACATGGACAATGTATGGACGGTGCCGATAATTATATTAAAGTAATTATAGTGATGCAATTGATAATCTAATTGTTTTTTGAAAGGATTTTAAGTGCAATCCAAGTTCTCACCGTGGATTTCAAACCACCTTGTTGAGGAGATTTGAAACCCCCAATTACTTTATGCTGCCAAACAATCAGGGGATTTGAAATCCTCTCAAATCCCCCCAAATCCATCGTGCCAAACTCCCAAATCTATCACACCAAACGACCCCTTAAGAGAACATGTTTGGATGTACAAATTTTATGAGAGAAGCTCATGTTGCAAAGAAAATAATCATTAGCCATATATATCCACGATAATGACATACTACTAGAAAATACATGTGAAGTTAGTTTAACGATATTAATGTTTTTACTGGCCAAGGAAATATAATCTTGAAAGTGAAACATTGCAAAATCATGTGTAGAACATATAAAATCATCCACTGGCCAACGATGCATTTGATGGATGGAATGCATGTAGAATGGAGGGCCCAGCCTTACAGGAACAGTTTCCTTTAATGTTACAACAAAATTAATTGGATTCCACCATGACCCAACCTAACTTGGTTTTAATGAAGTCCAAAACAGTGAACTGACCTGAACCCAACCTAATCTGGTTTTAATCAGGTCCAAGACTGTGTATCCAACCTGACTTGGTTTTAACCAGGCCCAAGACACTGACCTGAACCCAAATGGACCCAATTTCATAACCGGGTCCAAAACAGCAGACCGAAGCTGGATCTGATTTCTATACGGGTCCAAGAAAATGCACCCAGACCCAGTCAAATCGAATCGGATTCAAAGGGTATCTGGATTGGCAGGTGCCCAGTAGAGCCAAGTTGAGTCGAGGTGGGCTAAGCTTGGCTTGACTCGTCCGTCCTCTCCTCCGGCTCGAGTTCGATCTCAATCTCGCCCTCGAGCTTAACAGTGGAGCTTGGCTTATTTACCAAACATTTAGAAGCGACCTTGAGGTGAGTTAGTGGATCAAGTCGAGGCAAGCTTACCTTGAGTTGAGTCGAGCCTGCTCCCACACCCAACCTGACTTAACCCATCTGCCAACACCTAACTTGACCCAACCCATTTGCCAGCACTCACACTCGACCCAAACTAGCATCCACACCTGACTCAATCCACACCCAACCTGACCTAACTCATCTGCCAGCAGCCACACCCGACTCAACCCTGCAGCCAACCCGACCCGGCCCGACCCAACCCAACCCAACCCAGCACCCACACCCACGCCCGACTCACTTGACAGCGACAGAAGTTTTGGATCAAGCCGATATCTTTTTCCCCCTCAATCCAGGTTTATGTGATCTTATTAGCAGATTAGATGACAAATAAATATCAGTGGACTCAAGGGAGGTTTCAATGGTAGCTGTCATTATCACCACTTCCTCTAGTGTGGTCCATCTGAGCCTTGGATCTACCTATTTTTGGGCTCATGTACTAAAATGATCTTTAAAAATGGATTAACGTCTTAGATAAAACCTATAAATCCCGTTGGGCCCTAGAGATCCCCTGTCTGGACCGATTTCCGTCCATGTGGGGGCAGTACCTAATCCGCTTCCTGGATTTAAATACCGCATTAATAATGCGGTGTTATTATTTAAAAAAATAATCAAGATTTTCTCCCACGGGATTTCACAGGGACATTGCTACTAGTCCGTGCTGTGGGCCCCACCTGATATATGTATTTTATCCATGCCATCCATCTACCTGGCATGAGCCAAAAAAAAAAGTTGCAGATCCAAAATTCGGATGTATGACATCATAGGAAACAACGTGATTAAACACCTATTATTAAAAACTTCCTGAGGCCCACCGTAATGACCATCATAATTTTTCATTTTCCATCTAACATATTAGGCAGGTCACACAGACATCGATGAAGGGAAAACGCATATATCAGCTTCATCCAAATTAAACTTTCTTATGATGCGGTACATTAATTTGAGATTTGGATCTACCTCATTTTTTGGCTCATGCGGATGATTTGTAAAAATGGACGGTGGCGTGAATAAAATGCTTGCAGTGGGGCCCACTGCAATGTATCAATCCACGTTGAGGCAACCGTCGAGCTAAAGGCTTTCTGGATTAGGTGCCCCTCGGCCTCACCCAACTAGGTCCACCCCGGACTGTAGGGCCCACCTTGATATATGTATTGTATATCTACACTGTCCATCCGTTTTTCCAGTTGATTTCAAGGCATGATCCCAAAAGATGAAGCTGATCCAAACTTCAGATGGACTACACAGCTGGAAACAATGTTGATTAAATGCCCACCATTAAAAGATTCCTAAAGCCACCATGATGCCCATGGTAATGTTAATTTGTCATCCAATCCGTTGACAAGGACACGTACCTAGATAGAGCCAAAAAAACAAATATCAGCTTGGTCCAAAACATTCGTAACCCATAAAAAGTTTGTAATGGTGGGCATTTAATTACCACCGTTTCTGGCAGTGTGGTCCCCGTGAGATTTGGATCTACCTCAATTTTTGACCCATGCCTTAACATTAGTAATCACATGGATTAAATATGTACATCATGGTGGGTCCATAGATCACCTACTAATAGAGCTAGGCATTGAGCCGAGTCAGGCTAAGTTAGGGTTGACCCAACTAAATTTGATTTTGAAATATACATTACCTAACTCAATCTAACTCAGTACCAAGTTTATTATGCCTAACTCAATCCGAATTTGAGTCTGACTTAGACTAATCCAGACCGAGTTTGGCGCGATCACAAGTACCAAGTAGGGTTGGGTGTAGTGGGTATTCATAGGTTGAAATCACAGCTCAAAACGTTGATGCGCTTGCCAGAATTACTGCCTCTCCATCAGCTACACAACATCTCATATCTGAAACGTCCTATATGAGTTTACATACACATGCATGCAGAGTTGAGTTTGCCGACTTGAGTCGTCCCGTGCCAGCTCTAGCTACCAGTTGTGATTAGCGAAAGGCAGCGTCAGTAGCCAATCCGCGTCCGTTTTCTTTCTGGCCTCTCTGTCTATTGAAACAATCTGGTTGTCGGTGTTCTATGGAGCCCATCATGATGTGTGTATTTAATCCATGCCGTTCATCCATTTCTCCCGCTTAAGTTAGGGCATGAGCCTAAAAATGGGGATATACAAATCTAAGGTAGACTGCACCACAAGAAACAGTGGTAACTGAATGACCACTGTTAAAAGCTTTTTGTGGGCTATAAAGGATTTGTATGAATGTGATATTTGATTTATGGGGATATACAAATCTAAGGTAAGACTGCACCACAAGAAACAGTGGTAACTGAATGACCACTGTTAAAAGCTTTTTGTGGGCTATAAAGGATTTGTATGAACGTGATATTTGATTTTCATCGCTCATTAAAGTCCGTGCGTCCTTACCAACAGGTTGGATGGAAAATAAACATTATAATAGGCATTATAGTAGGCCGTATGAAGTTTTTAACGAGAGCATCCAACCAGCACAGCTGTTTCCGGGTTTGTTTGACTTAAGAGTTGGATCTGCTTTATTTGTATTATCATGCCATTGAATGAGCAACCAAATGAGGGTACCCTATGGCCCCACCATGATATATGTGTTTTATCTATGCCCTCCGTTCATTTTTCAAGATCATCTTACAGCTTGAGCCCAAAATCAAGGCTTATCCAAGTCTCAGGTGGATTACACCATAAGAAACAGTGGTGATTGAACGCCCACCATTAAAAACCATATAAAGGGCCATGAAACTTTTGGATGAAGCTGTTATTTGTGTTTTCCCTTCATCCATGTCTATGTGACTTAACCAACGGATTAGATGGAAAATAAACATTAGGGTGGGCATGCATTACGGTGGGCCCAATGACTTTTTTTTTTCCTTAACTGTGAGCATTCATTCACTGCTATTTCCTTTGTTGTGGTCCAACTGAAATTTGCATCTCTTTTTTGATCTCATGCCCTAAAACAATATGAAAAATTAGATAAACGGCATGGATAAAACACATACATCATGATGGCACCACAGAGCTCACATCCGTTGCCACGTCCCTATGCAATCGGGTCAAAGAAAACTCTTGGATTTTTTTTTAGTAACACCTTGTATTTACATCTACACACTTTCTAATTCTTATTTACAAGTTCATTAATTAGTGCGCATTTTTGTCATTTTAAAGAAAATTATATTTTTAACTTACGGAAGCTACGGAAAAGTAAAGGTACCTTTGACAATAAGTTGATTTACGAGATAGATACTTAATTTTAAAAGTTACAGATGTAATTACGGTAATCCGGTACTATTTTGTAAAATTTCCTTTTAGAAATATTACACGCAATTTTTATATGGAGATCGCCAGATCCTGAGGCGGAGAAGATCCAAGGACATCCGTACATCCAGTCATATTTGCTGTTTATACTATCTCGACCGTGGCTTTCGAACCTGAGGTTATATCACAATTATCCAAGCGGTTTATATGATGGGGCCCACCATGGATGTGATAGTCACTATGGTGTCGGAATATTTCAAACTTTCATAATTTAAATCTTTGCTTTTTTAATATGTGCCGTCCGTCTACTTTAATCGTTGTTTACTGGGACATTAGTAGAATATTCCAATATCGAAGATTTTATTGGCAATCGGCCCACTGATGAGCCGTAGAATCTTCCAATATGGAAGATCGCATACATTCCTGCATTGAAATACTGATCGGTGCTCTGTGGGCCCCACCATGATGAGCGTATTTTATCAACTCTGTTCATTCATTTTTCCATCTCATCTTACCACATGAGGCAAAAGTAGAGGCAAAAATAAATCTCAGGCGGACCACACCACAGGAAAATGTGGTGGTTGAATTCCCATCATTAAAAATTCTTGGGTCCTACGAAAGTTTTGGATCAATCTGATATTAGTGTAATCCCTTCATCCAGGTTCTTTTAACCCAATCAACAGGTTGGATTTAAAATAAACATTACAGTGGGCCCTAAGGAAGTTTTCAATAGTGGGAGTTCAATCACCACTTTTTCCGAATATTGGATCTGCATAATTTTTCGTAACATATCTTAAAATGAGTTCACAAAACCGATGGACGGAGTAGATTTCTCTAAAACATCACGGTGGGCCCCATCTAGCTTCCCAGTGCAGTATCTTCCTGCGAAAGGCTTCCCCAGAAATCCGCGTCCGTTAGAAGGAGCATCTTTGGCAACTTCAAGTTATATATGGCCACTTGTGAATTGTCATACTCTCTCTGTATGAGAATGTTGCTCTCTCATAATGTCTGTTACCGGCTTTTTCCTTTTTTCTTTCTGGGATTCTTTCTTCAAGGTAAGTCTCTCTATCCTTTGTAATTTCCATGGCCTTGCTTCCTTGTTTCACTCTTCAAGGTAAGTCTCTCTGTCTCTCTCTCTCTCCGTTGCATGCAGTTTCAATCACAAAAACCCAGGACAGTTTTCTACAACGAAAACACTTGCTTTCTGCAGCAGGCAAACGCCCAATCTCTATTGGCCTAGCATGTTTTCTATATGACGTCCGCTCCGTCTATCATCTGCTCTCATAGATGATAGATGGTGCCAAAAATCATTCACATGCATGGGCTAACCATTGGTTTGTGTGTGGAGCCACCATGGTGTTTTTTCCTTTGAAGTACCCTTTCATCGGACAAGTGAATTATTATTATTATTATTATTATTATTATTTTTAAAGACTGATGGAAAACATAGGCCGGCCACACCACACCGGTAAGCCCAAGAAGTTTTAGGCACAAATTTTCATTTTTCTGTTGGTGTGGACCATTGAACCTTTTTTTATTTTTAATTGGGATGATCTTTTGTATGAGGTTAACATGAGGGTTCTCATGGCGAAGGACATCATGGATTTTTTTCCACAGATATAAGATGTGGCGCCCCCACAGAGCTAGGATGTGTTGGACACGTAGATGGGTAGTGTTGGGATGTATCCAAATTTGATCAAGTCACTTGCTGCTCCAAGTGCTGATAGAGATGACCTGGTCAAGTATATTCTCAGCTAAACAACTTTCAAAAATGCTTTACTTAGCCTAAGTCTTTCAAATCAATCATATCTCTTCATATTTCAACACTACCAAACTACGTTATATATGTTACACCCAGATCCATAGCTCAACTGGCAGACTGAGTGGAGATACCTCGTTTCAACACTTGAGGTCTTGGTATCGATCCCTAGCCGGGGTGGCTAACATGGAGTGTGTGTACTGACATGGGTGTGTACTAACAAGCTAACCCAAAAAAAAAAAATTGCGTTATGTTAGGGTCACCTAGCAATTAAGCCCTGCTGCAGTGTAATAACACGTTTTGTAAAACAAGTGTTTTACACGAGATTCCGGTCCCAAAAACATGTTTTGTAAAATAAAATTGATGAGCGGTCTGTATGTGAAGGGAAGAAAAGTAGGTAGTTTGTATAACCTGTTGAACGTAATTTTTGAATTACTTTCCGTCCATGTTTGGGTCAGAGTTATGGACGGTCTGTATTCTAGTGAAACTATGCCAATGGTGCGGTGTAGGATCACCACAATTTTTTCAATGGTGCAAAACTAACATAGTAGTCTACCCAGAAATAAATAATTCTTCTATTTTCAGTCATTTTTTATGGCCACTGACTAACAGAAACGGATCCCCTGATTGGTGTGGTCCACTCTACAATTTCTGGCAATCAAATGGACAGTCAACATGGTCCAAAATATAGATTCAACGAACTATACTACACTAATAGGAGGTTATGCTGTTCCACTATCTATTTCTGATCTTCATGTGGACCAGCTAAATAGATGGTGTGGATCGAAGTACATGAGCCATATATACAGTGGATGTGTGCATTTGCATGGATAGTCATTCTGTTTATCCCATTTTCAGGTGTACTCGGACACTGCAATCCAAGTCAAGTCGACATACACCAAGCCTCAACAGGTTTCGGGGCTGGCCATGTCCCGAAATTCTCTGTTAATATCATCAACGAGTCACCTGAATCCAAGGTGTTCCATGACGTCCACGTGGCATGTGGTGACTTTGCATCGACGACTCTCATCAATCCTAAAATATTCAGGCGACTCAAGCCCGGCGATTGTTTGTTGAAAGATGGAGAGAAATTCGAGCCTAAGGAGGTTATTACCTTTGATTACACAAATCTCTTCTCTTACAAACTCGTTCCCTCTCAGTTGAAATGTTAGCCTAATATATTAGGATTCTAAAGGTAGATATTTCGTTTTAGCTATGGTAAAAGGTTAAAATTCAGCCCTCCATTTTGGGAGGCCCCATTTATGGTATGTTTGGATGCCACCCATTTTGCATTTCAGATTAAAGAAATAAATAAACCAAAGTTTTCAATAATTTGATTACCTAACTTGGCCGATGGATTTGTGCATATTTAGTGGATGGCTGAAATGGGAAATAATTCAACAAATCTAATTTTGAGTTATGACATATGTATAGTGGCCCGCAAATGTACATTGAGATACCATAATTCCCTACATTAGCTGTTATATGCGAAGGGTGCTCTCTGAGGTCCACTATGTTATTTTTATTTTTTTTTTGACATCCGTTGGTCCACTGACATATGAGTATCTTGCATCCAGGATGTTAATTTCCTACATGGATGAAATGGTTTGGAATTGCATCAGATGGAATTAACACTATTGCATAATGTTTATATTTCTGCAAACACTGTAGTTTTTGGGCAGGCCAATTTCACATTTGAGATCAATTCTTCCTTTGAGAAAAAACGCTATTAAGTGGAACCTGTATTTGGTGGACCATTCAATTCTAATCAATAGTCCAAATTTCACAAGTGATGTCGGTCACCTGTATGCACATACAACTCAATTATTATGTATAAAGGGCACATATGAATGGACGGTGTAGGTAAAACACATGCATTAACGTTCACTAAAAATCTCATCTGGATGATATGAATCCTTTCATCTGTTTTAAAGAAAATAATCATTAGTCATATCTATAATGTTACTTGCCAAATATGACTCTAGAATCATTTTGGAGTGCCTGCTTAAATTTGGTGGGACTCCTCATCCATGAGGGACACACAATAATGGATGGGTCAGGTGTCCACTCCATATCTTGGGGAGCCCCATAAATAATTAGGAAAGTTTGTGGGTGGGCATCCATTCTCAACTCTTTCCTATCGTGTGGCCCACCCAAGTCCTTGATCTGGCTAGATTTTGGACTTGGTGCTGGAGGATGCATTGATGGAATGGATGTACGATGGAGGGCCCACAAAGCTCAACCCTACCAAGTGTTACAGTAAAGTACTCTACCTTACAGGAACATTTTCCTCTAATATTACGACAAAATTAATTGGATTCCATCATGACCGAACCTGACTTGGTTTTAATCAAGTCTAAAATGGTTGAACTGACCCGAACCCAACCTCACCTAGTTTTAATCAGGTCCAAGACTGTATATCCAACCAGACTTGGTTTTAACCAGGTCTATGACAGTGAACATGACCTGAACCCAAATGGACCCAATTTCATAACCGAATCCAAAACGGCAGGCCGAACCCAACATGATTTCTATACGGGTCCAAGAAAATGCACCCAGACCCATTCAAATCAAGTTGGATTCATAGGGTACCCGGACCGGCAGGTACCCAGTGACAGCTCGTGAACTGGATCTGATTCAAGTCGCAAATGAGCTGGGTCTGTTCAGGTCTTGATTAAACCTACTTCGGGTCCTTGGGCAAAGCGGTCAGGTCAAATTTGAGAGCTTTTAGATCCAATCCGTTTGATCAGACCTGGTTCAAGGGCCCATTGGCTTAAACTGACCCATTTGGGACATCTGCCCCATCCATCCATGGGTCCTAGGTATTCAACTCTATAAATCAAAGAATAGGATCATTATTCCAGTAAAATTATATGACAATAGCTTATTTCTTGCAGCAATTAGAATATGGATGCGTATGTGGGTCTTAGTGGCACATGGTCAATCTTGAGTAGCAATAGAGGCAAAGCCAACTTAATTTTTCTTTGGGAAGTTTATGATAAAATCCCATTTAATATAGAATTTACATTCGAATACCTTTCTCAAAAACATTTGAATACACTTTTCCCTTTAATTCATTAATTATCACTAAGGTTCCTTTCTTGTGATTTCTTAAGGGAAGTTGGCATCCGTCTAATTAACCTAGTGCATTACCTCGTATTAAGGACCCAAAAATCAGCCTAATCTGTGATTCAGGTGTTACACATGTTTGGAAATAATGTAAAGGATAAACCTCACCTTCCAAACCCTTTCACTTTGTGTGGCTAACTTGAATTATGGATGGGCCTGATGTTTGAACCCCAAGCTTAAATTTTGGTGTGGCATCTAATACTTGAAGTGAATTTCATATATATTATGAAAAAATCAAGGATGGATGTCTCTCTCCTAACTATTCCTTTGATGTGGGCTATCCAAATCGCGAGTTATTATTTTATGCCTTGAGCCTAATGTGGGACTCCATATCTAATGGTCAGAGTGGATCTCTCATACACATTAAGGTAGATTTGTCAAAAATCAAGGGTGGGCATCTCGTCAAATTCCCATTAAATCAGTGTTTTTTTTTTCTTTTCTTCTGAACAACTATGAGAGGGAGACCACCCATGTTGTTTTCAGAACCTTATGGTGAAATCCACTGACCATTGGGAGAGAAACATTCCCTCTTGATTTTTACAGTCCACAGTGATGATTATATGAAATCCACGCAACCATTAGTTGTCAAACCAAAATTTACACCTAGGGCCCAAACATGAAGCCCAGATGTGATTTAGGTGAACCACACCAAGGGAAATGGTTTGGAGTGTGAGGATTGCCTTGTACGCTATTTCCAATCGTGTGGTCTACTTGAATCACAGATAGGTTAATTAATTTTAATACCTTGGGCCTAACATGTAGCGACAAACTTGTAGATTTGGATGGATTTCACATAAACATTAAGATGGGCTCATTCGAGCTGCCAACTCCTTTGCTCTCACAGCCACAGCAACTTCTGCTCTACTTCATTGATAGTTACTTAGATTCATAGGGTGGTTTATTGAAAGCCATTTTGAAAAAGGGTACTGAAATATAAATTACATCCAAAGTAGGTGGGTTTTTTTTTTTGTAAAATTTTCATGTTCTTCTGATTTTACACTTTGTTCATCAGTCTATGTAAGAGGTTAGTAGTGGCAGGGGCACGTTCTCACTGCACGATGTCTCCAGCTTGTGAAGTAAAAAAGGATATAGGGGATTGGGTATTGCCCCCTCTTGAATCAAGCTCCCTCCACTTCTATCATTGAGGAATTAGATTGGATGGTAGACAGCTATCAAAGATGAGGCTTGAGCATGTTTTCATTTGAATAACTTTCAAACTTGGCCTCATCTCTAACACCTACATGCTGTCTGATCAAATCCCGCCATGTCAGGAGTAGAAGGAACTCGATCCAAGCACGAGTAATAACTGATCCATGTCTGTGAAAAAGTGTCACCTGTCATTATTAAATATGGACCAAAGTAGGATGTTGATTGCTTGCAACCTCCAACTGCTTCCTGCAGTTGGAAGCTAGGCGTGGCTCACCGTGATATTTGTGAGAAATCTAACTCATCCATCTAAAAGGTCTAATGGAATAGAAAGAAAAATTAAAAATTGATCTACGCCAAAATTCTCTCATGCTTAGCATGAGAGGAAATTTTCTGTATTTGTAAAGAAAATCAATTCCTTGACTTGAGGGATTACAATCCAATCTTTACAAGTATATCAATATACAATCACCAAAAGAAAAGAAAATCTATTTCTAAATATAGACCATTAACTTGTCCCTTAGTTTCTGATAGCAAGCCCGGCAACTTGGTCTTCAGTGCAAATGTAACTAACATTAAGCTCATTTTGAACTACTTTCTCTTGAACATAATTACAATCAATTTTAATGTGTTTTGTTCGAGCATGGAACACATAATTGGATGCAAGAAAAATTGAGCTATATTGTCACACCAGATAAAAGGAGCAGAAAGAAAAATGATCTTGGATCAGAGATCGTAGGCATGAAATTTCTACAAAAGTATGAGCCAGTTGTCTATGCTCAAATTCAGTGTTGGAATGAGACATGTTCAAATGCTTTTTGGCACTCCCAAGAGATAGAATTATATTCAAGGTAAACACAATAACCACCGCTGGGCTGCCAATTATCTGAACTTCCAGCATAGTCAATATCAGAATAGTCTTCAAATCTCAATTACACGGGTTTAAACTTACGGCCATAATCGAATGTCCCTTTAACATATCGCATGATATGTTTAACCGCACTCATGAACTGTAGTAGGATGATGCATAAACTGACGTACTTTATTGACGGCATAAGATAAATCTGGTCTAGTTAAAGATAGATACTGTAAGGCACTTTCTGCACCGGGATATTCAGATGGATCTAATAAAGAATCTGCTATGCCAGCTCTTACCAAGGCATGAGTCCAAAAATGAGATAAATCTAAAATTTGAGTAGATAACATGACAAGAAATAGTGGGTATTGAATGAGTATCATTGAACATTTGTGGGGTTATAGAAGTCCTCGATCAAGCTAATATTTTGTTTTTTCACTTCATCCCAATGAGAATAACTTCAGAAACAGTTTGGATGGCATATAGACATCACAGCGGACTCTGGAAAGGTTTTAATAGTAAGCATTTCCTCCCCACTTTTTCCTACTTTATGGCACACTTAAGTTTTGGAGCTGGTGTGAGGCAAAAAGCGGGGAGAAAATAAAGGATGTGGATTGTCTTTCACATCTAGAAGGATGAGATTAACATCATTATTGCATAATGATTTCATGTCTAGAAATACCATGGTATTGTAGCTATCCAATCCTATTTTTGGGATAAAATTTTTATCCATGGGAAAACACCATATTAAGCGAAATCATGTTTGGTGGACCATAGAATTGTAATTAACGGATCAAATTCATAACAGATGTTGTTCACTTGTACACATATATAACCAGAATGCAGTGTGTAAAAGGTGTATATGGATAGACGGCATGGATAAACACATCCATCAATGTGGGGCCCACATGTGTAATGGATTTTTTAAAATCCACAGGAAATCCTACATGTGACCAGATGCAATTAATTCCATGGGACTAAATGCAATTCTATCCCACCCAATCCCAACCTTTCCCGTCCTCTCTAAATGTTGGTTGGAATTGCATGGGACCAAATGCAAATCTATCCTACTTCTATCCCACCTAATTCCATCTAATACCTTGTGCATTGCTCCAAACCTCCTAAGGGCCCGTTTGGCTGGGCGGATTGGAAGGGATTGGAAGTTAAATCCCCGGATTGGCCGGGCGTGCCAATAGACTGGGTGATCTGATCCCGAGATATAGCAATCCCATGGACCTTAAGACAATCCACTGACGACAACATCATTACCTTTAAATCCCATCCAATCCACCCTAATCCATTCAAATTTGCCTGAGATGTGTTTGGTTCGAGAGATTGGAAGGGATGGGAAGGTTTAATCCCGGGATTGGCCGGGCGTGACAAACAGATTCGATATAGCAATCCCATGGATCTTATCCAATCCATTCAAATTTGCCTGGAACCTTGAAACCCATGCCATCCACCCTAATACCATTCAATCCCTTCCAATCCGCCCTGCCAAACGGGCCCTAAGTGGTTAAAAGCTAAGTAGGACCAACCATAATGTTCGCAAGAAATCCATCCTATTATTCATCTCTTGTGACAGCTGATGTTAAAACATAAACATGGGAATGAGTCGGATCCAAAACTCAAGTAGGCACACAACATAAAAAGGTGGACCTTATGAACTGTTGGAATGACATATAAACAGCATGGCAGATTCCATAAAATTTTGGATGGCAGGCCTCTCCACCGTTTTCCTCTTGTGTGCCCACTTGAGTTTTGAAAGTGCCTCATTTTTGGCTTATGTCCTAACCCGGCGTTGGATCGCTCCCATGAAGTTTTAAATGGTGGGTATTCAATCAACACTTCTTCTTTTTTTTCTGTGGTGTGCTCCATCTATGATTTGAATATACTTCATTTTTGGGATCATGCACTAAAATGACCTTTCAAAACGGATGGACAGCGTGGATGTATGTCATACACATCAAAGTGGGCCCCACAGTCAGAGATCCATCAGAGCTGCGCCCCCTACGGCCACAGGAAATTCCAACGATGGATCCCAGGTAATCTGCGTCCGGAAATGCAAGGTTTTTCTTTCTTGTGAAATGACGATCTTGCCTTGCCACGGCTTCCACAGGATAATGGTACGTGTCAATTTTTCATTGGACCACGTCTGTGACCTGATTACTGTCCAATACATAGCATCCATCCTCCCTGGAAAGCTTAGATCTCACACCACAACGATCGTTCCCACGTGCGAGAGGGGAGGACACTCGTTCGAGTCCACTCAGCAGTCTACATTCCATCACAGCAATCTAATCCGTTCATTCCCCATCTCTACCAAAACTCATCTCCCATCATCAATCAGTAAAGTCGATGGCTCTTCTCTCACCATCCACATCTCTCTTTTCTTCTTCTTCTTCCTATCTTTCCAACGGACTCCCCTCATCTCTTCTAATCTCAAAACCTAGAAATCGCAATTTAAAAAATTTCAGAAACTCTTCCTCCTCTTCTGCTTTCACCACAAAAGCCTCATGGCAAGAGGTTTGCATTCTCTCCCTCTTTTCTCTGCCTCCCACTCGTCTCTCTCTGGACTCGAGAAGAGTCGGCGACTCGGACCGATTCGTTCGGTTCCTAGTCGAATCTATTCTCTATCAAGACTCAACGACTCGGACTGACTCGTTGTCCCTAGTCGATTCTAAAGTAGGGCGAGTATGTGGTGAGTCGTCGAGTCGAGTCCCCCTTACCGACTCGTGGTGCCGAAGCGGATCGAACTCGAATGAATCCGAGTCGATTTGGACAAGTGATATCGGACTCGGACAAATCGTCTACTCTCTCTCGAGACTAGTCGAGAGTCAGCGACTCGAACCAACTCGTTCGGTCCCTTGTCGAGTCTAGACTCCCTCTCAAGGCTCGCCGGCTCGTTAAATTAGCGTCTCTCTCTCTCAATTTCTGTCTTGTTTGTGGGATTCTTGTTAATTGCAGCTGGCTGGCGTTCTCATCTTCTCTGCGATTCCTTTCACTGCTGTGAAAGCCATTGCCAACAGCTCCATCGGAGCCGCGCTCCAGAGCCGTTTGCAGGAGACAAAAAAGGTCGCTGTACAGAACTCAGCCAAGTTCAATGCCTTGGCCGAAAAGGCCAGAGAAGAAAGGTATTTTTGTAATATCATTGCTTCAACTGCCTGAGTTATTGTTTCTTTTCTTTTTGCTAAGAAATGGAACTGTTATTGTCGGTATGGGGATTTCCAAATTGGAGTAATCAATAAAATCTGACTCAGTTTTTCCTTTATGTTTAGCTAAAAGGAAAAGGAAATTTTGATTCTTTTAGTTGTAGCCATTGGATCTGTGTGGGCCATCTGGCCATGTTTTTTGACATGATCATGATCGTCACAGCTGTGTTTGGATGTATGATGGAAAAGAGGAAGTAGTACACGATGGAGGAAAGAATGAATTGAAGACGAAAATATCAGATCCGGCAGGTTCAAGTCTTGACTTGAATATTCAATGTTTCAAGATAGATTTGCTGCTATTTTCTGGATATTCTAGCAAGTCCAAAAGAATGGAGATAACAAATTGTCTTTAGGATACAATAAACTCACATATCCGAATATCAATACAAAGATTTGCACCTTCAAGTATTGAACAGATCTCCAAGAGATAACATTGATATGCTTCACAGAAACTTTCTCCAAGAAACAAGTGCATGAGGGCAGCGATGAGAATAGATGAAAATACAACATTTAGTAGCTTGATCTTAGAACATTCTCTTTGGACTATAATGTTTAGGATATATAAAACCTGTAGGGACATGGTGTCCTTCCTAGGGAGACACTCGTGTCTCTTTAGAACATCCACACACCCATTCATAGCAACTAGTCACTTTGCCATGAATGGGCATGACCCTTTTGTCGAGTAATAGTTATTTTTGTCTCTTTTGGCCAGAGATAATTATTCAACGGTATAAATTTGTTGCCACATGTGACAATGATCCTAATCATCACAACTGCCACCGTATGTAGGCACTGATTCCACGTTTATAGCTGTCTTAATCACTCTCAATTAGCATTATAGTTAAAAACCTTAGCACCAATGGGTCAAATTTTTGGCTAGATCTTGGTTGAATCCTAATTGCATGACAGTTTGGATGAGTCTAAATCAAATGCAAAAAATAGTAGGCTTTTTAAGCTCCTTGCGATAATGCGTACGTGCGTAGTGCAAAGTGTGCTTAATAAAGCGCCAAAAAGTGCCCAAGTTGAAAATGTCTGGAATCGGAGAAATTCCAATTGCTTTATTTGTATTATACTTCATCCCAAATCGGGTTTAAATAAAGAACATACATGTGCATACAAGGAAATCTAATTAAAACCAATCTTAATTAAAGTATTTCTATACATGGCTAATAGCTAATTACAGCTAATGCTATACATGGAAAATGTACAACTAATGACATCTAATATAATCTCACACAAGGAGCCATATTTTAAAAATTAGTAGATCTCTTAATAAAAGGTTTGTCAAGAGTTCAAATAAAAAGAACCACCAAAGAAATGAGACTAAAATTTATAAAGATATGACTTTCACTCTTGATGGTAATCCTACCTAAGTTTTGAAATACTACTTAGGGTCAAAGGGACAAATAAATCGAGTGACTCAAGCATACATTAGAAAATTACGGGTCTCATTCATAAAAATCTAGTGTTTGATTTCTTTGTTCTATAGGAGACTAAGTACTCGCTCTTAATAGATCTATAAATTGTCTTTGTTGGGATGAAGCAAAATTGTCTTTGATAGATTTACCTATCACTTTAGGTGAGAATGGGATCCGTCTCTAGAATATTCGTGAAATTAGGATACGCACAAGGCTATAAATATGTGAACTTTTAGATCTCTGAATTATAAATAAATAGATGTATGCTATGTGTTTGATAAGTCATATAAGGTTCTTAGTTTAAAACTAATGGGTCAAAGTACCTGACAAAACTTTGATACATATGCACTAAATCAAAGGTTTAATCCACAAGATACCTTTTATGCTAATATGTCATTTGTTCTTACCATGAGAGGAAGGGTTCTATGAGGGTGCGAAGCACCGTCCGCGTAAGCTCGTGACGCAACATGGGTTGTAGGGCTGCTTGGGCACTTTTTAGCGCTTTATTAGACACACTTCACTCTTTACATGTATGAATCGTCGCAAGGAGCCTAAAAGAGCCTAATCTTTTTCAACTTAGTTCAAACTCATCTAAGCCATGGTACAATTAGGAGTGAACAAAGGTCAAGTCAGATGCTTGACCCATGAACGCCCAATATTTTAGACAATGCTTATTGACACCAACTAAGACATAGCTATATAAGTGGTTGCCATGTGTCATGCACATGGTGGCAATTGTGATGACTAGAATATAAGTTACATGTAGCAACAATTTTATACTATTGAGTAACTATCTCTGTCCAAAAGAGACAAAAATAACTACCACAAGACAAAGGGTCATGTCCATTCATAGCAAAATGACTAATTGCTATGAATGGGCCTGTGGATATCCTGAAGAGGCACAAGAGTATCTCTCCAGGAAGGATATCGTGTCCATATAGGTTTTATATGTCCTAGACATCATAGTCTGGAGTGACACATAATTTCTAGATCAAGCAACCAAATATTGTATTCTCATTTATGCCTTCTTTCACCTGTCATTTTTTGGAAAATTTTCTGTGAGGCATATCAATGCCATGTATTGGATCTTTGCTCAACACTTAGAGGTGCAAATCTTTATGTTGATTTTCGGATCTACAAGTTCATTGTATCCTGAAGATATACTTTGCCATCTCCTTTCTTTTGTGCTTGGTGGAATATTTAGAAAAAGGCAACTAATCTGCCTTGAGACATTGACTATTCAAGTTAAGACTTGAACCCGCAAGATCTGATATTTTCATTTTCAACTCATTATTTCCTCCATTGTGTACTACCTCTTTTCCATCAATAATTGATAATGATTGCAAAAATAAGTGCTGACAAACTGAAATGTCCAAATTTGGATCGCTCCTGCTTTGTTTAAACTAAAATATTGAATTGTGTGTGTGTGTGTTTTTTTTTTTTTTGTATGTTGGGAAATCCTTTGTATTACCAAACATACCCAAATGCATTTATTTACTCAAAAGAATGCTGAAGTGAACTGCATTTTTACTCTGCCTACTCAGATATGCATGAGAATCTGTTGAAAGATAGGGGTGCTTCAGCAATTTAAGGTGCATAACAGTATGGGGATGTGTTTTGATGCCTCCCCTTTTCAGTTCTCGTTAAATCTGCGGAATGTGGATTCCATTTTCAGTTCTCCCATTTTAAGGTCCTCTTTTCTTTTTTGTTTTTTTTTTTCAAAGATGCCTCCAGTTCTCATTAAATTCATGTTCTCGCACAGGTGTTTGTATGTGCCCTGTGATGAAAAGCCGAACTGTTCATCAAACTACACGTCTTGGAAAACTCTGCTGAAAATTCAGGCATATTTGGACACCTGGGTGGGTCAAAATCTGATGCTCAAAAACAGCCATTTGCATCCTTCCAACAAGTGCTGATATGGGAGAAAAATGCACTAAAACTCATTCGTAGTTGCATCCAAACATGCCCTAGATAGATAAATAGATATAGAGGGAGGTAGAGAGGGAACTCTTCAAATAAAATTTGAGGAAATAATAATCTCAAACATGCCCTAGATTGAGGGTTGTGTTTTATTGCTTAGAGCATGAATTTTAGCTCTTCTGAATGTTCTGCTCCAGTTTCAGAAGGTGACTGACATGTGTCCTTTCTGCTGAGCATGATCATAAATCAGTTTGAGAATAATGCTTCTACTATTTGGAGATTCAGAATTTATAATAAGTTTTCCAAGCTGTCGGAATGGATTCCTATCCTGGAAGCATGGAGATGAGGGTAATTACATCTATCAGGAATGTTTTCCTTCCCATTGTTTTCCAGTCATTTATCCTTTAATGTTTCTGCCTTTGTTTCAGTTTCCGTAATACGCCTATTTTAATTTGTTCAGGAAGCCAGCTTCTAGGAGTATTGCTTCCAATTAAAAACTACAAGCACTGTCAAGCTCCCTTGAAAATGGAAAAGAATCTTATCTATCGTCAAGGGGGAGGAACTCAGAAAAGTCTTTTATTTATTTATTTATTTTGGTGGATAATAGAGGATTTACTAAAGAAGCAAAAACGATAGTACAACAAGGGGCTGCCACCGCACAGTCACCTAATCAACGACCACAGATGGTTCAACTGCTAAATGCCCTCCTCAATTCAGAGGACCCAAAACCCCCTAACGTAAATCAAGAACCACCAGCCCAGTTGAGTCCACACCGTGATTGGTGAGGAAATCTGCATCTGAATTGGCACCTCTTTAGGAATGGACACAAAAGAAATTGGATGGTCCCCACAAATATCTCCTGTTTCTTCTAAGAGGCCTGCAATCCTCCATGGGTGAGACCGGCTTCTGGCCCATCCTATGGTGTTGGAAGAGTCACCTTCAATGATAGCAGGTAGTAGCTCAGGACTCGTCACCAGCTTAATCACTGATTCTGCTTTGTTTAAGTCAGCAGATGTGAGAAATGCCTCCATCTGCAACAAATGTTATAGTAGTTATCCAGATGCCTAACAAAAATATCGGGAATGGGGAGCAAGAAATGTAGGAATTATGTGGGGAAACATGCTTCCCAATAGTCTAGTCAAAACCCAACTTGATTTTAATCTGTTGGTTGTATGATCATTTGCCTAGTATGTACTTGGCCTTTGCTTCGGTGGCTTTCAACACCCATATTTTGAATAAATCCAACATGATTGGCGAATTGCCACAGATTGGATCAACTTTACTACATGCATGTTGGACCCCATTTCCTTCCTACATATATGAAACCGTGAGATCTGTTCTGCATCACCCATATTTTGAAGTTTATAATCAGCTGCATGTTTCTCTGGAAGACTTTTTGCAATTTATCCAAAAACCTTTGATTTTTGTGCAGCTTTTGGTATGGAGAAGAGCGTCCCCGCTGGCTTGGTCCAATACCTTATGTCTATCCCGAATATCTTAGCGGAGAACTTCCTGGCGATTATGGCTTTGATATTGCTGGTCTAAGCAAGGATCCTGTGGATTTTGAGAAATACTTCAAGTGAGTGAATCCATCTGCTTTCTATTCATCTGGAAATGACTCGATGGCATGTTATGCTCCCAGCATTCTTCTCGCAGGCAGGCATTGACCTTGAACCATGTGATTTAATATGGAGATACGACTTCATTTTCATGTTGTCTGATTTTTGCTCATACTTTCTACGATTGCATCAAGTTACATTATACATTATGTTCAAATCCAAAATTACGATATTTTTCAATATGCTAACATCTGTTACTTCTCTGCAGCTTTGAAATACTGCATGCTCGATGGGCTATGCTTGCATCTCTTGGAGTTCTCATTCCAGAACTGTTAGACCAATTTGGTATCGTGCACTTTGTTGAGCCTGTATGGTGGCGAGTTGGTTATGCAAAACTTAAGGCAAGTACCATATAGCATGAATTTATGAAATTCATAAATAGTCATACAAACCAACTAATGTCTGGAACTGCTGAATATTCAAGTGCATTACACTGCTTTCCATCTGCTTTTTTTTTTTTTTTTTACACGCACACACACACACACACACACCCACACACGCACGCCGTGGGATTTCACCACTGGTGGATGCTCGAACCCTTGACCCGGTGTTGAAACTCCTGGGAGCCTACCGCCCGGGTAAGAGTAAGGACCCAGCTTTCCATCTGCTTGTGCAATCCATGGATGCTGATAAAGAAAACGTGCTTACCCATCTTCCTGTTGAACCCTTCTACGGGTATTATGGCTTAAATGAAGCAGGATCACTTGGCCAACATCTTTAATGATGTCATTTGCAACTTCTTAGTGTAGCTCCAAAACAACATAATTATTCATAGAACTTTTCCCCCAATTTTTCTCCTGTTTCACAAGGCATGGATGGCACTACATATATTGAATTACTACTAACACGATCCAACATGAAATGGTCAACTGTTTTTTTTTATGGATTTTACTTTTTATACATATTTTGCAAGAGTGGTCATGGTCATGGTTGTTAATTTTCTTTTTCATCAGGGTGATACCCTAGACTACCTGGGAATACCAGGGCTTCATATTGCTGGAAGTCAAGGAGTCATCGTCATAGCCATTTGCCAAGCTCTTCTAATGGTAATTATAGTTCTATCAAGCCTTATTTTAACCTTTTGTTGGTTTTTTTTTTTTTTTTTTTTTGGAGAGAGAGAGAGAGAGAGAGAGAGAGAGAGAGAGAGTAGCTTCAGATTCACTAATAATGGAAACAAAAACCAAATGTGATACTAAAACCTAATTACCAAAGTTACCATGTTCACAACATTTGAGATTGTCTGAATGCATATTTAGAATTTATCTCTACAAATTCATTGTAAAATGAAAGGAAAAGGAGAAGAAGAAGAAAGGATTAGTTTCTTTTCAACCCAAAACCTCAGAATTTAGACCCCTCTGAAAAGTTATTAATTTGTATAGTCTTAATACCCTTAAAAAGCATATACAATCTGAAAAATCTAATTATTACTTCTTTTTTCATTTGAGAGCTGTGTACCTCAATAGCTTTGATTATCTAAAACCAATCTGAGCTTATGTAATTCTTTCTAAACCGCACATCTCTGAATGCTTTATTCCAAACTCGCGAAATCAAAGAAAATGGGAAGAGTGAATTGAAAACTATAGTGTAAGATGGTGTCTTTTGATTCAGAGTACTTCAACCATAACATTCTGATGGCCTAAAGATCATATAAAATCACAAACCTGAATTTCCTCGAACTCGAAACTTGTGAATGATTCTTTCCAAATATATGCTGTAGGTTGGCCCAGAGTATGCCAGATACTGTGGTATAGAAGCATTGGAGCCGCTGGGAATTTACTTACCAGGTGACATAAATTATCCCGGTGGTTTGCTTTTTGATCCTCTAGGCCTTTCAAAGAACCCAGTTGAGTTTGAAGACCTCAAGGTAAAAGAGATTAAAAATGGCCGTTTGGCCATGGTAGCATGGATTGGCTTCTACGTCCAAGCAGCTCTAACTGGTAAAGGGCCCATACAGAACCTTATAGAACACCTCTCGGATCCTTTCCACAACAATCTGCTCTCAGCTGTAAAGTCAATGTAAATTTTTATTTTTTTTCCACAGCTTGAAGAAATATGTTTAAATCACAACATTCTTAGCAGGAAACCATAATGTAAGATATCTACTTTTGGTTCTGGTTGATTGTAAGTTATTAGATTTCTACAGTAGAATTACATCACAGAGTTGCAGGTTTCATAACAAATGGACTCCATTTTGTGCCAGTTCTGGGAACTCTGTAATGTGGATAAAATTTAAGTTTTGATACCCTGGCAGAAATGATGGTAGATAGGTTGGCACTATGAAATGGCATCAAATTAATTCAAACTGTCCAAATTGTGATAGATGGACAATAAACTGAGAATTATGCAGATGTTACCCGGTGATATGACTACTTCAAACTGGTGTTCACTAGCCAAAGGTTAGGATTCTACAACCAATCTGATTGTTGGATGATGATCAATCTAATCGGGACAGTTTGATTTAAGTTGTGCCAGTGGCCACACGTTGAGCTTAACATAGACATCAACGCATTCTTGGGGCACAGATTCAGGGTCAGTGTAGGGCCCACTGTGACGCATATGCTGAAATTGAAGCATTTCCAAATCTAAGGTGGACCACACCACATGAAACAGTAGTGATTGACCATTAAAAACTTCGTGTGGGCTGCAAAAGTTTTGGATCAAGCTGATATTTGTATTTTCCCTTCATCCAGGTGGATTGCAAATAAACATTACGGTAGGCTCAAAGAAGTTTTTTACAGTAGGCATGCAATCACCACTGTTTCTTATGGTGTGGTCCACCCGAGATTTGGATCTGCTTCAGTTTCGGGCCCACATCCTCAAATGAGCTGAAAAAACGAATGGATCTTTTTGTTGGGGCCTACCCGAATGACTGTAACCCCCTGCTTCCGTAATGAATCTCAGGTGGCATGCTTCCACCTTAAAATAATAATAATAATTAATTAATTTTAAAAAAAAAAAAAACTGAAAAAACGAATGGACTGTATCAGTGTTACAACAAATACATCAAGGTGGGCCCCATGGTCATAAGACCTGGCTGAATCGGCGCCACATTCTTAAGTGCTTGAAGATATATGATGGCACATCTGTACTTGGGACTTTGACAGTCATATATGTGATATATTGGAACAGTGTGTGTAGATGAGAGTGTTACGTGTTATATTAACAATTGGACCAATTGTCCAAAAGTACATAAATTCATGCAGAGGAAATTTTCATACTCCTTGTTGATGACACAGCCTTGCCCTAATTCAGACAACCCCAACCCTAACAAAGCAAAGGTGGGCCCCACCTCTAGTTAGATCCAGAGGGTTCAATTTGAATGTTGTGTGATCACCCAATGACATAGGAGTTGGCAGCTACGAGGAATTACAGGGTACCACTCAGCATCAAATGTAAAATTTGTTAATGCATAGGATACCATACTTTGGCTTAAAGGTCAGTGTTTTGCATCCTAGATCAGAGCGATTGCTCAAACTGGATTGGACGGTACCTGCCCAACAAAACAGACCGGTCCACCCATTTTTTACAGTAACCCGCACAGCCCAAACCAGTTTCTTATGTCCAATCGCTAAGTCACCACATGTTGGAGTTGCAACGTTCGCATATCATCCAAGCCATCCATCACATTTGCTCCCTTAATTTTAGGTCTTAATCTCAAAATCGCTTAATTTTAGGTCTCGATCTCAAAATGAAGTGTATTCTGCAATAGAATCTTCAAGATATGACGTGGGATCCACCGTTTCAACCCTGTCATCATGCGTGACCCAGAATCTTTAAAAATATAGTGGGCCACAACAATCGAATATAAGTTTTGGGTGTGGGACTGTGCTCCTTATGGTGTCCCACAATTTTATTTATTATTATTTTAATTTTTTTTATAGATACGATTTGGTATATTCAATTCTTGGGATCTGCCCTGCTAATAACTAGAGCAGGTGCGGTTTGGATTCCACACAAACATCACAAGTGGGCCTATTTACTACTAATATATGGTAATTAGCGCCCGAAAGAATGTAGCCTTTCTTTTAATTTATTTTTAAAAAAAAATCTGAATTTAAATGGTAACTTGCATCTCGTGAGAATTGCTAATTCCACACGTAATACGCATGTAAATATATATATAAAGAACTTGTGTGAAATCTGAGCTCTTTTATAAGGTGTGAAATAATGCCAAACAACTTACATCTCAAGCCCAAAAGTTAAACAATTTTACTGGTAGATAAGCCACAACATACAACGCAAATTGACATTTTAAAATATGTGCAGAAAGAAATAGACATTTTAAAAGAATGAATCGACACTCTTCATTCAAATAGGATTGGAATGAAATAATAGGTGTGTGTGCTTATTAGAGGGAGGGTGGACCGGTATTTTAAGAATAAGCCAAAATCCGATCCCAAATTTTTGGTGGGTCATTGCAAAAAAAAGTCCTCCAATCTGTGAGGCTTCGGGGACTTCTCTATCAAAGGTGAGACCCTAAAACAACGAACAATGTACAGCTCACATGTACATGTACCACTTATCAGACACTCACAAAAAGCTGTTTGCATTATTGAAAAATCCTACAAATTAAAGTGCCAGTGATCCGAGATGTATTCATTCCAATCATCTGAAACTGCCTGCCATCTATGGAATCGGTTGCTTGGGCATAATAAAAAGGCCCACTAATTTGAAGGCCGTGATTTTTTTTCCCTCAAAAGAGTAGTGAGAAATACATTTTCCGTTGAGAGAGGGAAGATGCCGGTCTTGTTAATTTTCCAGCCAGCGAAGAAAAACTTCAAAAACAGCAAGACCAAAAAATAAAAACGAAAAGAAAAATAGATAGAGAGAACAAATATCCAAAAACAAAGCCCGGAGAGAGAGAGAGAGAGAGAGAGAGAGAGAGAGAGAAGCATTCAGAATGAGTAGGAGGTGATTTATTCCAATCATGAAATTTATGAATCGGTATTATATGTAATCATCATCATCATGCTTCCCTCATCTTATTCATACTCTACCAACAAATTTTAAAAAATTTGGAAAACAAGATTCGACACAAATGCATAAAAAAGAAAATGGAAGAAGAACCATCAGAAGGATAGGATATTGAATCATCTCTGACATGTGTCTCAGATGACCGTCGTGAGTTTAAACAAATCCTTTCTCATCACGTGGTTCTTCTTTCGTAAATCTCCCCAAAACACAAGGCAAACAGGACCCAACAACAAACACAGAGAGAGACAGAGGAGGGAGGTAGGGAGAGAGGAGGACTATGGAGTGGGGAGTGGGGAGCTTTTAAAGGAGCTACAGACGGCATTTTAGGGTTTTCTTTTTTACGATATTACCCCTAGGGTTTGGCTTTCCCTTCCAATTCATCGGCGGTGTCTTCAGGGCTCCACGTCGCAGCGCAATTCATAGGATCGGGCACATACTCAAGCGGGGAATCATTTTATACTCTGGCAGAATATGACACTTGATATACAGGCACTCAGAAACTGAACCGACTAAATTGCGGAACAGTCCCAATATCTGATTCGTAAGTACTTGTTTGCTGAGACAGGACCATTGGATAAATTTCATTTTTATCCGTCCAGTAAATGTCCACAAATATCCTGTGGCCAGAATCAAATTAGCGTAGTATTTGTTTCACAATACATATAAAATAGCCAAAAATTTCTGCGAACGGGGAGATGGTCCACCCGCAGTTCGGCCCTATCTACTAATGGCCAGGATAAGTGAACAACGTAACCACTTCCACAAATTAAAAACCTACATCCGTCAGGCTCGAAATAGATAACCCCGGCAGGATCTGGAACGAGGACCGATCATATTAACAGACTTCCACTTGGAAAGAGAGCTGATCCTAGCTCCTCTGCATCATCAGCCATAAGATGACTTGCGACTCCATTCCAGTCCAACCATCTAGTGGAACCATTTGAGCAATGAGCAGTCCAGTGACACATGCTCGCCAATCCAGGCGGATGGGCCACATCAATCTTTTTTTTCCTTTTTTTTCCAAGGGTAAAAACTTTAGCCAGTACCTAGCTGAGCCACGAGATTGCCATTGGGTGTCCAGTCCATTCGGATTCGATGAGCCCTTTTTTCAGTTGTATGAAGTCCATTGGGTGTGTACTTCTTCCTAACCTGCGTATCTGCAGGTTCCAGATTGGAAGAGGGTGTATCAATAAATAGATATTCTGGACAAGGTCCGCCTACAGTTTCGCCCAAGAAACAAATGGCCTGGATCACTCCTCTAACCACAAGGACAATTAGAAAAGGCTGGTACTGGTACCATAAACTCTTTACCACTTTGTGCAAGTGTGGAACTTTCTCCAAGAAAACGAACTGCGTTAACTCAGAATAGATCAAGCCAGGCCAATTTTGACTCTAATACAGCGGTTAATCCTACAAGTTGGTGGTTTGGTCCATCAATATCGAAGAGAAGAAAACTCGACCTATACACACTGCATGTTAACATAAGATTGACCCAGCTCCTGCAGGCAGATCCCGTCCAATCGTACAACCATCTAAGCAGTCGAATACACCCAACAAACCTGTCAGGCAGGTGTTACCGTCTTCAAAATCCATCGGATTAATTTAACTCATGTTCATCAATGCCTGTGAATTAAGATGCTCTAAGATTGCGGCAATTCATCCAAAAACTTGAAGCCGTGCTTTTATAATTCTTTTTAACCAAGCTAAAATGGAATGATCCAATGGTCTACCAGCCTGTAAAATGGCCAAGCTTTAGGTCGAGTAGCTAGCATTAATCAACGAGATAACCCACTGATTGTGGTAAAGATCCATCAACATGTGCACCAACCAGTTGTGCAGTTGTGGCCCATCAGATGAATATCACACAATGACCCTACAGTTTTCAGGCATGCCATTGCTCAACTAAAGCACCGCATATTTACAAATCAGTAGGAACCATCTAATGTACGCTTGTGATAGTTCTAGAGATTAATACGGTGGTACCGTGGACCATACCAATGCTTCCACCTTAAACGCATTGAAAGGCACATCCATCCAAACCGTCCAAGATTGAACTTCGGGGTAATGTCAAAATTCCGGGTAGGCGCATATGAAACATTTAAAGGAACATGTGGGGCTAGCAAATCTCATGTTTACATTACTGGTAGCACAAAGAAAGGAAAAGCATAATCTGCTGTATAAATTCCATGGTCTTGATGTTAATATGATTGTAGAGAAAGACATGCAGCTCTGATTGAAGGGCTGCAATGCAGTGCTCTCTTTCTGACACTTGACAAATAAATATAAATTGAACGTTTAGAGCATGGATTTTGACGTTGGGGTGGGGACCCATCTGTAGGAATACCAATTTCCCGTGTGCAAGTGCATGTGCAGGCATCAAATCATCTGCTGCTCCTTTGATAAGGAAGAGCTGAAGTGACATGAGACCAACAACGGCCAGAATAAGATGATGCCTATGTAATTAAGCAGAAGAAACTTACAACGTGAATATGAGACAAGTTTAAGAGAAGGCAAGGCTACACCTCATTTACGACTCATATGTACACGTAGTATGCCGAAATGATTTTCTTGCTTTTTCATCACCTCATTAAAATAAGCTTTTGCTATAATCAAATGCCATCCAGGCGTGGGTCAGACAACCAGACTGCAAAAGAAAGATAAATGACAGTAAAACAAACAGCCAGAAGAACAAAGGCAAATAATCATACGTGGTTGCACAATCTCTAACGAGATAAATACAATGCTGGGTAGAGCTTCTGTTTGTCCCAACAAACCGTACATGTGGACTGACTTCTTGGCGTCCATGTCGTGAGTCAAACTGTGGATGTATCCACAGAATCTCCATAACCGGATGATTGTGACCATCCAACTTGGCCGTCTGCAATGTGGAGCATTCACAATCCATTGTAGTTGTCCAGTTTCAATGGATCAGCAGAATCATCCAATAGGTGAGATAGTACGGCATGGTCCATTCCATGATGTTGGCCCACAAGATCAAAGGCTAAGGTTACCAAATTGTGGGTCACACCATTTTCAGTGGATTTAAAAAAAGTATAATATTCATTTCATCTTACTAACAGATGGAGCAAAAGGACACTACCTGCACAAAGTTGTCACGGGCTGTGTATGCAATCTGATCCGTTGAATTCTTTTGAGTTTGCTATGGATTCCAGAAGATCTGTAAGGTCACCATATTTTATATGCACTTGGACGAAAATGAATGTTGTGGCGTCAGGAAAGTGGTAACCAACATCCAAGATGCCAGTTTAGTCCCTTGCCGCAAATTTACAAGAATAAACTTCATACAGCTGACACCTTTGCCGAGGGTGTGGGCTTCTCTGATCTGGGAATGTGTTTGATTGCAAGAACTAAAGTTTTTAAACTATCAACACTGTAGCTAATCCTTTTCCTTTTTGGCTGAAAGTTGTCCTGCCTTTTCTTTCATGGCTTCCTTTTCCAATTTCCTCTTCTCAGCCTCAGCCTGCTTAGCATTCTCCTCGTGCGATTTCTTGAACATGTTGAGAAAGACTACCAAAATTGAAGTCACTGCAAAAAGAACCAAGGAAAAAAAAAATCACTCATGACTCAGAAGGTCAACCAATGATCACAAGTGGCATCCCATTGACGAATCAAAGAACAGTTTTGGATTGCAGCAGCCCAGGGAGAAAAACCAGTACAACTTGTTTCGACTATGTCAGATTTGGCTTTAGTCGACCCAGTTTTGGCCAAGGATAGATTAGGCGTGTGCGCGAATGTGTTTAATGATTAAGTAGCATGACTCCCACACAGTTGATGACTTTTCCACAGAGATGGAGTTGTTGAAAGCATCTGACCTTGCTCAAAGGGACAACAAGCTGGATCTTCACCGAAATACTGAGACAGCGAATCTGCATTTCTTCCCTGCAAGACAATTATTTAAATCAAAATCCAAAGTTATCGACCTGGCAATAGCTGTCAACAATAATGGCAAAAGCAGAACTTACCACTTCACAGTACAGGGATGTGAGAGACCTAACCTCAGCCTCAGCAGTATCAAGGAAACTTTTTAAAGCCTAAATGAGGAAAACTACAAGTATTACGCCATGAAAACCAGCAAAATAAGAAACGAACATAAAACGTCAAATATTAGAATTGACAAGCCTACACAAATACAGCATAATTTAAATAGTTCTAAAGGTATCAAGTGTCCAGTCGAACCAACGACCTTCTAAGTCAAATGAATTAACACTACAACAACAAATTTCAGCTGGGAGGAGCCATATCATGGACCTTGACCCATTCCACAAAACGTTCATGCCTTTCAAGGGGAAAAAAGGGTAGGGTGGGAGTTCTCCCACTCCCCACACCACACAACTGAGATCTTGTTGCCTCAGATTCAGTGCTAATACCAGCCCTTTATCACAAGAACCAGGGAGAGGAAGTTAAAGTCCCTTGAGGTATCAGTTTCACTGGAATCATTTAAAGTTTGAAGTTATTAATGTATAAAGCCATTCATGTGAATCAATTGGATAAATCAACTTACTTAATCAGCTTCAAATAGGCATTTAACAAGGTCATCATTAACCCAATGAATGTTGCTCTATTAGAAGAGTATCCAAGTTTGACATCTGGGTAGTCAAGTAAGAGGCCATTACAGACCACTATTTCACATGGGTAAGCATAAGCGTCACAATTAGACCTAAACGGAAACGGGTTCAGTGCCTTTGGAGGCATGGCATTTTCATTCCTCCATGTTGTTTCTGCAAACATGGCATACATGGACTAGATGAAAACTTTGGATTTGGCATTTCCAACAGTTAATAGGCCTCAGTCCATGTTAAACGGCTACATGGTGCTAATCATGAGGGCTTATGAGAAGCTACAACAAAATGAAGAAGAAAGATTGACAAGAGACAATGAAAGCGAGAGAGATAACAAGAACATGAGATTACTATGGTGTATTGAAACCCTAGCCCTCTATTATTATTTATAATAGTAAAAATGTGAATGGGCCCCGTGGGCCTTATTACATGGATTTGTGCCCAATGGGCTTTATTCAACTATCGACCTTTCAACACTCCCCTCAATCTAGGGCATCCTAATGAGGCCCAACTTGAAACAAGGGCTAGCATAATCAAACCTAAGAAAGAAAGAAATTCCTCTCTAACACCCCCCCTCAAACTCAAGGTGCTCCGAGAAGAGGAACTTGAGTTTAGAGAGGCACATAAAAGACTTCTTAAAAGCATAAAATAAAAATAAAAAAGTAGCACGATTGCAAAGATGAGTAGCACTGGTTGTGACAAGAGGCGAGCGAGTAGATGAAAACTGGATGCGATACGACAACCAATAACTTCAGGTGAACAAGCATATCTGCAACTTCAGTCATGTGACCTACCAAAACAATCATCTAACACAAATACGTCTGGATCAAGTATCCAGCTCAACCGAGGCAAGGCCAACTACCCAAAACAATCACAAGTAAAGACAACTATCTGAAACAAATAAGAATGGACCAACTGTCCAATATAAACAAACGAGTCTAAATCAACTATCTAGCTCAGCTAAGGCTGGGTCAACAGCCCAACACAACGATCTGGAACAAATAAGAATGGACCAACTATCCAATATAAAAAAAGTCTGAGCCAATTGCTCAAAGTAAACAAGCACAGTACAATCATAAGTCTGAGCCAAGGCCGGGACAATCACTCAATCCAACCAAGCCTGAACCAATTGTTCGCTATATAAATGTGTCTGGACCAACTATCCGGTGTAAATACTAGCCATGTCACACATCTTAGCAAGGAGAGCCTGAAAAAAAGAAGTTGCTGAGTCGTTGAAGGAGATGCGGAGAACAGACAAGCACACGTCACATAGAAAGAGAGACAATCCGATCAAATACCTGCAACCTGGAAGTCCAACTCCGACCATTCAACAAAAAACAACAAACCCTTCAAAAAAATCTTTTAAAATAAAAATAAAAAAATAAAAAAATAAAAAGAAGAAGAAGAAATAGAATAAGATTTATGGCAACATTTTCAGCCGAACAGTAGAAAAATCAGCAAAAGCTTCAACCGCATATCAAAGAGGCTTCAAATCCAACAACACATTATGCAAAACCCAAAAAAAAAAAAAAAAAAATCCAGCCGCAAGCTGCCCCTTCTCACGAATCACACAAGTCAGTGAGGAAAAGGCCTCAAGACTATTAGAAATAGAAAGAAGGATGAAGGGAAAAGGGAAAAGGGCTAATAAGTTGCTATGTAAGGAAGGAAGGGAACCACCACTTGTTGAAGAATGGAGGGTGAAAGAAAAAAAGGGCTAATAAGAAGTTATTGTGCAGGGAAGGAAATGAAAGAAAGAAAAGAATATTAAGGGAAAGGGAAACACAACTTTTTGATAAAGATTGGAAGAATAAAAGTTAAAAGGAAGAAGGAAAGAAAGATGAAAAGTAAAAAAGAAAAATGAATGAAAGGAAGGGAAGCACTGAGGATTAGGAAGGGAAATATAAAAATACTCAAAAATCTGCCCTAAAAGAAAAAATCAGCAAACCCTATCCAAAGCAACACAAAAATATGTTTTAACAGGAAAAATCCAGTAGACCCTAGGCAAGGCAAAACAAAAATCTGCTTCAATGAAAAAATCCAGCAAACACTGGCCAAGGCAACACAAAAATCTGCTTGAACAGAAAAAATTCAACAAACCTTAGCCAATGCAACACAAAGATCAGCAAGTCCAAAAAAAAAAAAACTTTAAAAAAAAATTTGAAGAAGAACAAGAAAGAAAAAAGTAAACGGAAAAGAAGAAACCCTAAAAGAAGAAGAAATTCTAGGAACACGTAAGCTCTAATGCCATGTTAAACAGCTACATGGTGCTAATCTTGAGGACTCATAAGAAGCTACAATAAGGGGAAGATGGAAGAAGGAGAAGAAAGACAGAAGAGAGAAATAATATGAGAGAAAGAGAGGAGAGAAATAGCAAGTACAGGAGACACTTACGGGGTATTGAAACCCTAGCCATCTACTCCTATTTATAATGATAAAAATAAAATGAATGGGCCCTATGGGCCTTGTTACATGACTTGGGCCCAGTGGGCCTTATTCAACCATCAACCTTTCAGTAGTCCACAATCCACAATATTTGGACGATTCTAGCCTTGTAATTGGTGACATGCAATGAACACTAAAAGTCAAAAGCATATCCCATTTAGTGAGAAAAAAGTCCATTTATTAGATGGATAAGATACAACAATCAAAGAAATTTTTTGTCATGGCCAATTAGTGGTCCAACCCGAAGGATGCTTGGTTTCGATCATACATGTTCCCACATGTATGGTACAAATTTTGGAGGAATGAAAATGCCGTGATTCCAAAGGTAGGGAATCTGCATTCCTAAACAAAATAGAAAACATCAAGGTACCTTGGGTGTGTCAAGGCACCAAAAAATGAAATTTGGACCTAGAATTTAAATTGATTAAGGGAGATCACACGTGCCAAATCTAAGCCAAAGAAGTTGTGCAAGAAGTAGAAATTCGCAAAAATAAAAATAGACAACCATTGAATGAGATTCCAACAATTTCTAGGACACCATACAACTAGTTTAGGGAGCATCACACCCCTAAATATCAACCCATCACAGGTTGATCACCCATCTCGACAATGAGATTCCAATAGTTTCTAAGACACCATACAACTAATTTAGGAAGCATCACACCCCTAAATATCAATTGTCACGCCTGAAATTCGAGTACAGAGTGTGCACCCTCAAATCCGAGTTTCAAGTCATAACTCGTACATTGTGTACTTAACTCATTTCATTATATGATTATTCAGAGGCAAAAGTAAAATTCATTTTACATTCTAATTAGATCCATTCACAATCATTCACACAAAATGATTTAAGCATCAACATTTGTCCATTCTCAACATCCATAAACATTCAATCAGCATAAATCAGACACCATTCATTAGTCAATACAACTTACCAATGAGCACTTGCTATATACCTAGAACAATTCAATTAAAATCAATCAAATGCTTAAAATCTTACAACTAATATCATCATTCATTATATATGAATCATACTATCCTAACAAGTAAAATTCTAATTAAATAATTAGGAACGGTCCAAATGCGCTCAGTTCCTCTTCAGATAGATACGGCCACGTCTAACATGGGTCGTGCACCAGTTCAGCCACAACTTCTTGTTCATGCATCAACTTAGTAGTTAATTGCCCATCTGTCCGGTTTTTCCATCAATAAAAATGTAAGCTGGCCAGGCTTAGTGAGAAAACTCAATATGATTCATGCTTTTTAAAATTAAGATATAATAGAAACAGAGTATGCACAATGATATAGATGCAAATTGTGTAAAAATACATCAGATGGAATGATCATCCATCTGCTTGGGTTGGAGATCGTCAACCCGCATCCACCCGTTAGGTAGACTTCCACCTTCTGGTAGGCTTGGGTATAGCCCGCATCTGGTAACGATCTACCAGGATCGATGTTTCTTCAAGGGAGGACCCCCAGATTGACAATGCAATGTGTTTGTATGATGGATGATTGCATCATTTTCATATCTGTCATAGTTATTTATCTTGATCAGAATATTCATATATGAATTTAACGTACTATTATCATAATTCATGCAATTTGGCACAGATTAGCATGTGATTTACCGTAATATACATTCATAGTAGTTAAATCAACAACATCATAACAAAACACTCCAATCACTACATCAATCAATCAAACCATCACAAATAATTTATTTTAATTCCAATGAACATAAAACATAATGGGATCACTCACCTAGGTCTACTAGTGAAGAATCCACAAGATGATCATATTTATTTGAATTCGTAAATCCTATCAATTATATCCACAACATTGTTATTCATCCGGTTATATTACACGGTGGATCCTGCCTTTGATTATCATCCTAAGTAGTCAAACCCTAAATGATTAAATAATTGAAATAATATATTCATTAAATTCAATTATCAAAATTCATTTTTTTAAAAATTCTATTCAGACAACTATTGATTGATGTCATCGAATCGAGAAAATACATTTTAAGGTACACAGATCGTTGGACGAAATTTAACCAATTTAGATAGATCTACAACCATCATTGTCCACTCCTTGGTCAACACCAGAGAAGACATGGATTTACTAATCTGAACCATTCATATGCTTATTTACATCTAGATTCTAAAATTGAATGGCAAATAATTGATTGGGGTGGCCCACTGGATGATTGGATCATCTAGATTCTTGAGATCTTGGCATATTTTGCCTCTACACGTTGGATGAATAGTGTGGATCTAACCACACACACCGATGGCCCATCTCGACCTTCTACGCCAAGTGATACAAACACTTGCGCATAAATTTGAGCTTTCCTTATTAAAAACTTCTAGATCTGACTAGTATGGCCTATCCAATAGTCAGACTAATTTGAAAGTTATGGCCCTTGTATATTTTAGCCTTAAGATCGTATCATCCATACGGATCTAATTTGATTCGATCAGATACACACGAGTCGATCTCTGCGACAAGAAACTTCGCATGGAATCTTAGCTTTCCATCGTTTTTACATTGTATCTACCTACAGATCAATGCAATGAAAGTGTGGCCGATCCAAACCATTCATTGCATAGATCGAGTCAAATTATATTAAATGTACAAAAAAATTAATGAAAGAAGGACAATAAACTTACCAGATCTAAGCTCTCCAAAATCCTCTCCCTCTCTCCCTTTCTCAGTTATACGTAGAGTGCCTTTTTGTTAATATCTAAGTTGTGAGTAGAACCCTTCTTACAACACCTTACATAAAAGGAAAAGCTCATTTGAGAGGTTGAGAGATACGGGGAGAGTTATAGATATATACAAGGGAGAAGAATTAGAGATAGAGATAAGATAGGAGATAAAGATTATGTTTGGATAAGAGATAGAGATGAAATATGAACTCTATCTCAAATTCATTTTTTTTTGCGGGCGTTAGATCAACCAATCACAAGTTGATCACCCATCTCAACAATGAGACTCCAACAATTTCTAGGACATCATACAACTAGTTTAGGAAGCATCACACCCCTAAATATCAACCCATCAGAGGTTGATTACCCATCTCAACAATCTCCAATTAATAACTTATCAACCCAAAACTCGCCACATACTAGAATCTTATGAAGCTACTTCAACTCAAATAGCAAACATGGCTCCCGGCAGTAAACTGGGACTCAAAACTCTGTCGGACAACAATACACGAGAGAAGGCTACAATGCCTCCCGAAGGAGCCAACCATGCTGCCTAGCCCTAGGCTTGCTAGAGGGTCAGACTAGACTGGATGGACCAGTTGGGCTTGCTAATGGTCCCGGAAGGAGATGATGGAGGAAAGAAGGGAAAAGAAAGAAAGAAAGGAAGAATGGAAGAAAGAAAGAAGAAAGAAATAGAGAATAAAGGCAAGCAAGAGAGAAATAAGGAGAAGGATCTCTTAGGTGTTGAATTCTAAGAACCGCTCTGATACCATTTTACTTTACACACTGTGGAGAAGAGAAATTGGAGACTTCTGACAAAATGAGTGTTGCAGAGAATAACCTTCTCTCACACCCTAATTATCTTTTATAAAACCCTAAGCATCTTAAAAGAATGGTGCATAAAGGAGCACCAAAAGAAAATACACACTCGACCCCAATATCAATCCCTAGATACATAAATGTGCCGTAAAACATACACAAGCACACACACTCTAAATGTATGTTTTCTTTTTAATAAAATGTTATATTACCATGTTATCAAAAAATATAGCAAACATCAAATAACAAAAGTGATAGAAACTAAAGAACAATTATCCAACAACAGAAAGATATTTAAAGCCATCTAGAAAACGAACGGGAACAAAGACCACTCTAAGAAGAACCAACACACACACACACACACACACAAACAAAAAGTTCCTCACCTTCCGGAAGCCTATTGATATAGCACCATCACTTTCTGAGGCAGTGAGTTCTTGCTCAACCTTTTCAAGCCCCTTATTTACTGCTTGCATTTCTTCAGCCAATAACTTGAGTTGGATCTGTGCTTCAAAAGACAGAAAAGGGTTATAAAAATTAAAAAATAAAAAATAAAAGTAAAAGTAAAAAAACTTTATTATATTTAAGACTAAGACACCAATAACAGAAAAAAATAGATATACCTTAGAGGCAGCTTCCAAATGAACCAGATCTTTATCAAAATCTAGCAACTCTGGCATTTTCTCACCAACAAGCTAAACAAATGCGAGAGTAAACATTAAAATTAGAAAAATCAATTAGTTATTCTTAAGAAAAAAGGATTTTTACATAACAAATTGAAATATTTAAATATAAGTATAAAATTTGTGTTAATACATAAATACATGTCCACACACACACACACACACACAAAAACACACCCGGCACGGAAGTTGCTTCAACATTATACCTTGCACAAATAATGCATTAAAGTCATTCTACTGTTTATTGCACGAGTATCTGACAACTTAAGAAGGCTATCCAGTTTAAATCCTATAGCAGATCCTGCAAGATACAAAACAAACTAGTTATAACAACTTCTAGCTTCATGAAATCACAAACACATTATTTACTTGCGTGTATATTACATTTGTACCTCGTGCTGTGCCCTGATTCAATGCATTTCCTAAAGTAAGGATCGTCTGCATTATCCCCCGCAATTTTACAGATTCTTTCACCTAGAATGGAATGTTTGATGCATTAGATGTAGCTGACAGAGAGAACTCCATCTTCATTAGTTTGCACATGGATGCTTTGAAGGATACCTCTCTAGATGCATCATTAATTGTAATTAAGTTGGACCGCAAGTCCTTCACCTGCAGAAACGTTGAACATACATAAAATGTGATGACAAATAAAAGATTATTCCATGAAGAAATGTCCAACATGTGTTGCCATTGTGCAGAACTACATGCCTGGGTAGAAAAGGCAATTCTGAATAAGAACACCCGTAACTTGGATTCGACTCGAGGGACCTTCATCAGCTCCAGAAAAAACTGACCGGTTTATCAACCAAAACTTGGTGTTAGAAAAAAAAAATTTGAAAAATGACATGACATGATCAAGGTGTCAGAACTTACCTGTTCAGACTTGCCAAGAATTTCCTTGTTGCCTGTGTAATTCTGAAACATGGTGAATGCCAGTAAGCAAATAATAGAGAAAATTCACCATGGTACATTAATTATGTGAAAATTGTTCTGTGCGTAGAGAAGATGAGTAATAGTTTAAAATATACTGAATTGCAGTATAGCATAAATGGTTGAGAAAATCAAGATGCAAAAGAGAATTTTCATTTCATAAAATGACCCCTTAAAGGATAGGCCCTCCAGAACTTTACCATCAGTAATAGAATAGTATCTTCCATCAAACCTGGAACTGCAAGAGAGAATAACTAGCCCCCAACCTGGACCAACCTTTAGGAAATAAAGCTTCCAAAATCCCAACAGTGGAAGTGCCATTGGAAAAATTGATGCAATGGCGAAACGATTGTCATTCAAGGGTTCCAATGAATGTTTCCATGCTCGACCATTGGCAGAAAGCTCACTGGTATGAAATAGTTATTTTCTAGTTTTCCAACACAATCAAGGATGGGTAAGACATACTTAAAAAATGGTAGAAAGAAATATCATAGATGTCCCTACTCAAACGTTAGTTGCAACACTAGGGCTATGGCTTTTCATTTTTTGAACATTTGGGCTCTATAATGTGCCTAAGTTGTGACATCTAGTTCCCATGGCTGTTTTGGACACAACTCATACGTTCAAAAGCACAAAAAAGAGGGGAAAAATTAAAAAACAGAGCCTGCTGAAGAAACTATCGAGCAAACTGCCCCACAGCTACAAGCTGCTTCTCCGATTGATTCCATGTGCATGCTAGGGGTGTCCAGGATCCATATGAGAAAATATTGGCTCCAAATCATATAGTTTAAGGGTCCAATTCACCTGAGAGTTAGCATCCTGCCAAAGCTAAAGCCGTCTCGCAAAACTAAGCTGACATAAACTGTAGCAGTGCAGAGTAATTCGACAAATCAATCCTACACTCGTATCTCCATAATGGAAACTTTGATCCCTGGGATCAGCTGAAAAAAGGAGGGTTTGGTCCCCTTTTTCATTTCTGAAAACGAGCATAGCAAAATCCTACGATTTAGGATTTACAATATACGATTTTAGTCCAATCCTAAGCAAAATGATTTGAATCTCAACCTTGAATCCCTTTTTATATGAATCCTATGATTCTATGATTTATTATTACCGATTTATGATTCAAATTATACGTCTTCTCTTCTACTTTAAACTTCACTTGGCTTTCATTTTATAATTTTAAATTGGTGGGAGCTTCAAGAATCATTTAGAAAAGGTAAATTATTTGTATTAGTTCTTTATAAGAGATTAAATAATATATATTGATGAGGACATCACATCACGTACACCCTTGCATACGTATCAGATGAGGAGGCGGGCCGCACCGATTTCCCTGTGGCTAGGCGAGTACCTGTGATCGTGCTGAAGAACCCATGTGCATGTGCGAGCATCTGGAAGACCACACACTGGGAAGATGCACATGGGTTGCGTTATGGAGTGATCCAGACCGTTGGATCGGATGGGCGTGACGATCAGACCATTGGAACACATGATTGGGCCATTGATCGTGAATCGTCCAAACTAGTTTTCTTAGATTTTATCAGCATTATAGGATTTAGTTTTGTTTATGTTATCTTTGGACATTGCTATAAGTGTTTTAGTTGATTTTAGTTAGACAATGGCTATTTTCGTCAAAATTCACAAAACAGGGTGTTAATTATAATTTTTCAACTTTCTTAAAGCTATAAAAAGAGGGTGGGCGTGTGACCCTTTCCCTCATTAAGTTTTGTGATTTAAAAAAACAGAGAGAGAGAGAGAGAGAGAGAAAAAAAAAGAACAAAAAAAAAAAAAAAAAGCTCTTGCTTTCTTCTTCTTCCATCTTCATGCGATTTAAAGATACCTCCATGCGATTTGGAATGGAGATTATTGCGAGGCTAATCTTCATTAACGGAGGTGCAAGGTCTCCATCTATCCCCACACTACCATCTCTTTTCCCATCCATCAAGCTATTGTTTTCAAGTTCTTCGATTCTCACAAATAAGCCTTCGTCTTCTCCTAAACCCCTTTCTTCCATTCCCGAAACCCTAACCTTAAATCTAAAATCCCTAACTTTCCTACTTTCCCAAATTACCCAAATCTTAATTTTCACCCTAGGTTGTATTAGGTTTTCTATTTTGAAATAGACTATACCCTATGCTAATTGGATGTCTCCACATCCATTAGATCCTAGTTTCGTTTTATTTAATAATCATGTGTGATGATGTTGGTAACTTAGGCTAGGATCAGCATGATGTTCTTTTGGTTTTCATGGGATTCGTGATGATTATGACAATGCTTGTGTTTTTTTGTTAATTGTCTTAATTCTGCTACTTGATCTCACATGTTATTCGGTTAATGCATCAGTCCTGCGTCATATATTCTCTCCAACGTTAAATCATGAAGCTATTTTTCTGATTTCTTACGTCTTAACCGGTCGAAGCACCAATTTGATGTATGACTTACTTGTAATGTTTTTATGGATAGTTACAATCATGCTGACTTATATGTATTATGGAATGATGTTTAAAAATCAAAATATCTTATTTTGTCATTCTACAGTATCAAAGGCCACCTTTTCCACCGTGATTCTACATTCAAGAAAGGTAACAATAATGTTTTTTTAAGGGAAATTTCATGGAAGACAAAAAATAAAGGAACAAGAATCCTTTAACACTATCATGACATGGTATTACTTGGTGCACATTGATGGCAAAAGGAAGACAGATTTGTTTTTGTTTTTTTTTAATTAAAAATATATATCTGATTTATTTATATTTTTCATATTTTTTAAAAAATTTTAAAGGAAATTTGTAAAAAAATCTTACGATTTACGATACAATTTGCGATACGATACGATTCAACCCCTTCTACGATTTGCAATACGATAATGATTTTGACAACATTGGAACATAGAACTAATACACGCAAGATTCCAAGAAACAAGGGAAACAAGAGCTGAGAAATAGATTTATAGAGTGAGAACCCAAAGGAGCTTCAAATCACCAACTCACTAGTTGCAGAAAAGAATCATGGATAATCCAGTTGCACCATGAAACAAACTGGAGAAAGCTTCCATGTCGGAAACTTGACTGAAGGAGGCACGTTTAGGCTTCAACCAAGTCAATAGAAAGTTTGTATTGTGCCAGCATGGCTTATGCAAGGTGCCCCTCCAAATCTTAGTATTTGTCTCCGTGTTCCCAAGAATTTACAAAAAAAACATATTCTACTCCCTTGTGCAAAAAAGATTTTTTTTTAATTTAAATATTAAAATTTAAAAAAAAAGGTCAACGATGAAAACAAGCAATTGCAAACAATTCCGACAGAACTAGGGTTGAAAGCGGGCAGGTTCAACCCAACCAACTCGTGACCGACTCGACATTGGGTTGGGCTCGGGCAAGATGTATTGGGTTTGGTCTCAGGCTTGGGCTATACAAACACGAACCCGATAAAACTTGGGTCGGGCTTGGGTTGAGGTCTCGGGTTGCCCGACCCAATCCGAACCCGATTGATATATAATTGAGTGTGGATCATCTATGTTGAAGGCACAAGAATTTCCAGTGCCATTGGGTCTCATTAGTCCACGTTATTTCCGATTACTCAAGCTAACAAAATAAGTTGGATTTCTCTCCCAAATAGATTGCGTGTTATACACAGCACAACTTTAGAAAAAATGAAGTTCTTTACAATTAATAATTACATATATAATTAATAAAATTATAGGTACAAAAAATAAAACGTGTATTGAAACATAATAGACTTATGTAATAACAAAAATATTAGCATGTATCCACCCGACCAACCCGACCAAGCCCGCTTGGGTTGGGCTTGGGTTGAGAATTCCCAACCCGAGGTTGGGTTGGGTTGGGTTGGGTTAGGGTTGAGGTATAAGAACTTTGGGTTGGGCTAGGGTTGAGCACCAACCCGACCCAACCTGCCCAACTTTCAACCCTGGATAGAACCCTTAAAGACTGGTGGCAATACTAAAAATTTATAGAAATCATTCAAACCCTTGGCAAAAAAATATAAGTCAGAATTGCATGCAAGTACTATTGTACTAATGTGTCAAGTCAAGATTGTATGCTACAGCTGGAGATGGAATATGCAGATGATGGAGTCCATAAAGGAAATCGAAACCATTATGTTGTAGACCTTTTGATGTAGGACCGATGCAGGAACTCAAATATTGTGTGAGATCAACCAACAAAATTAAATTAATTAATTAAAAGCACAAAACTTGCTACCATCATCAAAATACCAAAATTCCAAAAGGATATCATGCATAATTCAAACCTTGGTTACCAAGCATCATCCTACAAAACCATTAAATAAGGAAAACTATGATCTAATGGACGTAGGAACATCCAAATAGCATAGGGTAAGCCTATTTCCAAAGGGGAAGGTCTAATACTACCTAGGATGAAGTTAGAGTTTAGGAGAATTGAGGGAAAATGAAGATTTGGGATTTCTACGTTTAGGGTTAGGGTTTGGACAAGAGAAAGTAAGGTTTTGTGGTATGAGTGATGGGAAACCAAAGGAGTAAGGGTGGGGCCATACGGCCAACCCTATGGGTTCACACGTGTGGCCGTAACATGTGTGGCCGTACATGGGGCCCAACACACCATGGTAATAGTAAAAGCCATGTCTCAGAGGGAAAAGTAGACAAGTTTAAAAAATAAAAATTTAAAAACTTATTAATTAGATTGTAGAGCTTTGTATGGGATAGAAGTCATTTAAGAGTAAAAGTATACAACTTCAGGAGGGTAAAAAAGAAGAAAATAGTATACCTTCAGCATATTCACTTCTTCTTTTGTGGGACAAAATTTGATGAGATTCTCAACTAGATCCATGTCCAAAACTGAGGAATCCAAGGCCAAAATTGCACTCTGGGAATGAAAAACCAGAGAGAGAGAGAGGAAAAAAAAGTCATACACAAACCATGTCAAAAACCAGCGCGTCAAGACTCAAGGTACACAAGCCATCAAGCACTATATGATGACTTAGAATTGCTAAAATCACTGGTGGCATGAAAGGAAGAAAAAGACAAAGATGACTTCTCATGCACGGGTGGCAGTAATGGAGGTGCTATTCATGGAAACCATGTAATAGTAATAGAAACACTGGCAGTTGCATTCATATCCAGTTAAAAACTTGTCCTATAACTTGTTAAGCTCATAGCACGAGATAAAGGAAAGATGAACTTACAATCATTTCTGATAAAGGAATTTTTATCTTTGTAAGCATGATTTCACAATTTTTTGCTCTGTTCATGTCCACCTGAGAAAATAAAGAACAAAGTCAGGGTCTCATTGTCTCAGCAAGTAAATTTGGGATGCAAGCTAAATACATAAAAACTGAAACTTTACATCAAAACATCAACCAAAAGCATGATAGATGCAATGTTGTCAAAATCCTACGATTTACAATTTGAGTTGAATCCTAAGCAAAACAATTTTAAATCTTACAATTTACAGTTTGAGTTGAATCTTAAGCAAAACAATTTGAATCCCACCTTTGAATCCCTTTTTATATGAATCTTATGATTTTATGATTTGAATCCTACGATCTACGATTCAAATCCCTATTTACGATTCAAATTATGCATGTTCTCTTGTATTCTAAGCTTCAATTGGCATGCTTTTTGAATTGGTGAGGGCTTAAGAACCATTTAGAAGGAAAAAAAAAAAACTTTCGGAAAAAAAAAAAAAAATCATTTAGAAAAGGTAAATTATTTTATTTTGTTCTCCAACATTAAATCATAATGCTTTTTTAATCATTCCGTACTTCTTAATTGGTCAAAACACCAAATTGATGTATGGCTTATCTGGAATGTTTTATGGATGGTTAAGATCATGTTGACTTGTATGTATTGTGGAATGATGGTTAGAAATCAAAATATCTTTTTTCGTCGGGCTACATAATCAAATGTTGCCTTTCTAACATAATTCTACATTCAAGAAAGTCAACAAGAACATAAATTATTAAAGGATCCTTGTATGTTTTAAGGAAAATCTCTTGAAGGACTTGAAGATAAGAATCCTTTAACACTATCATGAGTCATGACATGGTATTACTGCATATTGAAGGCAAAAGGATGATTACTGAGTTTTTTTTTCTGATTTATTTATATTACTAATATTTTAATAAAGATCATTAAAGATCATAAAAAATCTTATGATTTGCGATTCGATACAATTCAACACCTATTATGATTTGCGATACGATAATGATTTTGACAACATTGGGTAAATGGACATAATTTTCAAGCACAAAAAACAGATTGATTTGTTTGCAGCAGCCAGCACCCTTTTTACTTCCTACAAGATGCAGTTGGTTCATAGAAACTGACATAAATTGAAATAGATTTTAGATTATTTCTTAAGAAAACCTTCTAAAGAAGTCCACAAAAAATGAGACAGATGAACAACTGACATAGAAACTTTTTCAACTGGATTTTTTAACAGTACTTTTTATCTGGAATTTATATAATCAAATAAAAAAACAATAGAGAATGTTCTGGTGGCAAGAAGACCTCCAGTGAGTACTCATGATAGCCTTCAGGGTCATCTTTCAGGGCCTGTATCTCAGAACTCTTTACTACGATAACCCAAGTGACTGATGTCAAGGGTCATCTGGCTAAATATTTGTGTTTCAGAGTGGTTGTTCATGGGTTGCACACAGATAAACCAAATTAGAACATCAATAAGCACTGTTAAAACATTAGTGAATTCCGATTGCCAACTTTCAACTCTTCATTTAGTCTTGAAGATGTGCACTAGTCTTTAAGGCTCCCTCCAATTCTCGGGTCTTCCAGAATAACCATGAAAATAAGAGCATGTAATTGAACCTTTAGGTAAAATGACTTTTTCTAACCTTAACCTTCCACGAAAGGAATTCAAACATTTATTTAACGTCAAAACGCATCCTGGACATCCTCAACCTAAGTAGGAATTATAGCATCCTGCTCATCAGCAACATGCTCTTTGCTGATGCACAGGATTTTGTGAATCTGACACCGTGGTTTGGTGATCAAGCCATTGATCTGACAAGCCTTGCTGTGAACGGGGGATTCCTCCAAAAAAAAAAAAAAAAAAAAATGCACACGCATGCACACACCAAGATTTTGAAGATTCCAACCCCTTGATTCCTGGACCTTTTTGTTGAATGCAAACCATTATGTACCTCTCCTTAACCATAAAAATTTTAGGCCATCAATCAATGGTTTTAATCTACCAATCTGAAAGCTTTTTTAAACATCTCCCACCCATAGAGAGGATTATCTAATCAATGGTTTGGACAGTCAATATAAAGTCCACATGTTCAAAATCCTCATCAAACAGTATGTTTGCTGATGAGCAGGACCCTTGAACTCCTCCCAACTGAGAGCATCTTACATTCCAATCCTTCGTGTATCCAGTTTTGACAATGCCTAAATCCCAAATTAAATTCCAGCCACAACTGCTAACAGTGTCAGTCATCAACCAACAATAGATAAAACCATCTCTAAACTTTGTCTCCTTTGTCTGCTCTCAAGCACCAACTTCAAGTCCTCAACAAAACATTGGAATGGTGTTCCCATGAATCCCATCAAAAAAAAATAAAATACCAAGAGCATATACCACGAAGCAATGGAATCATAAAATGTCCATCAAAATACATGACAGGTTTTCAATGGAACTGTTGCTATCAATTAAGTAGTTGTAAACCATAAATGCATGGGGTCAGCCTTTGTCCAATCAACACTTTAGTTTTAACTTGAATCTCATGCATCCAAATGGTATAACTCTCCACATACATATTATGCAAAGTCAGCAGAAAATAGACAGCTCAATTAACTCAAAAAATCTTAATATAGGTTCTCCTAAGGTTCCATTCAGAATGAAACTCGGTAATAATAACCAACCAAAACAGGTGAAAATCCTAATATGCATATGGAACTTAATGTGTCCAGGATATTTTAGGATTGTGACAAAATAAAAGATGCAAATTCTTTTAAAAAATTATAATATGGCCATGAATGGCCACAGGAAAACACACGGAGAAGCATGCATGTGAATATATTTCACAGGTATTTACGAGTATGACTTAATAGATGCCAAAAAAATTTATGTTATGCCATGAATGATCACAGCAACACACAGACAAGAACATACATGTGCATGTATGTATGCATGCATACATTATATGGTATATATGTACGTCAGGAGTGAGTCTTCGTCAAGGGTCAGCGGCAAAGTGTTCCGTATCCGTTACGATACGACCGTAACCATTATGCGATATGGGGGTTAAACGGGGCAGTTGGTTTTTTGGGACGCATAATGACCATTCCCCTGTAACGGTCGCCTTTTTCTATTTAAATCAATTTTTGTCCTCATTTTTTCACTTTTCTCGTTCCAAAAACTCCTCTAGATCATTCTATAGTAGATTTCGGCTACTCTTACTATAGTTTTTAGGATTTAAAACGTAGATTGAGGTTATTTGAACGAATAGAAGCTTCAAGGGCCATTTTTTCAAAAAATTGAAAAAAATGGTATATTTGTCTTTTTTCCAATTTCTAATTCTAATGCTTGATTGTGATGTGTAAACATTATAGGCATATAAACATGTTCATAAATTCACCATACAGCTTGATACAACACTCTCACCAAAGAGTGAATCACTACGTTATCATAAACATGTTCAAAACAAACAATGAATACATATTTGGAATATTTACATTACTCTGGATTTTTTATATTCTTTTTCAGAATTTTTCAGGCAAAAAAAAAAAAAAAAGTCAACCATTACAGGGGTCATAACGATCATTCGCCCCCATATTGGCCGTTACTGCCGATACTCATATCGATAATAGTGGTGACCATTATGGCCACAGTTACTGACACAGAATACCTTGGTCAGCAGAACCATGATCCAATACGATATTTTCATGCCTTCCTTGTGAATATGTGGCCCAAGTGGGTTCACCTACAATCAACAAAAGGCCATTGGAAAGGCAAGGTGGTCCACCATGCATTGCACATGATCCAAGAGTAGCCATGATTGGAAGGGCCATGATCGTCCAATGTACAGTCCGCAGCAGACCCCTCCTATCCAATCATCCAGATGATCAGCTCAATTGGGCCCCACATGTAAATTCACATCATAATAACGTACAAAGAATGTATTTTGGATCATTGCTTATGGTCAGTATTCTGCCTATACCATTTTGCACTTGTCATCACCAAACTTTTCATAATATGATTGTTAGCCCATCTATGTATACAGGGCAGAATGTTGGCAATTAAGAAGCAACATCAGCGGAGAACGAGCATTAGAAAAATGAGATATTGAGAACTTGAGATGGATGTGTGGAAGGACTAGGAACAATAGAATTAAGAATGAGGCTATCCAAAACAGCTTAGTAGTAGTCAGTCCCAATAAGAATCCAATGTTTAGCCTGCGACTCAACATTGAATGTTGATTGTCACTTACATTATGTTCTATAAACACTAAGTAGGCCATTGATTGAACAGTGTCTTCAACCTGAGAGATACTAGGAGCATCTCATATGCATCGCTGGCTCCACCTATTAGACTGTTAGGATGGGTCCTACATGTTCCTCGGGGACCTATATTGAGTGACATTCTCTTATTGGAATGCACAAAAAGAAAATGATAAAAAGATCAATGGATTAGGATGTCCCAAATTTGGTGGCATGACATAGCAGGTTTCGTATCATAGTCTACAAAAGATATTAATTGAGACAACAGGGGCAAATATGACAATTCGCTAATTTTAATTATAAGTACTAAAATTCAGTAATTTAATATTTCAGCACTTATTTAATTTTCAGAACTTATTTTTCAGTTTACCAAACAGCACCTAACTCTGCTTATCATTGAAGTGCAGAAGAAACCTAACCTAAAATCAACATTGTATCATCATCTTCTGCTTGGTTCTAGAAAAAAAAAAAAAAAAACTGAAAGTCAATACAAAATTGTTAAGAATAAAAAGGGCAATGGCCTGCTGACGATGCAAGAATTTCTACATTTCAATAAGAAAGAAAAGCAATAATAACACATTTATGTCCTAGATGCTGAATTGATAAGAAAACTGTCTTCGCACCAAAATCAAGATCATTCGTTCAATTGAAAAATATTAAAAGCACCAACCTATTCGAACCACTGCTAAACTAAAATAATTACAATAATAAATGAATAATGAATGCATATCAACTTATTAAGAAAACCCTAAATCTATTCCAACACCCAATTTCGCCAACATCATATGATGAGTAAATATATAAAAACATGTCCAATACCATGTGCACTATCTCTGGTTTGTTGGTGTTAGAAGCCTTTCGAATTCCACCTTTATTTGCACCGCTCCCACTAGAAGCAACAGCAGCTGAGAACAAACTTTCAAGTTCTGACAAATCAATCTCAGGGGCCCTATCCAACAATTCCATCAATGATCAGCATTTCAATACTGATAATCAAGAGCAGCGAAAAAGGAAATGATTTGAAGACATATAATTTGAGTCAAATAGTTCAAATATGATGAAACAAGCTGGTTGCAAATAATAACAATATATTCGAGCAACATATTTCTCTTAACAGAAAAATATATTTTTGCATTGAAGGCAAACAAATGGAATCTGCACTGCGTACCTTGCCTGGCTTTCTTGTTTACTTGAATCGGCCCATAGACTTCCTTGCATAGCTCGAGTAACTTTCACCCAGTGTAATGGCTTCAATGAAGCTTTCTTAGGTGCGCCAATAGCGCCTAATGCTCCTCGACCTCTTCCAGTTGACCCCGATAGGGCCCTTCCCCTTCCAATAGATGGCGGTGGTGGTGTTGGGGCACCAGAGACCTTTGCCCCAGGGGGTGGAGGTGGGGGTGGACCCGATTGGCTATCATGCAAGGGTGGTGGTGGAGGGGGCACAACACCAGGAGGTTTTGGTGCCTGAGGTGGTGGTGGTGGAGTTGGACCTGTCCGAGTAGGCGCCGATGGAAGCGGAGGTGGGATTGGGGGGGCTCCAAGACTAGAACCTATAGGAGGTGGAGGTGGAGGTGGTGGTCGAGGTCCTTGATTAGAGGTAGCCGGGGGCGGCGGCGGCGGCGGCGGTGGGCCTCTACCAACAATAGGAGGTGGAGGCGGTGGTGGAGGGCCTCTACCGGCAATAGTGGGGGGAAGCGGAGGTGGTGCCGGAGGGCCTTGACCAACAATACCAGGCGGAAATGAAGGCGGTGCTAGAGGGCCTTTACTACCAATAAAGGGGGGAGGTGGAGGCGGTGTTGGAGGTCCTTTGCCAGCAATTGAAGGTGGAGGTGGAGGCGGTGCTATCGGGCCTTTGCCAACAATTGAAGGGGGAGGCGGGGCCGGAGGCGGTGCTGGAAGGCCTTTGCCGGTAATTGAAGGGGGAGGCAAAGGCGGAGGTGGAGGTGGAGGCGGTGCTAGAGTGCCTTTGCCAACAATAGTAGGGGGAGGGGGAGGGGGAGGGGGGGTAGGTGGTGTTGGAGGGTCTCTTTTAGAAATGGAGGGGGGAGGTGGTGTTGGAGGGCCTCTTTTAGAAATGGTGGGGGGAGGTGGAGGTGGCGGTGGCGGTGGCGGTGGTGGACCTCTGCTAGAAATATAGGAAGATGATGGAAAGCATGCGCTTGATGTAATAAAGGGAGGAGGTGGTGGGGGGGGTGGTGGAGGTGGAGTTCCTCTACTTGAGATTGTGGAGTGTTGAGGTGGTGGTGGCAGAGGCGGAGGTGGCGGTGGCGGTGGAGCACCTCTACTAGACAGCATTGGTGGTGGTGGTGGTGGAGCTGGAGGTGGAGGTGGAGCTCCTCTACTTGATGGTATTGGAACTGATGAAGGTGGGAGTAGAGGACCTCTATTGGATGGCACTGGTAGAGGTGGAGGTGGAGGTGGAGCACCTTTATTGCATGGGATCAATGGTGTTGGAGGTGCTGGTGATGGTGGCATTGGGTTCAAGAGGGGAGCGGTCATTTTGCTTGAAGAAAGGGGTGGTGAGGGAGGTGAAGGAGAAACATTGGAGTCCATAACCATTGGTGAGGATGGAGATGATAAGCACATTCCAAAAGACGGACAAAATGGAGGAGGTGGAGGTGGTAGAGGAATATTTACATACCGGGGAGCAACATCTGGAGAATGTGAAGGTTTTGAAGTTGTGGCTGGATTTGAAAGACAAGAACCATCAAGGGTAGAATTTTGTGGTACTATCGTAAGAGGAAGGGGATGAATGTCACGTGGAAGGCTTGCAACATCTAGTGTGTCAGGATCTTGAACTGTAGGATTGTTAAGGAAACAAAGTCAGGATCTCAATACGTAAAAACAAAGGAAATAACAGTTAAGAGGTTGTATGTACCATGAAGAACCTTTTCAGGTTCCCAAGAAGCTATAGGGTCAACAATTTCAGTCTCATCTTTTTCCTCTTCAGAATCTGTAGTAGATCCTTCCATGCTCCCTTTACTATGCAACCTTGACAATTCTTTCACATCACTTAGAAAAAGTTTTTCAATTTTTTCTTGTAAAGCATTTGCAGAAATTTGTCTGAGTAACCACAACGCAGCATCACCACCACTATCAACCCATTCCACACCACTAAATAGCTCTTGAACCTTGGAAAAAGCTTCAATTGGCAATCCACCTTTCTCCTCACCATTTAATGTTACAGTTGGAGCTCTAGGAGTTGAGATACTCTCTACTTCACCAAATAGAACCTGGACCCATAGGTTTAAAATAAAAAATAAATAAATAACAGAAAACAGAAAGAAAAAAAAGAGCTTGCATCAATTGTGTTGGAAAAGCCCATTATAATTTTGGAAATAGTCACCTCTGCTCGGAAACCTTTTGAATATCGCTTCTTCGAATCCCAAAGAATGTCCAGGTCCTCACAGTTCAACATCAGTATGTTGGACCGAATAAAAGCAGTATTAAACATTATACGGAACATCATAACTTCCCTTTCGGAATCCATGTCTAGATGGAGGCACTCCAAGACGACATCTCCTTGAACCAAGCATTGGATATCGATTTTTATCACATCACAGTCAGCCTGCAAGTAGAGATCATCTCCCAGTGGTGTAAATTAGGGGGGGGGGAACAACTATAGGAATGTCATAATTCATGCAACAAAGCTCCTACCTGTCGGTAATGCCGTAGAGATTTTTTCTTCTTTGGCATGGAGAAGAGCATCTGGGTTGAAAGGCCATCCTTGCTATGAAGATTTCGGCCAAAAACACGGATTATCGGTCTGCACCCATTATGAGAATCAAAGCTTGGAATGGCTCGGAGAATGAGGCAGTCCAAAGAAAGAGCTCGCTCTGTGGGCGGCCATTCTGGAGATATATTTCTCCTAGAAATATACTGCAGGTATCGAAGTTGTGATGGGAATGGATTCAAAGGCGATAAAAGCTTTAAAAACCCTTTGGGAGCCTCCCGATGGACAATATCAAGAGTCCTTTGCTCACCACTGTGTAATTTTCTGAAAATCAAAAAGCTAGCTAAAAGAAATGCTAAAAGGGGCCACCCTCCTCTCTCACAGTGGAGCAGAATAATGTTCTGATTATTCCTCAGAGACAACCAACTCTCGCTGACACGAAGGAAATGCTGAATTAGGGACAAGGGAAGAATGGGACAACCTTCATACTGTCGTGGATAATCCAAGATGGTGACATCATATTCACAGAGAATTTCTGCAAACTGGCTTTTCTTCTCTCCTTCTCTAAAGTTGAATGCAAGAAAGTTGGAATCCGCAAATTCTTCATGTAGCTCAGTCACAATTTCATGCAAGTAAATATGATACATACCATCCGGCAAAACCTCTGTTGAGAAGCACGAATCAAAAACTGCACAAGCAACCAAGCATGTTACAATCTTTTAGGTAAATGTACATGAGCTATGTCCAGTTTCGGATGCTTACCATAAACTCTGTCAACAAATTCTAGCAAGCCATCAGGGGGTCTTCTATAAAAGAATCGACTGAAGAGGGACATTTTATGAAATGATGCAATTCTGCTTCCCTATCAGATGTAAGATCATATGCATTGCATATACACAGGCTCACACAACTGTGAATCACAATGATTCATGACAATGTTGACATCAGGGCAGCTTCAACTCATCAGAATGGAATAGCCAATCTGCAAGCATAAATAAAGTTGGATGTGAGAGAAATTTGGTGTGCTTAAGAATATAATAGCAGAATGCTAAATACTGTTCAGGACAACAATCCAAACAGCCATGGTACACCTTTCAGAGACCAACATTGGGCTGGTCGGCCTGCCTGCCAAGGATGACGGTGGATGAAAAATCTCCTCCATAAAACAATGCTAACCATCCAATTGGAGGACTTATCAACCATCAGATAATTCTTTACCATCAGTTTGCAGGCTAAGAATCAAAACGCTAGGATTGCCTGAGCAGGATTCTTTAGCAGCAGCATCCATCCATGATGTGGGGCGCCAAATGAATGTCTGGGATCATTGAAAGGTGATTCCCTCCAATAAGAATGTTGGCTTGAACAAATAAGCCAACAATTGTATGTTATACTGTTAAAACAATAGTAATCTAATCTTTGCCAACTGTAAAAATAGATAAAGATTACTAAGAGAGCATTTGGAGTAATTGTGCTCATTCAATTCAATAAATGGGAAATGGTCAAATTGTCATAACATTTCTATGACTCAAAATGAGGAAGTAGCCTTCAAACTATAGTCACATTCCTTTCAAGCCCAAATCAATAGTAGTGTAATAGCAATTTCAACAATATCCCTCAATATGAACACTATGGCCCGTTTGGGAGCTTGGATTTGGAATGCATTGGAATCCAAATCACAGTTACATTGGAAGCCAGGGTGATTCCAAGCCCTCGACTGTGTTTGGTTGAAATGCACCGGAATCCAAATATTCCATTTGGGAGCTTGTATTTGGAATGCATTGGGATTCTTCATTATTCATAGGACCTGGATTTGATTAATTAAATCAGCTTTCATATCCCAAATTTGTGTGTGTGTGATATTTGATAGAATGATTGTCATGAGCCCATTGAAAATATGTACTCTGGCAAAACATGATGAAATTTTGAGCCTTGGGTGGGCCACAAATGTAAGGATCACAAACAAGCGACTCGGAGACACTTTTTAACCATCCATTTAGATGTCCAACATTTGGATGGTTCAGATCATTCTACTGATATGATTTTACTGATGCAGCTGATATTCGGATTGTTTTGGGGCACCAATGTACCACGTGTACAGTAGATTAGTAGCTTAGCCATACCTTTATTACACATGTGATTCTCTTGCCTCTAAAAAAGAAGCCAAAAAAGACATTTCATTTGGATTGCGCTGGAATCCAAGCATTTTGCTGAGATTTCAAAACACAACAAAAATAAGAATTTGAAATACCTTCGATTCCATTTACCTCTAAATCCAAGGCTGTCAAATGCAAAAAGTAGCTACTTGGATTTGAAACACACCCATTTACCTCTAAATCCAAGGTGTCAAACGACCCATAAGGGCGTTTTTGCCAACGGGTACCCAAGGGATCCAACCCAATTTAAATAGTTCCAAGTCCAGTTTTCTGATCAGGTTGAAATCCACCACCTTAAACCTGTCTATAAACCCAGCCAGGTTGGGTAGTAGGCACCCAACAACCTGGTTAATTGTAATAGTAATATCATATATAAAAAACTATGCCGAAACGAGAGAGAGAGAGAGAGAGAGAGAGAGAGAGAGAGAGAGAGAGAATTTAATGAAAACTGAATGAAGAAAAAAAATGGTGAAAATGAGGGGAAAAAGAGTATTACAACAAAGAAATCAAAGAAATTACATGTTTGTGATAGAATCGATAAATGATGGTGAAAATGCAAGAAACAAAAGAGATCAATGGCATTTTGGGATTAGAGATAAGAAAAGTATTTTCATGGTTAAATCTTTTTACGAATCAATTCGGTGAAGAGATGAGGGTCTGGCTTGCACTCACACTGAGCAGATTTGGTCATAAAAAGCTTCACCCAAGGTCTTAGCTTTTACTTAGCTTGTGGGAAGAAATAGAGTACTCACAATGACAACCTTCACAGGCATGGTCTGGTTCTTCCCAATATGTGTCTGATGTGAGAGGAAGACGCAGAATCTGTTTTTCATCTTTTCGTCTCCTTCCGTTTCGCTGCTAAGGTATGGAACAGCCTCCTTCAATTTTACAGCATTGCCTGGGTTATGCCGAACTCCTTGGAAGGATTGTTCTACCCTTGGCACAGGGGAATGCTTGTCAGTTCAGCCAGAAGCAAATGGAGGCTCTTGCTGCCAGCAGTTTTATGATCAATATGGGAGGAACGCAGCACCTGCTGTTTCAGAAATGTCTTGAGGCCTGTTACAGCAGTTATATATCCAAGGTGTTTGGGTTATGCAGGCAATGGGACCCAGGTTAGGTCTCAGTGGTTCGGTTTTCTCCTTGTGTTCTCTCTCATTATGGCCCCAGGACTGCAGTAATCCCGCTGTGTTGGGAGCGGGATCTAGCTTTTAGGGCTTCGTGACTTGTCATTTTGCTCTTTTAGCTTTCTCTTTGTATTCTTTGCCTTTGGGCTTTTAATTCAATTATTTACCTTTCAAAAAAAATCAATGACAATTTGGGAAACTTTTTGGTGTTAGGGCTTTCTTCAAAAGAGCAGTAGAGCTGGTCGAACTGTGATAAGGTACAGCCCCAATACTATGCCATGAGGCATTTTGAAAGCACTTTTCAGGGGAAAAAATCCATAAAATTTTGAAAAACTGCTGTCAGATGCCGCATGGTTTACACTCATTGGCGCTCTACCTTATTACGGTTCAACTGGCTCTGCCATTTCATCTCCCTTTCTAAGCCCTCATATCTTACTGCTGCGGAGACTAACAAGAAAAGAAGTGTATGAAAAAAGTAGGGTTCTAGGAATAAACAAGAGTTATTTGATACAGAGCACTGTATAATCAATCCACACACATTCACGTAGCTGCTGTAGTCACTCATGGCATTCATCTACCTCAATCAAAGCCATCTAAATCTTAGGACGCATTACTGGTCATTCATAAACTAAAGTTCATACCAAATAGGCAACCCTAACTGTCTCATTAGTAGCCATCAAAATGAATGACATCCAAAGGTTCAAGTTCAACATACAAAACGTCTATTAATCGGAGGTAAGTATCATTCAATCACTCTAGTTTTGGGAGTGCAAAGTACATACAGGGGCGATCCAATATTAACTGTGGGCCAGGTACGTAGTGGGCCAATTAATGTTAATGCAATCCCGAAGGGGGATGTCAATGCATCAAAGGAAAGAAGAACAAGATTGAGGGAAGAACCCAACAATCCACTAGCCACGTGCTGCTGATCACCAAAAACCCATCTCAAATCTTCTTCCAAATCAAAGAAGTCAAAAACTATTTTTATTTCCAATTTATCATAATCATTCACACATCCAAGAATAGCCTCATATAGGCTTGAAATAGAAACAACCAAAAAATGCCCTTGAATCCCATTACAACCATATGGACCTTATGTATATTGGCCATAAGTAACTCACCCGAATGGCATTGGAATTGCATGATTTCAGGCTTGTTTGATTGCTAACTCAATAGGCTATCAAATGGAACAAATTTTGTGTCATTCTAACATTGTCTAGTGCACGAAAAGTGGCCCACAAAATAAGTGATGAAAATACAAAGGGAAATTTATTCAATACTTATCCTAATCCTCAAAACTAATTTAAAATAATAAATGCTAGAAATATAAGTACCATTTGATTGATCCCATAGGCCCCACAATGCAAGGTGAGCATTGATTTCACCAAATTTATCATTGGACCATTGACAAGACCAAGTCAGTTGTTCCGAATCATCAATAAAGGGAATGTAAACCAAGGTATTCGATAATCGTAATGATGGCTATAACAGCAACTGTCGTTATTGTTACGATATGGGCCACAACATAACAACCGTTACGGCCAATTAATATAAATAAATAAATAATTGTATTGTCGTCGTGATGGCAATACTATGAAGACGCTCGTTTACAGCTCATCCACTTTGGTTTCAACAGCTGTTGACGATGAAGGCCTACGCATCTGACTGTTAGCTTATGCGTAACATAACGTTGAAATACATGCTATCTCTTTTTCTCTTCTTGACTATCCTCCAAGTTCTAGGCACCGACTTCCAATTATTTTGCAAATGTAGGTTCAATTGCATTGGATGTTGGATTGTAGATCTTGGCATCATCCCTTGTGTCCGATGAGTGCCCTGTCGTCGCAAAGTCATCCTTATCATCACATGCAATCTAACCTTGGAGTCCACCAAATCTATCGATCCATCTATCCAGTAGATAGAAAGGCTTAAAGAAACAGGTAGACGAAAGATTGAGGAAAAGTGAAAAGGGTTTGGTAGTGGCAAGGGAATCGGGTACGGTTGGGGTTTCATTAGGGCATCGATATAGTTTTTCCCTTCTAATGGATGGATTGGATCTCGGACCTATGGCATGTTGGCACATTTGGCATGTACATGAGCTATATTGCAATGGGTGGGCTTCGCAAAGCTCTAACTTAATAATTAAGACTTGAGGGAAGTACCCAAACCCAACACAAGGCTTTGACCCTAAGACCCTACACATTCCAAAACCCATGTGAACTAGGATCCAATACCTTGAATGTGACACCCGGATGATCCAAGCATGACCTCATACATCCCAAGAGGGGTACTCCAGGACACAACCTGAACTTTGACTTATTGGCAAGCCTAATTGTACCATTACTCAAATAAATTGGTCAGGACCAAAATATTATTCTATTACAATATTACTTAGTATACAAGGACCAATGTTTTCGGTAGCGCTCATAGCATAGTGTGTATCGTACGCTACGTAGCATAGCTAAAATGCTACCTAGTGTATGTAGGCAAAGTAAGCTACAGGACATGTAGCATAAACTATGTTACATGTAGCGTAGTGTGTAACACAGGTAGCGTATGCTACCTGAAATTTCCTTCTTCTATTAAAGCTTTCTTCTAATGCTAGTTCAACACCTATTTTAAAATTGTGGTGACTCATCCCCATCAAACGTGGCACTACATAGTCTACATTAGATCAATCCGGACCATCTAAATTGTGGTTCATATCATTGATAGATCACTTAGATCAATCCAAACCATCCAAATTGAGGTCTATATTGTGAATTTATGATGTTTCGATAAATTAAAAAAAGAGGTCACACTTAAAGATATCTGAAGGCAAAGAGATGGAGGATTTTGCATGGAAATATATGGTTGATGATCCAGATTCGCAGTCAAGAACTCATAAGAATTATGCATTTTGTAAATTTTATCATATTTTTTTATTTTAATTAAAAAATATTGAAGTATCGTGTAGCTTACGCTACACGCTATAGAGTGCCAAATGCTATGATATATGCTACACGCTACTTAAAACACTGACAGGGACAAAGCTCCAAGTCAAGGTGTTCCATAACAGTAACATTGGCCGTTGTGGCCATTACGGCCTTTTCTATTTTTTTGAAGAAAAAAAAAAACTATTTCAAGACTGTTACAGGCATTATTTCTGTAATGGCCATTTCAGCCTCAAAGCCTCCCCTCTGTTGAAATTTGCCACCCCCACCAGTATGAAGCTCCCCTCTCAGTCTTTATCATTTATGATGATGTTATTATTGTTGTTTGAATGGTGGTTTGGGGTTTCTAATCAATTTTGAGAGATGAAGATGGCTTTAGTGACAGAAACGGGTTTGGTGCCCACGTGGTCATAAGAATGGCATAACTTGCAGTAACCTAACGCCATGTAGGTGGAACGTGCATGAGATCTACCTTGTCCATCAGGTGTGCCGCCTGATTTTAACCATGGATCTCAAAAACCAGATAAATTCAAAACCCAGGTGGACTATACCATAGGGAACGATGTAAAATCATGCCAAGAATCTCTAATCTCACATATTGTGGCCCACATAACGTTTGGAGATGCCTTTTCTGGGAGTTCATCATGGTGAGGCACATCGAATTAATGGATTAGTTGGAAACCACCACTATGGACCCAATGCTCATCTTACATGTATGTTGCACATGTATGTCATGTTGGCATATTTGACATGATTTAGTTCTTCAAGCTAACTCTCCTTTTGAACATGCATAATAGACTTCCAAAATTCTTTCCAGACATTCAAACACAGTTTCTTGACACCAAATAGTCAAACTCCAGGGTGCCCAACATGACTGACAGAATCAAATTCTCAGGGAATCCAATTCCAGGAATGGAATTCTCAAGTAATTCACAAATTCCAGACGGCTAAACACACCCAAAGTTTATGTTTAGCTCCTTGTGCTTTTTTTATTACAGGGAACAGTTTCTTGAACTCAGGTTACTGGATTCAAAGCTAATGTCCTGACTGCTAGGCCATGGGACCCTTATCATTTCAATTGCTTGATTAGAAGTAAGTTCAACAGATTTGATGATTTAATTGAAATGAGTTTGCCTTTTTGTGGCCATTTCACGAGCACAGAAAATAATTTTTGGTTCTGGAATTTCCATTCTCCATCAAGTTTCTATAGGAAAGAATTGGGCTCTTTTATGTTGTATAGGAAAGAAAGATCTCTTCCATATAAAAGTGAGCATCGTTTCATACAATTCTGGACTTTCTAGTAAGAAGTAGATATCCCAAAATTTGCATACTATTTTCATCGAAGCCCAAACAAAATGCACCCAAAACTAACACTTTATCATAATTCAATTTCGAACTCCAACTGCAATTTTTTTCACAAATCTTCCTCCGAAACATCACTGTCAAACACCTAACTATCAGAGACAGATAGAGATAGAGAGAATAATAATAATAAGACGTTATTTTTCAAGCTAACGAAGAATTCGAACATTTCCGTGAATATATATATATATATATATATATATATATATATATATATATATATATATATATATATATATATATATATAAAGGAAGGGAAAAAACGAAAATATATCCCAAACCTTAATTCAAGCAATGGGAACGCAATGCCGTAACGATGGAGGAAAAAACTAAGATTTTCAGATGAAAAAAGCTACAGCGTATTGCACAGTGATCGAATCAAGGGAAATCTGCGTTTGGATGATTTACACTTACATGAGCAAAGGAGATTTCGAGATCTAGCTGATGTGATTTCTCCCTCTTTCTTCTTCTTCTTCTTTTTGGTGGGAGGAGTGGAGAGTTAGGGTTTGGATTTTTCAAATCAAAACATAAATTTTTTTTTTTTAAAAAAAAGCGTCTTATGGGGTGGAAAATGTTTTAAGATGGGGAAAGCGCAAACGGAAATACATCCAAAAGAGACAGATTTCAAACGTGTTGGGGTCTTAGGTTTAGATTTGCAACTTCCGCGCGCGTGTGAAGGAGCCCTTCTAATCCACACGCGGGAACTGTGCCAAAATGTAACACGTGTGAGATCTGATCTGTCCGTATAGTTGGAAATAATTCTTAATTTCTTTTCATGAACGATTTTTATCCCTTGTGGGCCATGATGTGCAACGTAAAATTCAGGTAAAGACAGCTCTTTTTGCCGTCCATTTGTTTTGATATTGTGTATTGTATCTGAAGTCTGAAATGAATTAGTTTTGGATTGGAGATCTAAGCATTTTAATACATCCGATGGATAGCTCAGATCTGGTCCACCTATCTTATATCGGCACGTGTTCAATGTGAAATGCAGGGCCCTACACGCATGTTGAAGTACTAAAACCTTTTTTCCTATTCGTTCGGATAAAAGACTATAGTTCACCGCCATTCTAAAAATGGTGGTGACCGTTCAACTCAGACATGGGATAGTTTTGCAGCAATCAAGACCGTCCAAATTGTTGACTCAATTGCATATGGAGCATAAATCAAAATTTACGGTAAGACGGTAACACTCTAATTTTGGTTTTCTAAGTCAGACCACTCGCTAGATCATTTTAACCATCTATTTGATAAAAATATCATGGGTAGGATCTGCTCCATCCTCAGTGTGGCCCATGATCTGGATGGCTTTGATATCCGTTCGTGAGTGCTGCATATTGATGAAGATGAGTCACCACCATTTCCAAAATGGCGGTCAGCTCTCATGGGACTAAAACGTTTGGGTATCTGGAAAAGTGAGCACTCGGGGAGCGTACTTGCTCGCTCGCGCGCGTGAGACGCTGGAACATGTGTGCACGATCTGCACCGCTCATATTAGGCCTTGTCATATGTTAGGTGCATCCCACAGAATATTGATATGGCCTAAATTATGATGGTCCAATAATCAAATGGGACACTGCAAAAATAGATGATCTAAAAAGAAATGAACGACAGCCCACATCTAGCAATCACAGTGGTGAGAACCATCCGTATATTTCAATTTGTGGGACACAAGCATGAAAGAAGATAACTGCAGTGACGGTACATATTCAACTGGAAAGTCTTTCCAAGATTCTTCGTAAAAATCCTCCAATCTCATATATTTTTGGTCCATGGTCCATCTATGGTGAGACTCAACAGATTAATGGTCTGGATTACCGAACCATGGGCCCACTTGTTAGAACTGAACACCCGAGTATACGGTGCAAAAGCCTCGGGTCGAGGATCTCACGATGAAGATAAACGAAAATTGAATCGCGCTCCCTCCTCGAGAAGTACATGGCAAGCATACGGTGATCGGCACCGTTGATCTGGTGACCTATCACGTTGATGGGCTATAGAACAAAATAGAAATGATTTGGCAACTCTACTTCCATTGGCGGTGAAATTCAATTGTTCAACGAGGTCTGCTGATCTAAAATCGTTCCTTTTGCCGAACACCAAGGGCCTGTTTGGACGGGTAGCCTGGATGGGATTGGGTTGTATTATTGCAGGCTTTCAAGATGGCATAAGTGGATTACATGCAATCCCACTGGATTGCTATATCCAGCGCCCAGCTAGTGGCGTGTTTGGACGGGCTGGACGGCTCATGGGAATGTATGGATGGATTGTGTTTGGACGGGCATGGGATTGCATGCCATCCATACGATTGAATTACCCCTGCAACCTGTACTTGGAAAGGACAGTTATAACCGTTTCATAACGGTTTCCACCAACATATAGATTGCATTGGTGTCCTGCCATCAACTCCGTGGCAGGGGAGTCCGTGCTCTCTGCGCCACCCCATGATGGAAAAAGTTTCATCCATGCCCTTCATCCATATTAACATATCATCTTACACTGTTATTCCAAAAATTAGAGGGCTATATATCTCAGGTGGACCACACCACATTATGATATAGCATCAAGCCCGTTATTTTACCAGTTAATTTCACATCAAATTTGTTCATGAATGTCATACAAGCACGAATGGAGATATAAAACAGATATCAAAGAATATTAACTGTATGTGGACCCCACTGGTATTTTCTAAGGTCGACCCTCAATCAACATTGTTTCCTATTTGTGGTTCACATGACTTTTGGATATATGTAATTTTTAAAATTACACTGTATAACGATGCACAAATGAGGACGGACGTCAAGGATAAAACACATACATTGTCATGGGGCCCACAGAGCTCCGGCAACCGGCCATTACCTGGTGTTAGTGGGAGTAGCAAGTCTCGTCGCTTACCTTAACTTGACATACCTGTAACTTGTTCGAGTCATAAAATTGTGTGGGGCCCACTGATGTATGTCTCATCAACGCCGATAATATCTAGTTTATTCAATCAATATTACTATCACCATGGAACATATCCACGTATCCACATGGACCACATCATGTGGCAGTGGTGTGATACAGATAGATCCCAAAAAATATATGGCAGTCTAAAAAAGAGATATATGAAAACATGAGAAACATAAGTTGTGCGGCAAAAAGAGAAAAAAAGAAACAAGTGACATATAAACAGTTACAGTCATCCATGTTGGGCTAGAATTTTAAAATAAAAAGGATGGCAAGAAAAAGAACACCGACGCCAACTAGAAGAGCACGGAATATCTCTCCATCTGATCGGGCTGATGAGGGAAGATCATTAGTCGACATGGCCCTAGAAACCAGCGCCTGCATCACTTGTGCCGTCTGCATCATCTGTCGGATGGACGAAGACGAAGAATGGTGGATGTCCAACTCATCATAAAATGCGGCGACCTAAATCGCATGAGATTCCGTGCAGGGTCTCGACGGTGCACATGCCTTACTAAAGTGACTGTCCCAGCATGCATCTGCCTCTTTCCAGTTCCTGAATGCGTGGTGTCTCGCTCCACTGAAGCCCTCCACCTCCAACCGAGGGTCGTCTTAACATATGTATATTTCAGGCCTACGTCCCACCAAAATTACGTAATACTTATCGTTTCCCATCTGCAATAACATGGACGTAATTGGCATGAGATTCGTGTGTTGGAATAGAAATTATCAAACGAAGTTTACATGCATTATTGTCCTATCGAGTAGCATCGTAAAGTACAAATAGACTTACTAAATGAAAACAAAATCCAGTTGTATGTACTTACCCTTCCAAGCAAGCAGATTGTACGGTCTTATCTATCTTAAGAAAATAAACTCACCAATGCATGCATGTGAAACCATATAAAAGATGTTAATTATACAAAAGTTATCGCCATAGCATAATTGTCATATTGGTATATACTACGTATATACCACCATATGTGTCAGTCCAAAAAAATAAAATAAAAAATCAAATCATCCAAGAAAATCAAGTATATCAAAGTTATTACATACCTACAACTAACAACCAAGAAAACATAAACAAAGATATTAAATCCTTAGATGGATTCGACACCTCAATCACCAAAGTGGTCATGGAGTGTTTTCTTCAACCAGTCAGTGCGACGCTCAGGTCGCAAACTCACAAAGAATGATGTTAGATCCTTGTCCTTACTCAAGAGTTGACCAACCTCAAAAAAATCTGAGTTGGTCAGGCCCTGGACCTCTTCTAGTATAGCAGGTACTTTGAAAGTGCGATTCACTGACTTGCCGAGGCCAAATTTCAACATTGAGTCGGCAACGATCTGTAAAGAGGCCCCGAGTACTTCACAAGGACAAGGAGGGCGCCTTCGTTTCCTTCCTGCACTCCCACTTCGAGTAGCATTGGAATCAGTTGTGTGAGTGGGAGTGCTACGTGAGTCGCGTTGTCCCTCGAAGGACTGTCTGGCGAAAATGGGATGGTCCCTGTGGAGTCTGTGACAAAATCATCTGACAGGTCAATTGTATTGTCGAGGTCATCATCCAGCTCTCTCCATGCATCATTGAGTTCTTGTTGAAGACGAGATGATGATGCTGATATGGCTATACTCCTACTTCCTTGGACATAACGTCCCGATGCCTGGTCTGAACCGACGATTGTTGCAAGATCATCCATTCTCTCAATCCGTTTCCCGCGGAGTCGTTCCGCACGCGGGTGAGACTGCAGCTGTACATTAAGCTTTTTGTAAGTACAGTAAGAAGTACATACTGATGTGAATATCTTCACTTTATATTTCAAAAATTATACCTTAAGATATTCCTCCCTGACTTCATTAGGAGCCGCCACCACCATCCGCTCACTGTCCCATCTGAACTCACTCGCCTCTAGCATATCCTTCACTGCAGTGTACTCCCTCTTGTAATACCTTAGTTGGTTCGACACATTCTGCCACTTGAGGACTACATTGGTATGCTTTGTAACGGCTTCGGCAGCAATTTGGTACGCATCACGTTTGAAACCATTATCGTCCTTGCGTCCCAATGCCACTTGTTCCAGAAATATGTCGACCATGACCTGATCCATATCGGGAGTCCATTTTATTTTTAAGGCTCGGGACGTAGGCTCGGCCAGGGATTTCACTGTCTTTGTGCGTGGGGAAGATCGTGTAGGCACCATTGGTGTCTTGGCCGGTAAATGTGTTGGTGTCGATAGATCATTTGACATCCTGTCTGCCGTACCACCTGAATATCAAGTACATATGATGATTTGCAAAAGTCAACCATAATCATAAGAATGACAACTATTTAAAATGAATGATTAGCAAAATCATCATCTGGTATCTCCATATGATAAATCTATCTAGTCAGAGGTTGAAAGATTACAATTCCATTGTCAGGTATGTAACGTTTTGTAGAAAGTAAATAACTACAAGTCAAGGAATTTGGAACAAATAGTAATCAATTATCTACTCCTATTATTTTGGTTCGCATCCGCCCACAATCTAGTTGCTATATCATCGCGCACGCGAATCTAAGCATCCTTTTCACGCTAAGAAGCTCGCAGTAACCATTGTCGTTCGTTGTTCGTTGATACCTCGTGAGGCGTTGGGTTACTCTCTCCATCAGCAACAGATATTCCAGCGTATTCCATCTCTTTTTGAGATTCTGGTCTAGTACGTATGAAATTGTGTAAGACACAGCAAGCTATCACAATTTGGATCTGTGTATGGAATTCGTACCGTATGACAGTCTTCAAGATGAGGAATCTGTCATTCATAACACCAAAACAACGCTCAATTACATTATGCAACTGTGCGTGTCGGTAATTAAACAGCTCCTTCATGTTGGCTGGTACTCTCCCAGTTCGATACTCCTGTAAGTGGTATCGAACGCCCCAGTATGGAGCCATAAAACCAGGTGAATGTACATATCCGGCATCGACAACATAATATTTTTCTACACATTTGAATCAAAGTCTCATTGAGTAAATAATAAAATAATTCAAGTGGATGAAATAGATTGACAATCTCTTAAAAGATAACCGATACCATGTGGGATAACCAAGGGATCATCTGATCGACTTAATGCGTTGTGTAAGACCCTCGCATCCGAAGCAAAACCCTCCCAACAGGCTAATATGTATATGAAATTCATATCAAATGAACACGCCGTCAATATGTTTTGGGAAAGGACCCTCTTCCGATTGCAGAAGCTCGCATGGTCACCGGCAAACATATGAGCTAGAATGTGTGTACCATCAATTGTCCCAACGCAATCATAGATACATTGGATAAAGGAGTGAATGAAGGGCCATAAAAATATGTATATGGAAATCTGTCCCACCATAATTAATACCTGAAAGTAAGCAGTCTAATTTGTGTTTATCTGAATCTCAGAAGAAATCGTTGGTCCAGCCTGTTTAACAAAAATTGGATACAGAGATACAATTGCATCTAGTACACTGTGAAAGTGGCGACTAACTGTTTCACCCGATCGAATGAATCTATGACCAATGACGCGATTCCAAACATTGTGCCCCAATGTGTGTAGGAACATAACTAATTGTTCTTCAAGACTCACACGTCGAGTATCACGCAGCAATATCTTCTTGCGTAGATGGGTACATAGTTCGAAGAACGTCTCTCGATTCATTCTAAGTTGCATGACACAATCCCGGTCACTGGCCCTAATGATTCTGTTGATGAACCTGGCTCGCTCATCCTCTCCATGACGAGCTGGTTGTTTGAGCATGTATTTACGACAATATTCCCCGACAACCGCCACACAAGCCATCATCGCCCAAGCAACTATGACACTATCTGTATCTTCTCCCGAATCTTCACTCTCCATCGCCAACTGATAACCAACACTATCAGGTTTGTATACTCAAATTGATAATATTTACTAGTATTTCTCCCATGAAATGTGGAATAAACCAACTCTACAGCTTAGAAAAATATCAGAAAATTTAAACACTCAATCGTTTCTTCAATTTGACTCTGGGTATAAGTCAAGTTTTCTTGCATGAGAAGGTTTTTGAAACATCTAAAGTCCTTTTATCTCCTCTTGTTCCAGAAAAAATTGAATAATTTATATGGTGGGATAAGTTCAACTATGATTATGTGTTAAAAAGTTCAAAACTCGTGATTTTCTTCAACATCAGCAATCATATTTGAATCCCTTCAAAAAAATTTGAAGCTAAAGATTCCAATTGAAAATTCAGACATAACGCCCATAATATGGTTTGAGGGTTAAAACACATACGATTATATGACAAAAACATGAAAAATCAGCTTCACAGTAGGTAAAGAGTTAAATTAAATTGATTGCTTGCCTCCAAGTGCAGAGGTTCATAAGTAATATCCTGTGAATACAGGGTCGATCCCACAGGGAGATGAATGCGAGAAGGAAAAAATCAAATGCAAAACAAACTAAGTAATAAAAACTAAACCGATGATTTGATTTTTGGATTTTTGAATGGATGTAATTCAATTGAATAAAAACACCCAAGCTTCAAAGTTCCACACATAGATTAATGTTCCAAAATCATGATGACTTGGATAACACAACTAGGATCTCAGCACTATGGTCACCTAATCGGAAAATAAAACACTTTAAATATTTTAATAAATGATATAAAAGATTAGAAAATAATAGATTTGCACCATTGACATATATTCTCAAGCGTCAGTGATTTTAAGTATTCAATATCTATAGGATAATGAATATCAAAGAAATATAACAGGTTGAGAACATCTCCTATCTAGGAAATCTGATTAATCTAGGGTAAGCCTATCCATTAATGTAAATCTCATATGATGGAAACATATGGATCTTACAAGAGGATAAAAACAAAACCTAAATAATAGATAATATGCATACACCATTATTCTCATCATTAAAACAATCAATCATCATAATTTAAAGAAATATTAAACCCATGTGCTTCCCTTCTAGCTTGGGCTAGAGGGAACTTAGAAAAACATAATTAAATTGCAGAAATAAAAAGCAACAAGAAAGAAAGAAGAAAAATTACAAATAAAAAAGATCTAAAAGGAAAGAAACAACTTATAAAGCTTTAATAAAACTAAAAACTCTTAAAAAAAAACCTAAATATTGCTCTTGAATGCTTCTAATAATGCTTTAGAATGCCCTAGGAGGCCCTATTTATAAGTAGGGAACTCCAAACTTCGTACAAAGTTGAAAACCCTAGAAAACGCCTCAAATATACGTATTTTCCCAAAATAGACTTCTCGCTGCATAGTTCGTTTAAAACAGACTTCCTGCTGCGCAGTTTTCCAAAATAAACTTCACAGCTTCAAAATACACTTTTTTAGGACGATTTCAGGATTCTTCACTTCAAATCTTCGATTCTCTTCATTCCTCGCTTGGTTTTCTTGGATCTTTGGCATGTGAATTCTTCAATCTTGATCTCCTAAGATCCATCCATTGCCTTGGTGAATTTGAGCATCAAATTCTTACTTTTTAACACCTTTTTCAATCCAAGCTTTTAAATTCACCTTGCAACACATACATGAGTAAAATAGAATATTAAGATGATTTATGTTCATAAAACCAAGATATAAATGAAAAAAATTATGCAATATTTGAGTCTTAACACACCCCCCAACCAGCATTTTGCTAGTCCCGAGCAAAATAAGCGAAGAAAAATAAAAATAAGAAAAAAATAATTCTATAAACAAAATTAAAATGAAAACAAAATTCTAACTACACCACTTTCGCAAGTAATATCGATTGCATTTACCATATGCAACAAGCCTTTAAACCCCTAGGTTTCCCCTAGTGGACGAGTTATAGTCTCGTAAGGGTTTCCAGAAATGTTACCCACAAACATTGAAAATAAGAAAAATGTTTCAACACTATAAAATTTATACAATTATGCCTCCATTAATCATATGAATTCCAAAACAAAACAATACTTACCCTAGATATGAAGTTAGCTAGAATCTTAATTTTTTAATCCATTACATCCTTGAGTTCAGAGACCTAATCAAAATTTAGAATAGTTATAACCCAATATCCTTAGGTGCTTCGTGACACTAGTCTAACTTTGAGAAATATGCATGTTCCCTATCCTAACTCCTTTCAATCATCCCAAGAATATGAAATCTCTAGTTATCTCATTTTTTTTTATGATATTTCTTCTTTTATCATCATATCCTCATTATTATAGACCACCCTTAGATGAAAATTCCCATCGGGTTTGCTTCATAACCTAAGGTATCGTACTTGTAATGGTAACAGTAATGGATACTTAGGTATTCTTACTCCGAATTACTGACACGATTGTTATGGTCATTGCATTCATGCTCTATAATAAAAATTTCTTTTTTTTCATCACTATCTTCTTTTTTTTTCCTTTAATATTCTCTCTTTTAAACATATATCAATGGTACTAGTTCATTCAACCTTGTTTGAATCAAAAGTTGTTATTTTAGTTCACATATCATATTCCTCACTTAGTTAGCTAGGGTGTATTGTGAATTCAGTACATCAAATTACAACTCACTTTAAACTAGTGATTAGATAATTGAACTCAAGTTTATAATTTTCGGTTGTCAGAATTCTGACTACTATCAACCTAGACTAAGTATTAACTTTACCTTTGGAATTCGGATAATATCATGTTCATATTCTTGTATATAAAAATATTATTTTGAAAATGTTGAATTTTTATTTTTTTTCATAAACCTAAAAAAAAAACTTAAACCTAACTGAAACTTAAAAATAATAAAAATAATAATAAAATAAACTGAAACTTTAGAAAAAAAAAAAAAAAAAACTTCACATGGATGACTATCCACACCCCCAACCTAAAATCTACATTGTCCCCAATGTAATGATAATGTAATGTAGAGAACAATAAAAATAAAAGAGATGGTGGATAGTACCTGCCATGAAAAACGCACCTGCTATGTGACACTAAAAAAATTAAATATGATACAAATCTTACATAAATGCTCCGTCAGACTAGGAGCATCAATCTGAATATTCTGGCTCATAAAGAGGGACGGACTCCTCTCCCAAATGAAAGTTTTCCACATAAGGCTTCAATCTCTGACCATTAACCTTGTACACATTGCCATTACGTGGATTCTCAATTTCAATAGCCCCATGAGTATAAACATTCTTCACAATGAAGGGGCCTGTCCATCTTGATCTTAACTTTCCTGGAAAGAACTGGAGACGGGAATTGTACAATAGGACCTTTTGCTGAGGTTCAAAATTCTTCCTCAGGATATTTTTGTCATGAAAAGCTTTGGTCCTCTCTTTGTAGATTTTAGAATTTTCATAGGAGTCTCTCCTCAACTCCTCTAATTCATTTAACTCTAATTTCCTTTGTCCACTTGCTTGATCCATATCAAAGTTTAATTTCTTTATTACCCAGTAAGCTCTATGTTCCAATTCCACAGGCAAGTGGCAAGCCTTCCCATACACCAATCTGTATGGAGACATTCCAATCGGGGTCTTATAAGCAGTCCTATAAGCCCATAAAGCGTCGGATAGTCTGAGGGACCAATCCTTCCTATCTGGCCTTATAGTTTTCTCTAAAATGTGTTTGATTTCCCGATTAGAAATCTCAGCTTGCCCACTCGTTTGTGGGTGGTATGGGGTGCTCACTTTATGCTTGATGCCATATTTCTTCATCAAAGCCTCAAATGTTCTATTGCAAAAGTGAGACCCGCCATCACTAATGATGGCCTTTGGAGTTCCAAATCTAGCAAAAATATTTTCCTTGAGGAATCGTATGACCACTTTGTTGTCATTGGTCCTACTTGGAACTGCCTCAATCCACTTTGAAACATAGTCCACACCAACCAATATATAAAGAAATCCAAAAGAAGATGGAAATGGACCCATAAAATCAATACCCCAACAATCAAAAATCTCCAATGGTAAAATTGGAGATAAAGGCATCATGTTGCGCCGAGACACTCTTCCCAACTTTTGACATCTATTACAAGCAACACAGAAAGCATGGGTATCTTTAAACATGGTGGGCCAGTAAAAACCACATTGAAGGATTTTTGCAGTGGTTTTCTTAGCAGAAAAATGGCCACCACATGCTTCCATGTGACAAAAAGAAATAACACTTCGAACTTCATCCTCTGGGACACAACGTCTAAAAATTTGATCAGTCCCATATTTATATAAATACGGATCATCCTGGATAGAAGTTCCTAACCTCGGTTTCAAAACGCTTCCTATCTTGTGACTTCCAATGATATGGCATTTTTCCCGTTACAAGATAGTTTACTATATTCGTAGACCAAATCAATTTGGAGATTGCGAATAATTGTTTATCAGGAAAAGTGTCCTGGATATATATCTCCTCAGTGGAATCATCTAACACCAATCTGGAAAGGTGATCGGCCACTACGTTTTCTACTTCTTTCTTATCTTTTATCTCCACGTTAAATTCTTGAAGTAGGAGGATCTATCTCAAAAGTCTCAGCTTTGCATCCTTCTTAGATAGCAAATATTTCAAAGTCGAGTGGTCTGTAAAAATGACCACTTTGGATCCCAGCAAGTACGACCTAAAGTTATCCAAAACAAAAATTACTACAAGTAACTCCTTTTCAGTTGTTGAGTAGTTCACTTGGGCCGAGTTTAGAGTTCTACTCGCATAGTGAATAACATATATAGGGCTGTTTATCTTTCCTTTGGCCCAAAACAACCCTTATGGTATACTCACTTGCATCGCACATTAGTTCAAAAGGAAGTGTCCAATCGGGGGGACGCATGATAGGTGCAGTGGTAAAGGATGATTTAATTTTATCAATGGCACTTGCACACTCATCTGTCCACTTAAATGGGACATCCTTTTGGAGAAGATTAGTCAATGGTCTAATAATGACACTAAAGTCCTTGATGAATCTTCCATTTAAACCAGCATGCCCTTGAAGTGATCTAATATCTGTAACATTTCGGGGGATAAGTAGATTAACTATAATGTCGAGTTTTGAGCGATCTACCTCGATTCCATTTTTGGAGATAACATGGCCCAAAACAATTCTCTTTTGAACCATGAAATGACATTTCTCCCAATTTAAGACAAGGTGTTTCTCTTCACACCTAGATAAGACAAGAGATAAATTGTTGAGGCATTCCTCAAAACTACTCTCAAATACAGAGAAGTCATCCATGAAAACCTCAAGAAACTTCCTAACCATATTTGAAAAAATACTTAACATACACCGTTGGAAAGTTGCTGGGGCGTACACAATCTAAATGGCATCCGTTTGAAAGCAAACGTGCCAAATGGACAAGTGAACGTGGTTTTCTCTTGGTCTTTTAGGGCTATCTCTATTTGGTTATATCCGGAATATCCAAGAAAACTATAGAAGGAGTGACCTACTACCCTCTCTAAAACTTGTTCAATGAATGGTAGAGGGAAATGGTCATTCTTTGTGACCTGGTTTAATTTTCTATAGCCAATACAAAACGCCAACCTATGGTGACACATGTTGGTATGAGTTGATTATTAAAATTCTGCACGATAGTTATTCCAGATTTCTTTGGGACTACTTGAGTTGAACTCACCCAAACACTATCGGATATTGGGTAAATGATTACCACATCCAATAATTTGATCATATCATTTTTTACAACTTCCATCATGTTTGGATTAAGACGCCTTTGATGTTGTCTAATTGGTTTGGCGTCCTTGTCGAGGTGGATTCAATGGGTGCATATGGAAGGGCTTATACCCTTGATGTCAAAAATGGTCCAACCCAAGGCTCCTTTGTGGTCCCTTAGAACATTCAACAATTTAATCTCTTGATCTTTTTCTAAAAATGAAGAGATCACCACAGGATAAGTTTTATTTTCACTTAAGTATATATACTTAAGATTATTTAGTAGTAGTTTTAAATCAAGCTTTGCAACATTGGTTAGTGATGGCAGAGGTTGCGAGTCCTCGATAGATAGGATTTAAGTACGCGGTCTCCATAGGTACATACCAATGTCTTGGGTGGTAGTGCTCTCATTATCATCAGAAATTTCATCAAGCACTTTTTCTAAATCATAATTTTTCGAGTCCCCAATAACTTGAATCAATTCCTCAGTCAGACTAGGTTCCAATTCCTCTTCTTCTATCAAGCAGTTCATGAAATTCAGCTCATGGATCTCATTATTATCAATGGGCTGCTTACATAGATTAAAAATATTTAGCTCTAGAGTCATGTTACCAAAAGACAAGTTCATCATTCAATTCCTGCAATTTATGATTGCATTTGAAGTTGCTAGGAATGGGCGACCTAAAATGATGGGAACTTGAGCACTGACATTTACACAGGGTTTAATGTCTAGTACAATAAAATTCACGGGAAAGTAGAATTTCTCCACTTGGACTAGCACGTCATCTAAAATTTCCCTTGGTACCTTAATAGAGCGGTCAGCGAGTTGGAGTGTAATCGTGGTTGGTTTAAGCTCACCTAACCCCATTTGTTTGTAAACCGAATAAGGTACTGAGTTGACACTTGCAGTCAAATTTAGAAAAGCATGCTCAATTTAGAAATTTCCAATAATACAAGGAATAGTGGGACTTCTCAGGTCTTTGTATTTGGGTAGAGCCCTTTGTTGAATGATAGCGCTCACTTTCTCAGTAAGGAACGCCTTTTTGTGCACATTTAATTTTCTCTTTATAGTGCACAAGTCCTTGAGATATTTAGCATATGATGGAATTTGTCTAATGACATCAAGCAGAGGAATATTGATAGTAACCTTTTGGAGCACATCCAACACCTCTTGATATTTCATGGGGACAATAGGATTTTGTAGTCTAGATGGGAACAGAACTGGAGGCTCATATGACTTAGTCTCTTTATCCTTTTGTTGTTGTGGCTCTTGAACTATAGTCAGTTCATCATTCTCTTGAGACAGTGGCTCATTCTCCGATATTTCTACTGGTTGCATTATCTTGTTATCGACCTCTTTTCCACTTCTCAAGGTAATGATGGCCTTAGCTTGTTCATGATGTAGCTCACTTGGATTTGCATCTCCAAAGAAATGTGTATTTCTAGGGTTTGGCACAGGTTAAGAAGGAAGTGTGCCTTTTTCCCTAGCATTTAGTTGAGTCTCAATCCTAGCCACGACCATCTTTAATTCCTGATTTGATTGGATTAGAGACTGATTCATTTGAGCTTGAGAGTTCATGAATGCGGTCAATGCATCCTCCACAGATGATCGCTTTGGTGGGAGCATATATGGTGCATTGTTAGGTGCCCCAAAGAAGTTATTTTGTGGAGGCATTTGAGGTGCATTGGGCGCATTAATTTGTGGTCCATTTCTCCAACTAAGATTAGGATGGTTACGCCAATTTGGATTGTACGTGTTTCCCATTGGTTGTATAATTGACCTTTGGTAATTATTTATAGCATTTGATTGATCATGCTCATGCGTGATATTTTGTACAACTGAGATTATTGGACAATCCTTTGTGTCATGGTCTGTACCACCACAAATGCTACAAAAATTACCTAAGGAAGTATTTGCTTTAACCATATCAACCTTCCTAATTTCCAAGGCTTCGACCTTTCTAGCCAATGCAACGAATTTTACATTAAGGTCGTCTTCCTCTCTTAGGACATACATCCCCGCTCTCTCTCTCGGAATGGGTCTAGTTTGGTCTGATTTAGTAGAGACATCTCATGTCTGCTTATTCTCTGCTAACATATCTAGAAAATCCCAAGCCTCATTATGATCTTTATTAAGAAAGGTTCCACCACACATCATCTCTATGAACTGACAGGTATCCATGGTGAGCCCCTTTCGGAAAGCATCAATCACGTGCCATGGTTCATAACCATGATGTGGACAAGTAATTAGAATGTCTTTGAAGCGCTCCCAAGCTTGAAAAAATAGTTCATTCCCCTTTTGGGAGAATGACATGATTTCTTGTTTTAGTGCATTTGTTTTGTGCTCGGGAAAGAACTTTTTCAAAAACTCTCTACTTAAGGCTTGCTATGAAGTGATGGTATTAGGTCTTAGAGAGTTGAGCCATGCTTTGGCCCGATCCTTTAGAGAAAATGAGAATAACCTAAGCTTAAGTACATCCCTATTGCCATTATTTACTTGTAATGTTGCAATTACTTCCTCAAAGTCCTTGAGGTGCAAGTAGGGGCTTTTAGAATCCAAGCCATAAAATTTAAGAATTAATTGAATCACACCTGGTTTAAAATCAATGTTTCCTGTGTGAGCAGGGAAAACTATGTAAGATAGTAAAGTTGATCTCTCAGGGTGTAAATGTTCACGTAAAGTCCGTGGTTGGTTTAACACATTCCCATGAACTTCATTTTCATCCTCAAGAGGAGGATTATGTTGATTTATAGTTGGATTTGACAGATTTGGATTATCAACTGGGTCTGCCATGGAATCCAAGTGATGTTGTGTGTCTCTTCTAAATGAATGATCAAGGCCTGGAATTAGTTCGCTTTCGGAGAAGAGTTGATTGTTTTGATCCCTACTCCAACGGGACATAAACTATCCATACCACACAACAAATACCACGAATTCAAATAGCAAGTATGATACTTAAAATAAAAATAAAAACTTAACTAACAACCTAGGTGGCAGAGCCGACCATGAGGGTTCAGTCCATAAAGCAAAATAAATCAACAACCCAGGTGGCAGAGCCGACCATGAGGGTTCGGTCCACAAAAAAATAAATAAATAAATAAAAGTAAAACTAATGCAGAAATTAAACTATGCTAATATGGAAAATAGATTCAGCGGATGATCTTTGTGATCAAACAACAACTATAGGACAACCATAGCACTTGGGTGATAAAATTCCAAGCAGGGCAACCTTATGTCATAGTTAGTGCTTGAAAGACCCAATTGAATTTATTTTCAAAGAAAAAGAAAAGAAGAAAAAAAATAAAAAATAAAAAAATAAAAAAAATCTACAGAAAATCTGGAGGGTTTAGAAGAAAACTTACCTTAGCTATCTTGCACAGATCTGATCTATCTCAGTTTCTCCCCGGCAACGGCGCCAAAAACTTGATTGCTTGCCTCCAAGTGTAGAGGTTCATAAGTAATATCCTGTGAATACAGGGTCGATCCCACAGGGAGATGAATTGCAAAAAGAAAAAAATCAAATGCAAAACAAACTAAGTAATAAAAACTAAACTGATGATTTGATTTTGGAATTTTTGAATGGATGTAATTCAACTGAATAAAAAACACTCAAGCTTCAAAGTTCCACACATAGGTTAATGTTCCAAAATCATAATGACTTGGATAACACAACTAGGATCTGAGCACTATGATCAACCTAATCGGAAAATAAAACACTTTAAATATTTTAGTAAATGATATAAAAGATTAGAAAATAATAGATTTGCACCATTGACATATATTCTCAAGCGTCAGTGATTTTAAGTATTCAATATCTATAGGATAATGAATATCAAAGAAATATAACAGGTTGAGAACATCTCCTATCTAGGAAATCTTTAATCTAAGGTAAGCCTATCCATCAATGTAAATCTCATATGATGGAAACATATGGATCTTACAAGAGGATAAAAACAAAACCTAAATAATAGATAATATGCATACACCATTATTCTCATCATTAAAACAATCAATCATCATAATTTAAAGAAATATTAAACCCATGTGCTTCCCTTCTAGCTTGGGCTAGAGGGAACTTAGAAAAACATAATTAAATTGCAGAAATAAAAAGCAACAAGAAAGAAAAAAGAAAAATTGCAAATAAAAAAAGATCTAAAAGGAAAGAAACAACTTATAAAGCTTTAATAAAAAAAAAAACTCTTTAAAAAAACCCTAAATATTGCTCTTGAATGCTTCTAATAATGCTTTAGAATGCCCTAGGAGGCCCTATTTATAAGTAGGGAACTCCAAACTTCGTACAAAGTTGAAAACCCTAGAAAACGCCTCAAATATACGTATTTTCCCAAAATAGACTTCTCGCTGCATAGTTCGTTTAAAACAGACTTCCTGCTGCGCAGTTTTCCAAAATAAACTTCACAGCTTCAAAATACACTTTTTTAGGACGATTTCAGGATTCTTCACTTCAAATCTTCGATTCTCTTCATTCCTCGCTTGGTTTTCTTGGATCTTTGGCATGTGAATTCTTCAATCTTGATCTCCTAAAATCCATTCATTGCCTTGGTGAATTTGAGCATCAAATTCTTACTTTTTAACACATTTTTCAATCCAAGCTTTTAAATTCACCTTGCAACACATACATGAGTAAAATAGAATATTAAGATGATTTATGTTCATAAAACCAAGATATAAATAGCCAAAATTATGCAATATTTGAGTCTTCACAGTAGGTAGAGAGTTAAATTAAATTGATATATGGGCTACTCAATGTCATCTAAATATGTTGGTTATATGGGATGAAAATGAATTAAAGTGCAAGAAAGTAAACTAAAACAAGCACGTAACTTGATACATACCAGGAAACAAGCAATTCCATGTTACATGATGGAATGAGATCAACCAGTTATCCTGATAATTCAAAGCATATTTTTCCTGTAACTTATGAATCAAAAACATGCACATGCTGATATGCATATTCTGGAATGATATGCACCAGTTGTCTTGGCATAATTTCATGAACATCATCTGATTGGCAGCAACACATCAGATATGTAAATGGAAGTATTCATCGCTAATCCTAGCCATGGAATCAAGTACATTTCATAGAGTTCTTATCGCCATCCAAACAATGGCGCAAATTTCTGTTTTCCCATATGAACAGAAGAGTAGAAACTTACCTCTTTAACATCTCTGTAATGAACAAGAACGATGTGCTCAACAATGTTTCCTGAAAAATGGAACAACATGAATTGAAAATATTCCTTCAGTTAAAATAACACACGACCATAATAAGCAAGTCCTGTCATACACCATTGAATGTAAATTAGACGTTGTTCGCATATAGGTCGTTGGCTTTTCCCATATGAATGAAGTGTGCAATATTAACTACCAGGTCATTGCGAAACCATACCAGATTTGTATAACAGATAACAGTGAGATTAGAGAAACCATACCAGATAAACTTCAAGGAAAAGCAATCATGCTACGATTAACGAAATGAGAAGTCGGTAACATAAAGATTCCACGGAACAGTAAAAATGGAAAGCATTTCTATGAAGACAAAATACAAGGAAAGTATTTGTGAAAGATCTCTATATTACAGTCGAAGCACGAGATTGAAAAACCCAATATATATTTCCATTCTTCTGCTACAGCTGATACCCCTATTCATTCATATCTTTCAGACTGTGTCATTTAGTATGCATGTTTCCTTTGGCATTTTGTCAGTTTGCTAGAAACAACAGAATTTGAAGCTTATATTTGTGTTTTTCGTTCATCCACTGTTCCCTGTGGTATGATCCACTTGATCTTTGCATTCATAGCAGACTATGGTTAATCGCATTCAGGGCGCATTGTTATGCACTCAAAGGTAGAACAAAATCAATCCCAGGTGCAAAACCAAAAGGCAGAATGCAAGAAAAATGAAGTTATAGAAGCATTTGAAATAAGAAAAATACACATGGTAAATGAATCTTGGTGAAAAACAGGGGATTGTTAACTACGAGATAAACATATGAAACTGAAGGCAACACATTTCTCAAACTTATAGCCTAATAATAGAACAATTGTAGCTCCTTACAGAGATCATTATTGTTGGAATATTTGCACTTCTTATAATACATGGCATAATTATTTCCTATAAATTAAAATTTGTAACACAATCAGCAAAGACTAACAGTTTGAGTCACATGGAGCACAAAACAATAAGATAAAACTAAGTCTTTGTTAATTATCCTCTTAAACATGTGGTATGCATGTTTCCTTTGGCATTTTGTCAAACATTCGGTACACATCACAATTCAAAACCTTCAAATACTATTAAAAAAAAGAGATCCATTTAGTTGATGTGGGGGCATAACAATCCAACTAGCCCATATGGCGGGCCACCTGTGTGTAAAGACAAGCGATAGTAACCAGTGAGTTGTTTAGAGTGTCTACTGTTTCCATACAATGCATCTATCCTACTATGAAAATCAAACTGACCTAAACAATTTTCCAAACAATTGAAAACCATATCTTTCATAAATTTCTAAACAAATGAAAATTCAGCAAAAAATTAAGCACAACATCATGATACTTCTGCTAATGGGAATCACACGGTGAAGCCCAAATTCACAAGAGAAAAGGGCCCCACTACTTTCATGACCATTTTGAATGCACCGATGGACATCATGTTTTGAATGGTTTACTCTTTCCTATGAATTGTTCATTAGATTTGCAGGCAAACGGAAACTCAGAACATGAAGGAGAACCCAAAGATATAAGAAAGAACAAAACGAATTCGTTGTGAAAAACAAAAGAATACAGAAACATAGCAGTAAAGAGGATTTGCAATTCATATCCATGGCTACAGATATCAAAGATGAACATTGCAAATGATACATGTTGACAGATGATCGGATTTGTCAAACCCAATGTCTTCAAAATCAATAGTTTATCGAAGTTAGAATCCATATTTAAAAACAGACTGAGAAACACATCAGCCCTCAAAACAAGCTCCAGTTCTGGAAAACAAGAGTTGAATTAACAGGATTCTGATGCAAATCCATAGTGTACACTGAATGTGAAGCAGATGAAAATTTACGGCCATACATTACACCAAATACCTGATTTCCTCTCATTTGATTTTTGACAGAAAAGCATGGACAGACAACAGTAGATGAAGATAGCATTTGATCAAACTATCATCTATACATGTACTTTAAAAATCAGTAACACTCATGATTGGATGTCAAGGAAAACTAACAACAGGAAAACCATCTGAGATATACTGTAAATAATACTCCAACTTGATAAATTGAACTTCTCATATGAACAGTCTATTGCAAATAGTCCACATATATCCACTTTATGTAACAGTCTAAAAGATATAGTTTCATGTTGTTAGGTGTATATTACACCAAATATACACTTTCTGCAACCCAAAGAAACCTCGAATGGTACAGTTTGAAAGATAATCAAATTTGTCAAACCCAATATGTCTTAAAATTCTATAGTGTATCATTTGGGTTTACTCCATATTAAAAAACTTTCTGAGAAACAATACAACTGTCAAAAGTGAATCCATATTTGGAAAACAAATCCATAAGATAACATGATTTAGAAAAAAGTAAAATGGATGATGACGTTTCCAAGTTCCGTGAGCCCCACCAAGATGTATTTGTTGTATTTATGCTGTCTATCCGTTTGAAAATTTCATTTTAGAACATGAGCCCAAAACCTTAGGCAGATCCACTGCTTAAATGAACCACACCAGAGAAGGTAGTGGGGACAATGATGCTACAATTGAAACATTCGTAGGGCCCACCATGATGTTAATTTTCCATCCAACCTATTCATAATGTCACATAGATGTTTCCAAGGGGCAAAACAAATATCAGCCTGATCCAAAACTTTTGTGGGCCCCAAAAAGTTCTCAATGATAAGCATTCAATCCCCACTGCTTTGTATGTTGTGGTCAACTTTAAATTTGAATCTATCTTATTTTATGGCTAATGCCCTAAAATGATCTCGCCAAATGAATGGACGGTATGGATTTAACACTTACATCATGGTATGGCCCATGGAACTTGTTAAGGGTAACATATTACCAAGGCCGGTGGCTTGTCGCACACCAACCATTCCGCTTCCGATGCAAATGGAAGTGGATTACCTCACCCAAGACAGTATGGTCATTATAAGTGAGGCTCAACTCGATTTTTGTATTTTATATCCACGTCATCCATCCGTTTTGGAAGATCATTTTAGGACATGAACCCAAAAATGAAGAAGATCTAAAGCTTAGGTGGACCATATTATCGAAAACAGTGGTGATTAAATGCTTTACCATTAAAACTTCCTAGGCCCACAATAATGTTTACATACTGCTTATTTTTCATCAAACTCGTTGATAAGGTCATATAAACTTAGATGAAGTGAAAAAAAATATCAACTTGATCAAAACTTATGTGCCCCATTAATTGTCAATCACTACAGTTTCTTATGATATGGCCTACTTGAGAATTGGATGTGCTTTAGTTTCGGATTCATATCCTAAAATGATATATAAAAATGGATGGACGGTGTGGGTATAGAATACATACATCAAGGTGGGCCTATGGTAAAGCTACACTGACTTGGGTGGGGCTGCACGTACCGCTGTCGACACGGGTCGAAGCGGATTTCCTGCTGAAGGCTTTGACAACAATGCAGAAAGAAACGCCTACCGTTGAGACCTTCATCGACTCCATTTTGATGTTTATATGATATCCAAACTGTTTGCAAGGTAACCATTGGGATGAACTAAAAACACTAAAAACATGACCTGATACAAAATTTTTGTGACCATAGGAATGTTTAGGGGTGGTTGTTCAATCCCCATTGTGTTCTCTCGTGTGGCCCATTTGAGTCTTGAATCCAGTTCATTTTTGGTCTTATATCCTAAAATGATATTATAAAACGGATGAACAAGATGGATTTATCATAACATCACCCTGAACCCCACCTAGTCTCCCAACGCAAAAAACTTCAAGCTAGAAGTAAATCTCCTCCGTTGTGTTGCAGTCACCAAGTTTTGTGGGCCCCACTGTGATGTTAGTGTTATATCCACACTGTCCACCCATTTGGAGAGATTATCTTGGGGCATTAGTCCAAAAATGAGGCAAATCTAAAGTTCAAGTGGACCATAATATAAAAACCAGTGGAGATTGACTGCCTAGCATGGAGAACTTCTTGGGGTCCCTAAAGTTTTGGATCAAATTTATATTTGTTTTGACCTTTCATCCTAGTCTGTGTGACATTATGCATAGGTTGGACAACAAATAAATATCATGTTGGGCCTTAAGAAGGTTTCAACGGTGGGCATCATTATCTGTGATATAGTTCATTTTAGCTTGGATATGCTTTTTTTATTGGGCTCATGACTTAAAATGATCTCTCCAAAAGAATAGTCGTTGTTGATATAGCATATATATCATGGTGGGCCCACAAAACTTGATGACGACCACCTGTTCACAGCATGCAATCTGCTTGCATCCCAATTTGCATGACAATTACGTAGCACCAGTTTTATTGGTTTTGACTTTTCCTAAAGCGATATCATATATGTGGTGTAATTTTCAATTTTTTCATCGAACGGTTGAAATCCATGACACATCTCGACCTTATATTAAGCTTGCATGTGCTCGACCGTATAGTACCATTTCCATATATATATATATATATATATATATATATATATATATATATATATATATATATATATATATATATAAAGTGGTGTCATATACTTCTCTTGACTTAAACACAATGATTAATTTATGTAAACCTTTTGTACATGATTGGATTTTTTATATCCTCTTTTGAAGATTTATATATTTGTATAAACCTTTATATATTGTAAGCCCGGTCTTAAAATCTATATATCTCATATATTTATGGCTATTCTTTATATTTTATGGGCATTCTTGCATTTTAACATTCTTAGAATTTGTATTGATGGCGGGAGAATTCATATTTTTGTTTAAGTGGTTCTGTCTACACCCGATTCTATCGACCTATTCTCCCTACTATTACAAGAGATTTGAACTATGTCCTTATTCCTTTTTTAATAAGGCCATGTGTCCTCTTATGTGCATGCATACATATATAAATTTGTTCATCGGAAATGCATAAATAGGGGTGTCAACAAGTCACGTTAAGGCTCGGCCAAATTTTGTCCAAGCCTGGCCTACATTTTTCATTGCAAGTTTAAACCTGGCCTCGGCCCATTGAAAGCCAAAATAGTCTGCTTGTGATAGATGTCAAAGGTTGGGAAGAGTGTCCCGGTGCAACATGTGCCTTTATCCCCAATTTTACCATTGGAGATTTTTTATTGTTGGGGTATTCATTTTATGGGCTCATTTCCATATTCTTTTGGATTTTTTTATATATTGGTTGGTGTGGACTATGTTTCAAAGTGGATTGAGGCAGTTCTAAGTAGGAAAATGATAACAAAGTGGTTATACGATTCCTCAAGAAAAATATTTTTGCTAGATTTGGCACTCCAAAGGCGGGTCTCACTTTTATAATAGGACATTTGAGGCTTTGACAAAGAAATATGGCAACAAGCATAAAGTGAGCACCCCATACCACCCACAAACGAGTGGGCAAGCTGATTTCTAATTGGGAAATCAAACACATGTTAGAGAAAACTATAAGGCCAGATAGGAAGGATTGATCCCTTAAACTATCCAACACTTTATGGGCTTATATAACTGATTATAAGACCCCGATTGGAATGTCTCCATATAGATTGATGTATGGGAAGGTTTGCCACTTGCCTTTGGAATTGGAATATAGAGCCTACTGGGTAATAAAGAAATTAAACTTTGATATGGACCAAGCAAGTGGACAAAGGAAATTAAAGTTGAATGAATTAGAGGAGCTAAGGAGAGACTCCTATGAAAATTCTAAAATCTATAGAAAGAGGACCAAAGCTTTTCATGACAAAAATATCCTAAGGAAGAATTTTGAACCCCAGCAAAAGGTCATATTATACAATTCCCATCTCCAGTTCTTTCCAAGAAAGTTAAGATCAAGACGGATAGGCCCCTTCATTGTGAAGAATGCTTATACTCATGGGGCTGTTGAAATTGAGAATCCATGTAATGGCAATGTGTACAAGGTTAATGGTCAGAGATTAAAGCTTTATGTGGAGCACTTTCATTTGGGAGAGGAGTCTTTCCCTCTTCATGGCCAGAATATTCAGAATGATGCTCCTAGTCTGACGGAGCATTTCTATAGGATTTGTATCATATTCAATTCTTTTTGGTGTCACATAGCAGGTGAGTTTTCATGGTAGGTACTATCAACCCTTTCTTTTATTTTTTATTATTCTCTGCATAACATTAGGGACAATGTAGATTTTAGGTTGGGGGTGTGGATAGTCATCCATGAGAAGGTTTTTTTTTTTTTGGGGGGGTTTCAGTTTATTTTATTATTATTTTTATTATTTTTAAGTTTTAGTTAGGTTTAAGTTTATTTTTTTAGGTTTATGGGAAAAAAAAAAATTTCCAGCATTTTCAAAATAATATTTTTATATATAAGAATGTGAACATGATATTTTGCGAATTCTAAAGGCCAAGTTAATACTTAGTGTAAGTCGATAGTAGTCAGAATTTTAATAACTGAAAATTATAGACTTGAGTTTAATTATCTAATCACTAGTTTAAAGTGAGTTGTAATTTGATGTGCTGAATTCACAATACACCCTAGCTAACTAAGTGAGGAATATGATATGTGAACTAGAATAATAAATTTTGATTCAAACAAGGTTGATTGAACTAGTACTATTGATATATGCTTAAAAGAGAGAATATTGAAGGAAAAAGTAATGGAAAAAGAAAATTTTATTATAGAGCATGAGTGCAATGATCAAAACAATCGTGTCAGCAGTCCGAAGTAATAATACCAAAGTATTCATTACTGTTACCATTACAAGTACGATACCTTAGGCTATGAAGCAAACCCAGTGAGAATCTTTATCTAAGGGTGGTCTATAATAATGAGAATATAATGATAAAAGAAGAAATGATATGAAGAAAATGAGATAACTAGAGATTTCATATTCTTGAAATGATTGAAAGGAGTTAGGATATAGAACATGCATATTTCTCAACATTAGACTAGTGTTACGAGCACCTAAGGATATTGGATCATAACTATTCTAAATTTTGATTAGGTTTGAACTCAAGGATGTAATGGATTAAAAAATTAAGATTCTAGCTAACTTCATATCCAGGGTAAATATTGTGTTGTATTGGAATTCATATAATGAATGGAGGCATAATTGTAAAAATTTCTGTATGTTGAACTATTTTTCATATTTTTAATGTTTGTGGGTAACATTTTTGAAAACCCTCACGAGACTATAACTTGTCCACTAGGGCAAACCTAGGGGTTTAAAGGCTTAATGCATATGCTAAATGCAATCGAGATTACCTGTGAAAGTGGTGTAGTTAGAATTTTTTTTTAAAAAAATTAATTTTTATTTTTATTTTTCTTCGCTTATTTTGCTTAGGATTAGCAAAATGCTGGTTGGGGGGTGTGTTGAGACTCAAATATTGCATAATTTTTCCCATTTATATCTTAATTTTATGAACATAAATCATCTTAATATTCTATTTTACTCATGTATGTGTTGCAAGGTGAATTTAAGAACTTGGATTGAAAAAAGGTGCTAAAACGTAAGAATTTGATGCTCAAAAATCACCAAGGCAAGGGATGGATCGTAGGAAACCAAGATTGAAGAATTCACATGCCAATGATCCAAGAAAATCAAGTGAGGAATGAAAAGAATCGAAGATTTGAAGTGAAGAATCCTAAAATCGTCCTGAAAAGTGTATTCTAAAGCTCTGAAGTCTATTTTGGAAAACTACGCATCAGGAAGTCTGTTTTAAACAAACTATGCAGCGAGAAGTCTATTTTGGAAAAATACGTATATTTGAGGTGTTTTCTAGGATTTTCAACTTTGTACAAAAATTAGAGTTCCTTACTTATAAATAGGACCTCCTAGGGCATTCTTAATCATTATTTAAGGCATCCCAAAGCAAAATTTAGGGTTTTTAAAGAGTTTTTAGTTTTATTAAAGCTTTGTAAGTTGCTTTTTTTAGATCTTTTCTATTTGTAATTTTTTCTTTATTTCTTGTTGCTTTTTATTTCTGTAATTTAATTATGTTTTTCTAAGTTCCCTCTAGCCCAAGCTAGAAGGGAAGCACATGGGTTTAATATTTCTTTAAGATTATGATGATTGATTGTTTTAATGATGAGAAGAATGGTGTATGCATGTTATCTATTATTTAGGTTTTGTTTTTTATCCTCTTGTGAGATCCATATGTTTCCATCATATGAGATCCACATTGATGGATAGGCTTACCCTAGATTAATCAGATTTCCTAGATAGGAGATGTTCTCAACCTGTTATATTTCTTTGATATTCATTATCCTATAGATATTGAATACTTAAAATCACTGGCGCTTGAGAATATATGTCAATGGTGCAGATCCATTATTTTCTAATCTTTTATATCATTTATTAAATATTTAAACTGTTTTATTTTCCGATTAGACTGACCATAGTGCTCAGATCCTAATTGTGTTATCCAAGTCATCATGATTTTGGAACATTAACCTATGTGTGGAACTTTGAAGCTTGGGTGTTATTTTATTCAGTTGAATTACATCCATTCAAAAATCTCAAAATCAAATCATCAATTTAGTTTTTATTACTTAGTTTGTTTTGCATTTGATTTTTTTTCCTTCTCGCAATTCATCTCCCTGTGGGATTGACCCTGTATTCACAGGATATTACTTATAGCCCAAGCCTAACCCAAAATTTTTGTACAATGCCTGACCCGGACCTGATACCTAAACTAGAGATAGAGAGAGCTCACTAGTTTAATGGTGATTTTATGCATATCTTCTTTTTTCTTCTTCAATGATTGAAGGCTCGTTACTGTAGTAATGACGACAAGTGCGTGTGGAGTCTTCTTCTTCAATGCTTGAGGGCCCGTTATTGCAGTAGTGGTTGCAAGTGCATGTGGGGATAGCGGCATAGTCGTGCGATTGGGGAGGGGGAGGGGAGGGGGGGTGAGGACTACCTGAAACAATGTTCACCTTGAGATTTAAGCTGCATGCATAACTTAGTATTGCACATCTAATAGTTGGAGTATATCTTACTTTAACATCATGGTGGGTCCCCTAAAAAATGAAGGGTGTGCATTTGGGAGAGTTAATTGGTAGGCACTAGATGTGGATTGTGTTCTACCCCTACCCGTCTCTAGCCACGAATGGGCAATTTTAACATCATGATCTTACTTTAACATCATGATGGGAGGAGGGGGGACTACTTGAAACTATGTTCACCTTGAGTTTTAAGCTACGTGCATAACTTAGTATTACACATCTAATAGTTGGAGTAGATTTTATTTTAACATCATGGTGAGTCCCCTAAAAAATGAAGGGTGTGCATTTAGGAGAGTTAATTGGTAGACGCTAGACACGAATTGCATCCTACCCCTGCATGTCTCTGGCTACGAACGGACAGTTTTAACATCATGATCTTACTTTAACATCATAGTGGGGGGAGGGAGAACTCCTAAAACAATGTTCACTCTGAGTTTTAAGCTACGTACATAACTTAGCATTGCACATCTAATGATTGGGGTAGATCTTACTTTAACATCATGGTGGGTCCCCTAAAAAATGAAAGGTATGCATTTGGAAGAGTTAATTAGTAGATGCTAGACGCGGATTGCGTCCTACCCCCGCCCGTCTCTAACCACGAACAGACAATTCTGTGAGCGAGCCCACTATGATGTATCTGTTTATCCACGCCATTCATCCTTCCTCTCGGATCATTTTAAGACATAAGTAAAATCATAATGCATTAGTGGTTATTAGTAGACTCATTTTAATGGCAATGGAAGTATTACAGGTTCTATAGGGTGTTATTCAACCATAAACATATAAATGACCAATCTTGTATTGGACGAATTCGATCGACTATGGAGAACCCCCGACAAAATCGGCATTAGGTGTAAGGCATCCTACGTAGTTTCAGTAGTCCGAGTTCAACCTCAATCGATCAAACTAGCCTGGAATGGTCGACTTAAGGTGGGCTACCCGCTTAAACAATTTGCAACACTTGATCCACCACAATGACAATTCAGATTAGCAAATACAAAACCATAAACATGAAGTAAATTTATTACCACATCAGGGTCTAACAATGGAACACATGTACGAATTAGTACAATACAACCTACATCAACACAATCCAACCTATATCAACATATAAAATCAAACATATGTATAAAATTAGTAGAATTCAATCTACATCAACGCAATCTGATTTATATCAACGTTTTTTGACATTCAACATCAATAAGTCTCAATATCATGAATTTTATATCACTTAAGCATTTCATCAAATATGGTATCAACCAAGTAGCAAACAAAGATGATTAATCATCTAAAACGCCAAATAGAAGTTTAATGGTAGATATTCACCTTAGAGTCGAAAATCCTCAATTCAGATGTGACCATAGCACATAAAATTTTGAGAAAACACACCAACTATAATTCATCGTCGATTTGATCGTTGGTAACTTAAATTATAATGTAATTAAACTTCAATCAATGGTTAATGATTTTACCTAATTTAATTCGAGCAAACCCTAACTCGATTCAACGAGTAGAGGCCCAGAATTGGCGTATAATGACATCCACACAAATACGACTCCCACAATAGCATGAGCCACTCCTAATTGATTGCTAGGACTTCAAGTCTTAACATGAACCAATCATAGGGTTATGGTTTCCTAAAAATAACGAAAATGAAAGGGTGATTTCCAATCTTAATGGCTCAAAAGGGTAGGAAATGAAAGGAAGAAATGAAAGGATAACCATGAAACCTCTTACCTATTAAGGGGTGAAGAATCTATCCTGAAGTCGATGAATTTCAGTTATGAAAGACGCAAAACTGAGTGTAGAGGAACAATCTTGCAATATCCAACTAACACGAGGATTGGACGGTGTGATCCGTTACTGAGCCCCACCATTTCTCTTATCCCTCTCTTCTTTTGCATTCTTTCTCTCTTTCCCCCATTCTTTATCTTTCTCTTTCTCTTAAGCATTAATAAATTTAGATTTGGGGAGGATAACTCAAATGAGATGTATTTATAATGTTAGAAGTAGTGCTTTTGGCCCTAAATACAAGAAAATCAATATTATAAACCTATGGGAGGTTAATTTCAGCTTTTGGAGCTCACTAGAGGGTGTATGGTTCAATTTATACCATATGATAATTGGCCTCAATGGTGATTTACGTAAGACTTCAATCACCCTATATTTCAGATGTGAAAATCAATGTCATCGATCGTGGTCACAGCTAGAGGTGTACACGAGTCAAGTCGAGACGAGCCTTGCCCAGCTTGTGCTCGACTCGGACTGCTTGAGTTCCAGCTCGTGCTCGGCCTTCGAGCTCAGAACAATAGCTCGTGCTCAACTTGGCTGAGTTCGAACCGAGTTTGAGTAGATTTCGAGCCGAGTTCGAGCAGAGTATTCGAGTTGCGTTTGATCCTGTTTCTCGTGGTGGGGCCCACCTCATTATGATTTGGGGTAACCGGGGTTCCATCTGGATTCTGGATCATTAAAAATACAGTAAATCATCAATTTAAAAGAAAGGGGCGACCGGGCTTGCAGCTTACCGTCGGTCGGACTCGAACTGGTGAGTTATGGCAGGGGCAGGGGCGACTGGACAGTCAATGTGGCATGCCGAATAGGGCGAGGTGTCCGCTGGACTGAGAGAGAGAGGGAAGAAGACAGAAAGGGGGACCGGGCAGGGCAGGGACCGCCGGACTGAGAGAGAGAGAGAGAGAGAGAGAGAGAGAGAGAGAGAGATGGGGAAATTGGGAAGGAAATGGAAAAATGGGGAAGGGTTAGGGTATTTTTCGAAGGGGAAGGGAAATGGGGCGTACGACGTGTGAGTAGGGTATTTTTTTTGAATGGGTAAAGTAAATTAGGTTTTTTTTAGGGTGTATACACACACACACACGCACACACGCACATACACACAAAACACCAAGTTGAGTCGAGTTGAGCAGGGGCAAGCTCGAGCTCGAGCTCGACTCGAATACATTTTGAGCACCAAAAAACAGCTCGATTCGGTTCGAACTTAGCTTCGATCCGAGTCGAGTTGAGCTTTTTCGAGTTAAGTCGAGAGAGCTACCGAGCTTACTCTACTCATGTACAACTCTAGTCGTGGCTATACAGATATGTGTAGGACATTAATATAAGTTAATGTCTTAAATTTGGTTGTGATCTTACGGCCCGAAATTTACAACTTTAAAAAAATAAAAAAAAATATTGAACATAGACAATTAACATAAGTTCTTACCGATTTCAACCTAGTCTCACACAACACATGTGTTGCCCTTTGGCTTTAAATTGAGCGATTTCGCGCACCGCCTCGGTTCAACATCCGCAATGGACGTTAAGCCCAACAAGACAAACATCTTTATATATTTTCGAGTTTAGCAGACCATTTACGGGTGGTCTACAGTTAGTTTGATTAATCTAGGCATTTTTAGAATAGGTTAAGCAATGAGATTTCTCATATACGGTGATTAGAGTTTAGATCAGTTAAATTTATAACGCAGCCTATTCGTAATTAGAGAAAACGATGAAACCTAATCAAACGTCCTAATTCAAATAAATTGGAAATTTTCAAAAAATAGTAATCACAGTAAAAATAAAAAAATTCTAATTTAATAACACAGAATGATTCCTGGCATGATTAAAAACAATTCCTTAGAAGACACAGAATACTAAAACTTTAAAATGAGAAAGATATGTCCGACCCATTAGTGATATATAGTTATAGAAATTTTTAATTTCAATACGCCTATTGCTTATAATGTTTTAACACTTTTAGTAACTGAATTATTTTTATAAATTTTTTTTTTTGGTAATTCGTCATCAAGTCTAATTTAGCCCTTATTAAATTTCATTCCATTTTGAGTTCAATAAAAATTCTAAAAAATTCAGAAGTACGAGATGCTTGAAACCAATGATTTTCTGTATAGTTTTCAAAACGTCTTAAAAGTAATCACATTTTAATTTTAATTTAATTTTTTAACTTATGTTTCTATAAAACTAAACTCATCAAGCTTTGTTTTAAATTTTAAATCACCTCAATAAGAATTATATTAAAGGATATATATATTTTTAAAGTTAGTATAATAAAGTTGTTAATTGCTTAACATTGCTAAACAGAGGGTGATGGTGACACAGTGGATCAGACAGTGGCACCATCGATTGTTATCCAAATGGTGATAGTGGCACCATCGGCCACTACCAAAAAATTCTCATTTTTCATGATGTCACCACACTGCTCGAAGCGGTAACGTCGGGTTTTGTTATGGTTTCCCAAAATTCACAATTTCACTCGGTCAAATAGGATTAAGTAAACCCAAAATCAATCATTTTGGTCTCAAACATGTGTGAATACACGCATAAACATATACTCAAATCGAGAAATAAAAGGTAATGTCTAAGGAAATCAAATTTCTAAGTCAATAGAAACCTGGAGTATTACATAAATTATGCATGGCCAAAGAAGTTTCATATGTTAAAGGTTGGATTGCGTAGTATGCAATGTATTTGGGAGAGAAAAAATCTTTGTGGCAATGATTGTTTAGGTAATTTTAGAAGCAACTTTTTTATTTTTTTAGAAGAATCTATGCAGCGTATTCCATATTCATGATTAAGCCGGGCTTCTATCACTGAAAAAAAATTAAGAAAAATCATAAAGTGCTTTACGGGTTCCACATTAGCAATCATTTTCAATGTTAATAAACATGCCCTTATTCTCTTATTATTATTATTTTTCTTAATAAACACACACTCACATCACAATGGGTATAAGAACACGTGACGTCGTGTATCTATCGCCGAGGCTAAGGACTCCCAAACAGGCCCTGATACTTCATTCCAAATTTTTTAAATTGAGGAATGAAATAACTAGTCCCGCAAGTTTGTAATGCGATTGCTTATTATAAAACATATTTGCTTAAATCCAAACGCTTTAAATGACTATTCAGCACTATATGTCAACTCCAAGGTTAAAGTCAGCATATTTATCGCTTTAATTTCTTATCCGTTCTCTCTACGGAACTAAAATAAGACGGTCATTTTGCACGACTAGAGAAGTATGGAACCAATTCTCCATTTGTGTCAGAAATCTTTTATCGTTTGGTAATGAAAATGGAGCAACAATAGCAAGACACGTGTCCGTACCTAGATTCATGGCCGATATTCTCTTCTGTCGATTAGAAATGATAAGAGAAGAACTTTGATAATCTAACAGATTCTGATGGATGATGGTACTCGAATTCTTTAAAATTTATTAGAAACTGTATACTTGGTATTTAAGCAAGTCAAATTCAACTGTCTAATTTACTCTTTTCAAGTCATCTGATTATTTTATGGTACAGTATTGTAAGGCTTTCATTGAACGGTTAAAAATGAAAAAATATCCAACGGTCATATCTCAACGACGAAGCGTCTACGAACCGGATGTTAGGATTATTCAACTAATGTATTTTTAAGTTTATAATTTTAATTTGAGTTAACCTATGATATATATAAACTTTCCGAGTGCCAGCGTATCAAGAGTCATGGGCTGCCTGAGTATCATAGAGATGGCCGTTAATTGCAAGTGCACTCGCGACGTACGAGGAAGCGAATAACGCGGGTGCAAGACCTGACTGGCTTGTCAGGTGATCCTTATCACGGAAACGAGATGATAAGGCGGTTTACGCGTGTACCGAATTTGAACCATAGGTGACTATCGATTCAACGTTTGCTGGAGTAGCCCGTTGAATAATCATACGGGCCTAGTTTTCTGGGTGTGACATCTAAGATTGTTGGGATCACCTGATGAGCAGCTCTGATATCTTACACGCGTGATCCTTCACCACGTGCGAGTCGAGTGCGGTTTGAAAGTGCACTCGACCGACGGCAAATTGCTAAGTTAAATCGGAGCAATTTCCAAGTGTACGACCCATATATGGCTCACCAACCTTTTTAAGCACACTTGCTTTTTACCTCCCAAGAATAAGCCCCAGCTGTAGGGCTCCATTTCCCAGGTCGAAAATGCCCCTGCTTTGTGCTCGAAGCGCTCGTCGAACTCCGAGTCGTACGAACGGTTCAAAAGATATCAAAGTTACATGGCCCGACGGTTATGTATTTATTATATCCACAACGTTCATCCACATTTCAAGATCATTTCAGAGCATTATCAAAAACAAATAAAAAATCATTCCCAAAGATCAACTGGACCACACCACAAATAGCAGTGGGGACACTGTAACATTTATTTTCCATCCAATCTATTCATAAGGTCACAAAGACCTGGATGAAGAGGAAAAATAAATTTCATAATGATGCAAAACTTCTATAACCTCTAAAAAGGTTTCAATGATATATGTTCAATTCCCCATGGCCTTTTCCAGTGTGGTCCACTTGATAGTTAGATCTGTCTTATTTTTCGTCTCAAGCCTTAATATGAGCTCGCTAAATAGATGGACTGTTTGGATATAACATAGATCTTATGATGGGGCCCACAAAAGTAATGAGAATTCCACCAGAAACAAAAATGAAAAAAAGCTCAGATTGTCCTCTGCCAGTCTGGCAGATTATTATTATTATTTTTTTTTAATTTACAAGGAGAACTTCCCCCCTTACATTTTTCTCTAATACATAATTATGTAAATATGTATATATAAGTATATAAAAATAATTTTCTATCTTTTAATTCATTTCTTTACCTGTTTATTTAACAAGCATATCTCCTAAACTAAATTGAGTTACTTAATATACCACATATGATCTTAGGGTAGGAGAAGCTAATTTAGCCAACCGACGTAGTAATTTTCCAAGATTCCATCGGGTTGTGTTACATTTTTTGCTGTGAAATTTTCGTTGCTTTTGTGGGTCTCATCATAAGGTCTGTGTTATATCCAGACCGTCCATCTATTTGGCGAGCTTATATTAAGGCTTGAGACGAAAAATAAGATAGATCTAACTATCAAGTGGACCACACTGTAAAAGGCCGTGGGGAATTGAATGTCTACCGGTGAAGCCCTTTTAACGGTTACAGAAGTTTTAGATCAATATGAAATTTGTTTTTCCTTTTCATCCAAGTTGTTGTGATCTTATTAATAGACTGGATGGAAAATAAATGTTATGGTGGGCCCTACAAAATTTTTAACGGTGAAAATCAATTTCCCCGCTGCTCTTTGTGGCGTGGTCCAGTTGATCTTTGGGTATGATTTTTTTTTTTTTGGATAATGCTCCGAAATGATTTCAAAATATGGATGAACGGTGTTGATATAATAAATACATAACTGTGGGCCCATGTAACTTTGATATCTTTTGAACCGCTCGTACAGCTCGGAGTTCGAGGAGCGTCAGCGCTCACCTTCGAGCACCGGGCGATCCGCCTCCAAAGCAGGGGCATTTTCGACCTGAGAAATGGGGCCGTACAGCTGGGGCTTAGTCTTGGGAGGTAAAAAGCAAGTGGGCCTGAAAAGGTTGGTGTGCCTTGTATGGGTCGTACAGTTGTAAATTTCTGGTTTATTCGAAGTTGTTTGTTGCTCTGCCGGGGTCTGATGCATCATATGCATGCTCTCCGACATTATATAAGTGGTCGGCACAAAAAATGTAATTAAACCTTCCTTACTCTTGCCCCGGCGACAGACTCACAAGAGTTTCAACGTTCGAGTGCTCACACGCATCTAATTTCTAATGCCTGCGTATTAACCATATCACCACCGGAGTATCAAAGTTTTTTCTCCTTCACAATTTGCTCGTGAAGCTTGTAAGTTCACACGCCTCTACGCAGCACACGCAGCATGGGTGGGGACGGTTGCCAATATTTTTGGAAGCGGATTGGGTAGTGACCCAGCACTGTGGGGTCCACCGTTATGTAAGTGTTTTATCTATGCCGTCCATCACTTTTGCCAGATCATTTTAAGGCATGAGCAGAAAAATAATGCGGATCAAATGCGCTAAGTGAACCACACCACAGGAAATAGTGTGATTGAACACCTACCATTAAAAGCTTCTCAGGGAGCTACAAAAGTTTTAAATCAAGCTTATATTTGTGTTTTCCTTTATCCAGGTCTGTGTGACCCTGTCAACAGGTTGGATGGCAAATAAACATTACGGTGGGCCCTACGAAGGTTTCAATTGTGGTGTCATTATCCCCACTGTTTCGTGTGGTGTGGTCCACTTGAGCTTAGGATCTACTTCAGTTTTGGGCTCATGCCCTAATATGAGCTGGAAAAATGGATGAACGGCCTGGATATAAAACACATGCATCACTCCGGGTCCACCCAATCCGCTCCCCATTTTTAAAGGTGGCGGCTCACCTGCTCAGTGGTCAGGTTTGATATTCGGGGCACGTCATCTGCCGCTCTCCTGGCTGATTGGTTTGGGAAAAAGTGGTATCGTACAAAGCTGGGCATGGAATTTGCATACCACTTGCGGGTTCTCATTTCTCAAGTTGTACAGGTGGGGTCCACGTCTGGTGATCCAACGATGTTGTATGATGGTCTCAATGTGAATGAGCCATTCACCAAAATAAAAAATAAAAAATCCCAAGATCAAAAGATCCTAGCCACAAGATATCAGGCCATTTTCTACATAGATGTCAACCGTTCATTCTCTTTCTTTCTTTAACCGTCTATTTGTTGGCCACCTATATATTCAAGGGCTAGGACATTCCCTTCAGGGAGTCTATCAACATTATATCATTGAACAATGGGCCCCACTTGATACTGTACAACCTTCAGCTGACATTATATAAAGCCCAAACCCAAATGAACGGTTAGGAAAAGATGAACAGTCAATATTCTTCGTACATGTCATAAACCAACGGTATATATTCCGTAAAAGCCTACACATTATGCAAAAGCCCATGTGTGGCAGCACAATAAGAACACAAGTACAGCCCAAAACCACCCACCATTTCTGTCCCCACAGCATAAAATCCCCATATAAGACTCCCATTGATTCCAAACTCCTACCAATGTGAAAAGATTCAATGATATTACATTAGAGCAGATGATTATCTGATCTTACTCAGCATTTCCAGCTCTCTAAACATTGCCTATAAAAGATCCACTTAAGAATGTCTAAGGAGTTGGATGCTGAAAACTGCAGTATGGAAGTTGGTAAGCTTCAAACCAATCGAATTGCACCCGAAGATCGCTGCAATTTCGCGTATTTGATCCATTTCATGCTCGGCGCTGGCAACTTACTGCCTTGGAATGCTCTTATAACGGCTGTCGATTACTTCGGATACTTGTATCCGAATGAACACATTGATAAGGTGTTTTCGGTCGCCTATATGGGTTCTTCTCTGCCTGTTTTGGTTGTTCTAATGAGCTGGACTAACTGGGGTAGAAGGCCGAGTGTGAGATTGAGAATGAACTTGGGCTTTTCGATGTTTGTTGCTTCGCTTCTCATAGTGCCTATCATGGACTGGACTTATACGCATGGGGTGAGAAGGTCGGGCAGGGCCTACTGTGTGACCATTGCAGCGGTGGCCCTCTGTGGTTTGGCTGATGGGCTGGTGGGAGGAAGCTTGATTGGATCAGTTGGTGAATTGCCCAGACGGTATATGCAGGCGGTTTTTGCGGGAACTGCTTGTTCAGGTACTCTTGATAATGGATAATTGTCTTGTTTTCTATTTGGTTTGATACATAATCAGAAAAATATAGTCATTAGAGACCTAGCACACTAACCAACTTGAAATAATCTCGGGTTGATTGCAGTTTTAACTTGGTTTTTTTTTTTTTAATGACCCAAGAAAAGTCCTTGTAGTATTTGAATCACAGGAAAACCAGACTGCTTTAAGATTTTCTTTTTCAACTTAAAAATCATGAGTAATCAATTGAATTTTTGATTGTTTGGCAAAGAGAAGATCTTCAGTTTCTCACAAATAGTAACAAGGATGTCTCTGTCGCATTTGCTATCACTTGGGTCTGGAGTTTTTCATAAAATGCAGTTTTTTTCTTTTTTTTTGGGGCCAAATCTCAAGCAGTGATTTTGCTTGTGATGAAAATTTCTGAAGAGGAGGCAATGCCTTTTGTATTGTACTGAGAACAAGAGCTCTTGCCAGTGAGAAATAGGAAATAATTAGGCCTTTAATGTAGTGTTTTGAAAATTAGAGTGGATTGAATGTGATTGTGAATTGTCAGATTGTCTAATACATGTTGTCTAAAATCAGTAAGAATTAGAGAAAAGAAACAACCAAATTAACTGTATTCCATCATCCTGCATCGAATTATAGTCCATTTACAATACTTCATAGCATCTTTTGACACAGAAATGAACAGCTTAGTGTATCTAGACCAATTACAAGTCATGTCCGAATGTCAATCCAGACCATCCAAATCGTGGCCCTATTTTTGATAGAGCATAGGCTAAAAGACAGAGCAATCTGATGATCTTAACCAACTGACTTTTCCCAGTGGACCCATTAAATATGGACTATCAACATTTCACTTTTAACCATCCATTTGATGGATGGAATTGGTGGCCAGGATTGTTGGTAAATGCAAATTTTTGAATACGGTCCGCCACACTAGGGCCCACAAATAGGACAGTGAAGATCAGCATACAGGTAAACCACACGCCTATCAATTAGTTGCCACCACTAAATGAAAATAAAGACAATTACATATCGATGCGGGATTTTCTGAAATAAGTTTCAGATCGAATAATTTTCCATTGGAGTCGAATGGCATTGGTGTTTGAATCCTGAAACACTGCATTTTAGTAAGTGTTTTGGTATAAACTATAAAAAGCTATTTCATTTCGCATTGAGACTGCATTTGGATGAACTATTGAATCGAATTGCAATTATTAATGCAGAGATAATCAAATTGTGATTTCTTTAGCATTCAAATTGGTGGTCTGCCCTTCAAATTGCAATTGCATTATTTTCAAGTTCGATCTGAATGGACATAACTTCAATTTCAGGACTACTTCCTCGGTACCGAATACTAGGAAACTTCACTTCTTTTCTCTCATTATTTTAGCAATTCAAATCCATTTGCACATCCAAACACAGCCAAACAGCATTTTGATCAGCATCCACAAGGGCTAACTCCCCCAATTCAATCCATGTTTCATCTGCAGGCGTTCTCCTTTCTACGTTGAGGATTATAACGAAAGCATCACTTCCACAGACTCCGCAAGGCCTACGAACAAGTGCCCATCTCTACTTCATCGTCAGCACGCTCATTGTATTGGGGTGCATTGTCTGTTTCAACATCTTAGGCCAGCTGTCGATCATGCAGCATTACAGGTGCAGCAAAAATCCAGTAATTGGAAGCCACATCTCCCTCCCAGAAGGCCCACCATCAAGTTCCACCACCATCATGCTTGGTAACACAAGTGATCCTACCGTGCGGCCCAAGTTCTGGGCCGTGTGGAAGAGGATTCGATGTCTGACAGTTGGAGTTCTAGTGACATACATTGTGACTCTGTCCATCTTCCCTGGATACATAACTGAGAATGTGCAGTCGAATGCGTTACATGACTGGTACCCCATCTTGCTGATAACAACATACAATGCATCCGATCTGGTGGGGAAATGCTCGACGGCAGCATATGTTCCCAAGAGTACTAAAAAGGTTACATGGGCTTGTGTTGCTAGGCTGCTGTTCTATCCACTCTTTGCTGCCTGCCTACATGGGCCTGCATTCTTCCGAACTGAGATTCCGGTGATGATTCTAACTAGCGCGCTCGGAATGACTAATGGGTATCTGACTAGCACGCTCATGATCCTTGCTCCGAAATCTGTACCAGTTGCAGAAGCGGAAACCGCCGGCATTGTGATGGCTTTATTTTTGGGAATTGGGTTAGCAGGCGGATCAGTTCTTGGGTGGTTCTGGCTAATTTAGATTGCGTTCGGATGCTCAATCAAATTGACATGTTAAAATTCAATCTGACGAAGCAGAAATTACAGAAGTGGGGCTAGCCCCACTTAATTCATTCGTCATGGACTAAAACTCAAATTCAAATTAAGATTGTTTCTGGTCCAAAATGGAACTTATGAAATTGCAATCAGGTGTTTGATTGTTATTATGAATTAAAATGATGTGTGCATTGAATTGGTTATTGCAATTCATTTCAATTGAGCAGCCAAACACACCCATAAATGTACAAAGGTCTACTTCTCCATATGTTTGGAATATGAAGTGGTTGACACGAAAGAAAGCCACACCATTCAAGGAAGCACCAATGTGTTATTCTTGATTGGAGCATTTTGAAACTTAGAACTTTCTTTCTAGTCCAAATTCTTTCAGGGAGAATAAGGAATTTTCAACCGAGAAACAGCAGTGCAACACATGTGCAATGCAATGCGGTCTGTAAAAGAGAGAACAAACCCGTAATGGCGGGCAGTTAACGTGTATTGGGAATTCGCTTTATGTGAGTGGGACATCGAAGGATGATGGACATTTGATGGTCGACGTTCCTCGGCGAAATTCCAAAACACTTTGATCACTGAAATGTGACAGCTTATTCCTATTGTACTCTTGACAAGAAAGCATCAATGCTCTCTTTGCCTGTTTTTATCCATGTAACGTTCTTCTACAGTTGAAGAAGCCCCTCCCAAGTCCCAACACTTGCCAAAGCCGATCAATTGTGCATGTGGGGCCCTCCCTGCCTTTTGCTGATCTGAACAATGTAAGACTCCATCAGGTGGGCCACACATGATTATCGGTTTACATCAGACCGTTGGATTATTTAGATTGAGTAATTCAATGGGTCCCGCTACAGTTGTGATCATTGTAAATAGGTTTGGGGCAGGATGCTTGAATTGTAGCTCCTATATACGGTTATTAAGACGAATATGAAAACCTACGGTATGAAGACCCTAAAAGTGAGAAGTGTGATGGGTAAACTTCTAACATTCTTTCCTATAAGTACAAGACATGTCTTGGTCCCCTCACCAACACAAGTGAGAAAACCCTAGTTCCATTAAGAGGTTCTCCTAAAGGGTGTCAGATGCAGAAGATCAAGATTCCAGCTGGCGATATCAAGGGATTGGGAATGTCATCCTAATTGGTATGCTTTAAGGTTATGGTATTGAATTTCTATTATTGATGCATAGACAATCCGTTAATTACGTAACACTGATCTAACAAACAATACATAAGATATGCCTAGTGGTGGAATGGAGGTACCCCACAAATCTTACCTACTCGGTTGAGTCGTATCCTACTCGGCCAAGGCATCAATCCTTGTGGCAGGGTCCATGATGACACCGGCTCGAAAACAAGTTTGTGGCATGGGCTGTGATCCCAGCCAGGTCTCGTCTAACATGGACCTTGGATTGTAAATTGATTGGTCCCAGAGCCGTTAACTAGGCCTCCCAGCCCAGCCCATTAAAATACTACTTGTAGCTCAACTGATGTTAACATGGGAACGTTGGACGTGGTTGCTTACAACTGATTGAGATCAACTCAGGCATGGGATGGGACCCACTTAAGAAAAAGCCACTAGGGGTATCTTCGTCGACCGTTGCTTAGGTGGGCCAATCAGTACATGCTATTGAACACCCAAGAGAAATGCCACCCAATTCATGCCAGGAAAGACGACCAAAGAGGTCATTTTTTATACATGGGTCCCACCGTGGCATGCCCTGGACCAAAATAAATGCTGGTCCACCCATCAAGTGCGCCGCATTTGCATGACAAAAATAGACGGTCAGATAAAAGAAGATCGATGCCAGGAAAGATGAACAAAGAGTTGTTTGGGAACGTTGAAAATTTTGGAAATGTAATCCATGGATCAAAGAAAAAGGAGGACTGTGCAATGCACCCAAGTCTTTAAGTTTTGGGCTAAGGCAAGTCTTGGATGGCCCACCTCATAAATAATCCGGATCTCTCTCACACGTGTGCTATCTCGGCAACCATCTGTTATGCGAGGGTTGATACTCCCACAAGCTATCACTCTTTGCAACTGCACCAATAGATACTCTCAACCACAGTAGGTAGATAATAAAAGCTGGAGGTTTGCTAGTCGCACACGCGTGTACAAGGTGTAGATTATCTGATACGCTACCACACATGACAGTGTGGCGCATATGAATGCTTGTGTATGCATATTGAAAGCTCAAGTGGACCACACCACATGAAGCAGTGGGGATTGAAAGCCTACCGTTGAAAAGTTGGTGGGGACCACATAAGTATTGGATGCAGCTGATATTTATGTTTTCCCTTCATTTAGGTATATGTAAGCTTATGAGCAGGTTGGATGGCAAATAAACATCAGGATAGGTTCTAGGAAGTTTTCAATGGCAAGAGTCCAGTCCCCACTATTTCTTTTAGTGTGGTCCACTTGAGTCTTCAATCTGCCTCCTTCTTGGCCTAATACCCTAAAAAGATATATCAAAATAAACCCTCGACTAGCTCAGTCCATGAAAAGGATCCCAGGGTCTGGCGCAGATTGGGTACTACCCCATTCCGTCTCAAGTTAGGTCCATGAAAAGCATCCCAACTAGGTACAGGCACAAATTGGGTACTAGACCTGTCCAGAGACGGACGGTCTTGTTAAAGGCTTTGGTCCATGGTGACATATGTGCTTTATCTAAGCTGTTCATTTATTTTAAAAAATTATTTTAGAGTGTCAGTCTAAAATGAAGGCAGATCAAAGGCTAGAGTAGACTAGACCACATAAAGCAGTAGTGACAGCGACTTTTGCTTTTGAGAGAGATAAAACTTTAACCCTAATGGGTAGAACGGGACTTATCTGCTTTCAGCCCTTTATGTCCAAGTACGACCCAATTTTGTTACAGGCTGAATATTTAAACCCGAGCCCAACGATCAGGCCTAAAACCTAAGCCTGGCCCGCATGGATGCCCGGCAGGCCAACCTGGCTCATTGACACCCCTAAACCCAATGGTGTAAAAATGTAAGTTTTTTAAAAAGGTTTGATATTTGTGGCTTCCAATGGTATGTTAGGCCCATAAAATTAGACGCTCCTTGCATAAACCTGCCACGTGTACTTAGAGATTAGAGAGATGGATCTAACACATTCCGGTTATTCCGGCTCCCCCGGTGCATATATCCCATCTTAAAAAATAAAAATCAAGCCGCCTATGCCAAACATGCACGTTGAATGGAGACCATCGGTCGTCATTGTTCTAACCGTCTATTCCCTCATAAATGCCTGGCCCACCTGATAAAGTGCTCTATAGGATTTTTGGGCCAAGGAACATTTACCATGGGGACTACCTTATGAACATTCCAGATCCAAGACATATGTGCTACATGGCACGTGCGGCGAGTTTCCGTTTGGCGCTTGAAGATGGGGCCGTTTGGAATTTGCATTCCAGTTCACCATTTTCATTTATTATTATTATTATTATTATTTTGTCACTTTCACAAGAAAAGTCTTCAGAAGCATTCTCAGATTTCTCTTCACCGACAGGATAATAGTCCATCGGAATACGGTAGAACCATTTCTAGAAAGCACACGTTCCAGGTGGATGTATCGATCGGGACGGTCTACCTACTGTAAGTTATCAGGGATGCCCCATAATACAAATCTACATCTATCTAACGATCCTAGCCATCAATCATCTACACTTTTCTACATTTATTTTAAGCCACCCACCTTTTTTGGTTTTGTACGGTTGCTTTTAAGGCCATTGATCAGATGGTCAAGGTTGTCCATGTGTTTTTTGGACTATGGACGATCTACGATATTGAACACTAGATGACAGTCCCTTGCCCATCACCATCCAGCTTGAGAACTTTGAATAGATCGATGAAATTTATGTAACCCCAGCTGTATACTTTTTTACTACAAAAGTGGTAAAGTAGAGAATTATAACTTCAAATATCTATAAATTTAGTTCAATTAAACTTAAGTTGAATCACCCATTTAAAAATAATATACACCACGTGAAAACATCAAAATACAAGTATAACATATTGCTAGTGATTTTTTATTAGAAAGATTTTTAGTTTACGTAATTATCATGGTTGAGTGCATATGATTAACAGGTTAGATGTTATACACTTATTATGTGGGCCCAAAATTTTCTTGACCTTATTGCTTTAAAAAATAAAAATAAAATACAATGGCACTTTGGCAATTCTTTATACAAAAAGCATTACCCAAGTATTTTGATTTGTGGGAGAATTCTTTGATAAATTTGGGATTCATTGGAATTTTTAATTAATTTAAATAAAGTTAGTAATGGACAGAGTATCCTACGCGACCTGACTATGGCTGGGCTTGGACATTGCATGTATGGCTTGATCAACTTTCCAGCTGAACTTGAGATCAGATCATTTTAGTGAAATTTGTCACGACTTTTTATATGCAAGAATTACATTTGATAAGTATATTATTTTAATCCTTAGTCAAAGAACCATTTATCTTGCTCGTAGATCATTGCTTTCACTTCTGTAGTGTTTATTTTTATTTTTATTTCCATACATGGTCCTTGATAAATGGATAATTTAGAAAAAAATAATCAAGAAATAAGGATTTTATCAAATTTCTAGTCCGGACTCATTGTAATTATTACTTTTGGGTTGGGTTGGACGGGGCTAACCATTTTTGTTTTTAGTTTTAGTCAGGCTCGCCCTCTCTATTCTAGGACCACACAAAGTTTAGGATGTACTGGGGCCTTGGGTCCTAAGTGTTGGGTTGGGCTTGGGCATGCCAGACCAAATCTAACCCAATGCCACCCCTAGTTTTAGGAAAATAGTGGCAATAAATAACAGTTTTGATATAGATCATTGGTATTTTTGGAATTAGTTTTATACTCGGATTTTAGCCTCATCAAAAGATGGCTTGAATTTTATCCACTCATTCCCTCTCCTTTTTTTTATTTGGCCCAAAGTCTATTCATGACACTCTTTATATTCACGTGTAGCCCGCGCAATGAAAGTCTAGCCAACAAAGTCTGTGGGGACCACCATGATAATTATGTAACAACCATCTATACATGTGTTGTATCACCTTTATACATTATCTCAAAATGTAGATGTAAATTTGAAGTGGGCCATAAGACAAAAATTGTGGATATGTTGCCCACCTTTGGTACCTTTTTGTCTATGTACATGCAGCCTCATTTTTCTTTTCTTTTTTGTTTTTTTTTTCTTCTCTCCCCCATATCTCTCTCCTTTCTTCTCTTCACGTGTCACTTCTCCTAATAAATTGTGCAGCTGACCTACATATTTGATGGATGTAAATTTCCTCCAACACTGGAAATGTGGGGCCTATGTGATGCTTGTGTGACATCTACTCCGTCCCTTAGTTTCAACAACTCATGCTCAGGAAGTGATCGAAAAAATAAGGTCAGTCCAAAATTCAATTGGGCCACAACAGATGAAATAATGGGATGGAACATCCACCATTGAAACCTCACGTAAGGATGTCTATATACTATCAAACTTGTTCATGATGTTATTCCTAACCATGAATGTTGTTCCCACAGAAGAGAAAACAACAACGGTCACCCTCATTCAAAACTTTCATGGCCAAAAAAGGTTACCTTGCAGGGCCTTCTTTTCTACTCTTTTTGTGGTGTGGTCCACTTGAATCTTAGGCTCACGTAATAACATGATCTGGTGCAACTGAGCATATGTCACACAAAAATAAAGGTGGGCCCGGACCTACAGAGCTTTTTGTTACAGTCTCTCACGTGTTTTAGAAAATTTGCATCTAAATCTAACTTCAATTTATATATCTAACTGCGGGCCCCTCTCTTCAAATGGTCAATGAACCAAATTTTAGATAGATATGACAATCTAACTAATCTGTTGAAGTCAAATGGGCGGTTAGGATTAAAACTAGCCACCAATCTGAATCTAACAAACAAGTATTCACTAATCATAGGTTAGAATCGTTCAATCACTCTGATTTTTAGTCATAACATGTGGGTTCTAGAATTTTACAATCTAGTTTGAGTCATATGCCACGTGTATAGTTATGGGTGCATGTATGAACCATCACACTCTGCCAGAGTATTAAAAAAGAAGAAGACATAAATTCAATTGAGGTCACATGGGCTGCATGCTTACAGCGTAATCAATGCCTCATGGAGTAACATGCTCTTGCGTATGGACTCAGAGACGTGTCCGGATCCGGAAACATGGGCTTGGGAGTCAAAGCGAATATAAAACTGCTCTGATACTTTGGTTAGAGTTTGATGCTTCATACTCACGCACTAAGAAACTGTACACGTGGATCATCCGTGAATAATTTTAAACCATCCAAATTGAGGGCCCCACCTTGGATGGATCAACCATTGAAAAACAATATCTAATTATTTTTCTAACTGGTCGATTGATTGGTATCAATGTGATGGATAAGATAAATGTGCGTCTTACACCATTTTATTTCGCCTCACCATTGCTATGATTGAAAGGTGTGCTGATGAATGATGATTTCAAACTGACAAAAAGATGGAGATTGGCAAAGAGATTCAGTGTCTGGATTTTTCACACCACTTGATATGTGGAATTTTCAATGGACCGTTGATCAATAATTTTCTTCATCGTTCAAAAATGGGTGATGGATGGGATAGTTTTAAACATTCAGTTCATGTGATTCTCTGGTTATGGCTCACCCGATAGCTAAATCAATAATCGGACGGTTAGGATTCATTTCAACGTGCTCAAATAGGAGATTTATTGAGTTTATACCATCCATAGAATAGTGCTTGACGCATAATGTATGATAAAGCCAAATGAGGAGAGATGAACTACAGCAATGGTACATTAATGTGACCGTTGGTGATTCTACCGTGCAAATGGCATATATGTACAATAATCTAGACCGTACAAAAAGCAGGCCTCATAATGAAAGTTGAAAACATGAAAGCTGATTGGACGATCTTAACCATTCAATTTCGCATGTTGATAGCAATTAGTTTGACGGCGATTATCATTTGCTAACGTGAGATTCAAGCTAATGGGACCCATGGTTTGGAGAGTGAATTGCCTGAAAGACGTGGGATGGATTAGTCAGCCACGTTTAAAGAAGAGTGGTGAAGAAGTCACCTAAGCCTTCAAATTAAGAGCCTTGTTAAGCCCACGCGCGTGGACATGTCAGCTATTGCACACGCCACCAAATATGCCATCGTGGCAGATAGGTGAAATATCCAAGCCGTCCATCAGAAGGGTACCACTATATAGATACCCTTCGCTGAAAATCAGGTTGATCTACGAGTCAGGTGAGCCACAAGTAAAATAAATTTACAGATGTGAAAACATCATCCAAAATTTCTGACCCATCAAATTAATTCTAGTATCATGGAATGGACCACCTGATGGATGGCTTGGATGTTTCACCTGTCTGCCATGCTGGCATATGTAGTGACGTGTGTTTTAGCCGACTGGTCCACGCGTGTGGGTTTTGCAAAGCTGTCAAATTAAGGCTACGTCGGCTGGAGATGTCATGGACTCATGGGCGGGATGCGTGGATCGATGAGTTTGCGATTTCGCAATTCATGCGCCTGGCTTCGCAACCTCATCTGTACGGTCCAACTGTAATGAAATATTTTCAAATGTTAGGAAAAGACGGAAATTTATTTTATTTTATTTTTTTTAAAATCAGAAGACGTGTCATCTTATATGCCATGCACATAAGCTACCTTGATTTGGATGGTTTAGATGGGTTGAAAGGTCAGAATAAAACGGAAATTAGAATATTCAAGGACTATCATATGCAGGCAAGAAGCCAATTAGTGGACAGCCACAAGCAAGCGCAGTCCCAGGGGAACACAGTCACACACCATATGCTAAGGCCCGATTAGTATTCGGGTCTGCGGATCTGGGCCGATTACAGATCGGTAGTGTTGGGTTGGGTACATGACTTGGTGCCTGATATGGACCAAGTTCTCTAATTCCATGGACCGTTGTTTTGTTTTCCTATCTCAATTCAGTCCTAATATTTGGGGTTCAAGTCGGATCGGCTGGTGTGTACTACACACCACTGACCTGGCTAGTGTGTTGACGTCACCAAGTTCCATGGGTCTCATCGTGAGGTACCTGTTATATCCAAACTGTCCACCCATTTGGCAAGCTTGTCTTAAGGCTTGAGCCAAAAATTAAGATAGATCTAAGGATCAAGTGGACTGCACGGCAAAAAGCAGTGAAAGATTGAATGTCTACCATTGAAACTCATTTAGTATGATCTTATGAATATATTGGATGTAAAATAAATGTTATAGTGAGCCCTACAAATGTTTTAATAGTGAGAATCATTCTCCCTTATGCTATTTGTGGTTTAGTCTACTTAAGCTTTGGATATGACTCATTTTTGGGCTCATGTTCTAAAATGATATTGCCAAATGGGTGAGATGTTGGGATATAGTAAATGCATCATTGTAATCTCCTTGGAATTGTTCCTCCAACTCAGAGATCTAGGCCTGTAGTGCTCGTCTTCAGAAAAGACTTACAGTACACACCAGCCAGGTTGGTGGTGTGTGTGGTCCACCAGCCAACCTGCTTCCCCCAGCTCAAATGAAATTTGAAGGACGGATGGAAATTGAATTTGGCCATATGATCGGTCAAGACTCAGGCTAAAATGAATCTACTGCACTCAATAAACTCAATGAAAACTTAATGGAAGCCAAAAAAACTCAAGTCAATTAACCAAGATGCGATTAGCTTGATGCCTTCTTAAGATTAGTGTAATGTGATTAGGGACATTTTCCATTATTGAGAGTTTCAAGAACTTGTATCTTTCTCACCTTTTCTATCTTTTAAGGTGCTTCCAAGATGGAGATAATATACAAAACATGGTGAGGCTTGGAGGTAAAGACTTCCATGTAGAGATCTCTTGAAAACCCTGAAATTAATTACAAGGTACACTTGGCATTTGAGTTTTCACATTTTTTAATCAGATTGGATGGGCTGTTTGGATACCTACATTTAGCTGTAAGGGCTTTATATATATGCTGTAAACATATCATAAGTTTTAATCTAATGTAAAACTCGACAAAAAATCATGTTTCATATCACAATTATAGTTTTCACAGCTAAAAAGACATTATATATGATATAACATAATAATTGATATACACTCATAATGTGTGGGGCTCACCATATGTGTTTGGTACATCTCTAATATGTACATCATGTCCCTCCCTTGATGCTTTCTTATGACTCGAAAAAAGAGTTTGATTGATCATCAAATGAACTACATGAGAGAAAAGGACGAGACATCCACCATTAAAAACCTTCAGATTGCATTTAGGGCCCATTCTGAGGACATCCCATCTGTCAAGTGCGTGCATGCTTTAATGTTTCTATATAGGGTCCAAAACAATCAAGTCATTTTATGCGATTTGTTGATTTTGGTGGAATTTACCACTCAAGCTGTGATGTGAATGCCTACTTTATACATTATAAATATTTTACAAGTTAGCTATATATATATATATATATAAACTGTTTACTTGTAAATAAAATACTATTTAAAAATCCAAACAAATTAACATGTACACGATCTACACCTAGAGCTCTTTTAGGTAAAACGTATTTACAATGACCCCCTAAGAAACTCCACACTTTTTAGAGTTCCTCCACACCATTAATTGGACAATATGTTGGCCCATGTCATAGAAAATAAGTTCAAACGAATCACGTCACAAGTAGGCTCATTGCCTGAGACCTATAGCTAGAATTGATACATCTTAATCATCACCATTAGTTTATGGATGTCGTACCAATTGAAAATTCTTACAAAAGATGTAATAATTTATGTGTAAAATATTGAGTATTATTGAAAATTTTGAATCTGACTAACCCTTAAGAAAAGTCATCTTTGTTCCTTGACTAAACACTACCAAACAAACTTTCTAGTAGAGTAATTAAGTGCCAGTAAGGTGAAAACTTAAAGAGAGTGCAAATACTTGTGAGAACATAATGATATTTTAGCTGATCCCATTGTTTTAAATTCTTTCTATTATATTTTTTAGTTTTAGTTGTTGTGAGATGAGCTAGATATATAATTTATATTGTACCCCTCTTAAAATGTGAGTAGTGCTATTAGGTCCAGTTGTAAGCAATCGTTAGTTGGTGAGTCCTATATAATTTTTCCTTGAAATGTTTTTAGGTGGATACTCTATAGGTCAAATTTGAATTTGAATTTAAATTCAAAAAAGGAATAGTGATAAAAAAGAGAATTTGAATGTGACTAGGATAAACTATATTGTGTTGAACTTCTCATAGTCTTCTCGATTCATTCCTTTATGAAAATGGAACATTCCCTCAGTGAAAGCAAGGATATAAATAATTCATAGAGGAAATCAAAAGGAATAGCGAGAGAATATTGATCATCCATCATTTGCTATCCTAAATATGAGATTTAGCTTCCTTTCGCTCTCATAAAATCATGTAGATACTGTCATATCTTGTGAGACCACCTAACCAGGCCTTTCATTCATAACCGGCCTTGACAGGACGATAGTTTGAGTCCTTCAGCTTGGTCTATGGCATTGGTGCACACCAATACCTAAGCCAAATTCAACCCTTTTGCAGTCCATAAAGAGAATAATGGGCACATTTAATATTAAATTATGTATTATATGAGCAACAAGGGACAAAATTCTCCAGCAAGTAGTTTTGGGAATGGTTAATTAAAACTATAGGTTATTGTAGACACCCCACTGAGAAAGCTAAGACAATTCGGGAACCATGATCATATCCTAATCCTAGCCCAAACCCAGCCTAACCCTAGCCCAAACCTCAGCATAAACCTCAGACATAGCCTAACCCTAACCCAAACCTCAACCTAAACCACCTAACCCTAGCCTAAACCCTAATCCGAACCCCAAAACATCGTCAAAGCTGAAGCATATATATAAATCAGTACAAAAATACACCCATTTGAGGCCAAAAGCCCGAAAGAAGACTTCCGGACGAGCCAGAGCACCAAACAAAGCCCATTGACCAAAGCCCGGACCAACCCAAGCCCATGCGGTAGTCGGACTACTGCGGGTGGTAATCCAACTGCCGCTCCAGAAATGGACAGGTGTCTCCTCTGAGCAATAGTTGTCTCTCGTCCTAAAGTCAACTTTCATATGGATTTACCCTCCCAGCTTACCTTATTTACCATTTTACCAACTTCCAAGAGCCAATAAGAGCATGTCACATGTCATTCCTCTCTCCTCAACCAATCCGAAGCTGTCATGTCAGATTTTACCCCTCTCAAACTTAACAACTACCACAATGCCACCAGAAAAGGCTATAAATAGCTATCTTCTCTTCACATTTCACACAACACCAAGAAAGACAATAACATCTCATTTCTAAAATCAAGTGAGACAAAGAGAGAGAGACGAAGTGAGTGAGGGTGAGAAGGAGCTCCTAAGCCTCCTAGATCCGATTTTTTAACTACCCTTTAACCTCCTCCCAATCATCTCAACCCCACAAGTCTAGCCCGGATTGATCATGGTATAACTCATATCCTAGTCAACTCAAGATCAAGCCAAAGATCTTTTATTTTATTTATATACAAGCATTCATCATAACATTTTTTCCCTTCTCAACTCCCCTGCTTCTCTAGATCGCTTGTGAACGTATGCTCTATGACTTGCCGTATATCGGATCCTGTCATATTAGAAATTCCTAGTGATTTAGTCTACATTTCTTTCACTTTTACATAAGCATTATCACATCCGCCTTTTAAACACATTCCCGGATGTATGCTCTATGGCTTGCCGAAATCTCGGATCTTGTCGCATAAAAAATTCACTTGTGCCTAATCCTACTCCGACCACATCTTCATCCCTTGAGATTTCCTTACCACACCAAGTAAAGATCGTACATTTGTACGGGCTGAGAAGGTGCCTAACATCTTCCCTTTTTGTAACCAAGGTCCTTTACTCGAAATCCCAGATCGTAGACCAGGAATTAATCTAACGTAGGAGAATTTTCGAATTTCTCTAACCTTACATATTCCACGGGTTTTAGCCGATTGCGGGATTTTGAAATTAAGTGGCTAGTGACGACTCCAAACCGACAATCAAGGTTATACCCCACAACATACAATACGCACAAAAAAAGAACAAAAGCAAGATCGCTAAAGAGTGTGGGCGCCGATCTCCCAGCGTTCATAGTTATTAAAGATTCTGAAGTGGTTTTAGGTAATTTTGTGGAGCCTTTCGTTGGTGTGGATGTTGACTCTTTCTATCCCTTTCAATGAGAAAATGCTTCGATAAACTAAGGGAGCATAATGATTATCGTATATCCCAATTGTTTGTGGGGTCCACCCATGATGTATAAGTAGAATCCAATCTACCTCCTCATGTTTATTGTGCATCCAACTAATGATGATTCCAAAAATCAGGTGAGTACAGAAAAATCTTGCATAAAACTCATGGTTTTGCTCCAATGGATTGAGTTTTGGTCTATTCCTTCATCCTGGTGGAGTTCTATTGATGAAGGGTTGGATAGCATGCATAAAATATGGTGGCCTCCAAATTCCATCTAAAAGTTTCTTTGATACCATCTCCAATGTCCTTGATTATTCCCTTTGGTTAAGCCTCATTTAGAGTTGTGAAAGAGACGACTCGACTCGTTCAAATCTGACTCGATCTGAAACGAGTGGGTGAGTTGATTTGAATTGAGTAGACTTAGTCCAATCTAAACTCAAACCAAGTCGGGTTCGAGTCACTCAGTAACTCGACTCGACTCGACTCGAAATCCAACTCGGTACGGAATCAACTCGATCCAAAACTTGACTCGTATATATATATATATATATATATATATATATATATATATATATATAAACTCAAATTTGACATTTCATATTTGAGACATCGTGTAGATGATGTAGACTAAAGAGACTGCAATTCTGATAAGTGAAATATAGGTTTTGAGTGATGAGTTTAGCCCGTGAATATCCGCTGCACTTGATCCAACTGGGTGCCGACTTGACCTGACTCAATACTTGTGATCGAGTCAGACTCGGTCTGGATTAGTCTAGGCCAGACCTGGACTGGGATCGGGTCAAGCATACTGGACTCAGTGAGGAGTCAGGTCAAGCTCAAGTGGGGCCTATTTCAATACCAGATCGAGTCAGGTCTGTCAGATTTTCTATTATCGTATTTCTTTCATACTTTCTTTACAGAGATATTGTACAAATATATAGGGAGATTAACAACCCTATTCTTGGCTATACATAAATATTGTACAATCATGAATATAATATTTCTGATTTTCTCTTAATTGACAACTCATTGATTGATTTGACAACTCACGCCAACACTCCCCCTCAAGTGGAAACATTCAAATCTTTAATGTGTAACTTGTTTAGTGAGTGATAGAAATCCTTACTTGATACGACCTTTGTAAGAATATCCGCCAATTGATCTTCGGACTTCAAGAATGGAAACTGAATTATTTTAGCTTCGAGATTTTCTTTGATAAAGTGTCTGTCAACCTCCACGTATGTGGTACGATCATGCTGGATCGGATTATGAGCAATGACGATAGCTACCTTGTTATCACAAAAGAGGTCCATCTAGGATGTAGGAGCAAACCCAATTTCAGTTAGAAGTCTTTTGAGCCACAGGAGTTCACAAAGTCCTTTACCCATTCCACGAAACTCTGTTTCGGCACTTGATAATGCCACCACTTTTTGGCTTTTACTTCTCCATGTAACAAGATTCCCTCCAACAAACATGAAGTATCCTGAGGTGGATCTTTTGTCTGTGGTATTCCTAGCCCAATCTGCATCTGTATAACCAGTAACTCTGAGATGATTATTTTTCGAAAACATAAGCCCTTTTCCCGGAGATGATTTTAAGTATCGTAAAATTCGGATCACCGTCTCCATATGATCCTTACTAGGTTGATGCATGAATTGACTTACTACACTCACTGCGTAGGCAATATCTGGACGAGTATGGGAGAGGTAAATAAGTTTACCAACTAATCTCTAGTATCTTCCTTTGTCTGTTGGCATTTGGCTTCGATATTCTCCGAGCTTGTGGTTCTGAATGATTGGAGTGTCTGCTGGCTTACAATCCAACATTCCAACCTCACATAGTAAGTCTAATATATATTTTCGCTAAGAAAGAAATATACCTCGCCTTAATCTAGTAACCTTTATTCCCAGGAAATATTTAAGTCCTCCTAGATTTTTCATCTCGAACTCGACCGCCAATTGTTTCTGAAGCTTAGTGATTTCCTCCTTATCATCCCCCGTGATGATCATATCATCAACATATACAATTAAAGCTATTACCTTACCCCGTTGGTGCTTTAGAAATAATGTATGATCTGAATTACTTTGGTGGAAGCTATACTTTTTCATTGTCAGACTGAACATTCCAAACCATGTTCGAGGTGATTGTTTTAATCCATACAGTGCTCGCTGCAATTTGCACACAACTTCAGCTTTTGAAGATGCTGTGTAGCCTCGAGGAGTATCCATGTAGACTTCCTCTTCAAGATCACCATGGAGAAATGCGTTTTTTACATCAAACTGGTGCAATGGCCAATCCAAGTTGGCTACGAGAGATAACAGGACCCTAACTGCATTTAACTTGGCTACCGGTGAAAAAGTTTTTTGATAATCTGCGCCATATGTCTGAGTGTATCCCTTTACGACTAGCCTTGCCTTATATCATTTTATAGATCCATCTGCCTTGTGTTTAACAGAGAAGACCCATTTGCACCCAACTTTTTTTTTCCTTTAGGCAATGGAACTAAGGTCCATGTTTGATTCTTTAGTAGTGCTCCCATTTCTTCCCTATGTCCACTTGGGATCAGCTAAAACTTCCTGAACTGTAGTGGGAATATGACATGCGGACAGCTCATGTGAGACTGTTTTGAGAGGTTCAGGTAGCTTTTTGGTGGAAACATAATTGGCAATTGGATATCTCGACCTTCTTTTCTTAATGTCTGGAGAGTATTTGTATGGTGGCTTACCACGGTTATGCTTGAAAGGTAAGGTATACCCAGCAGATGTAGCTATGTTATTCATAAATGAGGGTGTAGTGAAATTGCTTACCTCGGGAATATTCTTAGGAGATGGGTCTGTAGAGAGATGGGGGGATTCGGGTTTTTGTCCTGATGATGTGAGCTCAATTGCCGAAGGCTCTCTAAATTCAGAGGATATGTTAGGCCCTGAAGATGTATTTGTTAATTCCTTGCCAATTATTGGTGTGTCATTCCCATCTTCAAGCCAGTCAAAACTCGGCCAATTCAACTCTTCATCTAGTGTCTCTCCCTGAAGAGAAGAAGTGGATGTCGAAGAAGGATAAAACGGTTCGGATTCCAGAAAGGTGACATCCATAGTCAAATAGGTACGCTTGGTAGCAGGATCATAGCAGCAGTAGCCTTTTTTGATGCGTAGTATAGCTCATGAAGAGGCACCGAAGGGTACATGGGTCAAGTTTGGTGCGCTGGTTCTTAGGGAGATGTACATACGCCACACACCCAAATATGCGAGGAGGGAGCATTAGGGTCGTAGGTAGAGAGACCGCGGCTGACAGAGACTGTAATGGGGTCTTAAAATTTAATATTTTGGAAGGAAGACGATTGATTAAATGTACGGCAGTGGTAATAGCATCGGGCCAATGTCGTGTGGGAATATGAGCGCTTAGAAGGAGAGTCCGAGTAATCTCAAGAATATGCTGATTCTTCCGTCTAGCGACTCCATTTTGCTGAGGGGTCTGAGGACATGAGGTCTCGTGATTAAGAGCATGTTGTTGAAAATAGGAATGAAAGTAGTGATTAACATATTCACCACCATTGTCAGAGCGGAGAATTCGAATCTGAGCGAAAAACTGGGTCTGAACCATAACATGAAATGACTGAAAGATACGAAACACTTCATCCTTATGTTTCATCAAATATAGCCAGGTCATTCGGGTGCAATCATCAACAAATATCACGAACCACCTTACACCAGATATAGTAGATAAATGAGAGGGTCCCCATACATCAGAATGAATTAAAACAAAAGGTGTATCACTTTTATTCATACTTATTGAATAAATAACACAATGACTTTTGGCTAAAATACAAATATCACAGTGAAATTCAGAAGTCTCTACATTAGAGAATAAATTAGGAAATAAATGCTGTAAATACCCACATTACGGCTGTCCCAAACGACAATGCCACCACCAAATCTTTCGAGCCTTGGAACCAAGTGTAGAAGACACGTGATGCGCATGACCCAAACTGAAATCTTCCATGTAGTATAATCCCCCCTCTTAGTACCACGCTAAATTATCTCATTGGTGAGAATATTCTGAATAAGACAAAAATTGAAAAACATTAGCACCACACAATTTAGATCTGTAGTAACTTGGCTAATAGATAATAATTTGTGAGATAAAGAGGGAACAAGCAGAGTGTTGGGTAAATAAAGAGAATGTGATAGGGTTACAGATCCGGCTCCTGTGATAGGTGAGGTCACTCCATTAGTATTCGCAATACTGGTGCGTCTTGGAGGTGAGTGATGAGAGAAATCTGTGGGATCAAACGTCATATGATCCGTGGCCTTAGAGTCGAGGAGCCAACACTACTATCCATATCATGGAGACGACTAAGTAAGGCATGAAAAATGTTACCTGGATCCGCAAGAGAGAAGTCCGATTTATGCGAGGCAGTGGGCAGGATGAGAGAGAGATAAGGTTTAGCTGCTGCCACAACAGCCTTTCCCGTGCCTTCAGTCGTACCGTCTCGTTTTTTCTAGCTTGAAGCTCGTGCCACCAATCGGGGTACCCATGCAATTGGAAGTAGTTTTCATATGTATGCTTTGCATTGCCACAATGAGAACATTTGAGACCATCAGATGAGGTACGGGTTTTAAAGGAAGATTTCTCAGTATGCTGAGAAGCCGATCCAGACAGTCCAAGCTTTAGGCCTTTCGAAGCAAGCACCGCCCTTGTAGGTGGTTCATGGTTGCCAGCATTCATCACCACTTAACGAAGAGCCTCCCTGCGGACATGGGTATACGCTTGCTCCACGATGGAAAATGGGTGCATCTGTAACACGTCGCTGTGAATATTGTCCAACCTGTCATCAAGACCATCCAAGAATACATAAACCCGATCTTCTTGAAGAAGATTATTATAACGTTCAATATCGGCAGGGCACTCCATCGGATTGGGACGTTGAAAATCAATCTCACGCTAGAGGCCTTGCAAATCGATGTAGTATTTTTTCAAGGAGCCATCTGCTTGGCAGAGACATGAGACGTGCCGCTGGAGATCATAGACTTGAGAGGTATTACCACCATCAAAATAGGTGGTAGCAATTGAATCTCAAACCATTTTAGCCATGAAAAATCGAATGAAATTGCCGCTTGACGCCAGATCCATGAAGTTAATCAGCCATCCTTTGACAATGATGTTGTCAGTACGCCATTTGCGGAAGGATAGATCGGTCGGAGATGGTTGAGGTAACTCGCCATTGATGTAGCTCAACTTGTCTTTGCCGAAGATGTATATCTCGACAACTTGGGACCATAAAGCATAGTTGGAACCATCCAACTTGATGCCGATCGGGACAGCTGCAGGTTCAGAAAGCACGGTCGGGGCTTGAGCTTTGGACAGAACTTCGGCCATTTTTGTGGTGAATATTTTAGAGATGAGCGTATTACGGTCGATGGAAGGGTCACCGTACTTCGTCAGGGTTTCAGTGTCTCCCATATGTGAAGGTGGCGGTAGAAAGAGGCTATGAACAAGGGTTAGACGTAACCAAGAGCAAAAAATTGACTAGCTTTAATACCATGTTAGATTTTCTATTATCATATTTATTTCATACTTTCTTTACAGAGATATTATACATATATATAGGGAGATTAGCAACTTTATTTTTGGATATACATAGATATTGTACAATCACGAATATAATTTTTCTGATTTTCACTTAATTGACAACTCATTGAGTGATTTGACAACTCACACCAACAAGGTCAGCCCTAATTCAGTCCACTTGGACTTAATGCCCAGCTGTTGATGCGATTATCTGGTTCGTCCTCCTAGACCCTTGTATGCCTGCACCGAAAGAAAACAAAGGAGACCCTGGCTCGAGCAGGGACCCTCCGATGCCAAAGTCAGGCCTGGACTCGGGGTCTCAAAGTATTGGAAGGTTTTTAGGAGGGATTTGTTTCGTACCTCTCAAGGTGACAAGGGTCCTCCTTTTATAGCGGGGTCCTCCCGATATTGAGCGCGGGATCTTCTCGGTCCTCCCGATATTGAGCGCGGATCTTCTCCCGGTATCACGGAGATAGGATCGTGCCCATCTTGAGCCATCATCCGATCCCGTGAGCTTCGGGGTCGGAGATCTTATCCCAAGATATCCGGGATGAGATCTGACCTAGCGACGGTCGGTCTTGCAAGGCGGTCCGCCCGACACATGCCCAGAACGCTGATAAGTCGTTCGAACCGACTCAACCATTGTCTCGGTTTAGCGAACCATGCCTCGGATTTGACGCATCCTTCGGCGACCCGAGGTATCAAGTCCAGAGGCATTAAGTCCGAGTCTTCGGACTTGTATTTTTGCCCCCAACAGTAAGCCCCCTTACTCCGTGTGTTTCATATGACACTGAGGAGTAGCGAGTTTGGAGTCGGTTCGTAACTCAGTCGGAGATGAGTCGTGATCATTAAATGCATTCCATGAGGCTTTTGATGGGGGACGGTTCAGCTCCTATGCACCGTCGGCCGTCAAATCACACATCCCGCCAATGAGGATTGGACACGTAGCGAAGGTATTATTATTGCCAGTTGACGTGCGCCACGTGTCGAGCGAGGGAATCGATGCAGGCGTCGAATCATTTCCTCATTAATTGTCTCCGCCGTATGGCGACCTTATATAACGTCAGGGGCCCCGCACTTTAAACTTTTACTGCTCTTGCCATTCCCGCTCCGCATTTTCTTTAGGGTTTACATAGCCTTTCGTCTCCTTCCTTTTCTTTTTCTTTACCGTCGGTGCCTCTTTCCGCCATCTCCGTTTTCCTTTCTCCCTCAGGTGAGTTTCTCCTTCCTCTTTATTTGGTAATAATGGCGGATAGGAGTTCTCAAAGTCCCAGGGGAGCTTCCAGAGACGAAGGCGAAGCGCAACGTTTTTGGAACGTTGCGGAATCGCCTTCCTTCCTGACGGAGATAGCAGTGGACGCCAACGCTGCTTGTCTACCGGAGAGAGTCACCGAAGCTCCGGCGGAGCGCCCAGCTTCCGTCGTTCCTTCTCGGGGCGGGTCGTCTCTATTAACCCGCCCGGGAAGGCCTAACTTGCCAAGGGATATGGAGGAGGATGAGGAGGAAGAAGATGAAGTTTTAATCGCCGAAGGAACCCCTGATCTTGCTCCTGTTAGTGAGTCGGCGCAGGCCGAATCTGAAGAAGAAGGATCGGGGGAAGATTTAAGCGGTCCGGTTCCCTCAGTCTTGACTGAGACGGACTTGGACAGAATCCGAGTCGGATACCATATTCCCGAGTCGGTCATCACCTATCTTCCCCGTCCGAATGACTTACCGGACCACCCTCCTGCCGGGGCAGTCGCGATTTACCAGGTGTCGATGCAATGCGGCTTGCGTCTGCCCCTTCAGACCATCGTTCGGGGAGTTTTATCTCGCATACAGATTGGCCCGGGGCAGATAGTCCCGAATGGGTGGAGGAACTTACTCGGATGTGCGGTGTTGTGGTGAGATGGAACGACCACCACTTACGATCGGCGAATTTCTCCACTGTATCAAGTGCGGTAAATCCGAACTACCCGCCTACGTCTTGCTTGGCGAGGCGGAGGCGGTTCCATAACCGACCCTCCCACTTCCAACAAACATGGAGAGCGTTGGTTTTGGGCATGTGGTCGTGGGAGACGGATGAGTCCGGTCCCACGAGGCTCGTGTCCCTCGGACTTTCCAAAGAGCAGGTGACTTGGATCTTTCTCTTTTTTTTTTTTTTTTTTTTTTTTATAATACCGTGACGAACTTATGTTTGCGAGATATTCGAAGAAGAAGCCGGCTCGGCACCGCCTCGGCTCGGATCAAAGAGTTGAAGTCGTTGGATCCGGGGCGGTCTTGGAAGGTGCTTCTACAGCAGGAGCGCCTTCACCTTGCAGGTCTGGACTCGGAAGTTACAGGTAATTAAGAACGAATCTTGAATTTTCCAAATTTCCACCGACTTACTTCGCCTTACTCTCCCCCTTTTTTTTGTTTTTTTGATCTGCCCGAAGCTCGTCCCAACCTAAGGATTGTCCCCGAACCGAGATGACTGGAGCTCGTCCCGCCCTTAGGCCAATTCACGAAGTTGAAGGCTCCTCCGCGGTCGGTTTTTTAGAGCCTCGGCCACCGAAGAGGCAAAGGGTGCCGCGGAAGGAGAAAGAGCCGGCGAGTTCTTCCGCCCCTTCCGTCGTCGTGATTCCCGACCCGGACGAAAGGGCGGAAGAGCAGCGGCGTTGCGCCGGATCCTCGGCGGCACGACTCGCGACGCGTTGAGAGCGGTGCGAGTCGGGAAGAAGAGACCGGGGCCGCGACCTCAAGGGGGGAGGAAGAGACGAGGACGGCGTCCTCCCGAGGGGAAGAGACGAACCAGGAGGGGCCGTCAATCCTGCAGCAAGTGGTGTAGGGGATGGTTCCTTGGGCCCTGGCCCATGGGTGTGAAAGAGAGTTCGTGAAACTCTACAACGCCCCGTCGTCGCAGACCGTCGGCCACGCTCGGATGCTTTTTTAACTCGCTCCTTGCTTAATCAAGGCCAACAAGGAGCTATCCTCAACTCATCGGCCGCGAGGCTCTTGCTGAGGCCGAGATCCGTCGGCGTCCCGACAGCGAGGCGTCCCTTGCTCGGAAAGGCGCCAAACGCGAGGCGAGGCGGCTTCTTCGAAGGGCCCTGGACGGCGAAGCGAGGTCGCTCGGCGGTTCGACTCTCCAAAGCCGAAGAGGAGAATCGGCGAGTTCTAGAATCCATGCTTCGTGCGCGGATGACTTAGCTCGGGCTAAGCTTGAGGCGGCGAGGCAAGCAGGCCGAGGAGAAGACTCGGGAGGCCGAGACGGCTAGGGACCAGCCGTCCAAGCATTCCTTGAGTCGGCGGAGTTTGAGACGAGAGGGATCGCTTGTTCCAGAGCGGATATCTGGAATGCGTCAAGGATATAAAGAAGTCTTTTCCTGACCTTGACATTTCAGAAATCGAAGGAGGGGCAGCCTCAGAGTCCGAGAATCCGGACGCCGCCGCTGAAGACACAACTGCCGGGGACGGGGCCGACTCATGAAGACTTTGATTTTTTATATGTATATATATATATATTTTTTGCTCCGATGTATTCGGTTGCTTTTGTACTTACACATATTCAGACGAATGAAAAAGAAAAGCATGTCTTTATTCATTTGACTCGGCTTTACTCTTCCTCAAGGTCTTTAAACATCAAATAGCAAGCTAAGGATAGTAGACCTTGAGGTGTTCGGCTCCATGGATGAGGCAATGACGTCCGTTTAGGTCTTCTAGCCGATATGTTCCTGGTCTATGCTCGAGACGATATAGGGTCCTTCCCAATTGGGTCCCGTGTACCCGACCCAAACTCCTTAGTGTTGGAGAACACTTTCCAGAAGAACCATATCTCCCCTTCGAATCTTCTAATCTTAACTCGGGTATTGTAGAACCGAGTCACTTGTCGTTGTCGAGCCTCCGTGCGCAGCCTCGCCCTTTCCCTTTGTTCGTCCAGAAGGTCGAGTCCGAGTGCAAGGAGTTCTTCATTCTCTTCTGCATTGAATAAGGTGATTCGAGCCGAAGGTAATCCGATTTCGACGGGAGTGACTGCTTCTGAGCCGTAAGCGAGTGAAAACGGAGTTTCTCCTGTGGCCGTTCGGGTTGTAGTTCGGTAAGCCCAAAGAATTTTCGGGAGCTCTTCAGCCCATGCTCCTTTGGCCCGGCCAAGCTTGGTTCGAAGATGTTGCTTGATAATCTTGTTAACCGCCTCAACTTGTCCGTTGGTTTTAGGGTGATGAGGTGAAGAATAAACGTTTCTGATTCCGAGGTTCTCGCACATCTCGCGAAAGCTCCTATTATCAAATTGCCTTCCATTGTCTGTAATAATGGTACGGGTACCCCGAACGGCAGATAATGTTTTTCCATACAAACTCGGTGATCTTCTGCTCGTATAATTTAGCTAATGGTTCCGCCTCGGCCCACTTCGTAAAATAGTCCACTGCTACCACAGCAAACTTGGTCTGTCCTTTTCCCATAGGGAGCGGTCCTATGAGGTCGATGCCCCATTGTGCGAAAGGCCAGGGACCAGTCATCGGTGTCAGTGCCTCGGGTGCTTGCCTCGGAATTGCCGCAAACCGTTGGCATCTGTCGCATTTTTGAACGAGCTCACGAGCGTCGTGTTGGATAGTGGGCCGGGTTGTATCCCTGTCGTAAGACCTTGTAGGCGAGGGATCGCCCTCATGGTTTCCATAGATTCCTTCATGAATTTCCCGTAACACATAGTTTGCCTCACTGGGTTTGAGCACAGCAACGGGGCGTAGTATCCTTTCTTATAAAGGGTCCCGTTGAGTATGGTGTAACGAAGGCTCGGATCTTAATTCGTCGAGCCTCGTCGCGCCTCTGGCAACTTTCCTTCGTCGAGGAATTGGCGGATTGGATCAATCCGAGGATGGTTCCGAGTCGATTGTATTGACGGCCTCGCTAATTGGTTCAGTCTATACTTGGTTTATCGACGTATTCGACAGGGACGGACATGGGTATATCGTCTTCTTCGGCCGAGGCGAGCTTTGCTAGCAAATCGGCTTTGCTGTTTTCCGCACGAGGTATCCGAGTTACACGACAGAATTGAAATCTGTTGATAAGTTCTTTCGCGTTCTCCATGTAAGCTCTTAGACGGTCTTTCCGTGTTTGGTATACACCGGTAACTTGGTTAACAACCAACTGAGAGTCGCTGAAAACGCTTAGGTGCGTGACCTCCATGCTAGCGGCGAGTCGGAGGCCGAGTAGCAACGCTTCATATGCCGCCGTATTGTTCGACGCTTGAAATCCAAGTCGTAAGGCATCCTGTATATAGGTGTTATCGGGGGTGTCCAGCAACCCACTGGCCTTCGAGTTGGAAGAACCGTCGACATACGATTCCATGGAATAGGGCAAGGGAAGCGGTCGAGGTCGGAGCTGCACGAGTATCGGTGTATCATTTCTTGAAAGAGAAGTTAAGACGTTTCCTCGGCGATAAAATCAGCTACGGCTTGCCCTTTGATTCCTGCCTTTGGTCGATATTGAATATCAAACTCACTCTTCGATAGCCCATTTGGTGAGTCGGTAGGAAGCTTTTTGCGGTACCTGGCGAAGCGGAAGGTTGGTCATTACAATGATGGTGTGGGCATGGAAAGACGGCCTAAGTCGGCGAGAGGAAGTTATTAAAGCCAAGGCCACTTTTTCCAAGCTTGGGTATCTCGTTTCTGCTGGCGATAACGCTTTGCTGACGTAATAAACCGGCAGTTGCTTTCTCGTATCAAAGCCGAGCTGACCGCTGCCTCGGATACAGCTAGATAGAGGAGCAACGACGCCCCCGGTTCAGGTTTTGATAAGAGAGGTGCAGAACCGAGACATAATTTTAATTGCTGGAATGCCGCTTCACATTCTTCCGTCCAACCCATCGCTTGTCTTCCTTTCAATTGTTTGAAGAAGGGGAGACACTTATCCGTTGCTCTGGACAGGAACCGATTGAGTGTTGCGACTCGTCCGGCCAATCTTTGGACGTCCTTAATGGTTTTGGGGGATTCCATATCAATCAGAGCCTTTATCTTCTCAGGGTTGCCTCTATTCCTCGCTGACTGACTAAGAAACCGAGAAATTTTCCGGAGCCTACTCCAAAAGCACATTTACTTGGATTTAGCTTCATCCGGAACTTCCGCAGGATTAGAAACATTTCTTCCAAATCATTCACATGATCCGCCGCGTGTATGCTCTTGACAAGCATGTCGTCGATGTATACTTCCATGGTTCGGCCTATAAGTCGAGCAAAGATTTTGTTAACTAACCTTTGATAAGTTGCACCGGCATTTTAGACAAATGGCATCACTCGGTAACAATAAAGGCCTTTGTCGGTGACAAAGGTAGTTTTTGATTTATCTGTTTGATGCATTACAATTTGATTATATCCCGAATAAGCATCCATGAAGCTAAGGAGCTCATGTCCAGCTGTACTATCTACTAGCTGGTCTATCCTCGGAAGCGGAAAGCTATCTTTGGGGCAGGCTTTATTCAAGTCGGTATAATCAATACAGACTCGCCACTTCCCGTTGGACTTCTTTACAAGCACGACATTCGCGACCCACTCTGGATAGTGTATTTCTTCTATGAAACTAGCTTGGAGTAGTTTGTTGACTTCTTTCTCGATGATGGCGTATCGTTCAGGGCCGTCGCGTCTGTCGGATCGGTCGATATGACGGATCGACGTTAAGTCGGTGAGTCACCACGGAGGGGTCGATCCCTTGCATATCTTCATGATTCCAAGCGAATACGTCGGCGTACTTTCGGAGCAGGGCGATCAGCTTTTCTCTCAAAGGGGAATGCAGAGATGAGCCAATTCGCACTGTTGGATCCATCTGTCTCGACCAAGGGGACCGAGACAAGATCCTCGACCGGCTGTCCTCGTTCATAATTCTCGCCCGAGGGTCCAACGATTCGATTGTTAATATGTTGGTCGGATTCTTGTCGGCGGCTCCTTTTACGGCTATCATGTAACATCGCCTCGCGTCTTGTTGGTCTCCTTTAACAATTCCGACTCCTGACTCGGTCGGAAATTTCATTGTAAGATGGTATGTGGATACCACGGCCTGGAGGAGACTCAATGAAGGTCGGCCGAGTATCGCGTTGTATCCGAGGGTTGATCGACGACCAGGAAGTCAACCATCATCGTCGTCTGATGTGGTGCCAGCAGTGAGCGGTAATGAGACAGTCCCCTGGGCAATACTTGTCCTCCGGAAAAACCGATCAATGGGGTCCGAACCGGGCGTAACGGATCGTTCGATCCCCATTTTGTCGAACGCTGAGTAAATAACACGTCTGCAGATGACCACGTATCGAAGTATCCGAAACACTTTTCGGTTAGCGATCGCCAAAGACGATCAGCGCATCATCGTGGGGGTGATGGATACCTCGGGCGTCTTCTTGTGAACGATATGCAATACCTTTCTCTTTTCTTTTCCTTTGATGGCCGATCTCTAATCATGAGCTCGGAATGAGGCTGACTGAGTTTACGTGCGTGATTCCTTCGCACGTTGTTTGAGTAGACCCCACATTGTGGACCGCCGATAATCGTCCGGATTTCTTCCATAGGTTGACTCTCGGTCGGGCGCGCCTCGGATGCCCCAGCTTTGACCATATGTTCTCTGAGTCGGCAGTCTTTTATGAGTCGTTCGATTTCTTCTTTTAAGTGACGGCAATCACTTGTGTTATGCCCGTGATCGCGGTGATAATGGCAGTACTTATCCTTATCCCGCCGATTAGGATTACTCCTGAGCTTACTGGGCTAACAAAGCCTTCGTTTTTTATTTCCATCAATACCTCTTCCCGAGTCTTATTCAGGGGAGTATATGTGGAAAATTTTCGATCCGGCCGTTTTCCAGACCTTCGCTCGTCACGTGCTTGATCCTCTTTGCGTTTCCTTCCCCCGGTCGGCCTTTTTTGCCGACTCTTTGGCCGAGGTTGTAGTTTCACGCAGGATTCGTGCTTCCTCGGCGTTGGCATAGTTCTAGGACCGCGCCCTAAACTCTGCGAGTATCGGGCGGAGTTTTGTCTAGAGATGCCAGAATAGCTTATCCCTAACTCCTTGCATGAGTGCATTGAGGCCGTTTCTTCCGAATGTTTCGAACTTGAAGGGATTCGAAATTAAAACGCTTGATGTAATCTTTCAATAGCTCTCCCTGCTTCTGGACTAGGTTATTCAGATGTGCAGGGGGCTTTAATTTTTTCTTTCCGCCGATGAAGTTGGTGAGGAAGGCGTCGCTCAGCTCAACGAATGAACTGATGGACTTTGGCTTCAGCTGTTTGAACCACAGTCGAGCTACATCAGTCAATGTAAGAGAAAAGGCCCGACACATTACTGCATCCGAGGCATCATGGAGTTCCATATAGGTTCTGAAGCACTCAATATGCTCGATCGGGTCAGTCTTGCCGGTGAAAGGAGCGATTTGAGGTAATCGAAACCTCTCGGGCAATCGGGCTTTCAATACCGAGTCCACAAAGGGGGATGCTTTCGCTTCGGACCCGGTTGAATATACGTTCCGGCCGTGCTTTATGTCCGCCATCTCTTCCCGCACTTCTTTTTTGAAATTTTGAATGTCGGCTTTCCAAGGTTCGCTGCTTTCTGCCGTGCCTTCCATGGAAGGGCGATTGCGCCTTCTTCGCTCTATTTCGTGCCGAAGATCAGTCGGGGGGAGGGAGGCGTTGGCTGATTGCGCTGGAGATGGTTCCGACCCGCCTTGAGGTTGGCTTGGCCGGAAAGATGCGGCGCCGAAGGTTGAGGATCAACCGCCGTTGTCGGTACGTGCGCTGTCTCCCCTTGAAGATGCGGGAGTGGCTGCATTTGCTTCTGAACATTCGTTCAAGCATCTGCTTCATCGTATTCATATCAGAGCGGATTTTCTGAACCTCCTTGTCCAACCGCCCATCGTCGCGACCCGTTGATTGTTGCTTCGGTCGCCCCTCGTCGGCGGTTGTTAGGTGGGTTATGGGCTGCGATTGGGCCCGGTGGCCCTGTAATCGCGTTCTCATTCAAATCTTCTTCCGGGACGTCCTTCTAGTCATCACCATTGGACTCAATATAGAGATACGAGATGGCTTTTGCACGTTCCCACAGGCGGCGCCAAACTGTTGATGCGATTATCCGGTTCGTCCTCCTAGACCCTTGTATGCCGCACCGAAAGAAAACAAAGGAGACCCTGGCTCGAGCAGGGGACCCTCCGATGCCAAAGTCAGGGCTCGGGGTCTCAAAGTATTGGAAGGTTTTTAGGAGGGATTTGTTTCGTACCTCTCAAGGTGACAAGGGTCCTCCTTTTATAGCTGCTGGGGTCCTCCTGATATTGAGCGCGGGATCTTCTCGGGTATCACGGAGATAGGATCGTGCCCATCTTGAGCCATTATCCGATCCCGTCGGGGTCGGAGATCTTATCCCAAGATATCCGGGATGAGGCTACGGTCGGTCTTGCAAGGCGGTCCGCCCGACACATGCCCGGACCGCTGATAAGTCGTTCGAACCGACTCAACCATTGTCTCGGTTTAGCGAACCATGCCTCGGATTTGACGCATCCTTCGGCGACCCGAGGTATCAAGTCCGAGTCCCGAAGCATTAAGTCCGAGTCTTCGGACTTGTATTTTTGCCCCCAACACCCAGCTCTAGCCACCTTAGTTACAAATGAAGTTGACTTTTGGTGCACAGGACAGTAGATGGGTTGGTTGGCACTCACGCATCACAGTCGCATCAAACAGCTGCATGGATACATTGGAACGTGTACGATTGTTCTTCCTTTCTGCAATTCACTTCCTCTCTCTCCACGCGCCTATCATACCCACCGGTTTAGAACCTAGATTAAGAGAAATGCAAGACATCTCTGTCCATTGGATGGTGACATGGTTTTTGGGTGGGCCCTATTTCTCATGTTTTTATCTCCAAACAACTCTCACTGTCTCTCTCAGCCAACACGTTGACATGTTACATGTGTGAACAAAGGGGGTAATTATCACACGTGTGCCAGAGTTATTATGCCCTCGGCCTCACTGGGCTGGGCCATATATAGGATAGGCCATGTGCATTTCCTCTTACTGATATGCACTTTTCTCGTACACAATTCATCAGCTGGATGCCTGGTTTTGGAGAGTCATGGAATGTTCGCCATGGTTATAACCAATGATAATGGTCCGGATTTTGCACGTGTGCACAATGTTGGCATGTGTGGCACGATAGCCACTTTTACAGCTAACTGCAAGACGTGATCCGATCCCTTTCCACGCGTCACACACCCGCCGGTTACCAGCAACGAAGAGGCACATTTCTCGTGATTCCAAGCTCTGTGGGCCCCACCTCAACGTCTGCATGGCATCATTTTACCCGCCTTATGTCATGAATAGACTTTGCCCCGCTAACATGAAGTTCCTGTTGGCAGAATCTATGTGGGGCCCACTGCAGTGTCGATTGGAAATCTACTCCGTCCGTCGGTTTTACAAGCTAAAAATAGGATGGAAACCTAAAAATTAGGTAGATCCAAAATCCAGGTGGATCACACTACACGACATTGGGGATTGGATAGCCACCATTGAAACCTTCGTGGGGACGTAAAAGTCTTGGATCCTCCTTGTGAACGGTTTGGTTGGCAGACAAACCTAATGGTGGTTTCTAGGAAAGTTTCAATGATGAGCATTTTCTATTAATGGGCTTACTTGAATTTTGGATCTACCTAATATTTTGTTTCTTGCACTATTATTAACTTGCAAAAATTGTGGAGTGAAATTCTCAATGACATCAAAGTGGGCCCACTAGCTTCCTGTCCTAGGAAATGAAAACACCTCACAACCCTTCCTAGGTCCACCATGATTCTTATATGTCATCAAAAATGTTTATAAGGTGATTTCCACATGGATGAAGGAAAAAATAACAGTCATCACAACTTATCTAGTCTTTTAGAAGATTTGAATGGTGGGCATTTAATTCTCACCGTTTCTTATGGTGTGAGCTATTGAATCTTGAATTTACCTCATTTTTGGCTACGTACTAATATGATCCGGCCAAAAATGCTAAAGGGAGTGGATTTCACATAAACATTCCTATAGGTCCCACCTAGCCTAGGGTCTCGATTACCTAAAATTAGTTCTAGTGAACCGGAAACGGATTGACTACTCGCCCGGATTGCGTGCTGAGTTACTTGGTACGCTTGAGTAAACACCGTGGGGGCTCGCAATGATTTATATATTCCATCAACTCCTGACATCCATTTTAATAGATAATTTTAAGGCTTAAGCCCATAAATGAAGTATATCCAATCCAAAGCTCAAGTGAGCCACACCACATCCACATAAGTTTTGGATCAATCTGATATTTATGTTTTCCTTTCAGTCATATCTTTGTGATCTTATGAGCAGGTTGGATGACAAATAAACATCACTGTAGACCCTAAAAAGGTTTTAACTGTGGAAATTATTATTCCCAATGTTTCTTGTTCTATGATCCACTTGAGTATTGAAAATGATTCAATTTTGGTCTCAACCATAAATGGATGAGCCGCGTGGTAGGCCACATCCATTCATAATGGGCTGAACAGAGTTTACTCATAATGATAGATGCTTAGTCAGTACGCAATTCGATTTCCCGATGGCTTGGTGGACGGTGATCTGTGGGCCCACCATGATGTATGTGTTTCATCCATTCTGTTCATCATTTTTACTTATCATTTTAGGGCTTGATAGCAAAAATGAGAGGGGTATAAATATCAGGTTGACCACACCACAGGAAAACAATCGTGATTGGATATCCACCATTAAAATCCTCCTAAGGCCCACTTTACTGTTTATTTGACATCCAATCTGTTGATTCGGTCATAAAGGCCCAGCTGAAGGGAAAAAAAATAAATCAGCTCGATTGAAAACTTTTATGGCCCTCAAAAGGTTTTTAATGGTCATCGATCATTCAACACTGTTTCCTGTAATGTGGTCCACTTGAGATTGGGATATACGTCAGTTTTGGTCTCAATCATAAAATGATCAGAAAAAAAATATATGGATGGCATAGATGAAACACATACATTATGGTGGAGCCCACATATCACCGACCACCAGCCATTTGCCGGTGGCAGGGGAGTAGCCAATCCGTTTCCTAGTGAACCCGAAGGAAAATCTATGATACTTGTGTAGGGTATGATGGTTTATGCTCATGCACTCAAAATCGTACATGTTGTATGCAAATAACTCTATTTAAAACTGTAAAAATAACTAAGTCTTTAAGTGGCTCATATACAAACCATACTGAATTTATGCCCACTTTGGCTGATAGGTGGACAAGTAATGGATGGATGAAAATAAAAATGACCAACATTTCAAATTAAACAAACAAATGCTCATTAATGAGTGGCTCTGATCACTCCAACAACCGGATTTCCCGTTGACACATCTCCAAGGTGTCCCTTGGATGATCAAAAGAGCTATATGCACGCTATGTCTACAATTATTGTGTACATGCATGTGAACTATCACACAGCCAGAGTAGGCAGTGGCGGGAGCGGATTGGCTGGTGTACCACACACCACCGACTTGGCTGGTGTGTGTACGTGCGAAGACGAGCTCCGGGCTGCACCAACCGTTTAAAGGAGATCAAAGTTACAGGAGCACCACATTGATGCATTTATTATATCCACACTGGTCATTCATTTCGTGAGATTATTTTAGAGAAGTAGTTCAAAAATAAGTTATAGACAAAGCTCAAGTGGACCACACTACAAATAGCAATAAAGACTATGATTTTCACAATTAAAACATTTGTATGGCCCACCATAATATTTATTTTTCATTCAATTTGTTTATAAGGTCACACAAACCTTGATGAAAAGGAAGAAAAAATATCATATTGATCCAAAACTTTTAGTACCCTGAAAGGGTTTCACTGGCAGATGCTCCTTTCTCCGCTGCTTTTTGCAGTATGGTCCACTTGCTCTTTAGATTTGAATTATTTTTTTGGCTCAAGCTTTACAAGCTTTCAAAATGGACGGATGGTTTGGATATAAAACATACCTCGCAGTGGACCTACAGAACTTGGTGACGTCAACACACCAGCAAGTCAGTGGTTTGTGATACACCAGCGAATCCTCTTCCGGCATTGGGATGGCAACCAGGAAATCGGACTGCGTTCTGAGTTACTCATAACGCTCTTAGCTTACTGAGTAAACTCAGTTGGGTCCACCTTAAATGTATGTGGTCTATCCACACCGTCCATCCGTTTTATCTAATTTAAGTAGTTGAGCCCTATCCAAAGATCAAGTGGATCATACCACTGGAAACAGTAGGGATAATGATTCCAACTGTTGAAAAATTTCTAGGCCCCTCAGCAACGTTTATTTGTCATCCAACCTGTTCATGAGATCATAAAGAGATGGATGAAGGGAAAACAAAAATATAAGCTTGATCCAAAACTTCTGTGACCCTCAAGAAATTTTCAACTATAGACATACAATTCAACTATTTCCTGTGGTGTGGTCCATTTGAACATTGAATATGTCTTAATTTTGGGCTTACTCCGTGAAATTATCTGTTAAAATGGATAGATGGAAAGGATAAAGTATATAAATCATAGTGGACTTCAAAGAGTTTACCCAGTTCGCTAAGCTTAGTGAGCTACTACGCAATCCGCTTCCGGTTATAATGCTTATATTATAGCCAGATCGTTAACCATACGTGACAAACGACCATACACATGTACGTGTGTTTCCCACACCTTGAATGCATGTATTTTTATGGTATGTAAATCATCAGTGACCATGCATTCATGTCATGTCAGAAAATCATCAAACATATATGGCACCTGACCAGGCATAACTTTCGCCACTCTGCATTTATGTGTATATACATGTGATCGGGCACTGGCATTGTTTACACATCCACGTGAAGATGTCAAAGCGTGCATGCAATCCATGCATGCATGTGAATATATTACACACGTGTTCATGAGTGCAAGAGTATATCCATCGTGCAACTATACTTGAAAACTTTATTACTCGGATAAAACGTGATGCTTCATAAACATGCACTTAGGAATTAGACAAGCCACCCACTCACAAAATCAGGGAAATCATGGGCCGCAAGTTTAGATAACGGTCATAATCTAGGTTTGTCTGTATAGCTGGAATTTGCATAAAAAGACAACATTTATGTTTGATCCATGTTTGGTGGGACTTTTCATACTTGTCAAATGATAAAAAGAATTACAAATTACTTTTTAGGTTTTCTAATTATTATAGTAATTTTCTGTAAATAATAGGATGTTGACGTTGGTAGCTATGCTAATGGTATTCGATTTCAAAAATCATGGACTACACAAAAATTGTGGTGCTCACCATGATGCATGTCTTATCTACACTGTTCATCAATTCAATTAGCTCATTTTGGAGAAAAAGCCAAAAAAAAGAGATAGACCCAAAGCTCATATGAACCACAATTTAAAAAATAGTGGTAATTGAATGCCGGTGGTTGAAAACTTCTTAGGGTTCATGGAAGTTTTGGGTCAAGTTGACAGTAGTGATTTAACTTTATAAACATTTGTTTAACCTTGTGAACATGTTGGATGATAGATAAGCATTATTGTCAGCCCTAGGAAAGTTATAGCTTTCAATGATAGAAGTCATTACTCCCACTGTCTTGGGGGCATAGTACACTTAAGTTTTGAATCTGCCTCATTTTTTAGCCCATGCCAGTGAGACATGTACAACGTGGATAAAAAAAACATAAATAATGGTGGCCCCACAATTTTTGGGTACCTTTTCAACACACATGATTCCAATACACAGCCTCACATGAACGATTACTCCCGTTTTCTAGGCTAAAAGTAAGTATAAACTGAATATTTTAACTTTTAAATAATTTCTAGGTTAAATTCTTGAAAAATAAATAAATATTATTGAATAGTATCGTTCAAATCAAATTCAGCACTAATATTACATGATTTTTAATATCTCAGCTATATTTGTTGCAATGGTGCCTTAAAATGAAGAGTTTAATTCAGAAAAATGCATGCCACGTGTAGAAAATTTGGCCGCATGAGTATGAACCATCACATCCATACGTTTGAGGAGCCGACGAGGTGAGACCCCCTACTCACCCAAGATGGTACGGCCCTATCTGTAGGCCCATCTTGTTGTATATATATTCTGTATCCAAGAAGCCTATCCGTTTTTTTCTTATTATTTTAGGGCAATATCTCATAAATGAAGAAGATCCAATTATCAAGTGGACTAAGTCAAGGAAAAGGGTGGTTATTGAACAACCTACCATTAAAACTTTATTAGGATGAATTTTAATATTTTTTTAGTTTTTATTTTTCATCTAATCCTTTGATAAGGGAGAAAACAAATATCAGCTTCACCCAAAACTTCCGTGGCCTAGTAATGGTTATTCTCACTTTTTTATGTGGTATGGTCAAATTGGATCTGCCTAACTTTTTTAGATAATAGCCTAAAATAATATGAAAAAATGGATGAATACCAACGCAGATACAGGGTATTTACGTCAAGGTAGGCTCATAGTAAGGGATGTACTGTCTTGGGTGGGTCCGAGGGTGGATACAAAAATATAAGCTTGATCGGAAACTTCTGTGGTCCGTAAAGAAGTTTTGAACGGTGGATGTCACTGTCGCCACTTTTTTCTATGGTGGGGTCCAATTGAACATTAGATCTATCTCATTATTTTTATCATGCCATAAAACGATCCCTCCAAATGGATGAACGGTATGGATATAACACATGCATCATGGTGGGGCCCACAGAGCTTGGTGATGTCACCTCAGTAGTAATTAGGATTAAGACCTTGTCAGTATCTTATCCGCGATCGCTTGTGGCATGATTCCGCGTTTGTTAGACGTCCCTATCGCTGGAACAATCTTAAGAATCGAATCTCCACGATTGCTTTGGGAAATCTGCTATTCAGCTCGCACGCTTGTGATCGAGTCGCTAAATTGACATTTTAGCCCTTGTGCCGACAAAAAGGAGAATAGTGGGTGCTCGCACTGGTCCATGAGGGACCGGCAACTCCTCGTTCGGCTGGACGCCGAATGTTTCAGTAGATCTCGACCGTTCAGATTGTTGAGGCCCATCGTTGATGCGAATACTAAATCTCACCCATCAAAAAATCTAATGTTTGTGTGTTCGTTTTGGACTTTTGGACATATTTTTTTTGCAACTTCCCATTTAATGGCCCAGCTATGGTTTTAAAGCAGTGATGTTTAAATTTTTATAAAGCTTAAGGGCATTCTTAGAATGGAATTAAATAGTTTGGAATTGCATTAGGTGGAATTAACAATATTATTATGGAATGATTAGACGTCTAGAAATAAATGGTATTATGACCATTCAATTTCACATTGTGATTAAATTCATATTTTGGAAAAAACACTATAATAACTTAATTATGTATTTGGTGGATCATAGCATTATAATTAATATATTAAATTTTATGGATTATATTGGCCACCATCCGTACTTAAAATTCATTTACCATGAGTAAAGGGCATATATGGATTAACTATGTGGATAAAGTACACGCATATCATCAAGAGACTCTCAAATGTAAGATACCATCAAATCTACTAAAAATCTTACCTGATTGCTTGTTGGTATAAGATGATATTTTATGATTTTCAAACACCAAATGAAATTTTGGTTGGATCAAATGCAATTCCATCGTCATCTAATCCCACATTACACACGTCATAAGTAGTGGCCATAAGAAACGATAGCCATAGAATCCTTACATTGAAATTATTTATAAGGTTAATTACAGCCCGGAAGAACGGAAGAAATCATGAATATCATCACTGAAATCTTTTATAAGGCCAACAAGATTTCATCGGTAGGTGTCCAATCATTACTGCTGGCCGTGGAGCATAGTGAACGATTTGGATGTCACTGTATAAATTTGGGGCTTGATCCAAAGCATGAGGCATGTTCAATGCTCAAATGGGCCACTCCATAGGAAACAGTTGAATTAAATGTGTACTGTTGAAAAATTCTTAGGGGTCACAAAAGTTTTGGATCAAGCTTATATTTATGTTTTCCCTTCATCCATGACTTCATGATCTTATAAACAGGTTAGATGATCAATAAACATCAATATGAGGCCTAGAAAAGTTTTAGCAGTGGAAATCATTATACCCACTGTTTCAAGTGATATGATTCACTTAATTTTTAGGTATGCTTCAAATTTGAATTCAACCCCTTAAATTATATGAAAAAATGAATGGACAATGTAAATAGACTATACATTCAAAGTAGGCCTAACTGAGTTTACTGGATACGGTAAGATCTGAATGAGTAAGAGTAACTCATATCCGATCCGAATTCCAATCCGATTTCGTGCCGGCGCAGCCTAAAGAATGCTGGCCGTGGTTGAAATCAGATTGTGCATAAACTCAGTTGGGCCCACCTTGAATGTATGTGGTCTATCTATGGTGTTCATCCATTTTTTCATCTAATTTAAGGGGTTGAACCTTAAATCGAAGCATATCCAAAGATCAAATGAATCAAACCTTAGGAAATAGTGGGGATAATAATTTCCACTGTTGAAAGCTTGTTAGGCCCCACTCTAATGTTTATTTGTCATCCAACTTATTCATAAGATTATACAGCCATGATGAATGAAAAACACAAATACTTAATCCAAAACTTCTGTCGTCCCTGAGAAATTTTCAACAATAGAAGTTCAAGTCAACAGACTCATGTGGTGTGGTCTATTTGAACATTGTACGTACTTCATTTTTGGTCTAAAGCCATAAAATTATAGTGGACCTCACAGAGTTAGGACGCCATGTATAGTGAGTTCCTACGCAATCCGCTTCCTCAGCCGCGGTTGTGGATTGACCAAGAACTGAAACTACACTGGTTGGATGATCCTAACCGTCTGAATTGGGTGCCAGCTGTCCAATTCAAAGTCAAATTTCAAATGGTTGTGATAATCCAATCGTTGCAAAATTTAAGTGATTTGCCGGCCACGATTGGCATGTTATTCGACCATCTGTAGTGACATACGTGATACCCGTGGATGGATGACTTGCTACAAATTAAGAAATTGGCTATTTCTGACATTGCCAAAAGTTAGACAACATACCTGAAAATGGAAATACTAAAATTAATTGACCAATTATCAACCATCAATGTAAACGTGTTGCAGCTGATGAGCGGGCAGGATTGTTTTGGGACCACGTACACGGTAGACGGCCTTGATGATCAGCTCAGTTCTCACACGCCTTGGCATTTTTGACCGTAGACATGTTATCCTGCTTGCTTGAGTAGACCTTTGAAGGATGGGGATTGCCTGTAACCATTGAAGTGGTCCGGTAAAAAAGCCGCACGCGTACGCATTAGACGTCGACCTGCAAGGTAAAGCAAAGATTCCGTGTGAAATGAAAATGCAGCCGAGCGGGAATTCGGTGATACCGTTACAGTGGGGTCCGCCACGACGTATGTCCTGTATATCCATGCCGGCCATTCACTTTTTTCAGCTCATTTCACGGCTGGAGTGGAGAAATAAAGCTTTCAAATCCTAGGTAGAACATGTCACAATAGACAGCGGTGATTAAATGCTTACCGCTTAGAAACTTTTCATTAGCGACAAAAGTTTATTTTTATCATGTTGATATTTTTTTAAAATTGTTTTTTAATTTATTATTATTATTATTTTAAATGATCAAGAGGTTAGAGGCAAATAAATGTTACGGTAGGCTGAAAGAAAATTTTAATGGTAAACGCTCAATCAAGACTAATTTTACCGTGTGGTCCACAAATTTAGATATGCGTTGTTTTAAGGATTATGCCATTGAATGATTTGGAAAGACGAACAACGTTGATGGACGGATATGGAACATATACATTAAAGTTGGCTTTACAGATAGGGTTCCCTGGAACCGTGGAATCTTTACTGCAGGTCTCCCTTGAGCCTGACTTGGCTGTGACCTTGATGTGGGTGCAACTCTGATAGTATGGGTACCTTGATGTATGTATTATATGTCGTGCAGTATATTTGTTTTGCCAGCTTATTCTAAGAATGCCATCACAAAAATAAAACAAATATCAGCCGAGGACCTCATCCAATACAGTGTCACTTTTACTATACGGGGCTAACGTTGATGTATGTATTATACACTAATGTCTACCATTTGTTTTGACGTATCATGTTAGAGGAGACTGAAACAGAATCCAAATCCCAAGAGTACCATACCATAGGAAATAATGAAGATTGCATGCTCTATAATTAAATGCTTCTTAAGCTAACTGTAATGTTTTCCTGATGTTTATTTTTATCTAGCCTGTTGATAAGGCCACAGAAACCAAGATGATGAGGAAAACAAATACAACCTTAATTCATGAGCCTCGATGATGAAGGGTAAATGTGGTGGCCGGCCTAAAGATGACGACCCTGATTTTTTATTTTATTTTTGGCATGCCAGGTCCATGAGCCTCGATGATGAAGGGCCAGATCTTGCACCTCGATCGCATGTGCAGCCATCTGTATCTGCAAGTGTTGTCCCTCCTCCTTGGAATGAATCGAATCAGTGCCCAGCTCAGGTTAGAATATCAGACAAATGGCCGCATGATTATCTACCTCTCATTGCCCAGTAAAACGTGGTCCACATGCCTGGCTGTTGAAAATTATAAAAAAAACATGTGTCTACACGATCACATGCGTTGGCCCTGGATTTTAAGTTCCTGTCAATTATATAAAAATGCTGACATTGATCTGGCGAAACTGATTTATCTTATTAAGATGTACATGTGGACAACCACATCATCGATCTGGACCGTCGAGTTCGCCTCGCGCGGATTACGTGGTGATCCCAACCTCCTTGACGGCAGGACTCTGTGGGGCCCACCGTGATGGATGTGTTTTATCCATGCCGTCCAAGTTTTATTAGCTCATTTTGGGCTATGAGTACAAAATTGAAGGATATCCACAGCTCAAGTGGACTATGCCACAGGAAATATTGGGAATTGAACGGCTACTGTTAAAAACTTATTGAGAACTATGGAAGTTTTGGATCAAGCTTATATTTCTGCTTTTCCTTCATCCGTGTCCGTGTGATCGTATCAACAGGTGAGATGACAAATAAACATCACTACAGGCCCTAGGAAGGTTTCAACGGTGGACTTCATTATCCTCGTGATTTCCAATGTTGTGGTCCATTTGAACATTGGATATGATTCAATTTTTGAGATCATCGCCTAAAATGAGATGAAAAAACGGATGGACAGCGTGGATAAACACCATATATCACAGTGGGGCCCACAGAATTAAGGTCACAAGGAATCGGCGTCCACCTCGCGTGGGCAACATGCGACAATGGGACCAATCCGAACAATGGCTTACAAAGAACGGCTGAAATGTTTAAAAAAAAAAAAAACAAAAGATTTTGGAGCCATCTTCAATCCACGTCGAGGCCCTTAGTTGGACGATGCGGATCAATTATCAATATGCAGGACCCAACGATAGGAGTTGTATATAATTGTGCCGTACAAATCTATTACAATATAATAATTTCGCCTTCAAAATTAGGAAAAGATCAGGTACAGTCGACAGCACCACAACCTTACCTTGTGGCAACTCCTTTTCTACCAATTTGTTAGATGGTTAGGAAATCTCACCCGTTAAAACTATCAATCGCATTATGAAGATATTTTATTCTGAAACTTAGGCTTTCAGATTCTATTTGAGACATACAAGCGAAATCAATGAATGAACGATGGCGAGAGAACAGAAGATAAAGTTTAGTAAATACATGGAACATTTCTCGCTTAATTTTCAAAGAAATTAGGTTTTCATGATGGGTCCAAGCTTTTTCACGGCTCGGATGTCCCAGATACTTCATAAGTAGGCGGGAAAAAAAACGCAATTCTAAGATTATGGTGCTGACAGCAGCACTGACCATTTCTCTCGTGGCCTTGATTCAGTGAGCGGCGGCTTACGTGTGGGTGCTGAAACGTGTTAGAGATCTGGATGCACGGAATAATTATTAGAGATCCAGTCCATTCATCAAGTATTGAGCACGGTTTTCATATTATATACCTAAGATCATGGTAAACATACTCATCTAATAAACCAATACCTACGTTGAATTTGGACCGTTGGACCTTTTTAACGAGCTTGTCATTTATTTTGCAAAGTTTGAGCTTTCTCTGAGCAGTGTAACAATATAATTTTTGATTGATGATACGATCATAGAATAACATATCTGATGAATGGCCCAGATCTATGACATGGGAGTCATACGCCCAGATCTCTGACGCGTCATCCGCCCTCTCAGATGTGGAGTCCTTCTCATATCTAAAGCTGACTTGTTTGCATCTAGCTGTAAACAACTGGACTCTTATCTAAAACCGGCTTCTTCCTATTAATGACTACTGACTTGTTTGATACGTCGGCCGAGCATGAGCGCCTGTACTCGGGCGCACAGCTACCAAAGATATGATTACAATACAATACACCAACTCATGAGAAGATTACAGCTGTTAATTAATATCTATCAATTATTAATATATATAAAAATTTTATAGTAAAATCACAAAGATTTCCAATAATAGTAGGATTCAATCATTTGAACGGTTTAGATATAAATATAGATGTATGTGTGTTCATTGTACATTTGTATGTGTATGGATGGCTGAATGCTCCAAGACCACTGGTGTTTTCTTGATTCTGAGCACAACCTGTCGTTCTCCTCATCCTCTTAACTTAGAAAAATAACTTTGATGCTCTGTGTGGATGATACACAATCACATAGAAATGACTTATAAATTATAAAAGTAACTCATGGAAAGTAAAATAAAGTTGTTCAAATTATTCTTGGATGTAAAATGGACAAAATATCGCACTCATTCGATTATTAGACCATTGGATTATTAGATATGAATTGGACGGTTGAAAATGAAAACTATAAATGGTCTTATTTGAAGCTAAAAATATTCACGAATCAAACGTTATGATTTAAATCAACATGATTTCTAACGTGTGACTTAGAGATAAGGGAGACCATGGCCTCCACAATTTAACTTGAGTTAATGTGTGCCACGTATACAATTTCTGAGAGAGCCCGTGTACGAAGCATTATACACTACTTTTTGTATCATATAACTCCTTGTCACACCCGGATAGCTCAACTGGCAGGCTGAGGGCTGGCCTTGCTATCGATCCCTAGTGGGGGTGGGTAGCTCAACCATTCCACGCGCAATCTGGCACGTCCAAACGTCCGTCCATGTGAAATATGATCCCTAAATAATTTGGGACCACTTATGAGATCTTATCCATACAGAATCTAGGCCCACCGTGGAGATGACCATACACAAAAATCAATCAGGTCCAATCATCACGCGGTTGAAACCATAAGGAAACGCAAGAAGCATTATGTGACTGTCCATTTTAAACATACACGTGTGTGCTACAAGATTTGTCAATGGAAGGGAATGATTTTGGCACGATGTGGCCCACCTAATAGACGCTGGACATCCCGAACAATTGGCTACATGAGTAGTCTGCTGTCGCACATCAGTAACGTCCGTGGCTAAAAAACAACGGGCTTCTAGAAACCCTTGGCGATGGCCCTCTCACGCCACGTGGCTGTGACCGACAAACGCAATTCTGGTGCGTGACTAGGTTCGTCCCTCTAGAAGCCTCCGGTGCCATAATCCAAAGGCGGAGAGAAGGACACCTGGCGCTGAAGGCATGGCCCACCTCGACGTGCTAAAGCTCGTGAAGAGAGCGGGTCCAACGGCACGACTTCAGAAAGTCCACAGTAACAACAGGGTGGAGAAGACAAAAACAAAAGGGGCGGGTTTGTTCAATCTCACGTGTGACGGTTAAGGAACTAGCTGTTGTTATGTTGTCATCTCTTTCCTTTTGCTAAGTCGGTCGCGGATTGGGCGGTGAACCTGCCACCACCGACTCCGTGGTGGCAGGACTATGTGGGGTCACCATGATGTATATGATTTATCCACGCCGTCCATCTGTTTTTCCAGCTCATTTTCGGCTATCAGCTCAAATTTGAAGTTTATCTTAATCTCAAATAGACCACACTATAGGAAACAGCATGGATAATAATGTCCACCGTTGAAACCTTCCTAGGGCCCACATTTATGTTTATTCTTCATCCAACCTATTCGTCGGATCGCACGGACGTGGATGAAGGGAAAACACATGCGGCCACCATGAAGTTTTCAACGTTTGGGGTACAATTTCCACTCTTTTCTGTGTTGTGGTCCACTCGAGGCTTTGGATATGCTTCAATTTTAGGTGCATAGCTTAAAATGAATTAGCAAACAAACGGATGAACGGCGTGGATAAAACACACGCATCCAGCTTAAGTCGGGACTAGAGCCGCTGGATCTGCGGTCGTGTTGCAATGATCTAAACCGTTGGCCATACCACAGTGATGGATGCGAACACTCCCATCAGAACATTTCAACCTTTGACCATTTAACTGGATCTCACAATCTCAAGAATTATTGAGACAGGAACATCAGCTATGAGGCCCAAAGCATGAACGGTTTGGATCAGCGAACATGTAAAAGATTTTACGGCCATAGCCGCGACATATAGGGTACTCATTGTTGTAAACCTCTCTATGAGAGTGCTCGAATACATCGTCGGGGCTATATCCGTTGAATATGAAGCCCTGTTTGGTGATCTAAACCGTTATCAGATTGGCCTGAACGTAGATGAAGGAAATCATTGGTCGTGATACCCAAAGCATCTTTATTATCCAAAATTTCTGATGATATGGACCGTCAACTTGAGCATTGCTTCGTGGACCATTGATTTAAAAGTACGAGTTTTTTCAATGTTGAATATTCTTGAAGTAGCCATCTTCAGTTTATATTTAGTTAGATCGACGGCTTGGATTAAGGAATAGCCCCAGATTCAATGGATAGTCCAACGCAGGTGATACATTGAGATGCATTAGAATTTTCCCGGGCATATCACGGAAATGAGCATCACTCTGCTTGGATCAGGTCCGTTATAGTATATATGAAAATTAATGGACGCGGATTTCCTGCAAAAGCCGTTAAGTAAGATGTTCCTACGAAAAATTCTGTGTGGGGCCCACCGTCATGTTCCAGAGAAATTTATTCCGTTCATCCGTTTTAAGAGATTATTTTAGGTGGATCCAAAATTAAAAGGGGACACAAGAGGAAATAATGGAGACTCAGTTAGAACCGTTGAAACATTCTTGTGCCAATAAAAGCTGTGTCATGCTAAATATTTTATCATTTTACTTCATTAATGACCTTACAAACGGTTTGGATGACAGGTAAACATATAAAAGGTGGAGCCCAAAAAGGTTAAAATGGTAGGTATTCATCAAACTACCATCTTATGTGGCCCACTTCAGTTCTAGATCCACCTCGTTTTTCGTCGCATGTAGTTAATTTCCAACAAACATGGCGGTGGGCCCCACCCAGCATCCCTGCTCAGGAACTTTCTGCTTAAAGTCTTTGGCAGGAAATCCATGTCCAAAATTAATTTGGAATAAAATTTTTGACGGCTAATATTGAAATGGATGATACAAAGGTCAACATTATCAATGAATCATGATTGTAGTAATGAGAAAATGAACGGTTCATATGATCATCCAAGATGTAAAACTGGTGGAACCCACTCTATCCAATGGTGGGGACACCGCATCCATTTCCTAATAAAATTCTTCTTTTTGTTTTTGTTTCTGTTTTAAGTAGGTAGACGTTGCTGTTATTTTACTGCGACTAGCAATAAAAAGTTAAAAAAGTCAGATACTTCTTCTTCCGTAACATTAGGAGAAAAAATTTTCACTCCCATTAAATCTGGGCCGTTCATTTGTTAGGCAAGACAATTCATATATGATAGCGCCAAAAATAAACTGCTATTATGATAGAATACGCCAAATCTACTCTAATGAATTTGGACCATTAATTTTGATCCTATAGTCGTCTATGTAAATTTTGAAAAAAAAGGTAAGATGAAATTACTCCATCCACTAGAGATTCATAATTTCATAGTTTCTACGGCTCGGATAATGTAGATTCGCGATTTCCAACTTGAATTCAGTGGACGGTGGAGATTTAACGCGAAGGAACTATTTAGATTTTAAAAAAATAAAAATAAAAATCTGCCCCCTTCTTTCCTCTCTCTTAAGAGAGGTTTTCCAGTTCAAACGAGAGATTGAGGGAGAGAACAGTCCTGATCGTTCACGCCTCTCCTTCATCATTCTCTCTTCAAACAAAACCCTAATTACTCTTCCCTTTCTTTTTAAAACCCGTAGATTAACTTTCCATCACGGAAGGAAGCCATCTCCTCGCCCGATTTCGCTCTCTCTGCTCCGATCCTTCTCTCCTCGACGGAATTTCTGCATTCTAGGTTTTGGTGTTCATTTTGCAGCTTCCAGAATGATCTAAGCCGTTAATTCCCGTAAGTCCCTCTGATCTCGAGAGATCTCGCACTTTCCTTACTTTTTTTTTTCCCGTCAATTTCACTAGATCTTGAATGGTTTGATTTCGCGTTCACCAGCGGAACGGATTCCTTTTTTGCTTCCTTTGATCTCCCTCCCGTTCGATCTGGTTTGATCCAAATGACGGCCGACACGAACGACTGCAATGGTGTTTTGGATGGATCGAATGTCGAATTCGATGGGAAGAGTGGTTTGAATTCGAGTCCATGTCGCGATCTGTCGAATGCCACTGGCGACTCCAACTGCATTGTGAGCGGTAAGGACGGGGAGGTGATCGTGGAGCGGAAAGACGATCTCTACAGCTCTTATGTTCTCGTCGACGGAGGATCTGGCGATCCTGTGGAACGCGATCTCAACATTGCAGATCCGAAGGAAGATGCAGAAAAGAAGCCCATCATAGGGGAAAACACTGTACTGGAACCGAATGCCAGTTCCCCGATTGAGGATTTGAAGGTTGACTCTGAAGAATTGAAGGAGGAAAAGGAAGAAAATGGGGAATGCTGTGAAGAGAATTGTTGTGATGTCGATCAGAGTGGGGTCCTCGCTGATGGTTTGGATGGCAAACTGAATATAGATGAAAAGGTGACTAATGACGAAGATGAACAGAAACTGGAACCTTCTATGGAGGCAGAAGCAAATACGGAATCTGAAATTACAGCCACTGAAGCCGTTGAATCCGAATTGCATCAGCTTGAGAATGGGCATGAGACGGAGACATCAAATGCATCCAATGAGTTTCCAACCAGGGGAGCCGCTGGGGACCTTGGTGTGGAGCTGGATATGAACTTGGAAACTGATATGCGTTGTATAGATGATTCAGAACTGCAAATTCAGAGGTCTGAAGTTGTGGTATCAGAGGTGGCATCCGAATCTGGTCAGCCTGAGAACAGACATGAGACAGAGACATCAAATGCAGCCAATGAGATTCCTGCTGGGGGACCCACGGGGGACCTTGGTATGGAGTCGGATGTGAATTTGGAACTGCAAGTTGAGGAGTCTAAAGCAATGGTATCAGAGGTGGAATCTGAATTGCATCTGCTTGGGAATGGAAAGGAGACAGAGATTTCAAACGTGGCTAATGAGATTCCCATGAAGGGTCCCACGGGGGACATTGAGATGGAGGTGGAAGTGAATTTGGAAAGCGTTACTCGTTTTGTAGATGATTCTGAACTAAAAATTCAGGAGTCTCAAGTTGTGGCCTCAGAGGTGGAATCTGAATTGCATCTGCTTGAGAATGGAAAGGAGGCAGAAACTTCAAATGTGGCTAATGAAATTCCCATGGATGGTCCCTCAGAGGACCTTGAGATGGAGCCACATGTGATGGTGGAAACTGATACTCGTCCAATAGATGATTCTGAATTAGAGAAGGAAGTTAGAAATGGCTCTGCTGATAGCTCTGTTTTAGAGAAAGAAGTTAGAGATTGTGCTGACGAAGGTGGAGAATTGGAGGTAGGAGAAGGAGCTGCCTCTGTTGAAGGTGGAGAATTGGAGGTAGGTGATAGAGCTGCCTCCGTCGAAGGCAGCAGTGTAGAAACCGGGGTCCTAACTGTTTCTGTTGAAAGCAGCAAACTAGAAACTGAAGTTAGAAATGAGCCTCTTGAATCCGAAGAACATAGCATGCCTGATTGTGATGTTGATGTTATTAAAGAAGAAGTAGAAATTAGAAATGGCTCCATTGAAAGCAGTGAAAGAACAATTTCTTGTCCTGTTGATGATCTGAGACAAGACTCTGGAGCTACGAATGGTTCTCTTGAAAGCAGCCAAAGTGAGCCTGCTTGTTCTGTTGATGAAACAGAACAAGTGCCTGAAGTTGGAAATGGTCCTGCTGAAAATGGGAAAACCGTGCATACAGTGAAAGCTTACATTAGTAATACAAGCTCAGAAACTGTTGTTTCAAATTTCTCTGTTGGAAATTGTGAAAGCTCCCTGTCTTGTCCTGTGGATGATAAATCAGAAGCTGAAGTGAGAAATGGCCATGCTGAAAGCGATGAGGGCCTGCCTATTTGCTCTGCTGATGATTCAAAATCAGAAACCGAAGATGGAAATGGCTTCGCTCGGAGTGCTGAAAATATGCCTCCTTGTCCTGTTGATGAGGAATCAGAAGTACAAGTTAGAAAGGACCTCCTCGAAAGCACTGAGGACGTCCCTGCCTGCCATGTTGGTGACAGGGAATTAAAGTCTGAGGCTATGGATAGCTCAGCTGAAATCTTCGAAAGTGCACCCAAGTGCTCACAGGATGTGGCTGATGTTGACAGTGAAGATCAGTCCATGAATAGAGATGATGGTGAAAAACCCATTTCCGAGGTTGAGGACATCAAAGCGATTGCCTCAAATGGCGAGAAAGCCATTTCTGAGGAGGTTGAGGACATCAAAGCGATTGCCTCAAATGGCGAGAAAGCCATTTCTGAGGAGGTCGAGGACGTTGAAGCAATTCCCTCAAATGAGTCCTTGCCATCTTCCCAGGAAGATTCTACTGCTGCTTTGGAGGGACCGAAGGTGGATGCAGAGGTGGGGAAGAGGCTACCCATTTTCATGATTAGAATCCCAAGATATGTTGATGAAAATATCAGCTTGCAGATTGATATTGCTGCGCGGGAAGTTGACAAGAGGACTCAGCATAGGGATTCTATAAAAGACGCTAGAAAGTTGAAGAAGGTAAACAGTTCTTTCATAATCCAACTTGTGCGTTTGGAAATGATATCTGTTGTTATTGTTCTTCAATTCTTGAAAATTGTTTTCTTTTCCAGGTTACTTGTAATGAATATAAGGAAATCTTTGAAGCTGCAAAATTAGAAGAAAAGGCTGCACGTGATGCAGTTACAGCCAAACGGCGGGAAATGGACGCCCTCCAGTTGATGATTAACAGAATGAAGACTGCAACTTCCATAGAGGAGATTGATGAAAAGGTAACAATCTGCAGAAGTCCTTTATGATTATTATTACGGTTAGTAACAATATTATTATTGTTATAAATTACACATGTTTCATATAAAACAAGTTAGGGATTTGCCTTTTTGTTTTACCTTTTGGCCATGTTTTCGCTTTCATGTGGGCATCAAATTCTATGCATTTTTTGATGACTTTATCTTGGAAGCAGATACATAATATGGAACATAGGATAGAGCATGAAACTGTGCCTTTGAAAGAAGAAAAACAATTAATACGTGAGATCAAGCAATTGAAGCAAGCCCGTGAGATCAAGCAATTGCAAGTTGCTGATATGGTTCAGCAGGCCGAACTTCAGGAGGCGTTTAACCAAAGAGACAGCATTGAAAAGCGTCTTAAGGTAATGCTAAATGAAAAATGTTAATCTTCAAATGGTTTTTTATGGTTTGCAAGATGCCTAATATTTCTTTCAATGTTCATAGCTTATGAAACAGGAATTGGATTCACTAAGAAGTGAGGTTTCACGAACTGAATGCATTACCAAAGCTGCTAAGCAGAAATTCTATGATGAATATAAAAGTCTAGATGAATTGCAAGCTAAGTTTAAAGATGCGGATGTTCTTCGTCAAGAAGCATATGACCATTTAGTGGAACTGAAGAAACAATTGTATGAGAAGGTATGCTTTTGTCTATATGCTTTGTCAGGTATTTTGTGGTATTGATTTCCTGGATATGAAATATGAACAATATATACTTTTGCATTCGTTTGGTTCTCTGTGTTCATCTCGAATTATGTACTTTATTAGGATCTAGATTTGAGCACTTCTATCTGATTCTTTATATTGATTTTGAACTAGATCTTGTGAGGGATTTAGTTTGAAGAACTCGTTTGCTAATTGTTGATTCTTAATCTTGGCCAATTTAAAAGAGGTTGGAACTCTTTGCTGTTGGATCTCTTGGGCCCTGTATCTCTGTGGCTTTTTTTGAAGGGTTCTCTTTGTAGCTTAATGAATTCATCATTTTTCAAATTCAAAAAAGAAAAAAGAAAAAAAAAAGGAACTCTTTGTTTTATTTGTAATAAGAGCTCCCTATGTTATGGACACATATTTATGACAATTAATGAAATTCTATTCGAGAAATATATAATTCAAAACTCCAAGATGACATGACGTCATCTTCATTGAGCTTATAACGAGTATGTATCATTGTATCCATTTTAGTTACAATTTAATCAAACTGTTCGTTGCTATTGTCCTGTACTTTTTTTAAATTTTTTTTTATTTTATATATACTAACCTTGAATGTATTAAAGGGAATTTTACAAAATAATATCTCACAAATATGATATTTACATCCTTGTACCTTTTTTAAGTAAGTTTTCATTAAGGTGCCTCATTAATCAAGTTGTTGTCAAATAGGTACTAACGTCCATTAGTTTAAAGAATGATTTTTCCTAAAATGATGAAAATACCCATCAATTAATGAGGTTGTTTAATAAGAATTAAATAGGTATCTACATGTAAATATGTGTTATTATAAAAAAAATCTAAAAATGGAAAAAAAATCTGCGCAGGCTGATTGCATAGTTATAGGCATGTGGTTACTGGTTGGTGTTCTGTTGGACCCACCATGATGTATCCACACTAGGCTTGCACACGGGTCGGTTTGGTCCGGTTTTGTGGTGAAACCGGAATTGAACCGTTCCCAATGGTTCTAGTATATTTGGAATAGGAACCGGACCGTTAGCACCCTAGAACCGAACCGGAATCAGAACCAGACCGTTAAAACCGGTTCGGTTCCGGATCAGTTCCACGGTTCTGGGCTTTTTATAATCCAGCCCAATTGCACGTTTTATTTTATAATCTAGCCCATGTCCATTCATGTTGTGATCCATTTGATGAATGGTTTAGATATTGTATAAGGTGTGCTAAAATATATTTATGGAAACAATCAAACTGTGCATTGTAAACCATAAATCATGAGTCAAATATGGAAACAATCAGAGGGTTCCTGGTTCGGTTCCAAGTTCGGTTCCAGGTTCGGTTCCACAATTCGGATCCATGGTTCGGTTCTACGGATCGGTTCAGTTCTACATACCCCCAAATCAAGAACCGAACCGATGTAATCGGTTCTTTGATTTTTGGAACCGGAACCGGATCCGGTGCACTCTAGAACCGGACCAAACTGGACCGTTTGGTCAGTTCCGGTCCGGTTCCACGGTTCTACCGGTTCCATGTACCCCTAATCGACACAGTCCATCCATTTTTTCAGATCAATTTAGGGCATGATCCCAAAAATGAGGCAGATCTAAATATCGGGTGGACCACACCATAGGAAACAGTGGCGATTGAATGGCCACCATTAAAGGGATGGATTTGATGACTGGATCCTGGTGATGGACTTGAAGAATTCTTTGGTTGAAAAAGTGCCAGGAACTGAAGGAGCGCAAGTTCTTCTATTCAGCTCGTCCAAGGGAAGGAATATCATATCATGACATCCCAATAATTCAGATAACATATGAATTTTCCCATCCAATAGACTTCTTCTAGGCGGAAAGTTCCACACCACCTTACCACCCGGAATTTCAAAATACTCTATGAAAATTGTTTCTGTGTGAAATTTAATAGACTTGGAAGCCGCTGACGCAACCCACAAAAGTCCTAGAATCTGATTCTGTTGCCTTTGCCAACATTAAATTTGATTCCGTCCCTGAATATTTTGCTCACACCTTCTATGGTTTTTACCAAAAACCAAATATTCTTCCAAACCCAGGAACCACTTCCTCTTCTAATGACGCCTGTGGACCTGCCTCTTGTGATTTCCTAATACTTTTGACAACCTTCCTCCATAAAAATTTCCGTTCTTCACGGAAACACTACCACCACTTTGAGAGTAAAGTACAATTTCTGTCATTGATTTGCCCAATACCAATTCCCATCCCTTCTGGTTTTGGCCATTTCAACTCCCAATTCATTGGATGATATTTACATTCCCATAGGAAGTCCCCACTGAGTTTTTTCGCTTCTCTTTGCAATTTTAGCTGGGATTTGAAACATAATTAGGAAGGCTGGCCAATGTGGCCTTTATAAGTGTGATGCTACCCCCAAACAAAAGGTTTCTTCCAAGATGCTTAGCTCCCTTCCAAACCTCTTGAGAACCGGATCCGATATCAAAGATGCTCTTCGAGTGGTCCCCAACAGAACACCAAGGTATTTCATACGAAGTGATGACTGCATGCATCCCGGGGCCCTAGACATAGTTTTAACTGCCCTCTGCTAGTTGTGACCCCAGGTATGACACTCATGGAAAGTTAAATGGAGGCCATATACCTCTTCAAAACATTGAACAATACCTTTAGTGATGAAATTTTGAGACTTCTTGGCTTCACAAACATCGTATGATGCATTAAATAATTGATGCTTGAGACTGCTCAGCTTCAAAAAATATAAGTGTCATCTGCCAAATTGAAGATGAGAAATCTCTGAGACCATCTCACTCTGAACCATCTCATCAAACCCATATTTACGGCCTGTGAGAAAGTTAACTAAGACTTTCTGCCACTATAAGGAACAAGAAGGGAGAAGGAGCCTGTGTCTTATCCCACTTCCACGTTTTGAAAAACCCCAATGGGCTTCTGTTGATTAGAATCAAGAAAAGGAGATACATCAACCTGTTATATTCACCTGCTGCCAAAATTCATTATGCACATCAAATATTCCATGGACTCCCAATCTAAATTATCATGCATACCATGCGAGGAATTCCACTCTTCCTTTCAAGTTGATGGATTTGTTGGCAATCAGAATACCTACTAAAATTTGGCAGTCGATGAAAACCCCTGAAAGTTCGACACTGCAGCATCTTACGCCTTGTGATGCCATGTCCAAGAGACTATCCTATCCTCTGCTTTAAGAACAAAATTTGAACAAAATTCAGAGAGAGGATAGATGATGGTGGTTGCAAAACAAAGGGATTCTTCTCATTGAGATGCAACATGAAGATTAGGCTAGTCCAAGACAAGTTGCGAACTTTTAAATCTTTCCAGTTCAATGTCTTGTTGAAGTTTAATTGGACCCCAATGTCCTAGAAATTTGCTAGCATCTTCCTTCTCATCTCCATCTTGAAGGAGCGTGCGGCATGCATCATTGGTTCAAGCTCGTAAGATTTATGGTATGGTATGGAGCTCTGAGCTCATTGTCTACACTATCTCCCTTCAGTTGGCTGTTGTTTTCTTTTCCTTAGGATTCATTATCACGTGCACTGTCCATATGCAGTTGTATATTTTATTGCCCTGTTATCATTTCCTGCAGTATCATTTCATCATGCTACTGTTGTTGTGGGATTTTCCCTCCTGCTGCCTCAGTAATTTCCATGGTTCCTGAGAGCATCTGGTGAAGATATTTGGCTTTTCAATTATGCCTGTTTATCTGTGCGAAACTAATATTTTTAAAGCTGCAAATGTTTCCCGCTTGCTGAAAAATGTTTAAGCACTTAATTCCTTCCTAGGATGGGTTCAGGTGGAACCCCAATGTTTGAAACAGTATGCCAGCGGATGGGGCTGTAGACCCATGGCACATCAGTTATTTTGGGAACTTTCTTTTTCTGAGGATGTGACGAATCTATATGGGGCTGCGAGATCTATTGGTTGCCTATATGATCCAGCTGAATTTCAAGATGCACTTTACCCAGTGTTCTAGGCTACTATTTGACCTTGCTGTTGGGTTTTTAAGTGATTTGAACCCTTTCAAGGACCTTCCTCCCTCCTCTTTAATTGTTTAGTGTCTTGGTTTTTATAACAGTTCTTCAGAAATGTTTTCTTTTGTTATAATTTAGGATTTATTGCTACTTAGTTATTTAAGTTAAGCTTCCAATTTTTTCACTCCATGGTCATTTCTTTATACTTAAAATCTTGCCTTTTGGGAAGGAAGCAAAAGAATTACCCTAGCCATTTCCTATTATGAATATGGCCATATTCTTAGAACATTTTCCTTATATTATCATGTTTGGTCGGGCAAATACAAATTTCTTTCAACTTCATTGTTTATTTATATTTATATTTATTATTTTTGCGAAGTTTCAAATCAAAGCGAGCCAAGGTAATTTCCCTTATTCACTTTGGGGAGCTCATTTCACGAGGATTGCTTGGCATTTGCATGTTTGAATTCTCATCCAGCTGTATAATTGCTATGCTGTCTCATTGTTCCACAAGACCTGTTAGAATTGGAAGAGTGAGCAATTGCAGAGTTAGGAGCTGAGGGATCATCCACTTAGTGCTGATCACTTGGTGATTTAGACTCCTAGTTGATTATTTTACTGGTCATTAGTGACTGAGGGGTTTGATACTAGTAAATAGGAGCACGATTATTCATTGAAATAGCAGCTTTCGAGGGAGTTCTTGCTTCCAATCACTAACAACTAAATAGGTGGGAAAGTGCAAGTAATCCTTGTATTTTTGAACCGACCTGAATCATGTTTTTATTGGGCATTGTTGAGCTGGCATGGCTTCCTTTTTTAATATGCTGGTAGTCATGCTCCTTGAACTTATCTCTAATGACAGCGCATATAAAGTTGGGTTTGTTGTTTTAGTATGACGTGAAGATTACTTGCCAGGCTCGTTCAAGGAGTTTTTGTGTTTTGTGAGTTGTCTTGTGATTAATGTATCTGAAGGATTGTATTTACTGTAACTAATTAATTAGATTATCAAAACCTGTTGTTTATCTGGAACTATGTATCTTTAGCAATAAATGACATGTAGTTGATGGCAAGTTCGCTAGATCATGAAATCTGTTGATATCCCAATCTTAGTTGCAAGGTAGACCATCTCCCCACAAATACCCAGGTTCCATGCTTCCCATTTCACCCATCTTTGTGACTTCTATAACATATGTTGTAAAATCAGAAGTTTCTCACATTTGTTTCTTGTGCTACATCTGTTTCCGGTTCCGGGACTAGGAGTCCCACCAATCCTGCTTTTGTTATGGTAAAAAGATAGGCTGACACTTTAAACTCTCAATGCTTAATACGGACTTCATGCATTTGCAGAATAAATATTTCCGCATGTACAACGAAGACAAGAGGACAGCCTGGAATTATGCACATACAGGAAATAGAGACGCGCTCCAAAGCCATTGTGCTGATCAGGTGCATACGTGCATCCCCTTCATTTCCTTGACATGTATCAATCAATATTGATCTTAGTAATTTCAATTAACATGTGCATATCTGGTCCAGGTGGAGAGAATTAATGAGCTATTGAAAAGTAATGATGAATTTCGAAATGACTATGTCAAGAACAACATGAGGAGCACGTTGAGAAGACTGAGTACCTTGGATGGAAGGTCATTGGGCCCAGACGAGAAGCCACCTGTACTGCGTGTGGAAGAAAGGATTGATAATGCTACTGTGTTAGCTGCTTCAACTTCAAAAACAGAGCAGGAAAAGCGAGGTGCGCCTGTGGTGGCTCCAAAAGCAGATGCAAAGCCAGCTGTTGATGCAGGAAAGAATTCGACACTTAAATCCAAGAAATCCTCCAAAACCATTGTCGCAGAAACTGGCCCAGTGACAGGTCCCAGCAGGGTGGAGATGGAAGAACAGGAAAAAGAGAGGAAGAGAGCAAAAGAGGAGGAAGAGATGGCGAGAAAGGCAGAGGAGCTGGCAAAGAAGGAACAGGAGCTGGCAAGGAAGGAAGAGGAGTTGAGAAAAGAGGAAGCTGCAGCCAGATTGAAAGAACAGCGTCGGCTGGAGGAGAGGGCCAAAGCCAAGGAGGCAGAGGAGAGGAAGAGGCGCAATGCTGAGAAGGCCCAAGCTAGGGCTGAATTAAAGGCCCAAAAGGAAGCTGAGCTCAAAGAAAAGGTAGCTATATTCAAGTCTTATTGCATGGTTTCTATAGTAAATGAATGGTCCTGAAAATTTGCTTTTGATAATGTGTTTGGATGTAGCCAAATAGCAGTTGGCGAGCCTTCTGAGCCAACAAGCTGTTAATTGCATTTGAGGCAGTGTGGAAAATGCAACCTGCATCAAATGGGTTTCCTTTCCCTGCCTCACTTTCTGCGTCAAATCTCTAGTATGATATGTATGGGAAGGCCATGATTGGGCTGGCAATGAACTGGGCCTACTGAAAATAAAATTTTGAATAAGCCTGCCATATATGCCTGGCACTTGCAGTTCAAAATCTGGCCTGGCCTGGCCTGGCCTGACAATCGCCACCCATTTATTCACGGCATATAACAACTAGTTTATTCACCAATGACTGGTGCATTTGTTCAGGCATCCATGAGATAGATTTTGTGCTCACTTTTTTTTTTTTTTTGGATTTCAAGCGGTATATAAACTTGTTTACTTTAAACAGGAAAGAGAGAAGAAGACGAGGAAGAAGGAGAGGAAGAAGGCGGCTGCTGCGGCAGATGGAACTAGCGGTAGCACTGAAGGGGAATCCCTTCCCGTTTCTGACAGTAGCATGTCTGCTGAAGCTACTAGGGAACCTGAAATCAAAGAGAAGCTGACAACGGCAGCAAAAAGGCCAGCAAAATCGTCGGTGCCTGCAGCAAAGCAAACGAAGACAAAGCCTCTCCCAATGCCACTGCGCAACAGGGGTAAGAGGAAGATGCAGCCATGGATGTGGGTCGTTGCTGTAGCCGTGCTCATTCTCGTACTTTTTCTGGTGGGAAACGCCACTTCCCTCAAGTTGAATGTTTCTAGCTATGGCTTCTGAGAGGAGCATATTAGGGCCTTTATATTGGCACATATATATAGAGAGAGAGGTGGAGTGGGGTGTGATTTTAGATATAGATATGGGTTATTCTTTTTCCGTTGGTAGGGTCTCTTTCATTCTCTCTGGGTTTTTATTTTTTTCCTTTTTCATTTCTTGTGGTGGCATGCCAGCAGTTTGAGAGGTTTCTTTTGCTCTTTTCATTTTCACTTGGGCTTGAGGGAGATAATTATTTCTTTACTTTAAAATCATTTTCTTCGGACAGAAAACACTGGGGCTTTAGTCCAGATTTATATAATAAGATGATTTCACGCATTGTTTGGATCTTGGGACGTATCGTGTGTTGCTTCAATCTCATACTATAATAAAATTGTTCCATGCAGCATTTGGACCCCTCTCTCTCTCTCTCTCTCAATATCCTCTCTAGTCCAGATGTATAATTATTAAAATGACAGGATTTAACAAAATCTCACTGCATGGCACATTTGTAGATGATGCAACCTCTCGTTCTGGAGGTGTCCTGAGTTTGAATCTCAGGCACAGCTTTTGCGTTTTTACTAGAAAAGTAACTATGAGCTGCCGACCTGGTTTCAGTCACATAGAGTCCTAAGCAGGACCCGCTGGCATGGGAATTTTGAGCAGGTGTGGTGGCCCTGTCACCACCGATCTGCCTGGATGTGTTTTATTAACACCGTCCATCTATTATCCCAGCTCGTTTTAGACCACAGGAAACAGCGGGGATTGAATACCTACTGTTGAAAACTTCCTGGGGGTCACAAAAGTTTTGGATCAAGCTGATATTTTGTGTTTTCCATTCGTCCAGGTCTGTGCAACCTTATAAACATGTTGGATTGCAAGTAAACATCGCTGTGGGCCCTAGGAAGGTTTCAATGGTGAACGTCATTGTTCCCACCGTTTCTTGTGGTGTGGTCCACTTGAGCTATGTATATGCTTCAATTTTGGGCTCATAGCCTAAATTGTACTGGCAAAATGGATGAATGGTGTGCATCACTGTGTGCCCCACATGGTGTCGTCCAGGAATTTCCAAGTGGTTTGTTTAGAAAGATTTTTGGTTCAACTCACTGAGTTCTTGAACTAAGATACACGAGATGTGACGGTCAATTGCTGATTATTAAGGGGAGTTTGGGATTTGGGTCAGTTTTGCATTTTGGCTGCCATTGAGAGCAGATACTGCTACCGCTGGGCTTCTAGTTTTTCTGCCTCTTACACCCAATATCTATTTCCCTTGCATTTGTACCCAGTCTTGAAATGCATTCTTCTGGGATTCCCCCCTTTCCACCCCAAAAGCTGTTTCTCATACATTTGTTCGGTCTTCAAATGACACAACAGTCATTTATGGGCAAAAAATAGTCCCCCTGACAATCATTTTTTTAAAATTATTATTTATGACACCTAAATGTACCGTAAGATTTCTATTGTGATGTATCCGTTTAATATCAGACCTCTTGAGAAACCTTCTAAATGCTCCCCAGCTTTTTCTATTTGGTTGGTCATCTTAGGGGGAAAAAGTCTGTTACAAAATGTTCACCCCTGATTTTAATTAGGGTTTGAATGGCAGATGCCCTGAAAGTATGTATACTATGCACAATGATTTGAAAATTGAATATACAAGCCTTCTAAATAATTTCATAAGGGGTATGAATCAGTTACAAATTATAAAACATGGAAGCTTGCAGCATTGCACAAATGTTTCTAGCGATAGCCGTCTCTGCGGTCTTGCTCCTCAGCAGCCTTGTTAGCCGCTTGAACAGATTTGAACCACAAGAAAGCCTGTTGAAGAGTGGTAAATTAGAAGAAAAACTCACCATTCCACTATTCATTTACAAGTAGGAATGTGATAGAAATGGATCAGCGAGTACCAGAAGCATGGAAGAACCTAACTCACCGAAGTGGGTATGCCTGTAAAGGCAAAGAATCCAAGCAGCGGAGCATAAAACACACTATCTGAGTTCAAGACTCCAAAAACGGGCCTCTCATTTACGTATTCAAAAACTGAACCTATCTGCAGTCATGGAAATTCGAAAATAGTTTCAACCACCTGTTTTGTAGAGTTCGCAAAGATAAATATGGGTTAAGAGATGACAAAGCCAATACCGCAGCTATAGCAGTCACAGCTGAGGCGAGCAAATAAGCATAGAAAGGGATTTCGAAGGCTTGTCCGGATGCATCTTTAAGTTCATCTCGAGCCCAAGGAGGCGGCTCATCAGAATCTGGTTTAGCCCAAGAAGGAATTTTCTCTTCTGACTGGCTCGATTTTGCTGAACCTTTAGTTACAGCGAATACCCTCAGCCTACGGAATGATTTGCCAGCCTGATGGACTTGATGGCGATGGCTTCCTTTTGAAATAAGACCAGAGAATTTAAATAATATTTCTGGCCTCAATCTCAGGTACCTTGGGTTGTGTGTGCTTAATGCACTGATCAGATTTGATGTGCATAGAGATATTGAGGCAGCCATCAACTCCGTTTCCTTTTTGTTTTGACTGAAGTAGGGACCTGTAAAAGAATATCCAGGGGAAGTTTTAAGAAGAATGCACAAATGAATGAGCGATGATGCAAATGAGGAGATGAATGTCAAATCCTGTTGTGAAACCAATTGTTTGGGTAACAAGAAGGGAATCTATTCCTACATGATGCATAACATGTGTCTATGGTAAGGTGTTAGAGAGAGGAAAACATCTGTGTGTGTGTGTGTGTGTGTGTGTGTGTGTGTGTGTTTGTTTTGCAGATTTCCAGTTTGAAAGGGCAGCGATTCTATCCATGAGTTTGCTTCCAACCTACACATTCTATGGTGTGGAGATAAACATCTATTATATATATATATAAATGCTCACCTGCGCACCAGTTCGCACGGAACTGGTGCGAACTTTTTTGAGAACCCATCATACGTGAGGGGGATCCAAAATCTGAATCGTCCATGTGAAGCAGCACCTCATGAAACCCCCCGAGCCCAAGTTTTACTTTGATCCAAAGCTTTGGTGGGCCATGACAAATGAAAACAGTTTCCTCCCTTGATTTGCATTTCTCTTTGCTATGGCCCATCAGAATTTTAGATTAGGGTGAAAATTTGTCCCCTGGGGTTTCATGGGATTCCGCATCACATGGACCGTTCAGATTAGACACCCATGATACGTGTGCAAAGGTGCGCACGTGCGTAGGTGCGCAGGTGAGGATGACTCTCTCTCTCTCTCTCTCTCTCTCTCTCTATATATATATATATATATATATATATATAATGTGCATTTGAATGAACTTCGCAAACCCCCATTTCACCATCCCAATTGCCAAAATACACACTAAAATGCTGAATCAATGAAAACCAATCTGATTGGCCCTTTTGCAGGCCTGCATCCCCCTTTTGCAGAATTGCATAATTGTGTTCAAATTGGCCCTCAAAGGGCATGGGAAGGGTATGTAGCATAGAAAAGGGGGGAGGGAGGAGGGTATTTAGGTAATTTAGAACAGCAAGGTCAAGACTGCGTTGTTGGATGAAGCTGTCCTCCTTTTCACAAAGAGAGAAAACTTTAATACTTAGGCAGAGTAAATGGCCGATACACGGGCACTAAGAAATTGTACACATGGAAAACTATAAATTAAACTGTTCAAATTGTGAGTTTGGTTTCAGATGGATCTCAATTAGTAAATTATATTGATTTAATTTTCTAATCTGTTGATTGGTTAATATTTCCTGGATGGCAGAACAAAATCAGTCAATGGTCTAAATTCAATAAATAAATGCTTATTAACCGGAGATTGAAAATGTTAAATCAATTTGAATTTTGGAAAGTAATACCTATCTAATGTGGTTCTCACAAATTGAGAGGGTCTGATTGAGCCAACGCATGCCATGTGTACAATTTCAAATTGCATGAACATTAAATCAGTCGATGGTCCAAATTCAATAAATAAATGCTTATTAACCGGAGACTGAAAACGTTAAATCAATTTGAATTTTGGAAAGTAATACCTATCTAATGTGGTTCTCACAAATTGAGAGGGTCAGATTGAGCCAACGTATGCCATGTGTACAATTTCAAATTGCATGAACGTCAACCCTCACACTCTGTCAGAGTATTGAAATTCTTTTGACAATCAATTTTCCACCCCTCTTTGGCTCTTTCCCACTTCTTGCAAACCACTTTGCCTGTATCCAAGTGCATTGCACGTACCATATCCACTAGTGCTCTACTTCTCTAAAAAACTAATGCAAATAATGCTTCTATTTTAAAATACAACCAGATCCAGGACTAGATTGATACCAGGATCAATCTGTCAGCACATCAACGGTTTGGTTGACCAAATCAAATGTAGCTTGACATGACTGTCTGTCCTCTTTTTTTCAATCTCTTTCACCGTTTGTTTCCTTCGCCAGATTCTATCACTTCCAGCCGGTTTTTGCGGCTTTTACCATTTTTCAGAATTATCGCCATCTCACAAACATTGGAAAGGACTCAAATGCATCTCTATCCATCTTGATGAATGAATCAATCGATTTATTGCAATGAAACTACAATACAAGGAGCTTGGATTCAAAACCTAAAAATAGTAGGGCTCCCATGACCAAACATCTAATGATCTTCTTTGAAGAGGGCACTTTTCATCGAAGAATCAACTTCTTACAATTTCATCCTCCAAGATTACTAAGGGTCTGTTTGGGTGCACCCTCAAAAGGGGTGTTTGACACCCAAACACTGTTTTGAGCCAAACCCCTTCTCATGTTGTGTTTGGATGCACTTCCGCAAACCCTATTTGATCCCCCACTGGTTGAAATGGACGCTAAAATGCCTACTTGCTGAAAACCAATTGCATTGATTTTTGGAAAATCGAATGGCAAAGTCGATACACGCTTTTGTGGGAAAACCCCTATGTGGAAGTTGCGTCCAAGCAGGCCCCAGTTGGCAGTTTCAAACAGTCCAGTTTGTTTTATGTCTGTTAATACATGACTCCATCATAACAATGACAACATGTGTGCCTCCTTTAACCTTTGGACACTAAACTACTCCCAAAAGAAATTGGAAAAGGAAAGTCCGTGGAATAAGAAATTGGATCTGCTCAGCTACCAAATTGATTTGTAAGTCACTCTATTTGTCATAAATGCTTCTACATTCTAACATCAGACTCATTTTACATTGATGAAGAACTTGCTACTTCTTTTAACATAAGATCCATATAAACTCTCACATTCACCATGTCGCTTTCAACTCTATTAAGTGACACCAGAAACACCGACAGATGGAAATTATACTCATGATATTATGATAGGATCAAATTGGTTTACATGAGCTGCAAACAGTACAAATCGTATAGAGAACTTTGACAGACCATACACATTAAATAGGAAGATCTTCTCACAAATATCATACTTTGAGCTATCCCTTCCAGAAAAATAGAATCTGGGTTTTACAAACTCTTTCCTAACTAGTGTCATGACAGTTGCATTGGATTCACGACAAGAACAATATCAAGACTAATCTATATCCACACCACAATTCAATTGAATTGGGACAAAACCCTAACAAAATAATTCAATTTGGCAACTAAATTCACCCTTGCTTGATTCTCTTTTCCTTTCCTAACCAGTTGCATACATTCTTTCAACAACTGCAATTGATTACGGCAAGATCACTTCAATAATCTAGTATCCTCAACCCCATAACACTTTTGAGTGGTCCAAATGCTCCAGCCCACATCTTACATGAAAGATACCGCTTCTTTAGTAGTTCGTACACCACAGCTCCTTTAGATGCAGATAGCGTGTACCTTGAGTTGCAGAACAAACTACCTAGAATTTCATCCACCAATTTTTTTTTTTTTTTTGAAAGATAATGGCAAACATTTATAAATAGAAAGCACCGAAAGGCCCAGAAAAATATATAACAGGGAAAGGACCAGCCAACCATCCAAAATATTTACAAAAAGAGATTACAATCAACATAAAAAAAGAAAAAGAAAAGAAAAGAAAGCACAAGGCCCAATCAATAACCAAGCGCCTAGCTCTCATTGCCACCCACCACAAAATTTCCGAGTGGATGTCATTGAATATTGCCCAATGACTACATCAAAATACTTCCAACAACTCTTTTTAGTCCTCCCAATTCATTGAAGAATGAAGATATCAATACATAGCATTTCATCTTCCAAAATTACTGAGAGGGTGTTTTGCATCATTATGTCTTTGACCAAAGACTACTTCAAACATTGAAAACAACTCTTTTAAGTCCTCGCAATTCACTGAAGAAGAGCATACGTTGCCAAAACCCACAAACAGATATCCTTTTGATTCGGGCTTTTCAAATCCACTTCCCCAGAAATATCCAATCTACATGACAAACCAGCTAGCATTTACAGTTCTCTGGCCGAGTATGGCAGATCATATGTGCAATCCCTCAATCCAAATGGTCCAGATAGTGGGCCCCACTGTGAACGAGACAAACTGGCGAGCCCAAACTAGCTATTTTGCCACTGGACATTTTCTGTTGGATTTTGGGAGTCGATGATTTCTAGAAAGCCATTCATAAGGTTAGGAGAATATGACCAGTGTGATTTTTGGTCTGTGCCCATACGTGGTCGGTGCACAGACATTATGATTTTGATTCGGTACCTATATAACGTCTGTGCGTGTGGACACATGTAAAAAACTCCACTTACTGCCTGAAATCTATTTTGCTGATAGAGGAAAAGCAAGTTATAAAGAGCAATTTCTAAAAAATGAAAATAAAATCCTACATGGGTTTCTATTGAAAATTTGCAATATGCCTTAATTCAACCGATTTGATGTTTTCATTTTTGAAGAAAATGGTTCTTCTAATCACAACCCAATCCAATTGACAGATTCGAAGAGACTCATTAATAAACAAAGCATCTTGCAATTGAAGCATGTTTTCAGAGCTGAAATGGAGATTCTCAAGGTGCATTCAAGTGAAAAAGAAGAAACGAAACATTCCTTTGGTGGAAAATACTATAAACAAAGACAACCCATTTCAGAATATTCATCAGTTGAGAGAATGGAGAGAACAGATGATCGAAGCTTACAGAGATTTCCAAAGAATCGAACGAGTTGGGAGAGTCCGTACACCTCAAGCTGATATTGTTCTTCTGCGCAGCAGAGAAATATCTCAGGATAAAAGAAGAAAGGAGCTCCTCATTTTTCAAAAAATATAAAACAAAAGGTACTCGCGGCACACGTGAGAACATGGGACACATGTGAAGAATCTGAACGGTCACCAGGATGGATTCCTTACTTATTAATATGAATGCGGCTAAAGTTTCAGCATTTTTGGAAACTTTATAACATCCGGGTTTGAAGAAAATGATGGACGGCTGAGATGAAATTCATAACATTCCAAAACCGTCCATCTTTATCTTAAGATCGATTGGTTAGGATTGACTGGAAATACTGATTTTTGTGATATTTTCGCCTCATGTGGGCCTTACGTGATGAGCGTCTCGATCGCATGGGCATGCGCGATATACATAAGCACCCGCGAGTAAGGAGCGTTGTAAACGGGTGCGAGTAAGGTTAGAAACACTCAAAATTTTTAAATGAGAGAAAATCGAAAAAAGAAGAAACTCAATCACCACCCTTTATTTTTTGCATTGCATCTGGATTGTCCAGTTGGTGGTGTGAATTGGATCTGCTGCCCACGTTGTTTATGACCATCCTTTGATTTGGAGACGTTGGGTCCATGTATTTTTGACACATGGCACATTTCTGTGTGTTCGTTTGGATGGTCCAAATCCAATCAAGGGTCTGCACCTTTCGCTTAATGGGCCCACCTTGGATCAGTTATTACCCAAAAATCACTTTGAACCGCAGATTCTAACTGTTTTGGGCAATTGAATTCGGAAACTTTCCTGTAGTTTATGTTCTCTTGATTGGTTTGTTAAGACCATCCTATCCGAGCAATTTAGGGATACGAGAGATTCAAGTGAGGGTAGTTATGTGGACGGTCCAGATCAGTGATTTATCTGTCCATTGGTCCAATTCATGCTGAGTTGCAAACTACGCGTGGCCCGGGAACAACAGCCGGTTGCTTGCTAACTGAGCATGCAGCTTCATCTTTCCCGCTGGCATGGCATCTGTGTAAGAAATCTGAGCCATGCAAATGGTTGGGCCCACAATGAAGAGAGCCTAGAACTAAAATCAGATCGATCCACTGACTAGCCACGCCACACTCTCAAAATCAACGGGCTGCCTAACCATGGTCGGACTCGATGTAGAGTTGTGGCCATCCTAATGAGTGGATTGGCCCCATTTATAAATGGGTGGTGTTCATGATGGAGCCCACGTTTTCAAGGGTTCAGATGTCCTACACGGGAGACAGGTGGAAAAGACGGTGACCGGTTCAACAACCGGCTGCAGGTTAGCTTTACAGTGGGTTATTTGTCCAAGTGGCCCTTAAGGTAACGTGGCTGTGGTAAGAAAAGTATATATATCGTTCCATTATTCATTTCTTTGTCAAGGCACTCGACAACTGTATTCCTCTTCAATTAATGATCAACATACATTGTTCTTTTTTCTTTTATCTCGCTATTAATCAAGCAACATGGTTAATCCCAGATGATATAGCAAAACCCTATGCAATTAGGTATTTTCTTTAACTGGATCCCTACTCTTGCTCCGGGGTGAAAGACTCTCAGGAGTTTCAACACCTGGTCAAGGGTTTGCGTATCCAATAGGTGGTGAAATCCCACTACGGTGTGAGTGTGTGGGGGTGTGTGCACGTGTAAAAGAAAAAAAGAAAAAAAAAAGTATATTCTTTAACTTCATAAATTGTGCCGGCCATCATAATCATTTTATAGAAACAATATTTTATGAGTTACTATATAACCCATTGAGAATACTGTTCTTGGTATGATAAACTTTTGTTTTAAAAAGTGAAAGGTCATTTTAAGAAAGGCTGCACATTCAAAATTAAAAATTGGCTCACCCCTTGATTAATTTGATTTGCTTATTTTAATTGGAGAATAGTAAATTGATAAAAAGGTCTTTTCAGTTCTATGCTTGAGCTCTTTATGACCCACAAAAATATTGACATTGTATATTAGTTTTGAATTGTTTTCTCTCGTGTGGTCTATTTGTGATTAGTTTTGCCCTTAAACTTGGACCGACGACATGAAATTAAATTTCTCTACATGTGGACGGGATTGATTTGCTTCGAGATAACCTAGTTGAGCTACACATAAGATGTGAATGGGTTCAAAGCGTGAGACCCTAGGGCCATTTGGTTGTTTCCTTCTCTCTCTCTCTCTCTCTCTCTCTCTCTCTCTCTTCTGCACAAGAGGAGAGGATGATATTTTTTGGCCCCCTTCTTTATTCTTCTTTGGTTTCCTTTATAATAATAATAATAATAATTATTATTATTTTTTAAAATTTAGTATGAATGATGAGACTTTGTGAAAGGGAATATAATTAATCAGTTATAATATTCTTTCACAATATTATAATTGATGAATTTTTATAATGAAGTAATGTTGTAATTGATGAATTTTATAATAGAAGAATGTTATAATATATAAATTTTATGATGGAATAATGTTGTAATGGATGAATGCGATCAACGTTAGAATTGATGAATGTTGTAATTGATACTTGTTGTAATGGATGAATTTTTGTAATGAAAGAATGATAAGATAAATGTTGTAATTGATACTTGTTGTAATAGATGAATTTTTGCAATGGAAGAATGATAAGATAAAAGTACGTTGTAATGGATGAATGTTATATGGTAGATCATCGATATTTACTGTGGATCCCTCATATTTACTGTGGATCGTCGACATTTTCACTGTGAATCACTGATATTCTATGTATATCATCGATATTCATTGTAGATTGCCGATATTCATTGTGGATCCTTGATATTTCCATTGTGGATCACAAATATTCACTGTTGGGTATTGGTCTGACGAAAATGAGTATAACTCACTCGTTATATATCTGATTTAGGTGATCTTGTGATAATTGGAAATGTAATTTGATGAACTTTCAAATGGATTTAAAAATATTTCATTTTGACACAATTTCATTGTCCAAAAGTAGCCTCAAAGTTCATCATTCATCGTGGGATTGTTGATATTCACTGTGGGGTATCGGTCTAATGAAAATGACCATAACTTTCTCATTACATGTTTAATTTGGGTGATCTTATGCCTATTGAAAATATAATTTAATGAAATTTAAAATGGCTTTAGATTAGTCTCATTTAGAAACTATTTTATTGTCCAAAATTAGGTCTGAAATTCATTATCCACCATAGGATCGTTGATATTCACTATGAGGTACCTGCCTGATGAAAATGGATATAACTCTCTCGTTACATGTCTGATTTGAGTGATATTATGCTCATTGGAAATATAATTTAATAAAATTTGAAATGATTTTAGAATAATCTTATTTTGACACCAGATACGAAAATTAGGCAAGTCCAATCATCACATGGACCAAAAGGGTAGAAAGCAATAAATGGGTTAAATCGGACGTGGATTGCCTGTAGACCCAATCACTAGCTATATACCTGATGACCCAACTCTATAGAGACCATTATGATGCAAATGCTTTATCCACGCCATTTATCTGTTTTGCTAGATAATTTTAGAACATGAGTTAAAAAATGAGGTAGATCCAAAACTCAAATAGACCACGCCATAGTAGACAGTGAGATAATGATGCCCACCATCGACACATAGAAATCTTTGTGGGGCTCACCTATGTTTACTCCCATTCAACGAGTTCATAAAGTCCCACATGCATGGTTGAAGGGAAAACAAAAATATTAGCCTAATCCAAAACTTCTGTGGCTCAAGAAATTCTGGATAGTAGGTGTTCAATCCGAATTATTTCTTGTGGTCCACTTGAGCTTTGCATCTGCCTCATTTTTAGGGTGAGCTGGCAAATAAATGAACGACATGGATAAATCATGGTGGGTCTATAGAGCTTTTACACCAGCTAGCTGGGCGATATTGGGTTCACCACCTACGAGTCCCTGTGGACTATCCTACTTGCAGGCCAATGTTGCCATGTGTAATTAAGGGAGACACCACAACATGAAAGGGAAAAAATTAGTGCTGTAGACGAGTCCCTACTATGTATTTTATTTTATTTTTCGCTGTTCAAAAAGTATCTCACAAATTTGAATTTTTAAGGTACGGAAGTTGGTTTTTTGACGAAAATACCTTTGCCTGTTAGGGTAAAGTAGCTGAAAAAAGCAAACGTATTTTCGTCTTTCTGAGTTCATCGGTATGAATAGTAGTCTAGTTTAATAATTTAGGTTTTTTCGGGTCAAATGAAAAAACGTACGTAGTACATCCGGTCTCTATTAAAAAAGTACCCCATGAAAGGAGATATTTAAACAAATAAATTTAAAAAATCCACCTTATAATTCTATTCCTTGGCATTAGCAAGAGAAATTATTGATGATCTTGAGGAGTATAACCGTCAATATCCATGTCCACAGCCATCCGATACATGACATATATCAACCTTCATCCTAACCTTTGAAATACTTTCTCCCATTTTAGATGGACCATAGGGCAAATATCACAGTTATTCGATGATCACAATTACCTGATTAATAGAGTGGTTATAGTGAAAATTAGTCAAGTTGAAATTGGACATGCGAATACCTGAGTCCTGTAAGGTCAAGATTGCACGTCCAATCCACGATTATAATCAAAATACCTTTCTATATATATATATATATATATATATATATATATATATATATATATATATATATATATATGGGGTTTGCTAAGCCCACGGAGGAGTGGCATCCCAACCATCCTGAAAAACAATGAAAGCTAAATGATCACCGTCTGATGGAGATTGACTGCGGGGAAAAAGGGTGCCCATGGGACACATGGGATGGTCAGATAATCAATTTTGTAAGGAAAAATCATGGGCAAACACTTATAATTATAGTTATTCATGTATTAACCGTTTAATTACAACCATGCAATAAAATTTTTATAATATTTTCTTTTATACAGTAAATGAAAAGGTTAATTAAAATTTTTATTTAAATAACTAAAATACCTTGTTTAATAAAACTTAAACTTTTTTCAATACAATCCTTCCCTCCCACACCGACTAGCCTAAGTATGCATAGGCTTAAGGGGCATGACTATTACTATGTAAGCTGTGTGTGGGGGAACTATGTGCATGAGATTCACTCCATCCATTAGTTGCACTGTCATGTTTCCACCATCGTTAATTGTGTATGAGGAACACTGGTTTTATACATGCCATCCAATCCATTCATATAACTCTCCTCATTGGGAAAAAGGAACCCTTCAAAATTCAGGCTATTCCAAAAACTAACTGGACCACACCACATGAATTTAGAGGTTTTAAGCATATTTTACAACTTTTCTTCAGTTGAGACCCATCTGAGTTTTGCATTAGTGTCATGTTCACTTGAAGGATAGGGTGGATCTCATCCACATATTATCATCCATCCATGTCAACAAATTAGCCATGTCCTCCGGGATTGCAAGTGGTCCCTTTGGAAATAGTATTTTGATCATGTAAATGCATTCCATTTGATTAAACATACAAAAGAAATTTTATGGTCAATTGTAATTAGATGAATAATAGGTAGATAACTGCAATTTTACTTTGATAATTATAGATGTTTAACTTAATCTTTATTAATTTCAGAGAACCATCGAAATGGTGAATATTAGAAAAAAAAACTATCTAAGAGGCATGAAGTTGAAAATTATTTGACTGCTGTTGTTGAAACTTGATTGATCTGCTGCTAGATGCTAGAATAACCGAGTGTAGTTTGAAATGACATACATACTGTAAGACTTTGATTGTTGACCGCACATCTGGCCATATATACAGTTGCTATGTAAGAGCATCGTAAAAGCCACTTCGTTTTTAACTGCAGCTCTGTAAAGAGAAGTATGTATGATACTTAAATTCGTGCCATGGGACATTATGTGTGATATACTTGAGTAGCCGTGAAGTTTCATTAGTGGACACTGGATCAATGCCCTTTATAAAAGCTTCAGTCCACATAAATGGAGGTAAATGATCTTTTGTGAAACACCAATAGTAAAAGTTCACTGTTGGTAGATCTATTTTAGATTGAACAGTGATGAAAAAAGACCACTCATATAATTCCAACCATTATGAGAAAGTGGTAAGGTACTGCCTTAATGAAATTCCAAGGTTGATGTCCTACACGTTTACTGGAAAGTGGGAAATGTTTGTGTATTGTCTTCAATACCAAACGTGCTGGTTCTGGGCCTCATTTTTTAGACTCTTTTAGAAGTCAGGTCTTTTAGCTACCCGCCTAACCTCCAAGCTGAGATGGGCCTGACCCATTCCGAATGCCACTCAGGAACCTTGGCCTGATCCAGATCACGATCAGCCCAAGCCCAAACATAGCCCAAAATTAGTTAAGTATTCCATGTCTAATCTTATCTGATATTTTAATTTTTAATTTTTTAAGGCTGGGTTAAATCCAGTCTGTTCATCGGTTGCATGCAATTTTTATTTTTATTATTATTTTTTTTAACACACACACACACACCCCCACACACACTCACGCCGTAGTGGGCTTTCACCACCTATGGATACTCGAACCCTTGACCGGGTGTTCATCGGTTGCATGCAAATTAATTTTCTCAGTGCATAACAAAAATAAGCTTGATCCCAATGTAAGGCTACAACTAAAATCTCTAAATGTGTATAAGGTGTGGCCTGCCTGACTTTTCTTTTCCCTCTAACAGCTGATCTTTGGGATGTATCTTAGTCCTGGTGGGGCTCACCTGATGAATGGGTTGGATGTCATATAAACATCAGAGTTGCCTCAGGAAGGTTTCTACAGTGGGCATGCCCATCCATGCTGTTCCCTGCAGCCTACCTGAATTTTAGATGAGCCTGCAGATTTTTGGGTTTTCTGTAGAGGATTCCGTCCTACACTTATATGTAACAGGCATTCATAGGACCAATGTACAAGATGTCATCAGCCTACCTAATGGTCCCCCTCATAAAAGAGTGGTGAATGCATGTTTTCTCTTCAGTAGTTAATTGATAGTACTCCGTCTGCAAACTAATTTATTGGTGCCTGCGTATTATCTATACACTGTTAGGGTATCAAAGTTTTTCTCCTCTCTTCTGCTAGTCCTTTCTGAAAACAAAGGGCACTTGAAAAATAATTTTTTTCTTAAAAAAAAAAAAAAATACCAGAAAGGTTTACAAGGCAAGAATAAGACATCCAGGGGTCCAAGCTGGTTCATTCATGCACACAACAGTCTCTACCGTCTCTACCTGTTGCAAAGTGATTAAAAAAAAATGTCCAAGTTATGGGACACTGTAGATAAGTCATCAGTCCAAATTCGGATTCGATAAGGGCCTATTTGGATACCACCCAATAAGCAACTTTTTAATTTATGTTAAATTAATGAGTTACCTTTTAACTTAAGTTAGTTTGGTAATCACACTTATAAAAGTAACTTATTTGATGTAATGGATGGTCCATATCATAGTAGGCCCTACATGTTGGGTGATCCGCATCAAAAGTGGGGTCCACCGTGTGCAATCCACATCAAAGGTAGGCCCCTAATGATGAATGACACATTCAAAGCAGCCTCCACATGATAGACATCACGCGTTGAAGGTGGGGCCTACACAATGGACAATGCATATTAAAGGTGGGCTCCAAATGTGGGCGGTGGATATGGATGGTCGCCCTACGTAATAGGTGATAGCATTGAAGGTGGACCCCACATGATGGATGACCCACATCAAGGTGGGCCCCACATAATTGACTGTCCACATCAAAGGTTGACCCCTAATGATGAATGGCCCGCATCCAAGGTGGGCTCGGCATGATTGACATGGGTCCCTCTTCGAAGGTGAGACCCAAACAATGGATGGTCCACATCATAGGTGGGCTTCACATGATGCGCCATGGACATTAAAGGTGGACACCACATGATGGAAAATTTTTTTTGATAGTGGGCCTCACATAATGTGTGGTCTACATCAAAGGCGTTGATGATGAATGGCCCACTTCCAAGGTGGGCCCCACATGATGGATGGTCCACATCAAAGGTGGGCTCCACATGATGGGGATGGATATTCAAGGTGGGTGCTACATGATTAGATGACCCAATTCAAGGTGGGCTTCACATGAGGACAATTCACATCAAAGGTCAGCTAGTAATGATGAATGACCCACATCCAAGGTGGGCCCAATTAATGGATGCCTCAATTTGAAGTTGGGCTTTGCATGATGGACGGTCCACACTAAATGTGGGCCTGCATGATGAACGACCCACATTGAAGGTGGGCCTCATAAGGTAGATGGTCCACATTAAAGGTACGCGCCACATGTTGGACAATTCACATTGAAGAAAGGGCTAACGTTGGTTCCACTTAATGATTGGTCCACATTAAAAGTTGGACCATATGATGGACGGGGGATATTACTGTTGGACCATACAAACTTGAGGGACAAGTACTCATGTGATGTTAGAAACTGAACATACTTTTTTATTTTTTAGATGATAAGTATGTTATTTACCAAATATTTTTATTTACTGAATATGTAGAAATTGAGATAAGTTACCTGAGGCATAAGTAACTTATGGAAAGTAACTTACAATTCAAACACCCCCTGAATAACCATGAACTCTAATGCTAATTTTATGTCCTCTATCAATTAGATGTCCATGGATCTTCACTTAAAAAATTAAGTTAATGCAACTTTTGCTTATGGTCCACCTAATAGCCCCACAAATTGAATGCTCTTATTTGAGTTACCTGTTTCCTCCTGCACAATGCCTTGCTACCTCTACATCAGCCACCACAATACAGTGGAGTATTTAAAAAAAAGTTAACAAGGTAGTCAATAATCTTTGTTCTTCATTAAGGGGATGATAAGGTAGAGCGACAAGAACCACGATACGGTCTAGAGTACGCATGGAAGCCTAATGCATCAATCATAACCTTTCATCTAATGGGTCCTATTATAGACAAAAATTAATTAAAGACACATTAGATGATTCTTTTGTTGGGATTTTTGAAATACTGGATTTTTTTCTTCAAAACCCAGTTTTAATTTTTACAGCCCTATAAATTCCTGTTATGATATTATCAGATTTCTTATAAAGAAAAAGATTAAATCCTTTATGGCTAAGATTTATCCAACTAGTGTTGTCAATCAATTGTTGATTTTGTTCACGTTGTTTCTTCAACTAGAATATATCTTTTTGTTGTATACCAGATGAGGAGAGAATGAGAGCCACATATCAGCCCTTGGAGTTAAGGCCAAGGGAGATACTAGAGCCCTTTACACAAAAAATATGGTTGGGTTAGCAGGCTTAGGTTGACCCAAAACCAGGTTGCAGACCCACCTTATGTTGGAAACTATACAGATTAATATAATTTCTGTATAATGTGGAAACTGAAAATTACAAATAAATCTGAAATATGGACAGGTTGAAGCACGTCTAAAACACTGTCCTTAAAGCGTTATTTGCCCCTACTCAAGTGAATTGAGTATGCTGATAGGTTACAGGTAAATTGCTTCTAGGATACGACGAGCCTGGTGTGGGTCTGCGTTCAACAAAGACGAAGGCCCACCTATTGGAACTCTATTACAATTAGTCTAGCTAGTAGAAATATAATAAATAAAAAATCTCAGAAGAAAGAAAAAGAAGAAAATTGTGATTTAGACCACTGCACTAGTCAAGTTTTCAGCCACTGGTTCAGTTGAACCGTTCTAGACCACACTGTTGGTTTGTTCTTCTTGCAAAGGTTTAACCGTTGCTATCTTACTAGAATTACTGGAGTATAGAGAGAGGAGTAGTGAGCTGTCTCAATTCATATGGTAGTGCTGGATTGAGTTGTGAGATGGTTTGGAAACCCATCCAGGCCCTCCTTTTATAGGCTATGGTGGATGAGGGTTATGGTCCAGGGAATTAAATCCCATGACCGTTTTCTAGCTGTTGGAGAAAACTAGCCATTTTATTGCCATTTTCTAACTATTGTGCATGGACCATTAAGCTACTGCATGCTGACTGTTGTGAGACAGCAGCTAGTCGTTTTCTAGCTGTTGGGCTATCCATGCAGCAGTTACTGCTGGACCCTACACTAATGGCACAACTATTACAGATCTGCTGCAAAAACTCTTTTTTCAGCTCTCTATATATACTGGAGGACTCTCATTCAGTCCTCTAGTCTCCCCTTCATCCAGCCATCTGCCTTAGCCACTAGCGCCTCTATAACTACGATGCGGACGTGCAAAGTGCAAAGTGCGCCACTAGCGCCTCTATAGCTACACTGCCTCACATGCCCACGCCCTCGCACCGAGCTTGTGACCGTGACCGAGACCGAGACCGAGATCAAGAACGAGACCGAGACCGATACCTATACCGAGACCGAGACTGAGACCGAGCCCGTGCCCGTGCCAATGTCTGTGCCCGAGCGCGAGCGCACGTGCGCGCGCGGGTGTTCCAGTGCTACACATTGGAACACGCAAGGTCCATAGTCCTTGGACTAGGTAAGTAAATATTATAATACTCCACTATTTTAATTTAAACTACTTTTTCTTCTCTTCCCTTTCCCATGTGGGACTATTCTTAAAAACCCCCAAAAGGTGTTTTTCAAACACTTTATATATTATATTATATTTATTTTAAAATATATATTTTATATAAAATCAACAATTTTTGTAACAATTCCCTACTTGATTTTTATAAAAAAATATTTTCTCGGTTAAACATTTCTACCAGAATAATCAGCTTATATGTATAAAGAAAGATATCTTTTGATTTTAATATTTTCTTAGTGTAAGTATCTCAAAACTCTGTCGAAATGACTGGTAGCCGTAGCGTTGAACCAAGTATTCCTAAAAAACAGAGTTGGAGAAATCATACACATATTCGCTATATATTTGTTAGAGTTCCCACAATCTTGCTCAGCACAATTAATGGTCATGTGCTTATCCTAATTCGTGAACGATCCCGAGAGAAAACTCCTAACTCTCATGAGAGACGGCACCATCTCTACGTTCATATAGGTGAAATCCTTCCAGTTTCTCCGTTACTATAAGACACTTTTCCTATAGACTAGATTTTATTAAGAGTTCTAAGACTCAACCCTCTTTCGTAATGCTCAACAGTTATCCATTATGGACGAGGTTTTATAATTTAGTGTTGAAAACCACATATCAGTGACTTGTTCTTACCCATTAAACCTAAAATTAGAGATTTTCTGACTTTAGGTTGAGTTACCATCACTGGTGGAACTTTGGTTGAAGAGTTTTAACCCCATCCATCTAGATGTAGCCTTTACTAGCTCTCTCGGTAGAGGTTTAGTAAAAGGATCTGACAGGTTATTGCTTGATTTCACATAGGAAATAACAATAATTCCATCTCGAATCAATTGTCTGACATAATCATGTCGAAGATTGATATGTCTAGACTTTCCATTATATGTGCTGCTATAGGCTCTAGCTAATATGGCTTCACTATCACAATGTAGTGACACAGCCGATATAAGCTTTACACAAAAGAATTTCTAATAGAAGATCTCTTAGCCACTCAGCCTCTTTGCCTGTTGCAGCCAGGGCTATAAATTCAGACTCCATAGTCGAGTGCGTTATGCAAGTCTGTTTCTTAGATCCCTAAGATACAGCAGCACCTCCTAGGGTGAATACCCACCTTGTAGTAGACTTGTTGTTCCCTGCACTTGATATCCAGCTCGCATCGGTATATCCTTCCAATACGGCAAGAAAGTATGAATAAAATAATCCTAAGTCTTTTGTTGCTTTTAAGTAAGTAAGTACTCTACTGATTGCATTCTAATGTTCAGTACTGGGGTTACTAGTAAACCTACTAAGTTTACTCACAGTATATGTGATATCAGGTCTAGTGCATTGCATAGCATACATAAGACTCCCTATAACACTCGTACATTCTAATTGTGTAACTGTTCTTCCAGTATTTTCTTTTAACTTGATACTTGGATCAAATGGAATTTTTACTTCTTTTATATTTAGATAGTTAAACTTGTTTAGTATCTTCTCAATATAATGAGATTGACACAAAGTATAACCCCACAATGTCTTTTAACTTTGATATCTAGGATGGTATCAACTTGTCCAAGATTCTTCATTTTAAATACGGAAGATAAAAACCTCTTTATTTCAGTCACACCTTACATATTATTACTGATTATTAACATGTCATCAACATACAGACAAATAATAACAATACAATTACCATCTACTTTAGAATATATGCATTTGTCAGCTACATTATACATGAAACCATGAGATAGTATTTTAAAATCAAACTTCTCATGCCATTATTTTGGTGCTTATTTTAATCCACACAGAGATTTGACTAATCTACATACTTTGTTTTCATTTCCTAGTAGAACGAAACCTTCAGGTTGTTCCATGTATATCTCCTCATTGAGGTCACCATTCAGGAATGCAGTCTTTACATCCATTTGGTGTATGTGAAGATGATGTATGGAAGCTAGCGCAAATAATATCCTAATGGATGTTATCCTAGCTACAGGAGAGTATGTGTCAAAGTAATCTATCCATTCTTTTTGTCTAAAACCCTTAGTTACTAGTTGGACTTTAAAGGTTTGGATAGACCCATTAGTGTGATATTTCTTCCTAAATACCCACTTACAGCCTATGGGTCTAGAATCTGGAGGTAAGTTTACTTGTTCCTATATTTGATTTAACAGTATAGATCTCATTTCATCGTTTATAACTTCTTTTCAGAAAGCTGAGTTTCTAGAGGATACAGCCTCTTTATATGTTTTAGGATCATCTTTTATAGTCATTACTATATGTATTTTTCTAATAACATTTTTTCTATCTCCTTCTATAAGATGGAAAATGACATGTTGTGAGTCTATGTAGTCATCTCCTAGACTCTTTTCTATTTCTGCTTTTTTACTCCTACGAGGTTCAATAGGAGCTTTCACTGTTTGTAGAACTGTGCTATCTGATTTTCTATTAGGAGTTTGGATTTCGTTATCCTTTGACTCTAAGGATAGTGAGTTCTCAAAGAACTCAACGTCTCTTGATTCTATTATTATATTAGACTCTATGTCTAGAAGTCTATAAGCTTTACTATTTTATACATACCCTACGAAGGCGTACTTAATAGCTCTTGGTTCTAACTTAGTTCTTTTTGGATCACGAGTTCTGCAGTATGCAAAACACCCCCACACTTTTAGATATCCTAGGTTAGGTTTTCTACCTCTCCATGTTTCATATGGAGATATTTTATATTTTTTAGACAGAATTTTATTTAGTATATGGCATGCTGTAAGCAATGCCTCACCCTATAGACTTAGTGATAACTTTGCTCTTATCAGCATTGAGTTGACCATTTCTACTAATGTTCTATTCTTCCTTTCAGCTATTTCGTTTTGTTGAGGTGTGTATGGTGTAGTACATTGATGTATTAGTTTATGTTCTTCACAGAAGTTATCGAATTCATTTGAGAAGTATTCTCCTCCTCTATCACTACGGAGAATTTTTATTTTCTTATTTAGTTGATTCTCTACTTCTACTTTATATATTTTAAACATGTTCAATGCTTCATCTTTGTTCTTTAACAGATAAACATACACATATCTAGAACAATCATCTATAAAGGTTATGAAGTACCGTTTACCTCCACGAGTAAGAATGTCGTTTAATTCACAGATATCACTGTACACAAGATCCAATACTTGAGACGATCTTTCACCACTTGGAAAAGGTTTCTTCGTCATTTTGGATCGTATGCACACTTCACATTTATCGGTTTCATTATCTGTGTATGAGATTAAACTATTCTTAGCCATGAACTTTAAGGTACTATACCCTATATGGGCTAGTCTATCATGCCATAGTCCAGCAGATTCAACCATATACGCAGAAGTGCTACTTTCATTCAGAGAAAACTTAACCATCCTGTTATAAGCATATCCCTTTCCGACAAAATTTTCATTCTTGGACAGAATTAGTTTTCCTGACTCGTACACCACCCTAATGCCTGGTTTACCCAGAAGATCCTCAAAAATTAAGTTTCACCTCATGTCTGGGATGTGCAGTACATTAGTCAGAATCACTTTATTCCTAGAGGTGAATATCAGTTCGACAGTTCCTTTGCTGACGACCTTCGATCGGACTTCATTACCCATTTGGACTTCTTGACCATCGGTCAATTCCTCATAGGTTTTGAAGGCTGATTTGTCGTAGCACACATGTACTGTAGCGGCAATATCATACCACCAACCTGGAACTTTGCTTTGGATGGTATTAACCTCAGTGATCATAGCCACAATATCTCTTCTTCTACTGCACTTGCCTCTTTTTTATATTTGTGATATTGGAATACTTGAGCATAGTGTTTGGTTTTTCCATAGATATGGCATGGGACTTTGAACTTTCCGTTCTTCTCTGGGGCGTTTTTCTTGAATTTTTCTTTATTAGGTTTAAGGGAATCATCCTTCTCGGGATTCTTGTTGTTGTTCTCTATTGCATGTACCTTGGATGAGGCATTCCCGTTATTATTCTTTCTGTCGCGGTTACGGGATTCTTCCTTAATCCTGAGGTGTTTCTGGATTTGTTCCAGTTTGTAGTCCTCGATTTTATGCAGCAACTTCTTTTTATAGTCTTCCACATCGGTGGTAATTTAGCGATTATAGCCCCGACTTGGAATGATTCGGGAAGATCAATCTTTGTCGCTTTGATTTTGTTTACTATTAGCTGCAGTTCTTTGATTTGGGGCAGCAGCGGTTTATTATCTACCATGCTGAAGTCAAAATACCTGACGATGAAAAACTTGTTGGTACCTCTTCTTCAGCCTTATATTTGAACTCCAAAGCGGCCCAGATCTCCTTTGCTGATGACATCTGTTGGTACAGATCGTACAGGCGGTAGGAGAGCGTGTTTAGAATGTGTCCTCGACATAAGAGTTCGTCTTCGGCTCGTTTGGTGCGGGCAGCCACCTGTTCAGGTGTGTCTGTGTTGGATGCTTCAGGTAGCGCTTGCAGATTTGGATCTAATATGTAATAGATCTTCAACGTCGTAAGGAGAAATTTCAGCTTGTCTTGTCATCTTGTAAAATTGGTTCCATCGAACCGATCAAGACGTATTAAGTCCTGATTCATCAACTTGATGGATTAAACACTGTCGGCTTCCATCAAAATAACGCTTTAAGATTGTTGGAAATTATATAGATTAATATAATTTCTGTATAATGTGGAAACCGAAAATTACAAATAAATCTAAAATATAGACAGGCTGAAGCACGTCTGAAACGTTGTCTTTAAAGCGTTATTTGCCCCTACTCAAGTGAATTGAGTATGCTGATAGGTTACAGGCAAATTGCTTCTAGGATACGACGAGCCTGGTATGGGTCCGCGTTCAGCAAACACGAAGACCCACCTATTGGAACTCTATTACACTTAGTCTGGCAGAAATATAATAAAGAAAAAATCTCAGAAGAAAGAAAAAGAAGAAAATTGTGATTTAGACCATCCACTGGTCAAGTCTTCAGTCACTGGTTTAGTTGAACCGTTCTAGACCAAATCGTTGGTCTGTTCTTCTTGCAAAGGTTTAACCGTTGCTATCTTACTAGAATAGTGAGCTGTCTCAATTCGTATGGTAGTGCTGGATTGGGTTGTGAGATGGTTTGAAAACCCATCCAGGCCCTCCTTTTATAGGCTATGGTGGCCGAGGGTTATGGTCCAGGGAATTAAATCCCATGACCGTTTTCTAGCTGTTGGAGAAAACTAGCTGTTTTATGACCGTTTTCTGACTGTTGTGCATGGACCATTAAGCTGCGAAGTGCAAAGTGCGCCACTAGCGCCTTTACACCCACACTGCCTCACATGTTCACGCCCTCGCACCGAGCCCGTGACCGAGACCGAGACCGTGCCCGTGCCCGAGCCCGAGCGTGGGTGTTCCTTGTTCTACGTAAGTAAATATTATAATACTCCACTGTTTTTATTTAAACCACTTTTTCTTCTTTTCCCTTTCCCACGTGGGACTATTCTTAAAAACTCACAAAAGGTGTTTTTCAAACACTATATATTATGTTATATTTATTTTAAAAAATATATTTTATATAAAATCAACATTTTTTGTAACACCTTAAAATGCAGCACTCATTTCATGATCCAACTTAAGAAATACTGTATTTTAAAGTGGGTGTGCAGCTTGGTTTCGGGTCAACTTGAACCCACTAACCGAACTTATTTTGTATAGGGCTGGATCAGGTTCTGAACCCATCTGACTGACCCAAATTTGGATCAGGTTGAGTTGGGTAATCAGGGTCCGCAGGCCGGGTGAGGGTAAAATCAGGTTAGGTTTGGGTTACGCAGATTCAGATTGGGCATCTATTTAGGCAAGAAAGGACGTGTCACGTCGGCCGTAGCAGAAAAGAAAAAAGAATTCCCCGGTTCTCTACTTTAATTTGGTATTACAATGGTAATAATGCTGAAAGTAGTAGAAGGAAAGTGTATCTATCAAATAGGAGGGTGAAAATATCAATACAACAAAAGCCTCATGTGGTCACCATCATTTCTTACCATCAGAGTCAACTTATTTTATCATAGCTTAGATAGGATGCCTTCCAAGGATTGCACAAAGGATGATGTATTATGATTATAATTATTTCTCCTTTGAGTGATGGATGGTATCATGCCCCTCATCTTTGTGGTCATCATCATCATGCATGCAGCCAACTCTGGGAATTTTCTGTGGTCATGATCTTCAGGATCTCATCTCATCAGTGGACCCGAATATTCAGTGGATGAAAAAAGCATGAAGTCAACCGCCGCATTGATAGATAGATGTAGGTGGTCATAACTTATTTAAAGTCACTGGACCAAACTTCTAGCGGCTCATGATGCCTTGATAACCCATCTTGGTTAAGCAACTAACCCAAGTAGAGATATGGACCTGAGCTGGCTAGGTGGGCCATGCTTTCCACGGCTTCGAGCTTGTCATGACATGTCTCGATGTGTTGTCGCCGTAAAAGGAGGAAAGTGAAAAACCATGTTACCTTGGTAATGTGTGGGGGCCATCCCTGATGTTTATGTCGAATCCAAACCGTGAATCTGGTGAGTCTCTTTATCTTAACCCCACATCTATTCACTTGTTGCGGGCCACCTAAATTTTGGAATTTCTTAAGTTTCGGTGTGTCCCTTCATCCGGGTGGGACGCACCTGCTGAATGGGTTGGATGACATACAAAAAACATGGTGGACCCCATTTTCTATTTGGAAGTTTATATGGTGGGAGTGATCCTCATCCCCAATATTCCAAAAATTTCCCTTTTGGTGTAGCCCACTGAGTTATAAATGAGGCTGGATTTTGGATCTACGGTTAGCATGTGGGGCGCATCTAGTGGACGGTTTGGATGGCTCTCACACATAACGTTGGGCCCCACGTGGATCATACCGTACGTTAGGCCGTTCGTGATCATTCCTCTACACTGGAAGTGGGATGAGCCGTACCAGTAGACTCCCCTACGGTACATGCGGCGTACATGTACCTTAATCTAGAATGTCCCAATCATGGGTCCCACAGTAGATGGGTCATATTCATAACCCGAAAAATCACACTAAACCAATGGTGGCTGACTGGTTGAACTCTATTGGACAGTCATTGAAAATTAATCTACGGTCGGAATTCAACAATAGATGTTAATATCATCCCATTAATCTAATTCGTGGGAATATACTCCATCTATAGTGGGTCCCACTATTTGGATGTTTTGGATTTCGGTGCCAGCATATCAAGTTCCTCAATAATTTGTGCTGATGCCCGGAAATCCAGTCAGTCCAATCACCAAGTAGGCCACATGTATATATAGGCCTTCCTGTTTCTGGTGCGAATGTGGACCACTTGATGACTGGGCTAGCCAGAAGCCACAACTAATACACGGTGTGGCTCACCTGATGAAGACCCTGGGGCGCCTGGCTAACCCACCTAGCTTTGGACTGGCCTTGGGCCTGGCTGTATGACCCTATCTATTTCGGGCTGGGCTTGAGCTCATATAATCCGAACCGACAACCGTCCTAGAGCAGCCAGCCTGGTTTCATGATACACGTCTATCCTACAAATATCCGTTCCAATCATGTCTGGCAACAAAGGCATTTTCCACCTAAGTTATTGATTTTCAATTTTCTAAATGTGTCTGGCAACAAAGGCATTTTCCACCTAAGTTATTGATTTTCAATTTTCTTCATGCATGTGTGGTCCGCCTTGCAAATGGATGGATGTGGTGCAACCATTTTTATGGGCTAGGCCGTACCTAGTCCAGCCCAGTCCATTGCCAGCAACCCGGTCTTGGAATTTCTCAAGTAAAGATTCCATTTGGATGGAGACTCCCACTACAGATGGGACTCTGCTGATTAGATCCAGGTAAATGAAATTTGTCTTTTCCTTTGCTTGATTAGTTCTTGCATGTCTAACCACGCCAACATGGCCCACCTAACCAACATTAGCATTGCAATCAACATCAATATGGACAATGCCTGTTCCAGTATGCTACTCTTGGCAATATGCACATGTGCATGCATGTGCACGTACAAAACCCTAACCTTACCCTGATACATCATCTTTCCCACAAATGTCTTGCGTGTAGGGTATTTAAGCCGCCCATTGCGAAGATCAGGCTGACCAACTCTTCAGGTGGGCCATGCTATTGAACCCAACATATCAGTGTGGCCCACTTGATGCGTGTGGATCTGCTTTTATCTTATGGTAGCTGATCTTGATGATGGAGCTCATCTTTTAAATGGCTATGATGTCATACTGAGGTAACACATTAGCAAACATACATGCAGCTTTAAATCCAAGGAAGATTCTAGTGTTTTTATTTATTTATAGGAGGTGATGAATCTTAAATTATTTTTAAAAAAAAAAGGAGAACCAGTTGAACCGTCCAATGTCGTATGTGATCATTTCTCCTAAGTATATGTACAGTGACAATGCTATGGTTGCCAAGCCTTTTAAGGCTCTCATCTCAGACAATTGAACAGCATTCACTAACTTAATCTACAAGAAAAGGTAAATAAAAAGAAAGTAGATGAAATTTTATGAAATCATTTAGGGCTCTTTTAGGTAAGGGAGCTTGCATAATTAGGATTAGACTCCTGATTTTGACAGCCTCTCAACCCTCCACATGGGATCATTGAAATGTTGCTTTTGTTTTTTGTTTTTTTTTAATTAAGTTTGGTAATTGTGCTTATGTGGTGTAGGTGATATACTTTAGGTTGGCTAATCTCATTTTAACACATATGAAAGGCATGAAGCTTATTAAAATTAGGATTGGCCCTTAATCTCATTTCTTTTATAGTTAAGTCTTCTTCTTTGAATATAGATTGTCTCTTTTACTTGTTGTTTCTGGGCAATCGAATCTTGAATATATGTTCTTCTGGGTATTTCTATCAATGGGATATCCCAATATAAAAACAGATTGGGCCATCAAAAATAACCTTAGACCCAACAGCTATAGATGTACTTAGAAAGAGTTTGTCTTGACTTGGTGGCTGAGTGTTTTGATGATGAGATCTGTCCATGCTATGTTAGCTGCCCCAGATAGGCTCTTGGTAAAAGGTTACTACTAATGTCTATAGATGAATTTAGAACAATTTGAAGAAATCTTTTTGATGAATAGCATGTCATTTTAAAAATCAAAACTCAGTATTATCATTAAAGCATGATTATGGGATAATAACTTATTTATGGTAGTGAAGGGAACATGAACGGTTCGAATCATACGGACCGTACTTGGCTACAGGTGGTCGCGATACATCCTGAGTTGTGACGGTGACCAAACTACCCTTCATTATTGTTAAATTATTATTAATTTTACCCATGTTATGATGTTGTTAATACTTGTATTTATGGTATAATTAGGGATCCAAAGTTGTGAATGAAGGCATTTTCCTCTTCAAAACTTAAAATTTCCAGCCGAGTAGGGGTAATTTGGTCCAAATATGATTTTTGAGAGCCTATGATGTAGCAGACACGATTGTGTCCCTTACGTGCACCTGACACGTACTTTAAATCCTAACCACCCAAATTAATTGCGGGACCCACAGGTTGGTCATGTACTTAAATTAGATTGATTATTAAACAATCCTGGCCACTGACTAATGGACCCCCCGCCCCTTTTTTCTTACATTAGAACTTGGACCTTACACCATTTCCATTTTCACAGACAAATAGATGTCCATCAATAGACCAGTTATGGTCATAATTTCTGGGTGAATATTGCATATAACCAACCTAAACTGTATCCTTCCATTTGAACGGTTTGGATTTGAGGTCCATGCCATGGATTTGAGGTGCGCGCCATGTGTACGTACAGGAAGCTTATATATATATTATTTACAAAGCACTACCCTTAGGGCCTTACGTGGCTAGAAATATCAATCTTGGGGTGTGGAAATAACCAGTTGGAGTAGACTTAAAATCACAAGATGTTATGCTTCGAGCAGAAAATAGGGGAGTTTTCTATGATTTTAGTGCACGCAATACATAAGGAATGTCTAAGGAGTCTCTCCCATAATACCTACCGTCAAAATCCTCTCCTTCAATCGCCACCCTCCATCCAATGCAAATCCAGTTATAATAAAAAGACACTTGATCTTAATTTCCAGGTGCAACACACGTGTATAAGGCAACTAATGTACACGCCATACATGTGCCGTCATCGTATATAACTACGATCCAGGCCATCCATCAGAGGGAAGATACCCTAACCCATGATTCAGGTTAGTCCACTAGGGCCACAGTTCATGACACATGTATGGCTGAGAGAAACTTAGCCGGGTTTTCTCATGCATTGCATCCACCTGTTTCTAACATCGTAGACCAATTTTGTTTTTGGGGCACAACATCTGGACCATCCAACCCAACTGAATGGCGTGGATACTGCACGTGTATATGATTCGCACGCATGTGATCCATTGAATCTTTTATCGCCGCCCAATGGGGCCCACCATTCTTGAGTGTTCAAACAATTGGATCCGTAAGTATTTTGGTGTGTGCTACGCGGGCCACCATAAGAAACGTACCCTAAATGGATAACTTCTACCGTCCAAAAATGGGACAGTGGAAAGAAAATTTTAATAGCTCCTGCTCAAGGTAAGGACCATCTTTATAACCTTTTTATAAGAATACAGCTCATTTATGGTAGTAAATTGAATATAAACGGTTCTAATAATCAGGCAATTCTCAGAATGTGGGCCCTAGTGATCTGAGTAGTGACAAAAGCGTACCTATCGGAACATGCCTGTTTGTACAGATTCTATGCAATGAAAGTTGCCGACCCAGACTACCGCTGCACCTACCTCACATGGCAGGATTTGACTTGATACCGGGCGTCATAAAGTCATTCGAGTCTGAACAAATTTTGAACATGTTTTGTACAGGTTTTAAATAGTAGCAATGCCGTCCAATTAAATCTGGCCACATTGGGAGTATAAAGAGCTCAGTCCAAGCTTAATAGTACCGAATTTACACTTTAAATTAAGTATGGGACATATTCATCTCTATTGTCATCACTTCTTACGAAAGTTAATCAAAATAAGTTGTGTTTGATTTGAATGGATTTGTATGGTTTATTTAAAAATTTTAAGGAATAAATAAAGAGAATTTTATGATAATACAATTGAAGCACATTGAACAACACCACGTCGTCCACTAAGTGGTTGATAGAAGAGTAATCGTATAGGAGTTATTAGGACAGATAGCAAGACGTGTTAAACCGTTATGACAATTGTTAGAGCACGAGAAGTTCTTGGATGGTTGAATTGAAGATATAAATGGTAGATGAATTCAGTAGAAAAATTTGTCTCCTACCCATTCAACTAAACTTGATATATTTTTCAATTAATCATCATTTACATTCCTTAATATAATTACTCTACTTTTCTACCAGTCAACTACCTTTTTTAGTGTAATTTTTTATTTTTTGTTTGCTATTTACATTCTATAGTGTAATTTGTAATATCAAGTATTTGATAATTATAACTGTAACTTGAATTTACACTTACACGTTCGATTCAGTTAGTGCTTCAATTAGAATTTTTCATCCAAAAATGTGTTTTAAAGTTATTTTCCGTGACTGACTTTAAAAATTCTTTTCTTAATCTTTTTATTTGTATTAAAAAGTCATCTCATATGAAAGGCAAAAGTGTAATCAATAATTAAAAAAAATGACCCATACTTCCTGAATATTCTCTAATTTTATTTACATACTATGTGAGTGGTTGAATAGGTAACTTATCTAACTCGATCTCAATCATATATTACGTATTTGCTTATCTTTATGCTTAACGTTGTAACTGTTCAATTTGAATTAAGCTCTGAATTTAATTCTAATTCACCAATAATTATCACATGATCAGAACTAAGAATCCATCGGAGCCTTAAATTGAGCACCAACAGGACATGATAAAGAAATGTACTAGCTAGTAGCCAGTTTGGGCCAGGCTGGAGCAGTACCTAATCTGCGTTTGGAAGTCAGATGTGGTAAAGAGAAGTACAAGCTTGCAGCGAACTCAGTCCAAGCTGGCACTTGTACAGCTATTTTAAGCTGCATGTGGGAAAGAGTTGTACAAGCCAACTCTTTAAGATTATCAACTTTAAAATATGTTTTGCACAACTATTTTAAGCTGCAGCCTACCATCTAATTAAATCCATATAGGTAGGTAGGAGTCCGGATCCTCTGTTATCAGGTTAATAGAGAATTCCTGATACCCTAATTCTCATTGGTGCACATCACCACTCACTAAAAAAATAAAAATAAATAAAAACAGCTTCCGACGCCAAACCATTAGGGTATCAGGAATTCTCTGTTGACCTGATGACAGAGGATGACGACTCAGGTAGCTAGTGTCCAATCTACTTTAGTTCATTGAGTGTAGTCCATTCATTCGGTGAGACCAAGAAATGGATTGGACAATCTTATCATCTGATTGATGACATGCGAAATGAGTGGAATAACAAGTATCTGCAACAGTCTTTAATAATATGATATTTGGATCAGGCCGTAAGATACATACCCCATCAGATTAACAGCTTGGATTAGATCATTGAGCTGATTTATTTATTTATTTATTATTATTTTTTGAATCTTTGCTTAGAAAACGAGCATTTGTCACCGTGCACAAAATGCATAACCTATCTTTTGTGGGAGCTTTGCCAAGCCCACACGCGTGTACACGTTACACACATACCGGCATGACGTTCTAGGTCCAAGATCTAATCTATCCAGTCTATCCATCAGAACGGCACGGCTCTGGCTGAAGTTTTCTACCCCATACACATGACCAGATTTTATTTTTGAGAATACATTTAGAAGGCCTGATCAATCTGATAGAGGGATTAGATCTCGCACGTATGTTACGTGCTCGTACATGCTTGGCGTGTACACCAGCTTTATTGCACATGCGTGTGCGCTTAGCAAAGCTCCTCATATGCAGTCTTGTATCAACACTTTTTAGCACTCGCCTCTTACACGGGTAGATGTGTCATGCGTGAGAGAAATCCAAGCTGCTCATCAGGTGGCTTCCGTTGTGTAGCTTTATATTGCCTAAAAAATCAGAATGGTCTGCTGACTAGGTGTGCCATAAAAAAAAAGTAAGTGGACGGTTATAACAAATTGTCAAACTGGTCTGATTCTACATAAACTTTTGATCTACTTGATGCGCGGACCAGCCTTATTCCTGGGACAGGGGATAATCATCCTAGATCTCGCACAGGAATGCCACGTGGCATGAGAACCACGAAGCCCTCTGTCCATCTCACGCGCGCGAGTAAGCTTTTTTAGTCAGTATCGGTGAAGCACGGAAAGTATTTACTGATTTTCACGAAAAAGACGCTTCGCAACTTTTCTGTCTTTATATAAAGAAAAGCAGAAAATAAAAAAATAATTTGCACAAAAAGAAGGAAAATTGCTGTCCGTTTGCTTAACTTTCGACAACCTACGGTTTTCCCTCCACGTTACGCAGTGTGCGCATTACGCCTAGTCATGTTCCCTCGCGACACGTCATTATGGTGGGTCCTGCCCATTTTAATCATTTGCGTGAAAAATGTTTGGGTGGAGCTGTCCACAATTAGATTCCATGCAACACTTACCTTCCACCGTACACGTGGCAAGAGTGGCAGAGAATCCACACATACCATCCAGTGGTCCCGGCCGTGGATGTCTCACAGTTTACAGATCAAGCCAATCAAACAATCATAGCCATCAAGTAAACCAATATTCATTGCTGATCGTGGCCATTAACTTTCTTTCACTTTCATTTTTAAGGACAATGATCAGATGGCTACCCTAGTCTGATCAATGTGTGGTTTTCACTGCAATAGATCCATGGCTGGACCCACTAAATGGCGTATCCTGATTCTGTATCCCTTCTGCCACCTGTACAATTTCAACGTTGGTTGCACGGTGGGATGGTACGGTCACAGAACTGTAAGCTACCATGCTCTTAGTTGCATCAGTACGCTTGAACACTCAAATCAGAGGAGATGGACTGTTCATTTGGCCAATCCACATTTCATGCAGAAATCACACCGATAAAACTATCGATGTGACTTATTTGATACTCAGGCTGCTTATGATTTGTGGACAATTGTTTAGGACGGTTGGATATTTTAATTTTTAACCGTCCAATAAATATCCACCAATCCGAAGATCAGATACTCAAATGAACTTAATTATCGATTTATGATATATATATATATATATATTTTAATGTAATAGCCCTAGGGTGTATTATACACTACGCTACACACTAAGCGCATTTTAAAATAGGAAAATGCTTTGGGTATATCGCCGAGGTGACGACCGGGTACATCATCACTTGTTCGGCCTTGATCCCAAAACTGGCTGATTCAACACACATGTGGGCCATCCAATGAAATTATACCTAAAACCTCTACATTCATATGGCATGGCCCACCTGGTTGTGGAATATTGCAAAATTTGGGTAAGTTTTATTCTGACGAGGCACATCAGATGAACGGGTTGGATGTCATATGAAAAATCATGTTTAGATCCTACAAAATACTAATGATGACCGTTCCATTCCAACTGTTTCATATGGTGCCGCCCACATGACTTCGGATTATCATGATTTTTTAGTTCAACGGTAAAAATGACGCAGCTTACATGATGGACGGGTTGGATTTCTTCAAAGTTCAACCCACGCGGCTCTCGATTTGCGAAAGTAACTAGCGCGGGTCTTAAACGACGTTACGACGCTTTGATTGCGGAAGCCGGAAGGTAATTAACTGTTTGGGTGAAGCCGTTGCGTAACGGGAAAAAGAAATAGAAAAAGCGGAGCATGAACCATGCATCGAATTCCGTGACGCAGTGCGGTTATTTATACTTTTTAAAAGCATCCTGTACAAACGGACGCGAATTTCCTGTGATCCCAGTTACTGTCTCTGTGTGGCCCACCGCAATGCCCGTGTGACATCCACACGGTCCATCAGTTTCTCCTTGACCGAAAATTGGAGATCCAAAACTCGAGTGGGCCATACCATAAGAAATAGTGGGGATTAAAATGCCTACAATTGAAACCTTCCTCAGTCCAGCATGCCATCCAACCCGTTCGCAAGGCGATTCTCGCACGGGATCAATGGAACAAACAACTATCGGCCTGATTCAATGCTTCTGTAGGCCTCGGAAATGTTTCAACAGTAGCCGTTCAACCCTCCCTATTTCTTGCTATATGGCCCAATTTGATCTGCCTGATTTTTTGCTCTATGTTCCAGCATGAGGTGCCAGAATTGATGGACCGGGTCGATATAAGACAGACATCATGTGGGACCCACAGTGCTTAGGGTTACAGGGGCTCCCTGTAACCCTCACTGTTTTCTGTACTTGGTATGGCACGGTATACAGAGGCGGATTGCATGCACGGCCGGTAGCTACTCGCAGCTGGATGGGGTTATGTGGTCCCACCATGGTACCATGATTTATGCGTTTCATCTACGCCGTTCATGCATTTTTCCAGCTCATTTTAAAAATGAAAAATGAAACCAAAGATAAGGCAGATTCAAATATCAGGTGGACCACATCACAGGTAATAATGGTAATTGAACGCCCACTAGTAAAACCTTCCTGGGCCAGACAACTTTTGGATCAAGATGGTATTTGTGTTTTCCTTCTATCCACGTCTGTGTGACTTAATAAACAGGACGAATGCAAAATCAACATTATAGTGGGCCTAGGAAGTTTTTAATGGTGGCATTCAATCTCCACTGTGTACCTGTGATGTGGTCCACCTGAGATTTAGATCTGACTCATTTTTTGGCTCATTTAGTAAAATAATGATCCCAAATGCATGAACTGCGTGGATAAAATACATACACTATGGTGAGGCCATGCAGCATCGCTCTAGCAATGTTGGTATGCAATCGTTCACAGTAGACTTGGTTTATAAGTGGGACCCATTGCTTAGTGACTCAGGCCATTTGTCTGATGCCCATAGATGACTAAGAAGCTTTCATCATTGGAAGATCCTGGGTTAGCCTTAGTGGGTCCCTTGCTGTGGGGCTCACTTTGTGATGCATTATATATCCATGGTGTCCATCTGTTTTTCCAGCCGATGTTAGGGTCTGGTCTCAAACATTAAGTTGATCCAAATCTTAGGTGGACTATACCACAGAAAACAGTGATAATAGAACACCCACCATTAAAAACTTTTTATAGCCCATCATAAATAAATCTATAACACTTATTTTCCATCGAACCTGTTGATAAGGCCAATTATAGTCATTCACCACTTTATTCGGTGGTGTTATCCACTAGACATATGAAGCTGCTTAGATTTTGTGATAACATATCCGAAAGCTTGTATTATGAGGGTATTCAAATTCTTCAATATATTCACTTGACTTTGATTTGATTAATTAAATCAGATTTTATATATCAAATTAGTATATTTGATTATATATATATATGCATGCAAATGCTCAACTGCACACCAGTTCACATGGAACCGATGCAAACCTTTTTGAGAACTTATCGTAGGTGATGTGAGTCCAAAATCTGATTCGTCCATGTGAAGAAGCATCTCATGAATCCCCCAAGCCCAATTTTTATTTTGATCTAGAACTTTGGTGGGTTATGAAAAATAAAAACAATTTCCTCCATTGATTTGCATTTTTGTTTGCTATGGCCTACCAGAATTTTAGATCATGGTGAAAATTTGCTCCATGAAGTTTTATGAGATTCCACATCACATGGCCCACCAGAAATTTAAGTGTGCAGGTGAGAATGACTTTATATATATATATATATATATATATATATATATATATATATATATATATATATGTTTGATAAAAATAATTGTAATAAGCTCATTAAAATATATACTTTAGTAAAAATGAGATAAAATTCCAAGCTTTAGGTGGGGCTATAAATGCAAGGATTACAAACAAGTGACTCAATGATGTATTTTACCTGTTCCATTTAGATGTCTAATATTTGGATAGTTTAAATTATTCTATTGATGTGATTTTAGTGCTGTAATCATTAATTAAATTGTTTTGAAAATTATCAATGTACTTGGCATCCCGTTGATTAGTAGCCTAAAGACACCTTCACAAGAGATGTGACTCTCCCACCCTTACATTAAAAGGAGGCAAAAAATGGATTTTGTTCGGATTCCACGAAAATTACAAATACTCTATTTCAAAACGCACTAAAAGAGTATACCACCAATTACATTTACCTTCAAATCGAAGGCTACTAAACATAGAAAGTAGCTACTTGATTTGAAAAACACCGATATACCACCAAATGCAAGGTGCCAAACGGGGTGTCTACTTTCTAATACGGGTATTTTACAATGCGCTATGGAGAGTATGTGATTTCAGGTTTCCAATTTGTACCAGGGGTTTCATAGTTAAGTGATCCAAGCAGCTGATATTATGCACCGTGTTACAGACTGACCATGGACCCAAAAATCTCTGAGATAAAAAAATCTCCCATCCCTCCAATTGTGGCCGACAAAACGGATGATCAAGAAAGAAAATACAGCAACCGTTCACATTCATCCAAAAGAAGGCCGATTATTGTATAGCTATGATCATCCAATCTGGAAGATTTGGTGCACGGACTATCCGTGTTGAGATGCATCATATCTTCCTTTCGGGATTTGGGCCAATGAGCCCTGGGCCCTACATGTACGCAACAGTATAATCCTCGTTTTAAAAATTGCAATTTACTTTTTAAAAACATTTTTTAAATATAAGAGAAGAACTTTGATGCTCTGGTTTGGTTCATACGCATGCACTACAAACTTGAAGACGTATGTATAAGGAACTAAAAATAAACCTTCAAAATAATGGGATCCACTTCAGATGGATCATAATAAAAAAATTTACATAGCCACTATGTCCTACCTAACAGATTGGAGGACAGCTAATGAAGGGTTGAAAATGGAAAACAGCTGATGGACTATATTCAATAAACAAACATCCGTTATTGAGAAATTAGAATTGATAAACTAATCCCATTGTTAGGTTACCTATCAACAGTGGGTCTCATGATTTGGACGGTTTAATTTGATTGACATACGTTCCACTTGTAAAATTCCTGACTGTATGCGTGTAAACTCGTTCTCTTTATCAGAGTATCTAATAACTCCGACTAGTACTCGCACTCAAACTATCACCTGGTTGGGTTGACTTCGGTCTTGGCGGGTTGACAAGGTGAGTCAAGAACTTATAAAAAAACAAAATCCATAAATCCATAATGAGTTGAAAATTAGTAGTACGTGTGTCCAAATTACATGCAGCACCCATAGAGATGGAAATGGCCCGTTCAGTTGCCTCTACTAAAGATGGGCCATGAAACAAAATGACCCCATCTGACAATCCTAACCTTCCAATGATGGACTTTTAATGTTGCATTTGTAACGCTGCTTTCTCATTTTAAGCTTCCTATTTGTAGGACTCAGAGTGACACATTAGATCATCCAAGAGAGGTTTATGCACCATGTCAATAACGTGGGGCCCAGTACGTGAACTTTTGATGTAAGGTGGACAGACCATCATGAAGTGGGGGAGACTTATCATATACTTTAGCACCATTTAAGGAAAAAAAAAATGGTGATGACTCGTCCGTTTCAGACATGAAACCGATGCACAACTATCCATACCGAGAGATGCTCACTTCCATCCGTTGAATTACACTAATTCACCATCCAATCAGTGAGTATTCTTCATCCTATCATGTTTGTGGAACATCCAATCCGTCTAAAAGGTCGGCCCCACCATGAGGGTCAAATTAAAAAAAAAACAGTCTAATCCACCAATTAGGTGGGCCACACCAAATATTTCTTTATTATATCAAATCAAACTCATCAAACAATCTTAGCCATTCAATTAATGCCTATCAAGAGAATGGTTAAAAGTAACAATGAGAGCAATCCAATCAGACAGTTAAATATTATCTTCTCACTTTATTATTATTATTATTCACTATGCGCTATCCAAAGATCAGTCCGCAATTTAGTCTGTCTACATTTCTGTACAACCACCATTTTTTAAATGGTAAGGAGCCGTAAAGCAAAAGCGGATTGCCCGTGGATCCTTGCTCTTGCTCGGGTGGTAGACTCTCAGGAGTTCCAACACCAGTATGGCAGGTGCCACAAGGATATCACTTAGCCGTGACATAGTCCAAGCTCTGTGGGGCCCACTATGATGTATGTGTTTTATTCTTACGCCGTCCATCCGCTTTGCCTTTTTAAAAAAAATAAATATTTCAGGGCATGATCCAAATAAAATGATACGCATAAAAAGCTGGTTTGGACGCAACACAGAAATATGAGGGCACTTGGTTATTTTTCTCTTAGTCCGCATCTTTGTAGGGTTTTCTATTGTGACAAGTGAGGCACAACGGTTGGAGAATCCGTACCGTCGTTCTGATGAGTCCTTACCGTGGATAAGGCCCCAAAAGCTCTCCAAACAAGAAGAACCCAGCGACCGGTATCAGGACTAATCAGTTGAATGCAATCCGTTCTTGTGTTTCCCGTCCTGACCGTCTTTTCTCTAGGATAACTTTAAATCTCAGTCCAATAACAGTGGGACAGACTTGACCAACGGTCTAGATCTTTGAACCATGGGCCTTAATTGTCAAATTTTAAAACGCGTGTGTACTTTCCAAACATGCGGCAACATGTTATTTTCTTAGAGAGAGGGAGAGGGAGAGGAAGAAAATGAATATTTTAACGGTTCCCGGGATCTAAAGGGAAGAAGCACTTTTGCTTGCTTGGTTGTTCCAAAAAGCAAAGAGCAAAAAGCCAAAAAGCCTACGCCCCTGTAAAGACAAATACACAGGCGCAAAACACATGTTGTAGTGAAATACCTGTGAGAGATCTGGACCGTTCATTAGATGCGGCCCACCGAAAACATACCCTGAAAAACAGTAAAAGAATTCTACTTATCTTTTATCACTTGGGTCACACCCGTACGTTGGTTATATGAGGTTGTTAATCTCTATTAGCAAGTGTATTATCATGTACAGCTACAGATTGTAGTCTTCTCTATATAAACTTCCAATCAATAAGGGGGGATTCATCCATCTTTCAATCTCTTTCCCATCCGTTTATTTGGGTCACCTGATTTTTTTACTGAATTGATTCTTGTCCTACATCTCATCCAGTTGGTGTGTATCAAATGGATCGAATCTCACACACGTGTTATTGATTCAGCACGAATGCCACGAATCGCCGCTTAATTCTGTACTCGCGCGCATCTCCCCAGAAAATTTCTGATCTCGAAAATCTTTGCATTTTTCGGGAGTGGGAGATAGGAGGGACATCCAAAAATACGGCTCGTATTCGGTCCTTAATACCTATAGATACGGCACTAACGCCTGTGAAGAAGCTGCGCACCCCTCTTTCTTATTTAAATCAGACATCTTTCTCTCTCTCTCTCTCTGGTTGGAAATGGCTCCATTGAGATACAGCAGCATTTTACCTCTTTTTCTTTCTATTCTCATTGCAGAAATTAGCTTCTGTTTTTCTTCTCAGGTGAATTTCTTTTATGCTAGATTGATGGGTCTTTAATGCATTTTTCTGGGTTTTCTTTTAATTAATCCTAGGTATGATTTCTTTCCGCTTATGGTGCTTGCAGGTGTATGTAGTTTACATGGGAAGCAAAAACAGTTATAGCCCAGATGAGATTTTGAGTCAAAACCACCAAATGCTTATTGCTGTTCATGGAGGAAGGTCAGAACATTGCTAATATAAGTTTTCTCCTTCTTGGATTCATGCTTTATAAATCTATTTATTGATTTTTAACTTGGTTTGGACAGTGTCGAGAAAGCCCGATTGTCGCATGTTTATAGTTACAGACATGGTTTCAGAGGATTTGCAGCTAAGCTGACAGATGAGCAAGCTTTGGCAATGTCCAGTATGTTCGTTCCTGTTATAGTATCTTACATGTATAAATACATGTATGAATTCTAGATGTTTCAGTGTTTTTTTTTTTTTTTTTGTGAACTTTGGGAATTCAATATTACAGAAATGCCGGGCGTGGTTTCGGTCTTTCCAAATTTGAAAAGAAGTCTACATACTACTCATTCATGGGATTTCATGGGCCTCATGAGCGACGAATCAATGGAAATTCCAGGCTATTCTACTAAGAACCAACAAAACGTGATCATTGGTTTCATTGATACAGGTGAGGTAACTCTCTTGAAGGTTTCTTCTCCTGAAAATTGTGAAATTCTCGAATACTCATTTATGTTTTTCATGTATAGTGTCCTTCTGGGAGTAGATGATATCTGTTTTTTGGAGTTATGAGGAGTTTCAGATATATTTGATAATTTATCTGATTTGTTAACTTGCAGCTAAACTCATTCATGTATGTACATGATTTCTGAACAGTTCTATAACCGTACATGGCTTTTCTGTTAAAACCCATCAATGCAACTTGTATCAAATTTCCAAAATGTAGAAATTTCGATTCATTTTGAGCGGTTTTAGCAGTTATGGGTATATTCAGTTGATAGATACGAATTTTGTTTTTTGAAAAAAAAAACTCCTTTGTTATAATGTATCAGACCTGCACAGGGGATTTTGAGTTTCTAATGAATAGATTTGGCAGTTGGAGAGATATTGGATTTGCAAGTATCTCTTTATATCCTATTGTATCATTATTATTTTTTTCCATTGTGGCGGAGCTTGATTGAGATGTTCACATTGTCGGGATTTCTGGTTAGATTCATGGTTCATTACTTACATGGGTGGTCTCTGAATAATGATATTCATGAGCTCCTCTGCAGAGGATTTCTTGCTCTCTATACATAGATGGGGGAAGTGCTATTTAGACCCCACGTTTTTGCAGCAGGCAGTCCTCTTTTTCTACTTTTCGTGCTAGGCGTCTAGTATACCGCACTTATGTCTAGTAGCAAAAGTAGAAAAGGTGTATCAACCAAAAAGTGTGTTGAATAAATGGCTCTAAAAGCTGTTTAATCAGAATTACATGGTAATCCTGTTTTTATCAGTGTTCTTCCTAGAATCCCTTTTAGATGGAGTTGTCGTGATCCGTCGTGGCCAGGTGGCGACCTGGGATTGGGTGTCACTCTGTGATGGTGCTTGGCTTGATTTGTTGGCCGGATCATGGTGAAACGGAAGGGCTTTTTATGCCTGTTTTGTAACATTTTTGCATCTACATAAACAGGGGTTTTAGATGAACCTGATACACAAGCAAAAATAAGGAAAAAAATAACGGCCCTTGATCTGGCAAACACTTTGACACACGGATTGGATATTCCTGCCAACCTTGATCTACTTGTGGTTGGTGGTTTACAGCAGCACCTGTGCACGTGCCATTGGAAAGCTTGAATTGTGACCATCTCGCCCTTTCAAAGTAGAGGTGTAACTAGTGGTTTTGTATCAATAAATGTGGCAAAATTTCTTCTTCTTCTTCTTCTTCTTTCCCTCAATGTTTTCAGATCATTTTAGAGCTCTTCAATTCATTTGTACATGTTACCAGATTTTCTGAATGATTTGGTGCTTACAAGGAACTTGGATTAATGTAGACTAATGTGGGTAGGAAATAGAATTTTCTTCTAATAGTTCGACTAGAAACTGCTAATTGGATTTTAATATTTCTTTTTATAAGTTTGGGAATTGATTTGATTATCTTATTCAGGAATATGGCCAGAATCCCCCAGTTTCAATGATCTTTACATGCCTCCAGTGCCTCCTAGATGGAAAGGGAAATGCCAAACAGGAGAAGCATTCAAAAATTCATCTTGCAACAGGTTTGCATGATAATTTATAGCTTCAAATATGAAGGTTTCTAGGCATTGGATTAGATTCTGTTCCCTTTTACTAATATATATATATATATTTTTCTCACCACAGGAAAGTAATAGGAGCAAGGTACTATCTGGATGGGTATGATGCTGAAGAAGCAAGCCATGTCTTTGAGTCAAGTTCTGATAAGACAGTGAAATTTAAATCTCCAAGGGACAGCTCCGGTCATGGTAGCCACACGGCTTCGACAGCAGCTGGTCGATATGTAAAGAACATGAATTTTAGTGGGTTGGCTGGAGGAGGAGCGAGAGGTGGAGCACCCATGGCTAGAATTGCCATGTACAAGACCTGTTGGGATTCAGGATGCTACGATTCAGATTTACTCGCTGCCTTTGATGATGCAATTAAAGATGGTGTTGATATCTTGTCTCTATCTTTAGGCCCTGAAGCCCCTCAAGGAGATTATTTCAACGACGCGATTTCAGTGGGCTCGTTCCATGCTGCTAGCCATGGAATTCTTGTTGTTTCTTCCGTTGGAAACGAAGGTAGACAGGGCTCGGCAACTAATGTTGCACCGTGGATGATCACGGTCTCTGCTAGCTCCACAGATAGAGATTTCACATCTGATATCATACTCGGGAATGAGAAGAACTTCACGGTGAATAATTTTGTTATGAGATACTCTTGGGGTGTCTTTGGATGAAACCAATTCCCTGATTGCAATTCCACGCATTTGAAGTTGACACTCAGATGATTGCAATCACAATTTGAGCTACATCCTTGCATGAATGAAATGGGGTTAGCCCCATGGTCATTTCCACTTATCGCAATTCAATTCAGTATTGCATCCAAACACATCCTTAGTTTGTTATCGATGCTTATTTCTGAGATTCTGAATTCTTTTCTGCCATTGATAGGGTGAAAGCCTGAGTCTCTTCGCGATGAACACTTCTGCAAGGCTCATGTCTGCCTCCAACGCCTATGCGGGATATTTTACTCCATACCAATCCAGGTGGAAGCAAAGGGTAGTTAGTAGTTGTTATTGATAATTACACAATCATTGATATACAAGGCAGATTCCGGAACAATTTCTTTTTCCTTTCGCAGCTACTGTTTGGAGGGCTCCTTGAATCGTACCAAGGCCAGAGGAAAGGTGTTGGTTTGCCGCCATGCTGAGAGTTCTACAGAGTCTAAGCTAGCGAAGAGCATTGTAGTGAAAGAAGCTGGTGGGGTTGGGATGATTCTGGTTGATGAAGGAGATAAGGACATTGCAATTCCCTTCGTACTTCCTGCCGCTCTTGTTGGAGCTGCAGATGGTGACAGAATCCTTTCGTATATCAATCAGACAAGGTTTAAATCCCCTCTCTAGCAATGGAAACTTGATCAAGCATTCCTAATGTGAGTGTGCTGACTTGAGTTGCCTAAAACTGTTTCCAGGAAACCAAGAGCACTAATCTTACCGGCAAAGACTGTGTTAGGATCTCAAACAGCTCCTCGAGTAGCATCCTTCTCATCCAAGGGTCCCAACACCTTGACACCGGAGATTCTCAAGGTATGTAGATCAAAAGCAGTTGAAATTCGAAGCTATTGATTGAATGTTGATTTTGTTGTTTTCTGTTTACTGATGAATCTTTTCTTCTTCTTCTTCTTCTTCTTTTTTTCCTCTTTAGCCTGACATCACCGCTCCGGGACTGAATATATTAGCAGCTTGGTCTCCAGCAGTGAACAAAATGAACTTCAACATTCTCTCTGGAACATCCATGGCTTGTCCGCATGTAACGGGAATAACAGCCTTGGTCAAAGCTGTATACCCGTCATGGTCTCCTGCTGCCATAAGGTCTGCTGTGATGACGACAGGTAAAATATCCTGAAATTTGGTAGTTTGTAGAATTTTCTCGAGTTACAAAATCTTTTAGGCTGTGTTTGGATGCTCAAATCAATTGAATCCCAATATAAATCAATTCACTACAATGGAAATGGCCTTCCTGAGCCTAAACCTACTCCATTCATAGTCCACCTCAACTTGAAACACATAAGAAACTGCAATTAGGTTGGTTGTCGTTGCGAATTAAAATGGCCCGACCTCAATATGAAATTGAATTATTGTAATCGAATGGAACTGAGCATCCAAACACACACTTACATTATAATCCACTTTCCAAGTAATGGGTTCAGTTTCTTAAAGTTTCTTATTTTCTTGGGTTTTTAGAAAATCAAGTCATGTCCATATCCTTGTTCTCAAAAATCTGATATTGAAAGAAAATTGCAGCAACCGTGTTGGATATGAATGGCAAAGTCATCAAAGCAAACCCAGAAGGAAGAGCAGCGAACCCATTTGATTACGGCTCCGGCTTTGTAAATCCCACAGGAGTCCTAAACCCTGGTCTCATTTATGACATGCAACCTGCAGATTACAAAACTTTCCTGTGTTCAATTGGTTACGACAAGCAGTCCCTTCGCATGGTCACCGGTGACGACAGCGTATGCAATCAGCCTTCCTCATCAGTTTCTGACTTCAATTATCCTTCAATCACAGTACCCAATCTTAAGGACACCTATACAGTTACTCGAACTGTGACAAATGTAGGGAAACCTATTAGTACTTATAGAGCGGTAGTGTCATCACCAAAGGGAATCAATGTGACCGTAACACCGAAGTTTCTGATTTTCAAAGACTATGGTCAGAAGATTAAATTTACTGTGAAATTCAAGGTAACTGCTCCATCCAATGGGTATGTATTTGGGTCGTTATCTTGGAGGAAGAGGAAATTACAGGTAACGAGCCCTTTAGTAGTCCGAGTTGCGTCCTCAAACACGGGCATATCAAGATAAGTGGGGCCATGACTAAAGGTCACAGAGATTGTGAAGTTCACATGCATTTACTGCTACAAAAGAATGCAGATGAAGAACTACCATGAAGTTGACAGGCAGACATTGAAATTTGGATGAAAGGACAAAGTGGGTTCGATGGTTGACGACTGATTCAAGCATTGATTGATTGATATTTCGACTACTAAATGATGAAACTGAAAGAATGGGATTTTCTCTATACATAGTTTTATATGTTTCTTATCTCAAATGTGAAAATTCAAGCATAGTAATTTGAAAATTCAATCATTGTATGTACATGGCAGAATTCTATATGCAATAACATTCACATTCTTCTGTGAATACAGTTTTAGAGGGACTATGAATTGTTGTCATGTGGTCATATCATGTTTCCTCTGTTATTCATCAGACATATCACTGAATTATGACTGCTCAAAACAAACCGTCAACATTATGGAATAACATTTTATACGCAGAATGACCGAAGGACCATCTCGACTGGACCATCCTGATCTCTGATTACTTGATATTTCATTGAATTTGGACTAAAAACAGTTTTTCACCTCTACCATGCTTTTGATGCCAATGATTCAACAGTTAGGATCGCTTCAGTGCAATTTTTGGGTAATGCTTCATTCACAATGGGGGCTCATAATTTAGATGGTTTGGGTTAAGCTCTACATGCATGTCTCATTGTATTTGGGTTAAGCTACATGCTTGGCTGATTGCAGTGGCTGTGTAGGTGCTACATTGGTGCAACTCATCCACGGCAATTGTGGGTGTACTAGCACACCAATCTGGCTAGTGGGCCCCATTGAGGATTTAGTGACCAACTTAAACATCTGATTCTCCATTGAATTTGACTGTTAATCATTTTCTTTTACACCATCCATTTGATGGGTCATACCCAAAAGTCATGATGGATGAACAGTTGTGCACCAAACGTACCCGATCGTGCGTCACGAATCCTCGAATGGTGGATAAAGATCTGAAAACACTACCCACCAAGTGGTGCCTATGGGGGTCACTTTCGATGCAGGAAATCAACCCCATCCATCAGGCGCATCACTAAAATAAGGCCGATTCAACACTGCGGTGGGCTACCTGACTTAAAAACCTCCACATTCACATGGTATAGCCCACCTGTATTTTAAAATACTATGATTTTTGGATAATTCTTTCACTTTGATGAGGCACATCAATTGAATGGACTTGATGGCTTATAAATGCTACTATAGGTCCTACACAAAACTAACGGTGAGTGCTCCATCCCAACTTTTCTCCCAGGATGTGGCCTAGAGTTATGGATGCTCATGATTTTTGGGTTCCAGGTTAACATTGAGGCTGCGAAACTGATGGATGGACGGGTTGGATTCAATGAAAGTTCCAACTGCATGGCTCTCCGTGGGAAAGGTGCCCAGAGCTGGCCCACAATATCCTGCCACCATTAATGGACGGATGGGAGACACTGCCCACAATCTCGTGTAGCAGTCGGAAGGCGAAAAGAATGGGACATGTGGGAGACAAAAAGTGGTAGGCTAGGGTGTAGGGAAGCATGCTTCATCATCATAGCTAATAAATACAACTTATGCAAATGCTCTGTATTATGGGACTGACACCAATCATGAGCGAGGAAAGTAAATACAACGATGGGATTCGGCAAGCCCACACGCGTGTACAAGCCATTTCATCTACGTTCCACCTCATGTGCTAGCTTGGACCACAAAGCACAAGATCCTAGCCGTCCATCAGGTGGGTCGCATTGTTTCGGTGTTCTGGCATAAAAGATGGGCCGTCCAGACAATAATTGGCTCGAAATTTTCAAACGAAATGGAAGGATGAGAAACTTTTGGTAAGTTCCTTTCAAAGCCGCCTGATTTCCTGCATGGGATATATACAAACGGTGGTACCCACTTGAACGGCTGAGATCCCATGCCAACATGCAATGCTAGCACATATGGTGTGTGCGTGAACTATCTTGTTCGCTTACAAAAAGGAATCTGAAGTCCGGGTTTGGTTTAAGATCCAGTGAACGTTGGGTGGATCCTGTATTAAGTGGCACGTGTCTTTACAAGCTATCGATTGGTGCAAATAGCGTTCGATCAAGGCCGTCCAAACAGTGTCCCATCTCTTGGATGAGCAATAGATGGAACTTTGCACCTATTAAATGGTGAAAAATATCCAAGCGTATCTAACACCAGGAGGGAGGAGCACCCAAAACCGGACCCAGAAACATGGATCAACGTATCTTTCATTAAAGCATTTACCCATCCAAATCAACGAGTTGTCATAGTCCAAAAATAATATCAACAAAAAAAATCCTTGACTGTCCGATCATTGGTCAACAAATGGACAGTTAAAGGGGGGAAAAGGAGGTACATTACATGGATGCCATGGTGTACGATTTCTGTTCATCTAAGATGAAATGAAGCGACCTTGCTCACCGTTCCAGTGCCACACCCACATACCCCGTTCATATGCTATATCAGCCGAGTGATTTTGGAGAGTATATCTCATGGGCCTTCTTGTAGATGGACCATGATAGACACGTGAAAGTTCAATATGGACCACTGGTCAATTCTTCTTAACCATACACTCTTCTTTTGTAAGGTGACCACCATTAGAACAGATTGGCCTGATTTTTGGACCAAGAAACAGTGGGCGGCTTGGATATCGTCCAAATTTGGCTATGTTCCCACTAATAGGCAGGTCCCTAAAAAGTGTATGGCCAGTAACCTAGACCAATGGTAATCCAAAAACCTACCTGACTGGAAGATCATAGCCATAAATCTAGGGACGGTCTAACCATCTATTCATAGGCCACCAATCCAAAGGTTAGGATTGTCCTATCGCTCATAATGTTGGAGCATGGTACATCCACACTAGTGGGACCACGAGTCTGGGTTACCACACCACAGGTAACACTTGCGCATGATGATTGCTAATATGCAGCACTTGCTGAAGTTAGTTCTATGCAGTGGCAAACATCAGATAATAAGGACTGTTGATCTGGTGGGCCAGCAGGTGGTTAGGCTATATGCCAAAAAGAAAGGGGATTAGATTGGCCCATTTGCTGCAACTGGATAGAGGGATGGTGCACCTCTTCATGTTCACTGTACATACCAAAATCAGGTGATTGGAATCAGTGTACAATAATGTCCAAAACATATATATTCGCGGAAGCGGATTAGATACTGACAAGGTCAGTATCCAGATGGCTACTGAAGTGACGTCACCAAGCTGTGTGGACCCCACCATGATGCATGTGTTGTATCCATACGGTCCAACCATTTTTAGGGATCGTTTTATGGCATTACAAAAAGAATGAGATAGATCTAAACTTCAAATGGACCCACCACAGAAAACCGTGGGAGCAGTCACACCCACCGTTGAAACATTTATAAGGCCGACCGTGACTTATTTTTGAGATCCAACCTATTCATAAGTTAATATAGAGATGGATGAAGTGAAAAAATATATATATATCAGCTTGACCGAAACTACTGTGGCCCCTAAGAAGTTTTGAACGGTGGATGTCACTATCCCTAAGAAGTTTTCTATGGTGGGATCCAATTGAACTTTAGATCTATCTCATTCCTTTTGTAATGCCATGAAATTATCTCTCTAAATGGTTGGACGGCATGGATACAATACATGCATCATGGTGGGGTCCACATAGCTTGGTGACGTCACTTCAGTAGCGATTTGGCTACTGACCTTGTCAGTATCCAATCCGTGCCCTATATTCGCTTGCTGTGGCCCAACTAGGTTTTGAATGGCTTGAGTTGCTATGTTCCATTGATCCTGATAGGTGCACCTGATGACAAGGTTGGATGATATATACACAACATGGTGGACCCCGAATTCCATCTGTATGTTTGATTCTTCTTCCATTTTTTTGTTACTAATTATTTAATAGTGTGTGTGTGTGTGTGTGTAATCAATTTAATTATTAAATATCGAGTAGGGTGAAGTAAAGACTCATCTGATTCCCAAGTCAATCCCACACAGCTGGACATTGGGGTGTCTAAAGGACGGATTGGATCCACTCACACATCAGGATGGGCCCCTGGTACTCACCATACATTAGAACATATGTGATCATTACCCTTTCTCCCCACTCTTTTGTCCTAGACAATATCATAATACTATTGAGGTTGAATACTTGTAAAAAATGGCTCATTGGCGACAACAATACTCAGAATACTGGTGTTCGATTAGCTGGCTTGGGCGACATGGGTCTCTACACAAATGCAAATCTAATTCCAGCTCAATTGAACTTCTGGGTCTACAACACAGACCCAGTCCAACCAAGAGGATTTGAGGCTCAGCCCAAAGTGAGCTGGGATTGGACCAATTCTAATGTCATGTTTGAATAATCAGAACTAGCATCCATTGGTGAAGATTTCATGGACCAGAAGAAAGCTTGAGATTTTTCCTTCGGATGCCATCCCCTGTTGCTGCCCTACTTCTGCAACTTAACCCACTTATATTAACATAGTCCACTTATAACAGACATTTATGCCCACTCCCACCATCTAGGCTCCCTTAAGGTGACTCAGACCAATTTCCATACTCTTAGGTCCACTTGCATTGATACATGAAGACGGGGACTCAATTTAGGCTGCATTACCACGACTAAAGACCAATTTCCCAGATTGGGTCCACTTAAGTTTACGTGGGCCCAAACACAACGTCGCCAACCCCAAGCTCACTATCCTAGCCTTTCTTCCACATGACACCTTTTTTTCCCACTACCCTAGACTTCTTCCATGCCCTTCCATAGAAAATCCCTCTTGAACTTTTTTTTCCAAGGATGCTTTCCAGGCATTTAAACAAGGATATGAAGTAGACATAAATCTTAGCAAGGGCGAATTGATGAGGATACGCCTCGTATCTTCTCTTCCAACTGGATAATCATTTTTCCACCATTTCCAATATGGCATCCCACACACCACGCATAAAGGAGAACCAAGATATTGAAACAACACCACCTCATTTTTGCAACCAAACTTTCTCGCAAACCCCTCAGCATCCTCTTCAGGCAATCTAATCCCAACATCTGGCTCCTTTTGGATATTGACTTCAAGGCTTGAGATTGCTTCAAAGAAACAAATCACTTTGATATGTTTTTCCACGCGCATATTGTTCACATCACCAAAATAATAGCACGTCATCGGCAAATTGAAGGTCGGTCACCTGAAAATCCGCATTCACCACCATGAAGCCCTAATCAAACCCTCGTCTTTTGCCTTTGCTAGCATCCTACTTAGTGCTATCGACCATCACAAAGAGAAAATGAGATAATGGGTGGCCCTGATGCAACCATCAAGAACTTCTAAAGAAGCCTTTTGGAGAAGCATTGTAAGAACTGAATATTACAGATCCCATATACTCCTGGAACCACTTCTCCATTTAAGTTTGAAGCCAAGTCCTCTGAGCATGTAAATTCAAAAATTCCCAATCAACATGGCCGTAAGCCTTTTCCATGTCGAGTTTATAAATGACACCAGGCCTTCCCTCTCTATACCTCAAATTCATGCATTCATGTGCAATGAGAGACCCATCTAAAACCTACCACCCAGGTACAAAAGCCCACTGGGGCCACCCGATTACTCTCCCAACACCCATCTCAGTTTGGAAGCAAGTACCTAGGCCAAGATCGTGCAAGGACTTCCAATAAGACTTGCAGGTCTGAAGACCTTATGTGACTCCACCCACTCCTTGGGAATAGGGCAATAAATAGCCCCCAGCTCCTTGAAGAATGCCCCTTTCCCAGAATTCTGCCGCAAAACTTAGACGATCACCTCTTCCCTCTTAAATAAATAAATAAATAAACCTCAGAAAAATGAAATCAGGAAGCCATCTGCCTGGAGCTGTCTTTGCCAAGATCCATTATTGTTGCTTTCACCATTTCCTCCTCAAAAGGTCTATCGAGCTAATCACCTTCTTCCTCAGATATTAGATCGAATGAGAGGCCATTGATTTTTATTTTCCTTCCATTTTCTTATTTTTCAAACTTGGGAAGTCTACCAAAGACCTTGCATTTGTGAGAGAGTTATTGGGTGCCCTAACCTCATCTTGATGTGCAACAAAAGTCTTCCACAATTTCTCGAAGTAGCTGTAATAGAAATCTTCCTCAATTTCTAATTGGCGTCGGGTACATGAATCCTATTCCACCATTCCACTCTAACAAGGAGTAGACCTTCAGTTAGACCATAGGTCATCAAGTCTTTTCTTATTACCTCCACCCACACCCTTTTGAGCCTTTCCCTAGCCCTTTTAGAGCCTTCAACATGTACCAATTCACTTCTACTGGTATGGTTCTTGTTCTTCTTTGCACATATCTAAACCATCCAACTACTTATCTTCATCTTATTACCCTATTGGCACTACTCCCAAATACCCTTGAATGCATTCATTTCTAATTCTATCCTTCCTTGTCTTGCCACTCATCCATCTCATCATCCTCATTTCAGCTACAGTCATCCTATGGACATGTTGTTCCATAACTGCCCAACATTCTGCCCCATAAAGCATGGCTGGTCTTATAGCTAAGCTATCCTATAGAATTTCTCTTTCAGTTTGAGTGGTACACAATAATCACATAAAACTCCAAAGGCACATCTCCATTTCTTTTACCCAATGGAAATCAAAATTTCAAATTCAAATTATACATACACACTGCCAACAAAAATTCAACTTCGAAGGTGGCGTAGGGCATCATATATGTGGTGGGAGATGAGTCTAAAATGGGTGGAATTTATTTATTTATTTATTATTATTTTTTTCGAAAAATTACAGACTTGTTTGGGGTGACTACACAGACTTGTTTGGGGTGACATCAATCAAAAAAAAAAAAAAAACAGACTTGTTTGGGGTTTTTTTTTAAAAAAGTTTTATGAGGAAATGAAGATGTTTGGATGGGATCAAAACAGGTCACATTCTAATTCTCATCATTCTATCAAGTTGTATTAAAAATGTTTTTTGCAAAAAGGAGATTACATAATAGTTGCCATGCATCTTTCAAGCTATCCATAGATTCTCAATTATCAAGTGGGGACCATTGTTCAGTAATTTAACCACCGGTACATTGTGTCCTACTGTGGATGGACTATGCCTAAAAAATCTCATTGATAGGGCAATCTTAATGTCCTGGTTTGTGGCTACAGATAGACATTTAAGAAACTAAATAACACAATGGCCCACATTCAAGTAGAAAATATCCTAATATTGGTTGTTGGGATCTTCCAATCGCAGAGATTTTTTGGGGAATTCTCCTTCAATGAATTGACGTGCCAACAAATTCAGGCATGAGAGATGGGAAGCATCTACTTCAAAATGTTAGCAAGCATAAACAAATAGGAAGAGGGAGTCGGAGCATAAGTTGGAAGCGCACAAGGTACATGCCTCTGGAAAAGATGTTGCCTTGCTGTCATTTGGGCAAACCATGGATTCAATTCAAAGCGTAATTCGCACCTTGTTAGAAGGATCATGTCATGTAAAATGTCTTGACAAAATTTCCCCCAACCACCAAGAAAAGGTAAGGTGTCATCGTCTAAGTCTAGAGTGGATGCTAGAATTTGCCTAAGAGTTCTGACGGCTCTCTTTAGAATCAGTTTTGATGGATTCACAAGATCTAGTGGGTGATGCTTTCCCAGTTTGGTTTGGTGTAAAGGGGCCCACCTCAAGTGGAGGCCTTACATTGGATTGTAGCGGCAAATGCGATACTCAAGACAAGCTGATTAAGCAAAGACATCCCATACCAAATATGTGCTTCATGAGCATGAAAGTGGAAGAAACCTATGCAAAGTTTTTATTTACTGTGACATGGGGGGAATTTTGTTAGCATTTCCTTCTACCTTTTCGGTGTGAACCAGGAAACTGGTTTCCTAGAATGATCTGGTAAAACAGATGGATGGCATGGATCATACATGCATGTCACAGTGGGCCCTATAGAATTTTTACTTCTCCTCGGTATTAGTGTGGGAACTTGGTGGTTGTTAACATAGCTAGTTGTGCTATATGAATTACACCAGTAAGTAATAATTACTCATTTTCTATCATTTACCACCATTTACCGGTGTAAATGGGGGAAAAAAAAACACCCACCTAAAGTGAAAAGGAGGGATGATACTCACTAATGTCTGCCTTTGCTGTATGTCAAATGAGGAAACGGTGAATCATTTATTCATTCACTGCCCCTTCATCAGCCATATCTGGCAGGATATTCTATCTCGTTTCGAAATGAATTGGGCAGCCCCAAGATCAGCAGGAAGTTTTTTAAAGGCTTGGCATGGTATTCCTTTTGAGAAGAACAAGTTGCTGTTATGGAGAATGGCGTTGCTCGCTGTCTGGTGGGCGGTTTGGGAAGAAAGAAAAGACAGATGCTTTAACGGGATATCCACATCAGCTGATTACGTTGTGACTGGAACTAGATTGTTAATTGTTGAATGGGCTGTTAACGTAGAAAAACTAAAGGGCTGTAATCTGCTTTTTTTTTTAGGCTTGTAGTAGGCTGTGTAGCTCCCTGGTGCAGCCTTTTTTTTTTTTTTTTGTATTTTCGTTAGTCCTTTAATATAATATGTGACTTTTCCAAAAAAAAAGTGTTTCCTGAGCTAGACAGCCAGGGGATTTGTATAGGGTGGAAGCTCAGGTGCCAAGAGAAGGTCTAGAAAGTTGAAACCTTCCATTTTTGCTGCTTTGGGTGAATAGTCATTGACGGGACTCCAAGAATATTATGAGTAGATGTCCATCAATAAAGACATTTCTGATCTCTCCTTAGGATTAAATATTTTGTTTAATCATGTTAGTAGAGAAGTAAACATAACAGCAGACTCTGTTGCGAAGGAGGGCAACCTAAAGACACATTTGAATCAGGGGCACATAGCTCATTGTTTGATTTTCATCTATTTCCTTCTTCTTCTTTTTTTCTTTTTTTTTTTCTTTTTTCTTTTTTTAAACTTAAAAAACCATTATCCATGCTAATGGGTATGACATGTTCCATGTACACAGAGGAAGGGAGAGAGATTGGAAGATGGATGTGGAGGGAAATGATGCACGCTGTCGGCAAAATCTGCACCATTCATCAACGTGGAGCCAGTAAAATCCCAGCTGTTGGTTGCCAAGCGCACGCATTTTGAAACTTCCCTCAACACACGTGAATCTTAAAGTTTACAGCTGTCCCAAAACTAATTGTATGGCAAAATTGTCCCTTTGCTACTCGCCTTACAATGAAATGTTTTATTAAAGTACAAACGACAGAAACAAGGAAAACCCAAAAAGCATCAACATAAGATGAAAGAAATAATTGTTATCACTTTCTTACTTCTAGATTTCGAATTTCACATCTGTCTATCTACAACAGGATGGTCTCAGTGCATAGTCACAGGAAATAAATTGAAACAGACACAAGTCACGCAACTATTTTACATATAGTAAAATAGTTAGACAACTTACTTCACGATCCACCACGGGGCTGAAGCTCTGAAGGATCAACAAGACCCTCTAGGACGACAAGTTGATCCAAGAGTGCAGTCTTCTCATCTTCCAAGCTTTTAACCTCAGCTTCAACCTCTGTCAACTCTTTCCCCAACAGGAAGCTCTCCTCCTCCAAGAGCAAATACTTCCGTCTCAACGCTCGATACTCGTTGCCTGATCTTGAGGAGTCAGGCAAGGAATCTGAAGTTGATCTATCTGTCTGTTGAAAAGATGGGGAAGCTTCATTCCTCATGTTTCTTTTCAGGACCTTTTGTTCCTTGAGTGATGGATGCAAGGATTCCTTGCCCCCTTTGATCTCTCCTTGTGGCGAAGGAAATATAGGAGCAACATTGGCTGAGGGTTTCTTTTTTCGCGGCTTCACTTCATCGGGTGGCAACATTCGAGGTTCTTGCATTCCCAACATGTTAACAAATAGCTCTGCACATGAACATAGAACAATTTCAAAATATCAACAATCAGATCAAATGGGGAACAAACCCATGTCTAGTTAAATTTGTTGTGAATGGTTAATTGATTCATCCATGAAGCAACCAACTGGTCAAGAAGTTACTAGAGAAAATTAAATTTCAAAACACAAGCACTCAACAAGATTCATTTTGTCCACAGTTTCAATTTATCGGCTCATGATTGTCTGCTATTTGATAATTTGAAAAATTGTTGACTAAAACAACAAAAGTAGCACTCAAAGACACTAAGGGGTCGTTTGGATGGCTGTAAATGGTTTAGGTGGTAAATGATTTACAGGCGTAAACCATTTATAGCCTGTCCTTTTTGGCTGTAAGCTGCAAATGATTGTCTGTGTTTTGATGGCCTGTAAATTGTTTACGTCTTGTAAACGGAGAGCCAATCTTTGAAAATATAACTGTTAGGCTGTAAATGGAGAGCCTGTAAATGAAATCCCAGCTTTTTTCCCGTAAATGAGATGGGGGTAAATGCTGTAAATCATTTCCAGCCTATAAATGATTTACACGCAGAAAAGGTCATCAAAACACAGAGTATAAATGATTTCCCTGTAAATCATTTACAACTTGCCCCATTTACAAGCATCCAAACGACCACTGAGGAAGAAGCTTTTTTTAAAGAGGAAAAAGACTATGAAGTACTTGATCAAGCTGAGTTGACATGGTAGTCAATGAGTCCATGTTGAGCCTTGGGTTATTAAATCTCAAGATATCTTCATAAGCTTGTCTTTCAATAACTAATATACATGATACCGGAGGGGAACATTGAGAACACAAGAATGCAAGAAATCTCATACCCATGCATTGAGCAGCCAACCTCTCAGATCAAGTATGGACATCATTGTTTCTTAAACTTATAAAAAGTAAAAGGAAATGAGCACAAGAGTGGGAGCATTGACAAATGGTGTGAAATAAGCATTCTTTACATCCTAAAGTACTGGGGACTGGGGGATCGTGGGATTCTGAAATTGAGTAGTATCTGAAAAGAAGGCCCATCAAATTATATTATAAAAAAAATAAAAAATAAAAAAAAAAACTGGAAGAGCATATCCATTGACTTGACAGAGAGCATAACAGTAAACAGGCAGAGACTATAAATATCTAAATACAAAGGGCCTATGAAAAAGCCAGAGGAAGTAGTAAAAACCTAAAAAATAGAATTTTGTGTATGCACCTCCACATCTGTGTATGTACCTCCACATCACAGTCCCTAAACGGCAATGTAAACAGTACAACTGATTTCTTCCATGTAGCAAATAATTTACTCAGGGAGGTCGTCTACAATGGGTTATCCTAGAAACAAGATGACGAAAGAACTCATCCAGAAAGATCGTCCACTTATGCATTAAAACAGTTAATGTGTCAAAATTGGTGACGAAGAAAGATACACCTGACACTAATATGCCATTTTTGAAGGTGACACCTTGGGTTTTGAGATTTTCCTCAAATTTTCATAATTTACATTACAAAGATGGGGATTCATCCTTTCATGGTTCACCATCTCAAGTAATTTTGGATAACAAACAGATGGCAAATCACTAATATAATTCTTCACTAGAGATGTAAAGGGGCTGGGCTGGGCTGTTTGATTGCCCTTCCTAGGCTTGTTTGATGAATATTTTGGATAACAAACAGATGGAAAAGGCTTGGTTTATGAATATTTTAAGGCCTAGTAAATAGATAGACTGGTCCTAGGCTTGTATGACAAATTTTTTTTACACCGAGGCAACTTTTTTTTTTTTTTTTCATTGAGACCTGATCCTAGCCCAGATCTAGGCTGGTATATGGGTTAAATTGGACTGAAAAATAAAAGGAAGAGTGCGGCTGAGGCTCACCCTTGCCCAGCCCATTGACATCGTTTTTTTTTTTTCCAGCAATAATTCATTTCCACGGCCTGACTGTTGCAATTGGATATAGAAGTGCAACAGATTGTAAATATTCAGTCCATTCAAGAGGAAACAGGGCCGTTAATGGGCTAGATCCATACCCAGCAAACTCAAACTATTGAACCACAAACAAACTAATCGTGTTCCCTTTATTCATAACAAGGAAGTAGCCTGCCATTTGCAGTTATGTTTCCCTCCAAGCCCCATTCATAAGCGAGGCAACTGCAGCTTTGGTGCTTCAACCCTCGGCATGAATGCTAAAAAACGTTAATACAAAATGGCTATTTCCATCTTATCGGACTAATGATTTCAATTCAATTTCGACAGTGCATCCAAACGCAAGGGTTGAATTGTAATTCTGCTTCCTATCGCTTATGGAATTTTTTTTATTTTTTTATTTTTACATTGATCGGAACCATAGCCAATCATACGTCGATTGCTTTCCGAACGAATGCTAAATACAAACATACAATCAAATTGAAACAAAATATAAATAAATTCAATCATATGATTCAAGAAACAGTTCAATAATCTTATATCAACATCGACCCAAACCCTAAAATTCAAATTCATGAAGAAAGAAACCCTTAATTCCTACACATTGCAAAGATTTTCAGAGGAGTTCAATAGTCAGAAATTAAGAAAAAGAAAATATGGAAATTACCCAATCGAAGAATCACGGAGATAACTCGAATTGCCAAAACCTTAGAAAAAAAAAAAAAAAAAAAAACGCCCTTTCTTCTTTCTGAGAAACAGGAAGAAAAAAAAAGGAGAGTGCAAACAAAGGGCGCGGATTGGGTGTGTTACACGGGTAACAGCTGGATTGGGTGGGTATAACCCTTGCCGTACCTTGATTATATGTTGTATATCCACTCCGTCCATTCGGTTTTCCAATAAAATTTTAGGGGATGCGGATTCGTCCTATCCCGGCCCGTCTCTGGCCCCGAACGGGGGATGCGGATTTCTTTCGCAGGAAGTTCCAGCACTGGAAACCTAGACGGGCCCACTATAATGTTTGTGAGAAATCTAGCACGTTCATCCGTTTTATGAGCTCATTTGACGAATAAGATTCCAAAAATTAGAAGGATCAAAGACTCAAGTGGGCTGCACTACAAGAAAAGGAGGGCAGGGAAATTCCTACCGTTGAAACCTCGCTGGGAACGACAGTGATGTTTACGTGCCATCTATACTGTTCATTCCTATCGAGATAAATTGAAAATATAAATATTAACATGATTCAAAACTTCCGTAGCCTCATTAATATTTCAATTGTAGACGTTCAATCCTCAAGTTTTCAGCCCACTTAAGTACTAGAACTGCCTTATTTTTAACACCGTGTCTTAAAATGATCTAAAAAAACAGAGAGAGTGGATTTCTCAAAAACATCAGGGTGGCCCTAACTAACAGTTGTGTGGGCGGGCCACTGATCCATACCATCCATTCCTTCTCTCACAGAGAACGTGGATTTCCTGTGAAAGCCTTTCGCAGGAGTTCCTGCACAAGGATGCTGGGTGGGGCCCACCACCATGTTTTTGGAAAATATACTCTGTTCATCCATTTTGTAAGCTAATTTTAGGACAATCAACTAAAAATGAGGTGGATCCAAGACTCAAGTGGGCCACACCAGACGAAACAGTAGGCATTCAGTGAGAACTGTTAAAACATTCTTATGACCATAAAAGCTTTGTTTCAAGTTTATTTATTTATTTATTTATTTTTCACTTCATCCATGTATTAAAGACCTTATAAACAGTTTGGATGGCATATAAACATCAAGGTGGAGCCTAGAAAGGATTCAAGGTAGGTATTTCTTTCCACAATTTTTTCTCTCATGTGGCCCACTTGAGTCTTGGACCCACCTCATTTTTTAAATTAATTGTCCTAAAATTAACTTGCAAAATGTATAAAGAAAATATATTTTGCCCCACCCAACATCCTTGCACAGGCACTCACTGCGGAAGGCTTTCGCAAGGAATCCGCGTCCTCTCACATATGGTTCTAATGACTAAAGTATAAATATGGAAACAAGGCAAATATAACTCTCAAGTGAACCAGTCCAATACGACTCTTGCATATAATGCATCTTTCATTTAATGCTTAGAATATTTAATGTAACCCAAGTTTATTATTTGGTGTGGGCTACTTGAGCATCTGATCACATGCATTATAGTGGGCCCGCCCACAAAACTACGTGTTTGGGCCAGCGAAGCGGATTGTGTCCTACCCCATCTGTCTTTATAACGGCACGTGGGCAGGTCTACCGTGATGTTCCTTCTTATCCATGCATTTCACTCCTTTTCTCGAATCCTTTTAAAATATGAATATAGAACGTGTGACACAACCATGTTTATTATTTGGTGCGGTGAACTTGAGCATTAGACGTACTATTTTCGTGTATATCTTAAAATAATCTGAGAGAAGAGATGGACAATGTACGTAAACAGATGTATCACAGTAGACCCGCTCATAGAATTGTCCGTTCAAGGCTAGAGACGGGCGGGGGTCCGCATGATGCAGCGTGCAATTTTAGGAATTGTACAGAATATTAAGCACACCAAAATCTCAGGTGGACCATGTCACAGGAAACAATGACGATTGAACGCTTATATTTAAAAACTTCCCCAGGCAAAATCCGTAATGTTTATTTATCATACAGAATATTAAGCACACCAAAAAAAAAAAAAAAAAACAAACTGGATGAAGGAAAAATATTAATATTATCTTGATCCAAAACTTTTGTCACCTAAAAAATTCACCTGAGATTTGGCTTTGCATAAGTTCTGCTTAAGTTTTGGTATAAAATCTTTAAATGAGCTGTAAAAACAAATGGGCTGTATGGATATGAAATAAATTCATCAATTGGGCCCAATACGATAACAGTAACACCAACTACGCCGTTAGCCGGTTAGCAGCTAATCCGCTCCCGCAAAGGGGTCTGACCAGGCAGAGTTATTATGACAGCAGATTAGCCAATGACAGGTTGAGCAGCGAGACTGGCCATTGAAGTGACGTCACCAAGTTATGTGGGACCCACAATGATGTATGTGTTGTATCCACACCGTCCATCCATTTGGAGATATCAATCTATGGCATGATGCAAAGAATGAGTCAGATCAAAAACTCAAGTGAACCCCACCATAGAAAACATTGGAGAGAGTGACGCCCACCATTAAATTTTTCTAACGACCACAAAAGTTTTTGATCTAAGCTGAAATTTCTATTTTCCGTTATTTCGTGTCTGTCTCAACTTATGAATACATTGGATCTCAGATTAACATCATATTGAACCTTAGGAAGGTTTCAATAGTGGGCGTCACTCTTCCCACTGTTTTATGTGTGGTGGGGTCCACTCTAGATTTGGATCTGACCCATTCTTTGTGTCATGCCCTAAGATGATCTCTTCAAATGGATGGACGGTGTGGATACATTACTTACATCATGGTGGGTCTCACATAACTTGAAAACGTGGCTTCGGTAGCAAGTCTCGCTACTCAACCTGCAAGTATGGACGCGGATTAGATACTGACAGGTTGAGTAGCGAGATTGGCTCTTGAAGTGTCATCACCAACTTCTATGGGCCCCACTATGATATATGTTTTGTATCCACACCGTCCATCCATTTGGAGAGATCATATTAGGGCATCATCCAAAGAATGAGTCAGATACAAATCTCTAGTAGACCCCAGTAGAGAAAACAGTGGAGGGAGTGACGCCCACCATTAAAAAGTTCCAAGGGGCCACGAAAGTTGTCGATCAAGCTCATATTTCTGTTTTCCCTTCTTTCATGTCTTCTTTAACACATAAACAGGTTGGATCTCAAATAAACATCACGGTGGACCTTCAGAAGGTTTCAACGGTGGGCGTCACTATCTCCACTATTTTCTGTGGTGGGGTCCACTCCAGCCTGGGATCTGCGTCATTCTTTGTATCGGATATGCACCGATATTCGGCAATGGTTCACCTATCCAGACCGTTGGTCTGTTGGGCTCGCCGTAGATGGACCATGACTTAAAAAATCTCCTCGACAGTTATCCTTTCAAGTTTTGGCCAGTAGAAAGACGGTCAGGAAGATGGGCCTCATTCCACTGAGAAAAGGCCCAGGATTAGTAGCTTGGATTTTTCAACATGGGAGGACATAGTCCATCCAAGGTGGATGGCATCAGACCAACAGACTAGATTATTGATCAAGGTCCCACGTATACAAATTGAAAACCCAAGTATGTCCATATCCGAAGTAGCTGTAAACGGACCCGGCCGGTGATAGTTTTGGCCCGAATTTTGAACTGTTTGGGCGGGTGTTGGCTGGCCCAGTTCAAAATTCTGATTTTGCAGGCCTGAGCCCAGCCCATCGACACCCTTAATTGGAAGTGAGTTTCTAAGTGAGTGCGGGTGTCTATGGGCCTCGCTCTAGCCTTAAAAAAATCAGAAATTTGAATAGGGCCGACCTGACTCGAAACAGTTGAAAATCAGGCCGAGACTTACTCCAAGCTTGGCCCGTTGACAGCCTTACTAGTGAATAATCCAAGACCTACCCTAATCCCGGCCCGTTGACAGCCCTACTAGTGAGTGAATCACATTGGACGAAATTTGCCTGTGCCTCCGGCCACAGGAAGTTTATGTGGATAGAAGCTACGTGGGGCCCACAGATGTTACCGTAGCAATCTACTATGTCCATCAATTTCACAAGACCACAATAGTCCAAAAATCAGACATATCCCAAACTTAGGTAGGTCACACCACACAAGACAGTGGGGATTGAATGCTTATCATTGGAAACTTTGTGAAGACTACAAAAGTTTTTTATATATATCAGGATGGTATTTGTACAGACAATTTATCTGAGTGGTAATGACACTGAACAGTTTGGATGGCATACAAACATTATGGTCAGCTCTAGGAAGGTTTCAATGGCGGATATTTCCTTTTTACCTGCTTCATGCGGTGTGGCCACTTGATTTTTGGATCTGCCTTAATTTCATATTCCTGTCATAATGGGGTCTTGCAAAACTGATGGGCAGAGTGGCTTTGTCACATGCATCTCTGTGGGCTCCACTTAGGTAAGTCCTATCCGTAAATTTTGATTAAGTCATGTGTTACTGTTAAAGATGAGCCCATTAAGTACCCAATGATGCCCACCCAAAAGTCACTGTGTGATCCATAGCTATATGATGCTACGGAAATTCCTATAAGAAAATAAATGTATCCACCAGTTCCTCAATCCTACACTGGGACAAAAGGAAATCCACCATTGAAATCTTTTAAGAACCGACCATAATGGTTATATCTAACCATTCATAAGGTTATTGACACTGGTAGAAACTATAGGCACAAATATCATTTTGGCACAAAACTTCCTGGTTATATCTCATCTAAACCATTCATAAGGTTATTGACACTGGTAGAAACTATAGGCACAAATATCATTTTGGCACAAAACTTCCGTGGCCTCAAAAAATTTCCAGTGGACATTTTTACTTCACTGTTAGCTACACCTACTAGGGATCAATACCAAGACCTCAATGTTGAAAAGAGGTATCTTTCACTCAGCCTACCACTTGAGATATGGATCAGGGTGTTATAGAATATGAACAGTTAAGATCATCATCTAAGATGCAATTTGGGGTAGAAAAACTAGACCTGTATGGTAGCTGTAGCATGATATCCACAAAAATCCTATCAAAACCCAGACCATACATGGGCCAACGGTAGAGAATGGATCCGTACACTTAGGGTGTGTTTGGATTTGCGTATAGTATTGTACAGGGAAGTAAAACTGTCCCATCAACGTATTAGTGGTCCTGCAGTGGTAATGCGTCTGCAAATTGCAAGCCACTTACAATGTTTGGACAAGAGTGCACTTCCAATTTGAGAAAACCATCGTTTCCGAAATCAGTGTTTAGGAATGGAGTGTTTGGGAATAGAGTGTTCATCTCTTGGTAACATCCTATATCATCAAATGGGAATACTCTCTCCCCGAATCGATCCAATATGCATGTATTTTGCACTTTGTAGGGCACGCCATGATGTATGTATTGAATAATTACTCCGTCCATTAGTTTTTCCAGCGAAAATGAGAATGAAAATGAAGAACTTGGGCATCAAGAAAGATCCAGGTTGCAGTTGGATTGAAGTAGGTAACACAGTTCATATGTTTGTAGCAGATGATGAAAACCTTGGCGAACTTCCACACTTACAGATTTAAAAATAAAAAATAAAAAAATCTTGTTTCGTGCGTCGACAGTTGTGGAGGCAGGATCACCGATCGTTACCGCTGCTAACAGAGGCAGCGGCTGCGATTAGGGTTCGACCACTGCGTTTCAAAGGGAACAACAACGGCATCAGCGTCATCATCTTCTCTGGCGTCTGTAGGTGCAGCTGTGTTTCAACCATTGAAATCGGCAGTATCAATTGTTGTCGCCACTGCTACAATGCCGTGTGGCCATTGTTACCCAACGGCAGACCCACATCACTCTCTTCCTTCATCTTCTTCAGAGCTAGCGCCAACACCATCATCCTCTTCCATCTAAATCCCTGTCGCGTCAACCGTTATAGTTTACAATCATCGGTATTGAGAAGGAAGTCATGGATTCTGGCTACCGGTCGTTGGTCGTTGTGAGTTTAGCTGCAAGATGAAGGGGCTGAGGGTTTTGCGATGATGGTGATAGGATGGCGGCTATGGTTTTTTCAAACCTTGCTCGAGAAGAGAGGTGGCTGAAGTTTTGGGAGTTGAACATAGGGATGCGGCTGCTCTGTTTCAAAAAAAAAAAAACTAGGGTTTTATTTTTCCAAAGGAGGTGCAGTGCAATGAAAGCACTGCACTACGGCCTGCACTGTACGCCGATAAATGAGACGCATGTATTCGATAAAGTGGGTCGGCGTGGTACTTGACCCGCCAGTGTACCACGTGGCAATGTTTAGATAGAGTAGCTGTGAATTGTATATTTTATTAAATTTTACAGTACCATACGATATGGGCCCGGCATCCAAACATGCCCTTAGTGTATATGGTAATAAGTAAAATTTTGATGTTCTGATAGGGTATGACGGTGATACACAAGCACTTATAAGTTGTCTAATTGTGGACCCCAATTTAAATGGTAAAAATATGAAAGATAATTGGGTGGGACATACACTCGATTGATAAATGACCTTATCTTATTTGACACGGTTGTCCTAAGAAAAACAAGAAGAAGAAGCTTTGATTCTCTAAAAGAGCATGAAGCTCACAAACATGCACTTACCACTACACCAATTATACACATAGCAAACATGAATTTGTATTTAATCCATTGGGTTTGCTCGACTCAACCTGAGTCCCGCCAACCTCTAGAGCAAGGGCCAATTCTAGAGCCTCTTTAGCCCATTAGTGTTTGGGTCAGGCCAGGGTAAGGGCTCAGGGCTCTAGGGCGTGCTATGTATGGCTAGCCTTAGCCCTTCTATGGCCTAGCTTGGATGGTTTATTTTGAATTTATTTTTTGCTTTACATTTTTTTAGTACATGTGTATCAACCATCGCACTAGTCACAGTATCAAATACTCATGTCAGTGATTGGAGACATGAGTGGAGTTGCAAACAATTTTACTCCGTGGCCTTCGTGTTGCTGTAGATGTACCATTCCCAACTGCAAATTGTCATATACCAAGGTCGATTTACAAATTGAACTACGATGATTTGGAGAGAGAGAGAGAGAGAGAGAGAGAGAGAGAGAGAGAGTTTGCTGTTCGAGATTATATGCAATGCGCGTATGAGAGAGAGACTTTGCATTCATGCAATGGTAATAGGGAAGCCTTAATTAGTAGGGATTCTTACCATAAATTTTCTTAAGAAATTTGTTGGTCTTGAATTCAACCATGTGGAATGAGTGTGTAGGTTGCAAGCATGCCAGAATTGACTGGGTTCGATTCAAACCGTGACCATTGACTTTTGGCGTCAAGATAAAGCAAGGTTCGGTCATTGTTAAGGGTTGAATATTGTATATTAGACCCGATTATTGCCTGATTTTACGTACACGATAATGCCTAATATTATAAATTAATCGTGTTTTGTTGCAGGATGTAATAAGGAGCTTTGATTGAAAAAGAGTATTAAAAGTATGGATTTAATGCTCCGAAGCCACCAGAGCAAGGAACAGACTCCAGAGGACTAAGATCAACGGATTTGCATGCCAGGGATCCGAAGAAATCAAGCCGTTCAGGTTAAAGAGGCCCAAAAGTTGTCTAAGATTCAAGATCACATGGTTCCAACCATCCATTCGGCTCAAAACATCATACATGACCTGGGGGCCATAAATTAACCGTACAAATAAAATTCCAGCCATTGGATACCTCTGGAAGTAGCCCAACGGACTGATCAGCCCATTAATTCCTTAAGTGGGGCCCACATGGTCTTTGGATATGCCTCAAATTTGGTATCAACCCATTACATGAGGAGATAAAACAGATGATCGGATTGGATTTTTCAGAAACATTGCAGTGGACCCCACCTAGTACGGAATGCGTATGGTGCACATGAGCACCCGCCGTGCGCCAAACGAACTGAGACGGTCAGCGGGTACTGATCCGACTCCCTTCCTAACACGGAAGTTTCTGTTTTCTACCAGCGCAACGGGGAGTTGCGGTTGAAGTCAGGTGGGCCACCATCATCACAGATATCTCTGATCCGAACCGTCCATTCATTCTAAGAGACTAAACCGACCGTACAAAAGGGTGGTTTTTCAGACCCATACATAAGTATAAACAGAACCAGAGCCACTACATCTAACGGACGGTCGGTTCAAAATTCAATGGGCCACACTCAACCCAATCCAAAACTAACCATCTCAAAACGGTTTTTCGACGTGAATCGAATAGTCCGAGTGGATTTCCATGAATACACTGTCAAGGGGCCCACCGACTTCCACAACGCCCGACTGCACAAGCTCTGTTCCGCAACAGAGCTGCGGTTGATCCAGGTGGGCCACTATCATTCATCAGGTGCTTGATCCGGACCGTCTATTGTGTAGAGGGGCCAAAACCGTCCGTAGGGACGTCTTCATTTACGTCGGTTGTGGATATCACAAGTACCAGCAAAGGCGCTGAAATTTCGGGCTCTCACGTGTAGCTGCGCACGTTTTGCGGAAGGAGTGCGTAACTCCTTCTGCAATGACCGACCTCAGGAAGGCAACTCCGGCCAGCGTTTCTGGAGGGACTCTCATAGCTACAAAAGAAAAAAAAAGAAGTGTGGAGAATCATTCTTTTTTTTGAACAGGGAAGCTTGGACGTGGGGCTAGAAGGTGGAACGTTAGACAGGGGTTAAAAGTAGTTTTTGTTTTTGTTTTTTATTTTATTTGTTTTGGATCCAGCCCATTCATGTTGGGCTGAACCTCTTAGCTAGGGCTAAGAGGTGAAGCTTGTGGCGTGATGGGGTTGATCCTACGGCTTATATGCATGTGATGAACTGACGTTGAGTTTAGTTTGATTAAATGGAATGCTTTCAAGTTTTTAATGATTTATTGTGACTTAAATTACAATATATTTGCGATGGCTTTGAGTATGTCAATTCCCTTATTGTGACTATGCAGTTAGGAAACCCTGTTGTTCACCATTGCCCCTTGGACATGGTTGGATGACGGAACTCTTCCTGACATTCATACATCACTCAAATTGGCTGTGAATTGTTTTGATTTTGTTGTTTGCTTTGTCTCATGGGCATAGTTTTGTGATGGAATCCACTCTAATTTACACCCGTCTGATCTCGTGAAGATTAAATCAAGTAAGTTCAGTTTGATTTCCATGATTCTTGATGTAGGCATAAGATCTCCCTGATCTCGACAAGTGGATCCTCTGAATCCCTAGTGTTCTTCCTCTGAATTCCTTAAGTTTTCGATAATTATTCCACAATTATTCCTCAAATCACACTCGATTTAAATTTCATCTCATTCTAGTTCTAGTTCTAGTTAGCTTCAGATTACGTACATGTTTCAGTCCCTTGGGATTCGACCTCGGTCTCACCGAGTTTATTACTACATCACAACCCTATACTTGGGGAGTGAACAGTCATTTGTTTGACCAGATGACCATTTTCTATTCAAGCAACTATTGCATACTCTCTAATCAAGCGATTGGAGAAGGTCGGGGCTCTTCCTATAATGAACTCTTTTTTACCTTGAAAATTCAAGGACTTTCAAATGTGCAATAGTTGTATGGTTGAAACAGAAAAGATTGTAGAGAGGCAGAGAAAGACGTTTAGCTTACCATTGAAGCAGGATCACTGGCTTAGCTGAGAGCAGCATGGTGCTTTCGGGAGTAGGATGCCAATGAGCGAGCAAGATGCTGATAAGCAAGGCAAAGGTAATGTCAAAGATTATAACTATGGTTGGCCCAATGTATGAGCGTAAGCAAGGTAGATGGATTCTTAAGTTAAGGTCTTCCTTCAAATCTGGCATGCAGGCACGGGTGGAAGTGAATTACAACTATTGGCTGTAATTAAGAGTCGGTCGGTCTATCATGTGCGTAGGGACAGACTGAAACTAAATCTACCTTAAGGTCCGCTAATGCTGAACAATGGAAAACTTAACCTAGATGCACATCGTTGCTCTGGATTTGTAGTTTGATTTTTGGGTTCAGAGAAGGCTCACTTGCTTTGGATCTGCTTCTACTATTTATAACTTTTTGGGAGAAATGAGTGAATAAATGTTCATCCACGTGGTGCTTTTATATGCAACCAATTGGGAAAGAGCAATTACATTCATCAACTATGATCTTCTCTTCGTTAGATGCTCAGAACGTGCTATAAAGCTAATGTGGTTAGAACAATTGCTTACTTTTATCCGACGATAACGTAAATATCAAAACCAACCTCAAAAAGATGACCTGTCATTTAAATCTCTAGCACGTGCTTCTCAAATATCTTCTATGCCATGTGGATAAATTCGCATAACTTATTTAATTCGGATGAATTTTAGTACAAACAGAATTGGACCAAAATAACGACTCTAGTAGTCATTGATATTCCTGAATAATGCTTTTTAAGAGATGAAATTACATTACTGCCTTTTTTTACTTTTTCTTTACAACGAAATGAAAAATAGAAAGTTGTAGGGCCCACATGGTATGTTTCTCACATCCAACCTACCTAACAAATGCACACCAACATTATTATTGGATGAATAAAAGATACAATAAGTCTAATAGTAGGGTGAGCCAATTTATAAGAAAATAATGTACACCATTCAAAATATCCCAACTCAAGTGCAGCCTATCGGATGATTTGGTTGACTTGTTGTTTTGTCCATGTTATCACCATGGTATGGTGTATATGTTTACTTAGGTGGACGATATACACATAAGCCCTACAAATCTTTAGTTTTACTACTTTTTAAAGAAAAAATGGCGGTATTTTTATAATTTCATCCCTTAAAAAGCACTTCAATGTTATTTCTAATTGTAAAGGCATTATTTAGTAAAATATAAATTTCTCAGGAATTTTGTAGAAAAATCATTAATTAATATTTACTAATTACATTAAATATTAAATCGAAAAGTGATTACCCAACTAAATAAGGTTCAGCCAGTTCTCCCGGTTGACTTGACCGAGTTTGATAAGTGTTTTACAATCAAGTCATATCATCTCCAGTTGAATCGGCTCGACCTGAATGAGTTGAATCGTGTTTTCCAAAATTTTAAACTATGATATATGCTGTTTAGAGGGACGTCGCATCATGGATGGCTTGCAAGTATGAAAAATAATGACAACCAAGGGATCTTCAATTGTCCATGAATTCATTCTCTTATTCTTATGTTTTCCAAGGAATGTTATAGTTTGGCCTATTTCTTGGAGATTTTTTTAATCTAATTAATATATTGGGTTTTTTTTTTTTTTTTTTTAATAAAAAATGTTTAAAATTCTCTTTTTCTTCCACTTGGGCAAGTTTTATTTGGAAATTTACCAAAGAGCTATCTATTTAATATAGAATTTATATTTTGATACCTTATTGAAAATGTTTACAGTAATCTACTCGTTAATAAGTAACTATCGTTAGGAGTACCTTCACTTACATTTATTAACGGTGGGTTGGTTAATGCTGACAAAGTCCTTGGTGGCTAGGGTGGCCTCACCATGATGTTTATTTGAAATCCACCCCTATCACCAGTACGTCACCCCCGGTTAGGCCCAAGGCTCAAAAATCGGACCCATCCATGATTCGAGTGGATCACAATTAGAAATAGTTCATAGGAAGACACTCCCTCCAAATGATTTCCCTTGGTGTAGCCCACCTAAATCACGGATGGATCTTATTTTTAGGCCCTAAGCCTAAATTTTGGTGTGGCATTTAGATGCTTGGAGTGAATTTTATATGATCATCATGGTGGGCCTTATAAAAATTAAGGGTAATCAATTCTCTCCCAATCATTTTCTTTTGTGTGACCCACCTGAATCACAATCAGGCCGTCCTACCATAGGATCATATATCCAATGGTCATAGTGAATTTCACGTATACATCTTAGTGGGCTCACCAATAATCAAGGGTGGTGTCCCTCTCCCTTATAGATATTTCGGTTGATATTTTGGAAAAATCTTCTCATATACATCAGGGTGGAGCCACCGTTAAAAAGTCTAATGAACGTACTATACAGATAATTCATTGGATTATATTATCAAAACCCTTTTTGAATAAGATAGCAGAATATAAATCCTGTATTAAGTAGGTAATTTTCTATAAAATTTCCTTTTTTATAATAAAAAAACAGTTAATTACTAAGCTGAGAATATAAAAATCGGCAGGCAAAGTCCGTGTTAGAGGTCCTCATCATTTAGTGAGATGTAGACTCATTTCTCACTTTTTAAAAATGGATGTCTGACGAGGTTGCCTCACCATTGATTTTTATTTTTTGCCATGCAAATATGTAGATGGATAGGATGAAAGGGGGAAGTGGATTTACCTGTTGACCCATGTGGTAGGATTTGATTGGCCAACCAACAGCTGTCAAAGAAGAACGGGTCAAGTATGATAATTTTGACTAAACTATCAAACATGTATAAATGAGTTCCTTGCAGCACTACATATTCCAATCAAATATTGTCACGTCAAATAACACCATAATATTCCTACTAATTTAGTCACCAGTTACGTATTTTCCAAAGGAGCTGACGTTTCACCAGTTGGATAGAAAAGAATAATACTATGACAGATTCGCACACTTGATCGTCTGCATCCCGACTGTTCATCAGGGGTGCTAGCCATCCTTCCTTTTTATGGGCTGGTCTACTAATCAGATGGCCCACTTCTTCTTCTTCTTCTTCTTCTTTTTTTTCACATTGACTGAGGACCATTGGAAATTTTTTAGCCGATCATGTCTTCTATACGCCTGTGCGCCTGGGGCTGTTACTAAACCAGTGACGTAGTCCAGCAAAAACAAGATTTTGAATGGGCCTAGTCCATGGTTTTAAGATTCGGATGAGTCCCACATGATCCGGTTTGATACTAGGAGTTGGGTGAGTCATGAGTTGACTCGAAAGTGATCAGGTCAATTCAGGTTGTGGGTCAAAAAATCATGGCCTGGTCCCACTGATACAAACACAGGCTTAGCCAGTTCACCCATCTGATTAGACTAGACCTGCCTATATTTTAAGCCGGAGAGCTTGTGTGGTGGACCTGCCTTACCAACAGCCTGGATATTTCGCACGTGTGATAACCAATATGGGGCGAGTCTAGATGTGTGAGTCACGCTGAAAGGCCCCATGGACATTTGGGGTTACATTAAAGCTTTCTATGGTAGACTGGATGGATGATAGGCAGACACTTAAATTACAAGTAAATTAAGAAAAAAAAAAAGATTTATGATGAAGTGACATTTAGGCTTATTTGATCATCCCACAATCAGATTGGTCCGCCCCTTTATTGTGGGTGGTTAAAAGTGAAAAATATAGAATGGTCCTATTGTAAGAAACAACTGTATGCTGGACCGTGACTTGGCAACTCTGGGTTCCACAATTTTCTTGCTTTAATTTGAGTTCATTTACACCATGTTTATGATTTTTTAGTACCTATCTATCAACCGGCCTAGGCTGCCAGAGCAACAAATAGGTCCCTCTTGGGTTAGGGATCAGACTCGCCTGGTTTGACTCAGTTTTGGTTGCAAATAGGTTGGGTCAGTACCTTGAGTCACCCTAGATTCATGTCCAGCTAGGGCGAGTTGTGACTCAACTCGAAACTGAATGAGCTGGAACGAATCATCTAGTCAAAAACCATGCTCAGAAGATGGGGAAAGCTCATACAGGTCGCATCCGGGCCCAAGAAGGTCCAAGTCAAGCCCATGAGCCAAGGCTAGGTCCAGCCCAATTAATCATTGAGGTCGAGCCAAGTCCCAAAATTCATGGGCCTTGGTGCTCAACCCAAACCTTGCCCAAGTGTGCATGTGCGCGTGTGTAGGCAATGGTCAACGGTCCATATCTATACCCAATTGGATGGCTGGGAGTATAGAATGGAAGAGAGACTGGTCAATCTCTCATCCAAGGAGGGGCCAACGAGATGAATGGTCTTGATCACTGAATGATGGCAGTTGCTAGCTATTTAGATGATACCCACTTGCATTTGAAAATGTTACCTTTGTTTGGAAAATTCCAAAACCGTTAAAAGAATATACACACGAGTCGAAAGTGGGCCCAGATGAAGCATGTCTAGACCTGACCCGTGAGTTACAATCTAGATCTGAGCCTGGCCGAGCCCACTAGCCAAGTGCTCAGATCAATGTGCTCATAACCACTCCAGCATAGCTCGCATGGATACAACATGGGTGCGTATTCATTGATAACCGAAAACCATATGGGGGGAATGTGAATGAGATCCACCCCATCCATCAGATGGCCCTGGCTCATGTTCACCCTCAAACCCAAAAAAAAAAAAAAAAACATGTGATCCACTGTACAAGCAGGCCACAACAAATGGAATAATTTGGATGGTCACGGCCACCATTAGTTGTGTAGGGTTGGATCAGCCTGATTTTTTACATCAAGGCCAAACAAGGAATGACAAACCTGATGAATGTGGTGGATCTCATGCAGTCACTCCAAATGAGGTGGGCTTTTCACATTGGACCCATCTCCTGATTTTTATTTATTTTTTATTATTAATTTTTTCCCTTCGCTGTTAGGGCTGGGAACCATTGTTTAGGAACTCAGACCAAACCCTTAGTTATTCAATGGGTAAAATGTGTTTTGACTAAAAATCTTCCTTGAAGAACTACTTCAATTTGGAAGCTTGCATTTCACCACTGATCATGGCCATCCAATCTAGATTGATGGACCAATACATCCCTCCCTCTGCAATTGATCACTGTGGTATATTTCTCTTTGAATATTGATTATCAAAATAGTACATATATCAAATGCATTAGATTTGAACAATCCATCAGGTGGGCCCTAGTATGAAGTTGCCATGACTTGAAAGCCATACTAAGGGGTCGTTTGGCACCATGGATTCGAGGGGATTTGAGGGGGTTTCAAATCCCGTGGTTGTTTGGCAGCATAATGTTATTGGGGGTTTTAAATCCAGGGGGTTTGAAATCCACGGTGAGGGTTTGGATTACACTTAAAATCATTTCAATAGTTGCAAGTGTAACATGTGTGTCACTATACATTCGTTATATTGGGCACATGGCTCACTAATGATGATCCACACTGTCCAAACATTGTCCATGTAAATCAGCATCGTCCAAACATTGTCCATGTAAATCAACGATTACAAATTGTTAGTTAGTCACTCATACATGATCTTGTGCTTGTGGCGCATCTGAGACTTGGAATTTCATCGTTTTCAGGCAAAGCATGTATTTCAGCGGGCTTATCACAATCATTGTGTCAAAATTTACATATCTCACTAATTAGGGATATTAAAGTTGATTTAGTAATTAAATTCAAATCCCTATAAATATACCATGCATAGCTACTTTTGGATTAAAGTTGATTCACACTCCAGGGTGCCAAGCACACTTTGAGGATTTCAAATCCAAGGGGTTCCAAATCCACACTCCCAAACAGGCCCAATTGGATGATCTATCTATATAACTCTCAGCCTACCAGTTAAATGTTGAGAGGTACAAGAAAAAGAATCTAACAGGAGATGTTCATTGATTGGAAGACTAGACTCCTTTAATATTTTAAATATTCAATAACCTTGATGAGTTTTATATAGTTCCAATGGGCTGGGTTTTTGGCCTGTCTGAGTCAACCCAGCTCCTTTTTTAACAACTCAAAAAGAAAACATAAACCAAAATAAAAATTGCGTGCATGCATGCAGCTATATGAAAGCGCATAGAGCAGGCTACAGCGTGAATTTCTTATTCCTTAGGTGGCATTAGCAACGCTCTAAGTCAAGAAATAGTGACATCACAGACCTAGACGCAAGAATCAAATGAACATGTCACCTGATTTTTGTCCCTTAGCTCTGCCCTAGAGCTTAAGCCAATTCTTTCATTTTTTAACTGTTGGAGGGACGAACATGTGTAGATGAAAAAGAATAAAAGATAAAATGAAGTTTGCACTTAAATGTGGAATTCTTTTAAATCAATTTTCTTAATTATTTGAATTTTTAGGTATGTTTGGATACAAGAAATGTATCGCCATGACATGGTAATGATATTGATTATTTTTTCATACTATAACTCAGTGAAAAAAGAAAAAGTGTTATGTAGATAACTAACAAAAATATCATATTTATTAGATAATAATTAGATCATAAGAAAAATTAAAAAATCTTGCATTATTCTAAGTTAGGTAAACTCATTAATTGTTTTGGCGTGGACCATCATGGCCAAGGTTGGGGCTAAAACTCTGGACTTGTTTAATAATTGGGTCCAGCTGAAGTTAAGCTTGATTGGTCTCTTGGGTTGGCCCGGGGACATGATCATGATTATAGTCTTACATCAGGTAAGCACATATGCATTAAAAACCATAACATATATATATATATATATATATATATATATATATATATATATATATATAGAGAGAGAGAGAGAGAGAGAGAGAGAGAGAGAGAGAGAGAGAGAGAGAGAGAGAGAGAGAGAGAGAGAGAGAGAGAGAGAGAGAGAGCTTAACAGGATATACTCAAGATCAATAAATTGACTAGGTCCGTCATGGGTGTTAAAAGAACGGACCCTGGTTCGTCTCCGGCTTATGCTCATGATCTAGGCTCTTATTCTTGGGTCTGGCTTGGGCTAACAGGAACCTAACCTAGATCCCACAAGCATCAGGAGCCCACATATTGAGTGGTCCAATGAATCTAGGCTACCTGGATGAGTGTGACCACTAATATCTACAGATTGAATTAAAAAAATTTTAAAAAAAAATTAAAAATTTTATATATATATATATATATAACAACTGCAAAAATCAAAGGTTAGGATCATCAGTAAAACCATGTTAATGGGATGACAGCTTATTTATAGAAGCAACACTAATATGGGCATCCATATGACCAAATTATATATCTCAGCATATGGACCCCATTGACTGGTGAACACAGACACTAGATCATGAGTTGGAACAGATGGAAAAGGAACTCCTGGAGTGTTGATCGCATCTACTTGCCGCGCAGAAAAGAAATCTTATTTTGCTCATAGTTTGGACGGATGCCGTCTAAAAAATAATTAATTTGTTTTTAGCCAATGGATGTTGTTGTACTAGCTAGCTCTCATGGACCAATTCATAAACAATTAAAAAACCATTGTATGGTACGGTCCACTTAAATAAAGGGTTGGCCCTTGGCTGCCAGTCATTGCTCGGTTGGATTCTCTCACACGTGTCCCCAGTTGGTACATATGAGAATAAAATGAAAAATGATGCATTCCAGATTCGTTTCCAAGCAAACAAGAAGAAACATGTTTTCCTCTAGCGGTCTAATGGTAGCAACCCTGAGATTCCAAATGAAAAAATATAGATAGAGAAAAATAAAAGATGATTTGGTAAATATTTCATGTTAGGAAAATAGAAATAAAACCTCATATCAACCATTAAAATAATATAATGGCTATTACACATGGTATTTTCTAAATCGTTTTTGTTTTTTGTTTTGCCCTTTCAGTTCGCTAACGTTGGCCGTATCATCTGGGGCTGTCAACATGCCGGGTTTGGGACAGGTGCCGAGTTTGGGTATTGCTGGGTCCGGGTCTCAATCGTGAAGATCCAGACCCAAATCTGATCAGGTTTGGGCATCCATAGCGTACCCATCAGGGTTTTTGGTTTTAGGTTTTGAATTAAATGAAAGCATTTACATGGTCAGGTCCACACAATGAATGGATTAAATTTCACACATTTGCCACTTAGGCACGCGTGAGTGTGTCAATGCCCTCTCTTACATGCACGTGACTTGGCGTACATCATTACTTCACAACTAGACCCAGCTAGACTTGAATTTTAACAGGGTCTATAAAGGTTAGACCCAAACCCTACATGAGTTCTCGACGGTCTGAATATTTTTTGGACTCAGCTTATAAAAATCAGTTGAGGTTCATTGGGTACCCATTGACAGCCCTAATATGCTATTACAGGACGCTAAGGTTGTGTATCATCAATGAAAGACAAGATCTGTATTTGTTATATATATTATATGAGATCTGTATTGGTTTTATCTATTATAAAATCTAGATTATTCCAATGGGGGTAAGCTTTAATGCTAGCAAGGGCTCTTCTGACTTTAGGGACATTGAAAAATGAATGATACTATTTTATTCCAAAGACAAGAAAAATTAAAAATCTTGTTTTGTAGGTAAGTAACATATCTATATATTCAGATGAACTGCATACCCCTAAGCCTCTCGACCACAAACATTGGACTTCTGTTCTTGTCATACAGTCCTGTTTTCTCACCAAGATGTGATTTGTGTATTACATCTGTACCATGCAAATGGTTGGTCCCATGACCAAGATCATCGATCCCTGTCAAAAATCAGACTGACCCACGTTTTAAGTGGGTCACAGCTGTATGCTGAGTGGGATTGTCGGCTGTTCATTGATTAAAATGGTTTGTCCCACAAGATGAGCGGACTGGTGGATTATTTTTTGGCCAGGTGATCCTCATGGTGTGGCCTACCTTTTGCATGGAACTGATGTCCTACAACGGCATGTGGGCACTCACGGTAAGATAGATATAGATGATCAGTTCTGTTTATGTAAATGCATCGATATGGCGCTTGCTAGGCCCACGCACATTAGAGACCTGCTAATTACGTGGCGATACATGCGCTACAATGGCTAACCTGTGTGAGGTCCAAGCTTTCCATAAGGTGGGCCACAGTGATTAGATCTTGGATGGAAGAAACCATTCTTTTCACTCTAATGCTATCATGCTTGTAAACTTATAACAACAGTAATTTCTATCACATCTATGATGAAATCGTAATCAAGAAATTCCAACAATATATGCAATAGGTGTGTGTGGGTGATACTGTGGAGGAAGTCTTATATATTTACTAAAGAATTTTAACATCCTCTATTAAGTTAGACTATTTGAAATTAATTCTACCCAACATCATCTTCAATCCTAAATGACCTTTGAGTATTAGTGATTTTAAAAACTTATCCATCTCTTTGTTTTTAGACATGAAAAACACTAGTTTCAATTGAGTTATATCAATTGCTTCAATTATCATGGATGTCTGGACTGATGTGTGAATTATATTCGGTGATTTTGTTATTCGTGTCATATTCATGTTCTGCTATAATTTGTGCTTTACATGCTTTACCTTGAACTTCGGCGTTGGATAATAAGTGGACTCTTGATCTTTCTCTATATTTTTGAAAGTCAACCTTTTTATTGTAAATTTTAAAATTCTCTAACTATATTGAATCTTGATATTTCAATATATGGTGTTTTCACCACCTAATCACAAATTTAAAAATAAAAAATAAAAAAAAAATCAGTTAATAGCTTTCTTTATTTTCATGTAGTTTTTCAAGTCAAGTAGAACATTTTATTTTCCTCATACCTCTCTCTCTACAACTCTCCATACCAAACCCATTGTTCATAGTCTCCACCTTAATAAAATTGATGTTGCCAAAAGTACTTAAGGAATTAGAATTTGCCAATTCCAAATTAAGGACATGTACCTTTCAGATTTCAGGATCAAGGAAGGCACCTTGTGATTTCAAAAACTTCTTTCGTAAGGTTCTTAAATCCTTTAATGTTCATTAATTTTTCATTTTAAAAAAGGAAAAGAGAATTTTCGATATCAACATCCTTTTCATAATTTTTCTTAGGCTTAAAAATATCGGCCACATTTTCTATTATTGGATCTTCCTTTCTTGTTACAGTAAAAACTTGACCATTTACTTGCAGCCTTATTTAGTTTATGAATATCATCTTCACGCTTAGGTTTGATGGCTTCGCTTTTACGAAATTCATCTGCTTCAAAATCACTTATCCAGTAGTTCATAGGCACCTGTGAAACACCACTTGTTAAATAAAATTCTTCAATATTCCAAACTTAAGACATATAAACCAAGTCATCTACAAATGTCCAAACATTTTGACACTGCTAGCATTTTCTTCAATACTACGAGTACATTTTCAGTTTTCCAATTCCAATCTGCCTTGATTGATCACTCTTTAGCATTTCAACCTTGTTTCTATTAATAACTTTCCAAAGATCACAACCTTGGAAATACACACATCCTTTTATTCTCCAAATCATGTAATTAGCTAGTGTTGGCTTTTCCATCATTGCAGTGATAAACATTTTACATTTTCAGAAGAAATAGTCTTCTATTAAATATTTCTTGTAGCACCAACTAATATAAAATTTGAACTTTTAAGTTTTTGATCTCTTGATCTACAAGTCTAAGATGCACATGAAGAGTGATCATGAAATTATCACTAAACTGCAATGTATACGTACTAAAACCACCGCTAGCTTACACATGCAAAATAGTTGCAAAACACTTCCATTCACCATGCCACTTCTTCACATGGCACTTCTCCACCGTAGCTTTGTTGCCATTTGTATGCTATGACAACCCTGCTTCTATAGTTACTATGGTAACTAAAATAAATGAGTGTAGAGATCACACACACACACTCTCTCCCTGTCTCCTCGCTCTCCCTTTTCTCACGTCTCTAGGGTCTTTTCTTATTTATGATTTTTTAGAAGCAACACAATTTGCATTTGAAAATAGGTAATCAACTTAACCTATATATATATATATATATATATATCCATCCGAACGCTCCACTGCGCACCATTTCACAATGAACTTGTGCGAACTTTTTGAGAACTCATCATGCATGATGTGAGTCTAAAATTTGAACGGTCCACGTGATGCAGAACCCCATGAAATCCCCAAGGTCTAACTTTAACTTTGATCCAAAACTTTGGTGGACCATGAAAAAAAGAAAACAGTTTCCTCCCTTGATTCGCATCTCTCTTTGTTATGGCTCACCACAGTTTTAAATCAGGGTGAAAATTGGTCCTTGAAGGTTTCATGGGACGCCGCAACACATGGACCATTTGGAAGATGCCCATGACACGTGTGCAAAAGTGCGCAGGTGAGCACGCCTCTCTCTCTCTCTCTCTCTCTCTCTCCCTCTCTCTCTCTCTCTCTATATATATATATATATATATATATATACACACACACCCAGAAAATTAAAGTAATATAAAAACTAATTCAAATCCTATTTGTACTAAGACTTAGAAATCAAGTTTACTCGACTTCTTATAACTTACAAAGCAATCTACATGTCTCCCAATCTCAATCTTCCAATTAGCTGGCCCGTGCCTGGTGTGGACGGGGTATCATCCAAAAGTCAAAATGGTTGGGCCATCAAAAGGATGATTAAAAAAGAAAAATATTCAACTGTTCAAATTCAATGGGAAAATGACAGTTTTATGTATGGCTAAGACTACTGTCATCCTAATCTTCGGACAATAAACTATCCATAAACGGCCTGCGAGCTACGTATCCGCCAAGAGTGTGCATGCATAGAATCTGTCATGCTCTGCACAGTATCATATGCTTATTTAATTATGGGAAAAGATCCCTTGCGACACACTTTCTTATCCCTTAGACACATGCGTGAGATCAAGACACTTCATATTGGCGGCCCTGTGCTGGATCAGGCACACCCTATAAACCATAATTATATTCATTTCTGACCACTCAAATGGAGGACCGTAAAATATCATATTAAGGGCCTTTATACCATTTTAAGTTTTTTTAAAAAAATTATTCTTAACCATGTTTGTTAGGACACGTAAATATAAAAGAAGTGTTTAATTATTTAATGAATATTTTTATCAGCAGGGTTGAAGAACTACTTTTGTTTTTAAGCTTTATGTTATTTTGCAATCAGAAATCTCAGATTTAATTACCCTAGGTTAAAAAAAGTACATGCCAGACAAGGATAATGGTTATTTACGTGCATTTAGATCTACCTCATTTTTGGGATGGTGAAAAATGGATGTACAGCATGGAAAACACATTCATCATGGTGGAGCTCGGAGCTCACAGAGCTTCGACTAGTACCGAGCTTGGCACTGGAAGGGTCACTACAGAATCTGCCCTGAGCTACCCGTCTCCACTACACATGTGGCACTATCCTCAAATGGATCTGAGTCAATATACTGGTATAGCCCACCTAACGAGCAGACTGTCCTGAATTTTGTGCCATGTGATCTCCATGGACCATGGTAGGGTTTGTCTGGCTGTAGTTGATCAGTTCAACCCCGTAATTACACTCAATAAGTTCCAATCTTCACATGGAAATGGAAATGGAAATGGCAAGACTAATCTCTGCAGATGAGAGAGAGAGAGAGAGAGAGAGAGAGAGAGAGAGAGAGAGAGCTATGGTTACAAGGAAAGCAACCAAAATCCTATAAATATGCTGATTCTACTATAATAATAGATGGGGGGGACATGGCTAGCTAATATGTGTAAACAAAACACACATGCACTTGACATGAAACATGTGAACGCATGTGGATAGGCAGGGATACAATCACATGCTTTCTCAAAGTAACCATACATCTCCCTAAAAGCAAACTCTCCCTTCGCGCCCTTTTTTTTTTTTCTTTTTAATTGCATGTATCAGTGAAAAAGTCCTGTAATTGTATACATATAGAAATATTAAAGTACCATTCCTATCTACCTTTCCATTGTTTATTGTTTCTTTTTTTCATGGCCGTACTGGTTTGTATGTGAAACCACGAGGGAAAGTCAATATTTTATATATCAACCCTATTTTATTTTTCTTAAGGGGGGTCATATGATACTCAGCCCTGCCTACGTATGATGCTGCATACACAGGCATTCCAAAATTGTAAATACGGCATGTATATATATTAACTCAAGTTAAACCGATAAAATTGTGGAACCCGCTGTCACTAAGTCACATGCCTAATTTCAGATTGGTTGAACAATCCTAACCTTTGATTCATTGACACTTGCTTGTAGAAATATGACCATTAGTTTTTTTTTTTTTTTTCATTTTTAACCGTCAAATAAAAGTATACTAGTCCTATAGTACGATGAAAGAATTACTTTAATTAATTGTAATTAATTGTTCTAAACTGAGACCCATGGTTTAGATGGTTTGTAATTAATTGTATCTTACATATGTAATTTCTAAGTGCCTATGTATCATCCATCACACTCTACCAGAGTATCAAAGTTTTTTTCCCCTGAATTTTTAAGTAGTTTTGCGATGCGGAAACCATTGAAAGCAACATGTGGGTTGTCAAGGTTAAGACGCAGGTCAGATAATTAAAATATAGCATGACAGATTTTAGAATATATTGTAGTGATTATTATTTGAATGTCCAAACTAACATGTCGGTGGAGACTTTGTAAAATATGAGAAAATTCAGTGTGGATAGATACTATGTTTGAAAACAATTGATTTGGATCCTCATTCAATGTCAATTAATGAAGTGTGATGTGGTTCATTAACATACACTTGTGTGTGGAATTTTCCCAATGAGGAATTACAAGCACGACTGTCGTTTTTCAAATGTATTGCATTATTACCATTTGTTAAATTGAAATGCTTATGGTTCAAAATTACTGAATAAAATGAAATTATGGTGATGATTTAGTTCAGTCAGTTACTTGATTGGGAAGCGGTCAGCACACCCAACAGAGCACATGCTGCGCAGCATCATGTATCGAACCTCCTCCACTGTAGTATTTGTGAGGTAAACAAACGTGGGAGCACTTTTTTTTTTCCCACCTTTATGAAAAACATTTCAATTTTTTTTGGGAAGTTTTCACATGATGCATGCCCTGGCACATTTATGGTGAGATGTTTCATGAACAATGTCATGTGTGTCAGTCGCAATCCTTGAAAATGATAATTAGAGCTAAGCAGTTTCTTTAATTAGATGGGTTGTTAGGCTAAAAAAGATTGCTTTTGATGATGAGTTTCAATTTAAATCTTATTAAAAAGCCGTTTGGAAGGGTGTCTATGCTAACTTTTATTTTGCGAAAAATGACCCTAACACTAAGTGCTTGTTTGGGAGCATGGATTTGGAACCCACTGTTTTAAAATTCTCTTATTGTGTTTCGCACCCTGATGGAATCAACTTTGATCCAAAAGTAGTTATACATAGCATATGTACATGGGTTTGAATTTAATTACTAAATTAATTTTAATATCTCTAATTAGTAAATGTATGTAATGTTTGACACAATTATTGTAATAAGCCTATTGAAATATATACAATTTCAAGTCTTGAATGAACTACAAGCACAAGATCATGTCCGAGTGACTAACCAACGATTTTTAACCATTGATTTACATGGACAATGTTTGGATAGCCATGATCATCATATTAAAGTAATTATAGTGATGCAATTGATAATCAAATTGTTATGGGATATTATTAGTGGGCCATGTGCCCTATAAATCAATAGTCTAATGACACACATGTTACACATACAACTCTTGGAAAAATTTTAGATGTAATCCAATATTTGAAACCCCCATTACTTTATGGTGTCAAACAACCAAGGGATTTGAAATCCCCTCAAATGCTCCAACGTGCGATGAGGATCCAAATTTCTTGTGCATGACTCGGTCAAGACATATAAGAATAAAAGTAAAATGAATTATGTATCCGAACCCGGCTTGCCGGCGCGTCGTGATGGGTGAGCATGCACGCATGTGTGGTGTTTGGTATACCATACTAAGTGTCATTATAAAACCATAACTCATAGAATTAAGTATATGTAAAGATGAAAAGCTCTCTTTTAAGTTTCAACATAAAACAAAAGAAAAAGACACCTCTATGAAGGTCCTCTCCTTCCCTTTTTTTCATTTCACTTTTTTACTTGTTTTTCTTAAAAAAACAAAACCAATACATACAGTATCTTACAAAGCCAACTGTCCTAATTACCACACATGCCATATGCACCTTGAGAGGGAATTGCATAGGCCTTTTTAATTTTTTAATAACTGTGTGGACTTTTAGAGGCAAGCTAGGTGCATGCAAAGTCATGTAGTGCCGATGTCATCTTGCATAGACAACATGTATGTAGTTCCTCAAGCACTATTACACTACCATAAAGAGAAAAATCAATACAGAGTATACAGCTAATGTAACAGTTACCTAAGGATAGCCTATCATGCTTAAAAGGTTAAATAGACCATACATGTTAAAAAGGCTTATACGGTACATATAGAAATGTAGTGTTTCATATACATCCATCAAATGTGCCAAAGGTTCTATCTGCGCTACCATGCGTGTTAAGCACTCACTCGTGCCACTATCACTCTTTAACTACCTCACATGTGTTGCATGTGTCAATCAGTATGCACATGTACCATATGCTGTGTATCATGTCAACCATCTTAAGTTTTCTGCCTCTTTCACCTTCATGTCTCAAGTGCTTGATAAAGTACATTACAGGTAGTCCTACAGTGCATGACCAGCATAGCACGTGAGCAATATGACTTTGTGTGCATCCAAACAGTCCTTTATGCAGCATACCACATACTAGTATCATAAACTTGTTCTATGACATAGTCTCAAATGTATCCTCAAACATGTTTATAGAATGGAAGTTCCATGGAAGGTTTATTCATGTATTCTCAGCCTTGTATTCGGCCCTGAGTTGAATTTCCAGAAATTTGCTATTCTAATTGATTCTACAATTGGTTAAAATAATTAATACATTGGGAGTTATAATTTGAGGTGTAAACTCAAGTAACAAAAAGCTTCTCAGTTGGGTTTCTTTCTTAAGGTCCTCTCAAACACCCAATGAATTTGGAAAGTGACCACGACTACATATTCAACCAAATGCTGATTTGGGGCACTTATAGACAGCCTTTCAACTCATTGCCTGGTAAGGTTTGCACATAACTAGCCTTTCCAAGTTAAGTTTGTGTAGTTTAAACACCGGCTAATGGCGTAACTGATTTGTGGCATTCGAGCTGCAACAGAGGAATCCAAACCAGTTTCAAGCCTTTTCTTCATCTCTTCCATTCATTTGTTTCAATTATGTATGTGTTACCTGTTTCTTTATGAATTTAATCAAAGTCTAGCTTAATAGCTTGGAAAGATGTTCCATTACTCTCACTCTCCGGGCAATGTAAGTCATGGTGTGATCTGAGATTCACCAGGGCACTTGGACTGTCAATAAATTAATCTAGACCGTGCATTAGGTCAGCGTACTCATTTCATGGGTGCCAAGAAAAATACACCCACACCCCCATGGGACAAACATCCAATGGTTAGCATAACAAGTGGACAATGAGGGCTAATAATGAACCGTGTAGAATTAATTGGATCCACCTATATATAGGTGTTTCTATGGATTGTGTTACATTTAAAGACTCTGTAGTAACCAAAAAAAAAAAAAAAGTTATGTGTTTGACATGGTGGTCAAGTATACGTGACTGTAGAGCCTCTATTGTTGCTTTGTCATGAAACACAGTACAACAATGTCCTTACGAGTGCTTGTTGGCAAGGATGGTAGTATCTTGCAGGAAAAGGCACTCAATACCTATTGTAGGTGCCTTAGTAGGTGATGGACTATCCGATTATTGTGTTCATGTGCCATTGTTCCCTTGTAAACTAGGCCATGTGCCCCCACGTGTACATTTGCCACATGTGTCAATTTACATTTTTAAGTGACTTAAAAGGTACTCTATGTTCCACTACCAATCTACATGTGCCACACACGTTCATATGTCGATATACTAACTTGCACAAGTGCTGTGTTTGTCCTTGTACCCAAATGTTCATTAAATAAAAAATCTGACAATAGGCTTTCTATGGAGCTATTGGATTCGAGCAAAAAGTCTTATTATCCAGTAGCTAGCATGAAAGTGTGTGTCAATGGTTTGTTTATCTCCTTGCGGATGAAACTTAGGCACTAATGAATTAATAACCCAAGATACAAGACAGTTAAAAGTATGAATTAGTGATCTTTACAAAAGCTGAGAGGCTCTAAATCAAATATATAGCTTCAATGCATAAGAGGAATATATTTTTCATACACATATATGACATGTTGTAGTTCAAGTTAAATTTAAGCCAGCATAGACATGCACCACAGTCAACTTTCAAACATCTAAAATGATGGGACATATCAATATGCCATACCATTTTAAGTTCTTCAATAGATACAATAAACAAGGAACAAGACAAGCAGTTGTGATAACATGTCTATAAACAACCAAGTCCCAACAACATGTCCATGATAGCCCACCATGATACAACTAAACCTTAAACCAAACAGCCTCTGTGGCTATGAAAATCATTTCACCAAACAATCCAAACCACATCTAATTGATAAAAGGATGACTACCAGCTTATAAATGGATATGATCATTGAATCGGTGTGAGTTCTCCATGGGCAGCCACTGAAATATATGTATTGGCCTGTGATGGATGGAGTGTACAAATGCTTTTTTCTGTGACCAGAAGAGCAGAATAAGGCAAAATGCTGAACGTGAAAAATTCTGAACCTGCTCACTGCACTCACAAGAGTACACCTGTGCCAAAGTACGTGGCGAGCACAAGCAATACTCAAGCGTCTCATTACGTTTAGATGACATGGCTCAAAAATAAGACTGCTCCACTCATCAGTTTGGGCCATAAGGAGCAGATTTGGTGAGGCCCTGAAATAGGGAGATTTGATCTAGCTAACCTCATGCGACGTAGGTCAACCTGCAAACCACTTTCAAATATGCTTTTCATGGTTGGCAGCAGGCCTAATCAAATCTCCCCGCATCCAGCTTCACAGAATCTGGTCCAGGATCTTGCACCTTTGCACCATGGATGCAGATTGGCTACTGGCCCGGCTAGGATAGAGTATAAGATGCGATGTGACATGAGGGGATTTGATGAGCCAGCAGGCTCTATTAGAGATGAGCTGGGTTGAGTACGACGGAGCACTTTTGGAACGTGCTAGGCAGGGCCATCTCTAACCTCTAATGGGAGCCTGTAAACAAATGAAATCCCACCTTGTTGCGCTAGTCTGATGCGGGTGGGGGCAGTATCCTGTCCGAGTCTCACGTTGGCACGAGCAATAAGTGCCTGCAAGAAATATTCGCATTTCTCGTACTAGTCTCCCAATGCCGGACCCGAGCCAGGACCAAAATACCATGTTGTATATAGGTAAAATCCACTCCGTTCATCGGGTTCTATATATCTCATACTCGAAGACCTTGGGCGAACATTCTGCCAAATCTACAATTCAGATCACTACAGTACAGGGAACAATAGATAGGGATGGGATGCCAACCGTAGGTGTGTGCGTGGGCCACCAGTTAATTAGACTCAATAAGATAAAGTGAAAATACAAAACTCTGTCCGATCCAAATATTAAACAGGCCACACCGTGTGAACTTAAAGGTTTCATGAGCATTTTTCCATTGTCCCCATTGACGTGGACCATCCAATTTTTTATTTTTAATTGGGCTGATCTTTTGTACTACAAATAATGTTTTAACCTGTTTCAAGGAGTGGATTTAACATTGTGGTTTAGTTGTTGTAGACGAGAGCCACCTCAGTAGATCCCCGTATGTGGAGCCCATCAAGATATATATGCATTACATCCATGCCATCGATCTGTTTTTTCTAGCTCATTTCAATGTATGATCCTAAAAATGAAGTAGATCCAATTCTTACGTGGATCACACCACAAGAAACAGTGGTGATTCAATATCTAGCATTAATAGCTTCTTAGAGGCCACCAGAATGTTCATGGATGAAGGGACCACACAGATATCATCTCGATACAAAACTTTTGTGGCCCACAAGAAAATTTTAATGGTCAATCACCACTGTTTCCTGTGTCGTGGTTCACCTGAGATTTAGATCCTCTTCGTTTTTTGGATCATTTCGTAAAATGAGCTTTCAAAACGGATGGACGGCGTGGATGTAAGTCACGTACATCAAGGTGGGCCCCACAGTCAGAGATCCACCCACCTCGTCGGATCCCCGAATCCACCAAATCAGCGGACGTCGTAGACTATTCCGGTCGGTGCGGGCCTACCTAAGAGATGCTGGGATCTGCTTGTTAATTTCATGGATCTGTCAGCTGAGAGCTGACCAACATTGGTTCTCATAGTTTCAAAGCGGAGATCGCGGAGTAACTAGTTCTGTAGTCTGCAGTACTAAACTGGGCATCTAGATTTATTAATTAGGAGGCTCGGTCTTGTAGTCCGCGAACTACTGAACTAAGTTCTCAGTCCCCCAATGAACCCTTCCATAACATGTGTTGGTCACTGCGAAAGTAAATTTTCTAGGAAAAATCAATCTCTAGTGGTTAAGATTATCTTCGTTGGAGTAGTGAAGTGTCCTATCAATGGTGGGCCCAACCTCCTAAGCTGGGGCGGTGTACTCAACCACATAGCCCAGCGGCGGACTACGATTTCACCCTACCAGACCACGGAGTAAAAACAAGATAATTCCTCCCGATACATAAAAGGGCTTTTTTGTCATTTTACAAGATATGTGGCGTTTTAAATTCATACGAGAATGCGGACCGGAGATAGAAATTTAGTAATAATAGAAGAAAAGAAAGGGCAAACTCGTAATTTTGATTATACTAGACGACATTGACGAAGGACTGGTGCCCGACCGAAAGAAATGGGCACCACTCAAGAGAAGGACAAGATTCGACCCAGGTGTTGAAGAAAGGACGCACGTGTCAGGTCTCCAACCGTGCCATATAAGGATCAGCTCTTTCTACGTGGCGCCAGATACCATCAACGGCCCAGTCCTGAGTTTATCTAAATTGTACCGTCACGCAAGTAGTTGCAGATACCTCCCTGCGCCGCTCTCCAAAGATGACTTAATCTTTGAACTTACGTGGCTTCATCTAAGCCGTCTGCTGCGACTTTAGTAGGTCGGTGCTAAGGAGCCGTAGGGACACCAATTATCCCCCACCATTTGGATGGCTGAAATTCCTACCAGTGGAGGCTTATAATAATGTTTGTGAGAAATTCATTATGTCTGTGAGTTTTGCTGGCTTAGCTGTGAGATGAAATAGGCACACGCGGAAACAATCGGGATCCGATGTCCACCGTTGAAACATTTGTACTGGTATATAAAGTTATAGATTATGTTAAAATATTTTTTCCTTTTCCATTCATCTCAATGGAAATAATAGCATAAACAGTTTGAATGGCATATGAGTATTACAGATTTTTTCCTTTTTATCTTTTAAGTGTTGCCCATTGAGTTTTGAATTTTCCTCAATTTTAGGCTGATCGACAGGTGAAGTAGGTTTTTTTTGGAAATGGAAAGAGTCTCCCATCTTCACATATGTACAAATTTTACGTCATTTACACATTTTTTGTTTTTTCTGTTTTCTTTGAAATCTTTGTGTGATCTTATGAGAAGGTTGGATGGCAAATAAATGTAACCATGGGACTTAAGAAGGTTTCAGCAGTGAGTGTTATTAACACTGCCGTTCCTGTAGGGTGGTGTATTTGTGCCTCAGACCTACTTATGTTTTTGCCTTTCATTTTTAAAAAGAAGAAGAAAATGGTATGGGTGAAACCCAAGCATCGGCAGACGCAAGCCGCTGCCTAATTTCTCCCGAGCATCCTGGTGGTCCCACCTAGTTTCTAAGCAATGCGAGAGAGTGTTGGAAGTAATCCCTTTCCATCCAACTATAATCAATGGATGTTATTGCTTTCAATGTGATGTGTGCTCTCGATTCATCATCATGTCCCACGTTCACGGCAGAAGTTAGGTAAGTTCCACGGAAGATCAGTGGACGCGACTGCACTGAATCATTTCCTACCGTATTTAAGGAGATGAAGACGTACCGTACGGCCTGACTACCTGAACGGCTTAGATCTTGGGAACCGTGAGCGTACGGCTCGTGAAAGCGATGGCCTGGGGAACCGCCCTTGAAAAATCAAAGAGGTAGAAACAGCTGGCATATCGGACGCGGATTGCGTACTACCCCCGCCCGTCCCTAGCTCCGAACGGGCAGGTCTGTGGGCAGGCCCACCGTTTTGTATATGTACATCCAAGCCGCCAATCCCTTTTCTTAGAATATTTTAAGGCATCAAAACAAAAATAAGGCAAATCCAACGATCAGGTGGACCACACCAAATAATAATCTTAGTTGCATTAAAATGCACAAAGCATTAAATGTCAGTTGCTTTAAATGCCAGAGTCACCTGTGGTGCGGTCCATTTGATCGTTGGATCTGCCTCATTTTTGTTTTGATGCCTTATAATAATCTGAGAAAATGGACAGACGGCTTGGATTTACAGATACATCACGGTGGGCCCGCCAACAGACCTGCCCGTTCGGAGCTAGGAACGGGCGGGGTTAGTACGCGATCGGCGTCCTGGCATATCAGTGCCCACCAAGCACGATGCGGCACGTCCTCAGGAGCCAACGGCAGACTGCGTGCCACGTGTCATCAATATCTTCCCGCTACCTTCCAGAAGAGGTGATCGATGAAGCCGTTTGAAACGGGCTATGTACACACATAAGTCCGTCGAACACCGATAGATGGGTCATGTGACACAGAAGTCCGTCGACTGCGTTCTTAACGCAAGCCCCCAGCAGACAGTAATCTGGACCGTCCTTCCATCCGGTGGACGTTAGAGATAAAGCTCTCAGTTACTTTGGGTGAAGAATTCAAAATTTACCGGCACTCACATGCCACTCATTTTCGATTTTCTCCGTGAGTATGTTATATGTCAGTTAAAGAAAAGTGGTATATATTTTGTATATCGTGTTCAAGCACTGGAAGTAGTCTTACACATGGCATGGTATGGTTGGTATGAGACCCAATATTTCACATAAAATTAGTATTGTGAGTATATATATATATATATATATATATATTAATCAACGGCAAGTAACATTTAGAAGTGATGAAATAATTACTTCGACATATATGACGTATGATGGACTACGTCTTGTGTTTCGGATATTCAAAAAAGAAATTAGTAGAATATGTTAATTCGGATTATACAGGGAATATGGATGATAGAAGATATACTTCCGATTACTCATTTATATTAGAGAGTGGATCTATTAATTGGATGTCTAAGCTTTAGTCTATAGTTGTCTTTTCCACTATCGAAGTTGAATACATGATAGTGATGGAGGTGTTCGGGAAGTTATTTAGTTAAAAGGGATGATAAATAAATTAGGGATTCAATAGGAAGTCGTGCATATGCTTTATGACAATAAAAACATGATTAATTTGGTAAAGAAGTTAGTATATCACTACTAGACTAAGTATCTTAATGTCCGTCAACACTTTATTGAGCAAATGTCAAAAGAAGAATATGTTACTCTTGAAAAGATTCATATTAATAGAAATCCAACGAATATGCTTATAAAAGTTATTCTTATAGAAAAGTTCAAGCTTTACTGACTTTCTAAGCTTGACAAGAAAATAATAGAGACGGAGTGTGCATGAAACAATAATGGTGATGCTTAGAAGAATATTAATAAGGTAATGAAGTAATTTTACTATCAAAGTAGAAATTGTTAAAATTGTGGCACCAAAATAACTACGTTTTTATTCACTTTTATGAGCCCAAATGACATATGTTTCACATCTTAATAAGGCTAAGTTTTAATGAACTCTTAGAGTAGTTTTTTTTTTTTTTTTTTTTTGATATTTTCCTCTTGAAATGGTTGCTTTTAAAATAAGTTATGTTATGGTTAAGAGAGAGTTATGTTTTTTTTTTTTATTTGTTGGTATTTTTTCTAGAGACTCTAAGAGAGAGAGGTTTTTTTTTATTGCAAGTTTTCTATATCTCTATAACCTTCTTTGAACAATAGATTGATTATTATTTCATGCCGTGTTTTTTTTTTACTACAAAAGTATTCCATGTAAAAGATTGTGTGTTCTATGTATGGTTGCTTAGAATTTTCATTTTCTCTTGTTTGTTTCAATTTCTCAAATTAAAATGCTTTCCCATGTTCGATTTTCTTACACCTCTCTTTATTTTTCAATGAAAATTTAAATTTAAATGCTCCGAGTTGCATCAATTGACTTAGATAGTTCAATCAACATATAGTTGAAGTATTTATCAAGTTCAAAAGTCAAGCAAAAAAAAGCAAAAAAGAAAAACTAAATTTGATTAGATGATCTCATCCATTCGTTGAACTGTAGATTAAGTGTCCTTAATACAACTAGAAGCACCTTAGCTTATAGCACTAACAACATTTCTCTTACCCGAGGTTGCAAATCTTATAACACTAGCAACATTTCTCTCACCGAGGGTTTCAAATCCACCCTCAACTTGGATTACATCTAAAATCCTTCCGAGAGTTGCATGTGTAACAGGTATGTCACCGGAATATTATTTTACTGGGTATATGGCCCACTAATGATGTCCCAAAACAATTAGATTATCTCTTGCATCATTATATGTACCTTAACATGATGATCAACACCTTTCAAACATTGTCTATGTAAATCAACGGTTAAAAATCTTTAGTTAGTCACTCGGCCATAATTTTGTGCTTGTGGCTCATATCAGACTTGTAATTTCATTATTTTGGGCAAAACATATATTTCAGCAGGCTTATTACAGCTATTGTGTTAAACATTACATACCTTCACTAATTAAAGATATTAAATTTGATTTAGTAATTAAATTCAAGCCCATATAAATATCCAACGGTCCTGTTTCTACAAACAAATGTTCATGAAACAGAGGTTAGGATTGTTCAACCAATCTGATCTGGGGATTAGGGCTTGGCGAAAGTGGACCGCACGATCTAGTCGGCTTTATCTGAGTTAATATACGGTACATTTACAATTTTCTTAGTGCGTGTGTACGAAGCATCGCACCAGCATGAGTATCATATAACTCCGCCGTACTTGAGCGAAAGCGGATTAAGTGCGGCCCCGTCGTCATCAAACACGGTGCGACCCTGACGGTGGGACTCACCTTATGTATTTTTATTATATCCATTCCGTCCATCCGGTTTTTCAGATCATTTTAAGGCATTATGCCAAAAACGAATCAGATAAAAATCCAAAATGGACCACACTATAGGAAACAGTTTTTATTAAACGTCCACCATCACAAACTTCCTAGGACCCAAAATAATTTCATTTACCATCAAACCTTTTAATATGGATTAAGGGAAAAAAACAAATATCTTCTTGATCCAAAACTTTAAAATGATCACTTGAAACGGATGGACGGGATCAATATACTACACATACATCAAGGTGGGCCCCACGGTCAGGGCTGCAGCATGTTGTGTGAGGCCCGGGCGGCACCTAATCCGTTCCCCATGGACTTGAATTGCAACTAGAACAATTAAGAAAATTGACCAACGGTCCAAAATTCATGTAACATGTAGCCCACCTCCTGACCAAGTTGACATCTACTTATTGAAAATCCAATGATGTGCAGCTAAAATCTCGTACATGCATCCCATGTTCCGAGGCTTTTAGGGGAGTGAACTTGGTATTTCTCTTTTGTAATAGAGAACAAGCTTATTAAATGAGGAGGCCGGTGCCTCAACAAGTCATGGTTGTAGAGTCTGTACGGTTTGGCATGGTCCACCGTCCTAGTATGGGCATCTAAACTGTCCGTAAGGGTCCTCCTACGGTCAAAGGTGGTTGCCCCAAAAAGTAGGTTAATCTAACTATCATGTGGGCCACCGTCTTAATTTAGAGGTTTTTAGGTGGTTGTCAGTTATTTTTACTGCGTGGTCTACCAAATAATTGTGATTGATTGTACTCAATGCATGGATTGGTTTGAATACGTAACTCAGCGGGCCCCGCACAGGTACAAGATGAATGAGTGACCTGAATTAATATTCCTAAAGATTATGATATTACTCTGTTTTCTTACTCCCAAAGGAGGAGGCCACTAAATAGGAGGAAATATATATTCGGTGTCATTTGGGATTTTGAATTCTTGCAAGTGGGGCCATGGTTCAGTGATCCAGACCGTTGTTATCGGCTGGTGGTGAGTGCCTTAAAATTCGTTGAGAATACTGGCCACTAATGTCTAGATATTTTTCCAGTTGAGAGTGGCTGTTGCAAGATTTCTCTTTTCAAGTTTCCAACAAATAAAGTGTCAGCATTTTCTCATCTATGACATTTTCCCATGCATGGAAAGAGGATTCATTTGGGTTAGCAGGAATTTTTGAAAGGGGAGTTGTTTGATACTCCGGCTGGGTATGACACTTCATACTCAATCACATGTAAATGGCATATGTGACATGTATTTACATATAAATGGTATATGTGACATGTATTGACTCAAATAAACTGACTAGATTGTGGAGCTCATTGTTTCTGACTTCCTATCCAACAATCAGATTGGTTGAACAAATCAGTCCTCTGATCTGTGGATGTTTTTCTTCTCTCTCTAATACAGGCCACAACACATTGGTACATCTCAAGAAATGAGAGTTGAAACAGAGTCTGTCTGCCATATGGATTCTTGTTTTTTGAACTAAAACCATTCAAAGTATTTCATTTTTAATTGCCAATAAATGTCCACCAATCTGATGGTCAAATAATCAAATAAGTGCAATTTTTTGTCACTGATACATCAAAATTGAGCCCACATTTTGGACAGTTTAATTTAAATTACTTGCAACCCAGATATGCAATTTCCAGGTTTTATCGAAATGCCTACTACCATCCATCACACTCATGCCTTGTTTATTTATTTATTTTTTTTCTTTTAGTGCCTGAGAGAGGTGGGAGCACACCACCAATAACTTTATAAATATGGGCAACACTCATGCCATGTATATAGAGGACTAAAGAATTACCACATTGTCCACTTATAGTAGAGCAGTGTGCTGTAGATGACCAATGGTTCAAAAAGCCGATGATGGATTCGATACCACATGTGTCACAGTTGTGATTTTGTACAAATGCCAGACCTTATGGGACCAAAATTCCTCAACAACATCTGTTTCACGTAGGGCCTCTATGGGTTCCACCATGTTGCGCATGTAGGTTATATTCTCTTCTTTGGCCTTAGTGCAAAAACTAACCTAAATCCAAGACTCAAGTGGGCCACACAGCATGAACAATGGAGATGAGATGCCAACCATAAGTATATGTGAGGGCCGGGCTACAATGGTGTATATCTTTCTTTGAACACTTGATCAAAAATAGCTTATGTTATGGAAAATGTATGTTTTGATTAAAAATATTTAAAATAAAAAATATATATAAATATATAAAATGTTTGTGAAAAAAAAAAACTTGATTTTTTTTGTGTTTTGGAATAGTCTTGTATTGAAAAAGAAGGAAATTTTTTCTTAGTAAGTAAGGTGTTGAATATCTTACCATTTGCTTAGTGAATTAAAAGAGTACCAAGACTTCATATTAAAACACATAGGCACCCTACAATGGGCATATGAGGTAGCGTAGTTGTAGGGGTGCTAATAGTGTACTTTGTATTTCACGCATGCACATCAAAGTCTTGTGGGTAAGAAGTTGAAGTCATAAACAACTAGCTATTCTATTTAAACGGCTAGTATGTAATTGATTTCTCACATGCAAATCAGTCAAAAACTGTCAAATAATGACTAATTTCTTACCAACAGTCATGAAAAGTCAATTAAAATTATGACTTTGGACCAAAACATTCAATTACCCTTGCATATATAAACCAAGCTTGATGGATTCATCTCAACAACACAAGCTGTTTGACTCGTTTCCTCAGTGTTTTCTGATCAAGACAGGTTTTTACCTGTCAACAGTCGCTATTACTTTCAGTTTATTTTATTCTATTTTACAACCAGTATAAAGTACAAAGTGAAAATACAAAAATCAACCTAATGCAAAACCTAAGCAAGCCACATTACCTAGAGGTTTTAGGATTAGTTTTACCATAATGTTTCCATCAGTGTGGCCTTGTAAAGTTTTTGTCAAGTCAAAGTTTTGCATGTATAATTCAAATAAGGCATCTCACAGGAATGACAAGGTTGATTGTAAATGGATTGAATTCGAACAGATATGTGCACATCCGAATCAATCAATGCTTAAATTTGAGCCCATAGTGCATGGTCCTAAAAAATACTATTCAAATTTGATTTCTAGTATGTTATTCAAATTCCTTTGTTCGAAAGTTGGAGTTCAATAAAAACTTTGAATCTCTTATACCTTTAAAGCATTAATATTGTACATCATATATCGGTTAGATTAGATATTTATTGATGTTTTTGTTTGGATTTGAGATTTTTACAATAACATGAAACAGTGGATTATGAAACCGTAATGTGTAATAATTACAAATTCATTTATTTGCTTGTTGAAAACATTTGAATTTGAGTGCGCCGTACAATTAATATGTTTTGTTTTGTAAAGGTAAAACCGTAATAATAACAGGTTTTTATTATACTGGTGCTGTAATATCTAATTCATACGTACTCTTGAGAGAGTCTTGATGCGTCCCTTTGTCTCAGTGGTTTGAACTTGATGAATGGCTTGGATGGCATATGCAAAACATGGTGGATACCGTATTCCGTTTGGAAGGTTTTATGGTAGGTGTTACCCTTCCAATGCAATGATGGTTGGATCATCGGAAGCATCCGTCTAAAAATCATCCACTCCATTGATTTATTAAGTTTTTTCCCTTTTACACACGCACACACACCCGATACACTCACGCTAGTGGAATTTCACGGGTACTCGAACACTTGACAGGCGTTGAAACTCGTTATTAGAGTCTACCACCGGGGCAAGAGTAAGGACCCAGATTTATTGATTTGAATGTGAGTAATTAAAAGATTTTGCTTCAGTTGTCCATAATCGGCTACATATATCTCCCTAGAACCCGATATATGGATGGTTCTGATTATCCATCGTCTCTTCATGTGGGCCCATTTGCGTCAGAAATGCTCATGAATGGCCATAAAGGCAAAACGAACTAAGGAATAGATACCATCGTCCCTGACTCCGCCAAAAAGAGATTAATGGATTAAAAGGTGGACAGAAGACACACGTGGGGCCAACCATGAACATTCCTAGCTTATACATGGGACCGATCCATTTTTTAGGTGGGCCAAACTTCTATGATGAATGGTTGAGTGAAAACCTCCAATGGTCATATTGAACAAACACGTGTGGCCTTCTTAATGAGTAGTCCAGCCCAGACTTCAGGACAGAGCATCTGTACATAGAATACCACATGTTTCATGGCACGGATCTTTCACACATTTGCCATTTTGTGACGTGTTCCGCGATTGACTTCCCCAGTTTCTCTTTGCGAGAATCGCCGTAGTATTTGGTTTCGAAAAGGCGGTTGTTAAAAGTCAGAAAAACAAAACAGAGACGTCCGTAACACAAGCTGTGGAGCCCTATCATCTTCTCTGCCGACATGCCTATTGCGTAGAAAATCAGCGCCATGAAAACGATAGCCCCCACCACGAAGATCATTATTCTAGAAGACTATGCTTATCATTCCACTAAATGGGCCACACCTCTATGTTGAGTCAGACCGTTGGTTGTACGATGGAGTGGTCCACTAGCTGAGAAGATAGGCCTGTTTCCGTGCCTGATGATCTTCATGAGGGGAGATACCGTTTTCACGACGCTTATGTCCTGCACAAGTGGCACGTTCCCTGGGAAGATGGTAACAGTACGACAACGCATGTTGGCTGGGAAGATGGTACCGTACAACCTGTTGCCGTAACTTGCGGAAACGGATTGGCTACTCCCCCTGCCACCAGCCATTGGCTGGTGGTCGGTGCTCTGTGGGCCCCACCATGATGTATGTGTTTCATCCATGCCGTCTATCTATTTTTATAGATCATTTTGTCTTATAAAAGAAAAAATGAGTTATATCTCAATCTCAACTAGACCACATTACAGGAAAGAGCGTTGAATGAACATTGACCATTAAAAACATTTTGGGGCCATAAAAGTTTTGAATCAAGCTGATATTTATTTTTTCCCTTCATCTTATGACCTAATCAACAGATTAGATGTCAAATAAACAGTATACCGGGCCTTAAGAGGATTTTAATGATAGATATCCAATCATTATTGTTTTCCCGTGTGGTGTGGTCCATGTAAGATTTATATCCCCCTCATTTTTTATACCAATCCATAAAATGATCGGTAAAAATGGATGAAACACATGCATCATGGTGGGGCCCACAGAGCATCGACCACCAGCCACGGGGCTGGTGTTAGGGGGAGTAGCCAATCCGTCTCCGTAACTTGCTTGTAGCTCACCGGTTTTGCATTTTATAAGTATTCTGCTACTTTCTCATGGTATTGCCAAACGCTCCAAGAATTGAAATATTTAAACCAAGACCTTAGACCTTTTTCTCGTATCATAAAATAATTTTAAAAAACACGTGAACTGTGTGAATTTCTCGGTAGCGTTTTTCCATCTGAATTCCTATGCCATCACGCGTTAAGGGCAATTTCGTTCAAATTTTTTTTTTTTTTAAATGTGACAGGAGGCTAGCTAGGCATTTGTTTACGTCTGCTATTGTTGAGGCGTTTGGCAATATTAGAAGGCTAGTTTGGTCAAAATCCTTATTTTATCTCGCAGCCGGGCTACATAAGCCACTTACATTCTTCGTCCATGGCGTGACATTTCAAAGGTGTGGATGTTGGATCAAAACCGTCCATCTAGTAGGATCCTTAAGTTAAATGGACCATAGATGAAAATTGAACCAAATAAGGATCCTAGACATCGAATTTCAATAAGAAGACTGACCGTTAACCATTTTCAATTTTCCTATCCATTTGAAGGACACGCTACGAGAGTATAGCACGATAGTCCATTGAGCAATCTTCAATAACGGGCCATCCATATGGTACTACTGACTAGATGGTTCACTGTCCCACCAACCATGCGTTAGATATTGAGATAGAAACGCCTCTTTCTATCCAGTGCGTAGGATCTGATCAAATGTAGTCCCGCAAAGTACCATAAGCTTATCGTACTGCACATCTTTCCCTGTGAATGTGTCACGTGTGTAACGCACCCGACGCATGCGAAACGTTGGAATCACCCACCCATATCGCTGCGTGTGAAAATCAGGTCCTTTCAAGTATCGGGCAGGCCACGCCATCAAGCGAATGAATAACCGATGATCTGATCCAGCATATAATTACGACGGACTACATGAATGGATCAGCCACACTTTCAAGATGGGGCGGGCCATTCCAACGGATTGGACGTCTTAAACATATGACACGTTGAAAAAAAAATAATCTGCGGTACCTTAGGGCCTGTTTGGCCGGGCGAATCCCATGGGCTTAAGAGGGATGGGGTGGATTTTAACGTAATGATGGTGGTGTCAGTGGTTTGGTTTATGATCCATGGGATTGCTATATCCCGGGGCAAGATCACTGGGTATGTTGGGCACGCGGACTATATCCCAAGATTTTACATTCCGATCCGTCCAACCAAGGAATGAGATCATTTTTAAGGTAATGATGATAATGTCAGTGGATTGTTTTAAGATCCAGGGGATTACTTATTTACCGGACAAGTTCATCGGGTTTGTTTAGCTCGTCATGCATATCCCGGGATGTCACAATCCCATCCTTTAGGCTTGTTTGGCAGGACGGATCCCAGGGGATTAGGAGGGATGGGATGGATTTTAAGGTAACGATAGTGGATTGGTTTAAGATCCATGGGATTGCTATATTCCGGGATTGCTATATTCCGGGGCAAGTTCACCGAGTCTGTTTGGCATGCCCAATATATTTTGAGATTTTACCTTCCAATTCCTTTTAATCTATCCAACCAAACACGGCCCAGGCACGATTGAACGGAATTAGGAAGAATGAGATCAATTTTAAGGTAATGATGGTGATGTTAATGGATTGGTTTAAGATCCATGGGTTTGCTACATCCCGAATAAGTTCACCAGGTCTGTTTGACTCGTTTGACATACCCCAGGATTTTAGCATCCCATCCCTAATAATCCCTCTTAATATGCCTGGCCAAACAGGCCCTTACCGTAACGAGGGCAGTCAGCAGTACCTGATCGTAGCTAATATTGCAAAATGGTGCTCTCTGTTTGGTGAAAAATTACCACTGTAAACGCTATCTTTTATCCAGCGACTTTATGAAAGTTTAAAACTTACTTTTCCAACTTAGACCTTATATGTACGGACAGAGCATTTCAGGACGAAAATACCCCCTGCTTTTTAAAGCATTGCACGTACGGATAAGGGTATTTTCGTCTTCAAATGCTCCGTCTAATTTGGGAAGGTAAATTTTGCGCTGTTCATAAAAGATGCTGGATAAAAGATAGCATTTACAGCGATAATTTTCTCCTGTTCGGTGGGTGCGGCTTCGGTGGATCCCAGGATCTATTGGAGTGGGTAGATCTCTGACAGTGGGGACCACCTTGACGTATTTTATTGCATCCACGCAGTCCATCCATTTTGATAGCTTATTTTACCTCACCATAGAAAAAAAGGAAGAAGATTAAAGTCGTAGGTGGACCACACTACAGGAAAGTGGTTATTGAATACCCACCATTACAAACTTACTGGAGGCTATCTGAATTTTTATTTGTCATCCAACCCGTTCATAATGTCACAAAGACTGGATGAATGGGCCAAGCAAATATCAGCTTGATTATATATATATAAATCTGTGGCGGAAAATAATTTTTTAAATGTCAGTCATCACTATTTCCTTATAGTGTCGTCCACCTCATAAAGACGATGGACAGCATGGATATAAGGTAAATACATCAAGGTGGCCTCCACAGTCTGGGATCCACTCCACCGAAGGATTGCCCGTTTTGTTGAGGCCGGATCCGGTGCATCTGGACGGAGGACGCGGATTGGGTACTAACCCCACCGGGGCTCTTAGGTGTCACCATAATGTATAAGTTTTATCCACACCGTTCATCCATTTTTTCATATCAGTTTATGGTACATGCCCAAAACTGAGGTAGATCCAACGTTCAAGTGGACGACACCACCGGAAGCACTGACAATAATGACAGCGACTGTTTAATCCCCACTGTGTGGTCCACTTGAGCCTTTGAACTGCCTCATTTATTTGGCATGTATCCTGAAATGATATGGAAAAATGGGTTAACTGCGCAGATAAAACCTTTACACAGCGGTGGCTCCTCAGAGCCCTGTCTGTTCCTAGCCAGGTACCCGGGGGTAGGGATGCGATACTACAACGGTTATGCCAATCAATCTGGACCAACGAAACAGGTGGGCCACCTGATGATGGGCCAATGCTTAAAATTTTCAAACTTGGTCATTTTTAAGTTTTTAACCGCTTATCCAATTTTTCGTCCGTATGAGATGGTTACGAACTTTTCAACTGGTGGGGTTCTTGTGGGAAACGGATTGGCTACTCCCCCTGCCACCAGCCAATGGCTGGTGGTCGGTGCTCTATGGGCACCACCGTGATGTATGTATTTCATCCAAGCTGTCTATCTATTTTTATAGATCATTTTCTGTTATGAAAGAAAAAATGAGGTATATCAAAATCTAAACTGGACCACATTACAGGAAACAGAGTTGAATGAACGTTGACCATTAAAAACGTTTTGGAAGCCATAAAAGCTTTGGATCAAGCTGATATTTATTTTTTCCCTTCATCTGGGTCTTTATAACCCAATCAACAGATTGGAAGTCAAATAAACAGTACAGTGGGCCTTAGGAGGATTTTAATGGTGGATATCCAATAATTATTGTTTTCCTGTGGTGTGGTCCATCTGAGATTTATTTCCATATCATTTTTTGTATCAATCTTTAAAATGTTCCGTAAAAATGGATGAACCGAATGGATGAAAAAAAATACATCATGGTGGGGCCCACAGAGCACCGACCACCAGCCACGGGGCTGGTGTCAGGGGGAGTAGCCAATCCGTCCCCGTTCTTGTGGGGCCACGGTCATCAAAGAGGTATGCCGCTGACTGGGTCGTATCGTCCCATCGCCGTTCGCACCAATCAAATAGCGTACGTGCCATTTAGTAAATGGTACTATGTACGCACCGACCATGGTAGGTTGTTTAAAATAACAGGGAGAGAGAGAGAGCACTGTAAGTTATACTACTCCTGTTTGAATCGTTTTAGTTGGACATCACAATCTATCGATATAAACTGTCCTTTAAGCTAGAAAACATTTATCTGGCAACTATACAAAAACAGCACTCATCAGATGATCTAATCCATTCTTAATTTGATCTTATTTCCTATAGCCATTCTTTTTCCAGGCAATCGATGAGATTTTTTGATTGCCTAACAAAATTGATCACTTAGAATCATAATAAATCGACGATGGACCATAGAAAATGGATGGATCAGATTGTTGATCAGACCTATTTTTTTACAATCATTCTTGACCGTCCACGTTAAAGACCATTTATCAAGGGTTAATATTCAGCATATCAGAGTTATGCTTCAATTAAGCCCATCATAAACTGTACACTGGACCTAACGAACAGGCTAGATCAATGGATTGGACTCCTTCTATGTGCCATACAACTAGGAGTACTGTAACTTTACCGTGCTCTGAGAGCAATGGAGCATTTCTCCAAAAGAAATATCTTGCAAAGGATAGACGTCACATGGCAGTTGCGGTAAATCCACACGCGTGTATAATAGCCCGGACTATCCACGGAGTTGATGGGCCAGGTCAAAATTATAGGCTGGTCCTCTCATCAAGTAAGCAACAGTATATGAAACAAATAGAACTTTTGGAACTGTGCATTTGTTTGGTACGTGTGGCCTACAACAGGATTGTTTTTTTGTGCCAGGGGACATACAGTGGGACCCACCTGATTGATCGGTGGGGTCTCATGCGCATGCTTATCTACAAGAACACGTACTGGCTAGCAGCGGGCTTGGCCGGACGAGGATTTCCTGCGCTGGGAACCCAGGTGGGACCCACTGTGATGTTTGTGAGAAATCCTCCCCGTTCATCCGTTTGTTCATTCTAAGGAAATGTGGGCAAAAATTAACCGCTTCCAATTCTCAAGTCGCCGAAAACGTGATAATTGAAAGTCCAGAGTCGAAATATTCGTGGGTCCATGTTTTCAGTTCATCCCAGAAGGAATGACGTTATTAACGGTGTAGATGGCATGTAAGGGTCATTTCGAACTCAGAGAGGTTTCAACGGTAGGGATTTCCCTAACTACCATTTCCTTTAGTACGGAACACTTAAGTCTTGGATCATTCTTAATTTTGTTCTACTCTCCTGAAATGAGCTCACAAAACGCGTATGGACAGATTAGATTTCTGAAAAACATCACGGTGGCCCCACCTAAGTTTCCAGTGGAGGAACCTCTTGGAAAGCCGCGTCCGGCTTGGCCAGACACGCTTAGGGTCTGTTTGGGCGCTGGGATTAGAAGGAATTCCGTAGGATGGGATTCAAAAAACATAATTATTACCCAAGGCAGGAATTGTCCCTGTTATCATGGGATAAAATTAATGCTATGCTTTGTTGATAATACGGTGGTACATTGAATGGATATACCCATCATCATTTGAAATCACACATATGTGTTATATCTAAGCCGTTCATTTGTTTTTTAATCTCATTTTATGGCATGGGCCTAAAAATGAGTTAGATCCAAAACTTATGTGGCTCCAAAAAAGTTTTCAATGGTAAGTATTCAATCCCCTTACTTTCTAAGGTGGGGTCCACTTGAGCTTTAGATTTAAATGATTTTTTGACCCATGCTCTAAAACAATCTCGATAAATGGGGAGACGTGTGGATATAGCCCACACATCATGGTGAGACCTACACAACTTGCTAAACAGTAAGTAAAATTAGCACAGGACCCAATACAATTCCATTTAACGTAATTCCAAGCTTTTCCATTTTTTCCAAACATAAGAGTGGAATTGGCACACGACCAGATGAATCCCATCCCTCCTAATCCCTTCTAATTCCACCGCCCAAACAGACCCTTACGGAAGTACGCACAGCAGCCGCACTGCCCCATATACGGCAAACGCGTGGACCATCCAATAGTCCTTTAGGTGGGAGCGGTGATGCACGCGCAAGCCAGCTGGTTGGCTGGGCCATCACATGTACATGGTGGGCCCACACATTGGACTCTAGGGCGTGTTTGGCCGGGCGCTGGATGTGGGATTAGGTGGGATTAGGAGGGATGGGATCGGCCAAATCCTGGGATCGGCATGACGAGCCAAACAGATCCGGTGCACTTGTCCAAGGATATGAGCAATCCCATGGATCTTAAGACAATCCACTGACATCACCATCATTACCTTAACAGTGATCCTATCCCTTGGATGAATGGATTGGACGGTAAAATCCCAGGATAAATGGGGCGTGCCAAACAGACCCAGTGAACTTCCGAGGGATATAAGCAATCCCATGGATTACGAGACAATCCACTGACACTATCATCATTACCTTAAAATTGATCCCATCCCATCAAATCCCATGGGATCGGTCCGGCCAAACACGCCCCTAGGATCCTTCGCTGGTGCAACATTCGCACACGTGACTGGAATCGAGACGAACGCGGTATGAACCTTTTCATTTATTTTTACCAGTTGACGTGAGTAGCCTCGTAAAAACTCCCCGACTCCTCTGCATCACGTGTTGTACCAGCGTGGGACCCACCTTGTTGTGCGCATGTGACATCTACTTCGTCAATATGTACGGCCACGATGTTAGGTCATGGAGTGAGACGTTTGCCCAATCAACAACTCACGTGTACCATACCACGATGACAATTGAAATGGAAAGCACTTGTCTACATCCCACTTGTTACCTAACTCGGTTACTTTTACGAACTTGGGAAAACGAATTAACATACATGAAATCCTTGCCGTCCATCACATACACCATCTTTCGCTGGCCCTTGATCTAAAAAATCACGACGATTCAACACTCTGGTAGGCCTTCACATGGCAGGGTTCATCTGATTTTTGGAACATTATGATTTTTGGGCAATTATTAGATGTCATATAAACACTACAGTGGGTTCTGCTAAAAACCAAAGGCTAGCGTTTTATCCCAATTGTTTCATTTGGTGTGGCCTATCTTAATCTTATATGATCATGGATTTTGAATGTAATGATTAAAATGAAACAGCATGCCTAATGGACGGGGTGGATCTCATGAAAGTTCCATCCACATGGCTCCCCAGCTAAAGTACCCACAGTAGGTTCCTAGCAGAGTTACCCAAGCACAGCTTGAAATGTCAGGTGTGCCAGGCGTCCAACTTGGAGATACATATTAGGCATACTTCGAAAATATTCCTCGTATCAAGTTCCATGAGGCTTAGTCTAGGAACATGCAGTGAACATTAAAACAACTTGGGCTCAGTCCCTGGTTGTAATCATCCAACTTGATTTTTTTTTTTTTTTTTTTCATTGTCTAAAATATGGCCAAAATTCATATATCAGCCACTCCATATTTATGATTTAACACCATGTAGCCAGTCGGTCGGTTATCCGGAATGCAGAGGGGGTGAGAGAGAGAGAGAGGGGTCACCAGTAGCCAAATGAGTTGGGCTGGGCGGGCTCCATCAGACTCAGGTTTATCAACTGAGTCTCATCTGACTTTAATGAGTTTGACTGAGTTTCATGAGCCACAATTTATCAATTCATGATCTTTAATTCGACCCGGTGCTTTTAAGTTCAAGCCAACTTGGTTGAGCCACACTAGACTCGTACGAGTCTAAAAACCATAGGTACTTTTAATGATGAAAGTGGATGTCAAACAAACAACATGGTGGTCTCTACAGAGCTTGGCTGATGAACCTGTTCTTTACAAGATTTGAGTCTAGCATTTTTGGCACATGGGTAAAATCTACGCCATCTTATATCTTTAGTAGGCAAAATTCCATGCCATGTTGAACTAAGTAAGGTACATGTAAATTAAGAAAATACCTTTAAAAAAATAATAATAATAATAGTAACTTTTTTCTTTTACCAATTGTTTTTACTTATCTCTATGTGTAGAATCACTATGGTCACATGTTTTTGTAAGTTAAAGAGATTTTAGTCCTTTGAGGTTTCTTTTGTTGCCAGCGGGAGAAGCTGATCTCATTCGATCACTCCAGCACGATCATCTCTTTATTGTAGGAGGTTCTTTTAATGAATTGAAGAAGATAAAATAAGCTATATGGCGATACACACATGCACACATGTTAACACTACGTGCTGTAAGAGTTGAAGAAGAGTTATAGATCCTACTTATAAGAAAAGTATATACCGTGATTATTTACAAGATTAATGTGGATTGCCGAATGATGTGGAAATCTCCTCATTTGAAAAATTCCAACATTTTGATATGGACAAAAGGAAAGAAAAGGTTGTTGTTGGATGTCATAAATCAATTTAGCAACAAGGTCTATTGATGTCATCGATAGACTAGTCGATGCCATCAAGTATTTTTCAATGCAATCGAACAACTGCTTGATCATATCAAAGAAATTCAGAATTTCTCCAATTAGTTGCTAACTATTTGGGTACATGTTCGATGCTATCAATATTAGTGTAGATGCCATAAAAACTTAAGTTCGATGCCATCGAGACCCACCAAAGTACAATCGAAAAAAATCTAAATTTTCATGTTGTCTCTAGATTGTTTTGGTGCTTGATTGATACTATTGACAGTCTATCAATGCCATTGAAGGTGTACATAGAGTTATACAGATTTGTGTATCTACAAGATTTGTTTCTGATTTCGATTGTGATTATTCCTAAGGTTATATATAGAAGTGTAATCGAGATTGAAGTGTATCTCAGAGCTTTTTTAATTCGTTTCTAAAGTTTCAAAAGTATAACTCGGAGTGATTCAAGGCTTGTTCAAATCGAGTATTCTCTAAACTCCTGTAATTTTTATTTTTATAGTGATTATCTATCACTTTGTAGCGTAGTTTTTTCCCAAAAAGATTTTTTCACATTAAAAGTGATGTGTTTGCAAATCAATTTGTTTGCATTGTACTTGATTGATGTGATTGAAATACTTCACTTGATTCATCTTTGTGTGCTTCACTATTCCGCAACAAAAGTAACAATCCACGTGCAATGATAAAATATACAAATATCAAAGGGTTACTTACTACCTTTCAATTTGGAAGATCTATTGCATACCCCATATATGGTGTGGTCCATTAAATCAACAGTTTGGATTAGTGAACCATTTGTCCCTTTACTGTATCATTTGAGTTAGTAAATAGCAATAGATATGATATGGTAAGCTTTCTTTGAACTATCTAATCATTCGTTTTTTCACTCACATTTTGAGCCTTTGCAAACAAACGCCAGGAGTTTACTGTTAATACTCGCTTTTCTTTGTTTCTTTCTTTTGAAGACGTGAGTGGGTGCTTCACTTTAAGCTCCTCTTAGCTACACTAAACATGGCGCCATCTAACTGCTGCAATTTTAGCTGAAAAGTGAATCAACGGTTGCAGATGTGTAGACATTAAGAAATTTTGATACTCTGGGAGAGTCAGATGAACTAATAGAGTGTATCCAAAATAACTCAAATTAAAGCATCCAATGCAATGGCCCTAACAAGGGTGGAGTGTAATCTAAAATTATTTTTGTACTGTTGCAACATTTAATGGATGGTTGCAGTGAAAAAAAGTCATTGATCCAAAATCAATAAATAAAATACATTAGTCAGAGGCATAGAACCCAGTCATACGTCCAAACTATTCTTCTCAGTTAAAAAATAATATATAGGAGCCGCAAATTTTGAAGTTGCAAAACAGCAAGTAGATGCCAGTTTTCCACTTGCTTGGGTTCTTTTAGTGCTCCCCAAGCATTGTAAGTTATAGTGCTCTTAGTTGCATTGTGATGCTTATTTACTCAAAGTCATTGATCTAGACCATTCATTAGGTTTAATGCACTTTTAATATGCTATAATGCAAACATCACACTCATCTAACATATGTGAACCATTTGACAAATGTAGAGTGTGTTACTAGCATACCACATAACCCAGATTAAAGCATCCAATGCAAGGTCCAAACTACAGTGGAGCGTGAACAAAAAAAGATTTTGTACTGTTGGGAACTTTTAATGGACGTTTGCAGTGAAAAACAGTCAATAGTCCAAATTCAATAAATAAAAGTACATTAGTTAAAGTCTAGCAATCCAGTCATTTATCCAATCTATTAATTTATGTTAAAAGTTAATCTAAGGCTGCAAATTTTCAATTGGCAACCTCATCAAGGGAAGCAGATGCAGTATTTTATTAGCTTTTGTTCTTTCTGTGCTTTAGAACACTATATAAGTTATAGTGCTCCTAGTTGTATGGGATGCTTAGATTGTCCAATCCATTGATCTAGACTGTTCATTAGGTTAAGCATACATTTCATAGGTCACCATGCAAACATCATACTAATGCGGCAAATATGAACCATTTGATCAATCATCTTAAGTATGGATGAACAAGATAGTTTAAACAAAAATGGGCCAATCAACAATTTGGTATAATATTTGTTTAGGGCCTATCATGAATTAATTATGATTTAAAAGAATAATTCTTATTAGCAAATTGTAACCACACGGTATATGACTTTAAAGAGTGGATCCTTTGAAAATAAGGCCAATAAAAGATGAATTTGATTGTCTAATCGGTTTGAATTTTTATTGTTAGTGTAAACGTGTTATTGACTTAATGTTTAGTTCAGACATGCGTTTTGGGTTTAATGGATAGTTCAGATGCATCTATTTGACAGGAGCATTTCTATTGTCTATTCATGGTCGCGGTTTGGCTATTGACCCAACCCTAGCCAGCTAACCGGTATCGAAGTTTTATAGGTCCCACCATGATGTATGTGTTTTATCTATGCTGTCCGTCCATTTTGCCCGCTCATTTTAAGGCATGAGTACAAGAAATGAGGTGGATCCAAATAGTAGGTGGACCACACCATAGAAAAATAGTGGTGATTGAAATTCTCCCACTAAAAATTTTGTAAAGCCCATTGCAATGTTTATTTGCCATCCAACCAGTTGATAAGATCTGTGATGAAGGGAAATCACAAATATCAACTTGATCCAAAACTTATGAAGCCCTTATAAAGTTTTCAATAGTAAAAATTTAATCCTCACTATTTCCTATAGTGGGTTATTTGGATCCGCATCATTTTTTGGGACCCTTAAATGAGCTTGAGAAATGGATGTACGGTATGGATAAAACATGCACATCATGGTGGGGTCCACGGAGCTCTGCCTCCGGTTAGCTGGCCCGTGCTGGGGTCACTAGCCAAACAGCGTCCCATCTATTCAAAGCCACTATAAAATCTCTGCTATAGCTGTAAACACCGTTAAATCATGTCAAGACCAAACCTGGCCGGCTCGACATTGAGTTGAATCTGGTGATGCAGCTTTTTGAACTAAGATCTGATTTTTAAGGTGATGAACGCTCCATAATAGGCATTGCAATTTGAAACAGTTTAAATTGAGGTAATGCATGCCATCCCAGAGACCTCTTTGTCAACTATTGCGTGGATTGACCGGCTAGCATGCTATGGTAGTTATGAATGAAGGATAAATGATGGTAACTCCTGAATTGTACACGTGTAATAGTTGCACAGTAATTTAAACGGTCCAAATATTTGAACTAGTGTAGTCAGACAATAACCATTTATAATGAAAAAATAGGCTAAATCTTGGACCTATCATGCCATGCTGTCACATCCGTGACATATACATGACCTTTGTTCCACATCCGTGTGGGGTTAGCATACCTCAATGTTTGATTTTCACTCTCAAATTTAGGACACCAGCTGCTTTAATTTCAACCACTTATTTCATATCGATGAATCTAATGGTTACTTGAACGGTATGGTTTTAGGGATATATTCCATTAAAAAAGTGTCTCACAATTTGATGGATTAATTGGGTGGCGGCAAAAGTGCCAAATGTGTAATGTCCATTTTCAAAATTAAATGCATATCTTGCATGGGTATCTACTTAATAGAGTGAAACAAATGTATTATGAAGTACATTTCATCCATCAGATAGACTATTCCTTAATTGGCTTTGATTTTGAAAATCAGGATATTCAATCCTAGTGGACATTTTTTTAAGAAGGTGAGAACACAAAATATGCAACTTTGTTGAAAAGAGATATTAGGTGTCCAAGCTTCCAACTGGGCGGCGTGGGATTAGGTTATTCTTTCATCTCATAAATGAATTGGATGGTTCCTATATGTAACATAGGCTTTTCGTTTGGTACACTCTCATCGTAAATAACTCAAAATATAAGTGTGGAATAAAGGGGTTTAGGCAATTCTTTGATCTCCGGGAAGGCCCATCAAATGAATGGATTGGATGGCTTGCAAACAAGGTGGTGCAATCCATTGTAACATTTTTATATTTTATTTAATATATTAACTTGGCTCATTAGCTGTGGGCTTTTGGGCCAAAAATCAACCATAGATGGAACAGTGGTGATACGTGTTTATATTTAATCAAATTTAGATGTAACTTTTTAGGAAAGATAAAAAGTAAGTCTTATCCAAAACTTAAGTGGATCACACAAAGATTTTAGGAAAATTTTTATATCGAATTAAGTGTTGTTATGGTCTTTTGAATTTACGGTGAATATAAAAGTTCTCACCTTATAAACGAAGTAGATGTCATCCATACAATATGTTGGAAGCAACTTACTATTTTGGGTCTTATTCAGAATGGTTATAAACTATCATGGGAGTGTGGCACCCAAAAATAACATGTCAAGGGCATTATGGTAATTCCCTTTTGTTGACAGCACGTGCTATGAAAACGCAGCTACTAGTAAAGTCACACCTTGGTGTAGATAAGAACCCGCATGGAAGTTACTTGCCGTGATTCCGCTACGCGTAGGGTTATTTTGGTCATTCTCAGAGGTAGGGGGCGTGGGCAGCCATTCAGTGGCATTTGTGTCATTTTATTACGTCACAGGAATTGGCTGCCAATTTAGGGGAGAAATAGGGGTATTATTGTCAATAGAGGGACTTTTCTTCCAGGAAGTGGGTTGGGATCTGGTAAGCCATAGAGAGGGTGGTCTCCATCCATTCTGTTTCATAGGGCGGAAGCGAGAAGGGCATGAAAATAAAAAAGGTTGAGATGGCGAGAGAGATGAAATTCCTTCGCTTTTTATCGCGCATGAAATAATTGAAGGAGAGGTCCTTGATTCTTTAGTTGTTTTCTATGTAGGTCCAAGGGCAGCCATCGAAAAGTACAGAAAAGTCCCTGTTCGCCACGGGAATTTACTCCCTTGTCTAACCTAGAAGTAGAAAAAGGAAGGGGGAAAGTTAGGGAAGGAGAAGAAGATGAGAAATCTAGTCACTTGCTTTCTCTTCAAATGCTCCAAACTTTCTTCACAAAAGGCGATCTCAGTCTCCTCAGATCTGTTTTCTTCCTCTTTCTTCGCGAGAGATCTGTTGGTTTCCAGTCATGAATCGTGAAAATTCTATCTCCGTTCCTGATCGGTTTCTCTTCTTGACGATTTCCGGCAAGAAACAACTCAAGATCGAGAAATAACGGTTTTCAGTGTCGGCGGCGGGCGATTGAATCGAGATTCTTGTAGTTTTTTTCCGGTTGATTTGATTTCGGCGATAATATTTGAAGATTTCTGTGTGGAGAATTCTAATGAATTCAATGTTTCCGTGAGTTTCGTTGATTGGATCATCGGTTTGGAAGGTTTTCTTGAAGGAAAAGATGGGGAAAACCCCTAGAAATCCGTAAAGGTACGCGAATCTTGTCCGTTTGATTGAAGAGCTTCTGATAAGCCGTAGAAAGTACACGGAATTTCATTTTTCTGCCTCCGTTTTATTTATTTATTTGTTTTTAATCAACGAAAGGCTTAGAGAAAGAGAATATCTATGTTTTCTACCTTATGTAGGAGCCCTAATCGCCTGAGTCGTGAGGCTTAAAGACGTTCCGTTGATTTCAGAAAACTCTTCTTTTTTTTTTTTTTTTTAGAACTTTCTGAAAAAAATTTCTCCTGTTTTATCCTCTGTACATCTGGTGGAATCAGGTTGCAGTCAGAGTCACGGGCGATAGGAAGAGGGAGAAGGAGATAGAAAGGGCTTTTTTTTTTTTTTTTTCGAAGGAAGATGGAAGGCGAGGTGGGACCGCAAGTTGCTGCTCCGGTTTTCATTCATCAGGCGCTTACTGGACACTTCTGCGAAGCGCCTCCCATGGCGAAGAAGCGAGAATTACCTTGGCAAAATGGTAATTTTCAGCAGCAGCAGCAGCAGCAACAGCATCAGTTACTGCAGTTCCATCAGCATCAGCAGTTGCGGATGAATTCGGGGTTCCCAAACCCTAAGAGTCATTGGAACCCCAAGGGCTGGAATTGGGACGGTGTTATGTTCGTTGCGAAACCCTCGGCTGAGGTGGCCGATGTTCTCCGGCTGGGGACAGCTGAGATGGAGCAAAAGAAGACAGGCGAGGAGGCCTTTAAGCCTCATCCAGTCGTGCCGAAGAGCTCTGCAGATGAAGATGGGGAAAGTCTTGCGTTGAAGCTCGGAGGAACCTCTTATTCAGCCGAAGAGCCTGTGGGAAGGCCAAACAAGCGGGTTCGATCTGGATCTCCTGGTGGAGCTGGCAGCTACCCGATGTGTCAGGTGGATGATTGCAGGGGGGATCTTTCAAATGCTAAGGATTATCACCGGCGGCATAAGGTGTGTGAGTTTCACAGCAAGACCACCAAGGCACTTGTGGGGCAACAAATGCAGAGGTTTTGCCAGCAGTGTAGCAGGTAAGTCGTTCTTAATTTGTAAATTTTGGATGAAAAATGAACTGGGTTGTCTTTGGATTGGTGTTTCCAGGCTGAAAATCTTCCTTCTTTTTGGTTTCTAGATTGAAATTGCGGTCTTTTCTTTTTAGTATATTTTTACAGCTTTATCTTCTGTTTGATGGTTTCTGGACTAGAACCGATGTGGGCATTTGTAGATTGATGTCTCCTGGGTCAAATGGATCTTTGTCATATATCTTCTTTCCGGTCAGTGGACCGGAATTGAAGCTATGTTATGTAGTAGCACCTCTGTTTTCGTGTTGATATTCAGCATCACTTATTTATCATTGTTGTGGATGTGTGGATCAGAATCCATTTATCTGGGGTTTTCAACTTCTCTTTGGGTAGAAAGTTGTAGGGCTGCATCTGAATGGAAGTCAATTTCTTCTCTCTTTCCTCTTCTTCTTCTTGGTCTTTTTAATTTTCTTTTTAAAAACATTTTCAGGTTCCACCCACTTTCAGAATTTGACGAGGGAAAAAGAAGTTGTAGGCGTAGGCTCGCTGGGCATAATCGGCGAAGAAGGAAAACCCAACCTGAGGAGTCTTCCCCTCGGATGTTACTCCCTGGTAATCAGGAGAATGGCTGTGGCGGAAATTTGGATATCTTCAATCTCTTAACCATTTTAACACGCCTGCAGGGTAAGAAACTTTGCTAATTCCACTAGATACGTGGTTCTCCTTGTTTGTGGGGTTGTATCTCAGCTGGTAGGGTTGCTGTTGCAGGGAATAATACGAGTAAAACTGCCAATGGCTCTTTGATCCCTGATAAAGATCAGCTCATCCAGATTCTTAGTAAGATAAACTCATTACCCCCAGCTGCAAACTCTTCTGCAAGGTTGCCTGTGCCAGGAAGTTTAGATCTGAACATTTCAAACACCTCCCAAGCTTCTTCTGAACACCCTTACCACACGAATGGAAATCCATCTGCTACATCGACCGTGGATTTGCTTGCTGTTCTTTCTGCTGCATTGGCGGCAGCATCTCCCGATGCGCTTGCAATTCTGAGGAGAGGAATCAGTGATAGTTGTGGTGATGATAAGTCTAAGGTAAACTTCCTGGAGCGGCCAGCTGACATTGATTTACAAAAGAAGCCAAGTTCTGCATTTCCTTCGGCAGGAGCAGAGATGAGTAATAGTAGTTTTAGATCTCCACTGGAAGTATCAGATTGTCCAGCTCAAGAGCCTCGAACTAGTTTACCATTGCAGCTGTTTAGTTCCTCTCCTGAGGATGACAGTCCACCGAAATTGGGATCAGCAAGGAAGTACTTTTCTTCCGACAGCAGTAATCCCATGGAAGAGAGGTCTCCTTCGTCATCTCCTGTTGAGCAGAAACTGTTCCCTCTACATTCTGCAACAGAAATTATGAAACCAGAGAGGATGTCAATCTGCAGAGAAGATAATGCAACAATCGAGTCTAGTACGAGCCGTGGATGGAGCTCAGGTCTGGAACTCTTTAAGAGGCCAAATGGAAGGGCTGAAAATGGCGGTGCAGCTTCAAATCTACTGTATCAAGCTGGCTACACTTCCTCATCTGGCTCAGATCACTCGCCTTCTAGTTCGAATTCTGATTGCCAGGTGACAGTTCACTGTTTACTTGATGGGCTTCCTGTTTCTGTGAATGAGTTTTGATTCTCCTTATTTCTAGTTCTGATTAAGATCTGCTTTAGTGCTGCTATTCTGGGAAGTGAAATGTAGTTGCATTTTTCCCTTCTGCAGGACCGGACTGGGCGAATCATTTTCAAACTTTTTGACAAGGACCCAAGTAATTTTCCAGGGACACTTAGAACTCAGGTAAGGGGAATGTGACACAAGATACAGTTACATTTGCTTCTTAGAGTTGCTTGCATATGCATGAAGGCCCACCAATACTTATGATTTGTATTTCAGATCTTTGACTGGCTTTCGCACAGTCCGTCAGACATGGAGAGCTATATTAGGCCGGGTTGCGTGGTTTTATCAGTTTATGTCTCCATGCCTTCGATTGCCTGGGATGAGGTGAGTGCAGTCCAGGTTAAACCTAGAAGTGAGTTTGTAATGTGGCTTTTGATTTAATTGATTGCGGGTTTTATGTTGGACTTGCAGCTGCAAGAAGACATCCTTCAGCGTGTCAGTTGGCTCGTTCAGGATCCCAGTTCTGATTTCTGGAGAAGCGGGAGGTTTTTGATCCACACTGATAGGCAACTAGCATCGCATAAAGATGGTAAAAATTGTTAAAACCAACTTCGTATTTCATAACTTGTACATGTTGTTCAAATGGACCTTTCTGTTCATCCATTTGTTGGTATTGCTGCATTGAATAATTTAAGAGGGAAAGGAACGATTCATTTAAAATGAAAAAAAGAGAGAGGAAGAAATCTTAATGATATGAAGCTAGGCCCTTGTTTCCCTGAAATTGGTACTTCTCTGATCTTGCTTTTTACCTTGACGTTCAGGAAAGATTCGTATGTGCAAATCTTGGAGAACATGGAGTGCCCCAGAATTGATGTCTGTGTCACCTCTGGCAGTTCTGGGCGGGCAGGAGACTTCCCTTGTTTTGAGAGGTCGCAATTTGACAGTTCCTGGTACCAAGTAAGCAGACCAATTCATCTTAATGGTGACCATGATACATGAATAATGTTTCCTTCAAAAATAAACAATATTTACTGTGTGCAGAATTCATTGTACATACATGGGTGGATATGTGTCTAAAGAAGTTTCAGGATCAGCTTATTCAGGCACCATGTATGAGGACTCAAGCTTAGAGAGTTTTAATTTCCCTGGTGGAGCTCCTAATGTCTTGGGTCGCTGTTTTATAGAGGTAACATATTCTGTTACCATTGATCAACAATAAAATAAGAGAGTAAATGCTCCATGTCTATTTACCCGACCGAACCATATGGAGTCTACTTAACAATGTTAAGCTTCTGTTTAGTTCCTTTTTTTTTTTTTCCTTTATCCAATAATTTCCTTTGTAATTGTGTGCAGGTGGAGAATGGCTTCAAAGGAAACAGCTTTCCTGTTATAATTGCAGATGCTGCTATTTGTCAAGAATTGAGAATCCTCGAATCTGAGTTTGAGGAAGATGCTAGAATGATGGATATCATTTGCGAAGACCGGATTCAGGATTTCAGACAGCCAAGATCCAGGGAGGATGTGCTGCACTTTCTAAATGAACTTGGATGGATCTTCCAAAGAAAGAGCACCCCGAGGCCTTCAAGTGCCGTATTCTCTACTACTCGATTCAAATTCCTCTTCACATTTTCTGTTGAGCGGGATTGGTCTGCTCTAGTGAAAACACTTTTAGACATACTTGTGGAATGGAACTCTGGAACGGATGGACCATCAAGGGAATCCTTGGAAACACTTTCAGAAATCCACCTCTTGAACCGGGCAGTGAAGAGGAAGTGCAGGAAAATGGTTGATTTGCTTCTCCACTATTCTGTGAATGGTAGTGGTGCGTCAAAGAAGTACCTCTTTCCTCCAAATTTAGCTGGGCCGGGAGGCGTCACACCGTTACATTTGGCTGCTTGCACACAGGACTCCATTGACATGGTTGATGCGCTGACAGATGATCCACAAGAGGTAAACTACTACTTTCATTTGTTTCACTCTCAATGGCTTGTGATGATGTGTGGAATTCCCTTATGTGATTTTGTATTTTGGGGGTAGGTTGGGGTCCTGGGGAGGGGGTCAGAGTGGATTGCTGAAGCCATGATTGTGCAATCTGACCTTTTAGGGGGAGTTCAGTTTCCACTCTTAAGGATTGGGGATTTATGGGTGAATTGAGCAATCCTGAGATTGGTCATTCTTCCAACAAGTGCATTGGGGGCAAATGCCTGGATTGGCAAAATCCAGGATTGACCTGTAAAAGGATCTAAATGGGCATTTTATGAACTCAATTTTATACTTAGCTGTTATGTTTGGACTTGGTAATATACTTATGACATGTTTTCCCCCCTGATGTATTTTTGTCACCAAAATGTTTATAGATTGGGTTGAACTGCTGGAACTCTCTCTCGGATGCAAACGGGCAGTCCCCATATGCATATGCCTCGATGAGGAACAACCAATCTTACAACAAACTGGTGGTCAGGAAGCTTGTGGACAGGAAAAATGGTCAAGTGTCAATAGCAATGTCAAATGCAGAGATCTCCTTAGACCAGTCGTGGATAATGGCAGAGCCTGATAAACCAAATCCCCAACCCCTGCAAGTGAGGTCATGTGCCCAGTGCTGTGCGGTCATGGCCACAAAGCAGGCTAGGAGAATGCCCAGGGCTCAAGGTTTGCTTTACCGTCCATACGTCCACTCGATGCTTGCAATTGCAGCTGTCTGCGTTTGTGTGTGCCTGTTCCTTCGAGGCTCTCCAGATATTGGTTCTGTTGCCCCCTTCAAATGGGAGAATATAGGCTACGGCCACAGTTAGTAAGAAAGCGAGAATTAAAACACAGACAAAGGTGGTCTTGCACAGTACAAGGAAGATTGCTCAGTTTGCTTCTGTTAATACCATATTCTGGTAAAAAAATGATGCATGCCATGAGATGAACAGTTTTATGCGTTGGAATTGGATCCATGAAAGTGTTGGTTTTTTACCAGTTTGCACCTGAGGAACGGACAGATTCCTGGGGCAGTAGTTCTTGGAAGATTGGCATCTTTTGAGAGGAAGGGATGAAGAAAAGGTGGCCAAAAAGGAAGAGATCAGGTCGGTGAGGAATGGTTTCTTGTGGGAGTGAAGAGGGGAAAAAGGCAGAAAAGCAGGGGCAGAAAACAGGAGAGAGAGAGAGAGAAATATGGGAAAGAATTACTCACAAGGTGTGGATTTCTATGCCCAGAGAAATTGGGTATGGAAAACTTACTGTTCTAGCATTTTTATAGTGTTATTCACTTTACCTTTTTTTTTTCCCGTTATTTGGATTCATAGGGCTCTTGTTAGTACAGCGTAAACTGACTCACTGTAAAATCAGAATACTTCCCCACTGAAACTATATCATATATAGGAAAATATTTATTCAATGTGCTGAGGAATAATACAGTTTATTTACTCCTGTTTCCACTTTCAGCTCAGGTATGCTAAATTTCAGAGGATGGTTTTCGAGCCCCTGTTGCGAACACTACCACATTGCCACCGATACATGTGCAGGATATGAGATGTATATGAGAGATGCTCACATCCAAACGGTTGGATGGTGAATTACCCGCTCACCCACAACGTGTGTCATTTGCGTGTGACATCCAACCGTCCAATTGGTTGGCCTCATGAAGATCACCTTGTAACTAACAGCCCCATCAACTCAATAGGGCGGCCTATACGTTTTTTGTCTTATGTTATTTATCGTATGGCCATATAAGTATAAATAACAAAAATACAAGTATAGGCCAGATTATTACACAAGGTTACATCTTCTCATGTTGGGGCCAAATCCATTGGATTGGACGGTACTGTAGATGCCTCATGCACATGGTTGGTTGGAAGTTATTCTGGTGGGTGGATGGAAACTGATCTTGGTGCATGTACTCGTCTCGCTGATCGGGCTTCCCACTAATCCACATGGGATGTTCTTTTACCCACTCTCGATTTCTTTTTGCATGTGGCCCACCTGATACAATGGAATATTAGGATTTAGGGAGCACTAACGAACATTCACTATGGGTGTTCATCACATGAATGACGTGGATTTTTCAAACGTGCCACGTGGATGCATGAGGTGCTTTCGTGTCACATATCAGGGGGCCACAGAGATGCAGTGTCGTAACGGCCAGTGCTTGTAATGTGAAACCGCACTCTCAGCTTGGAGGCAACGCGAGGTGCGTGGGTGGGACACGCATGCCTTTCTCTTTCTCATCTTTGTTTTTTTTGGTGGGTGGGCCGTTCTTTCCGTGAGTGACTCCCGTTAATAACGGCGTCTATGTATTGGGACGGAAAGTTGGACGGCTGTAGATTTCGTTTTTTCTCTTGTCCGTGTTGGAAGCCACAGCTTTCCAGTTTTTCATGATTTTGTTGTCTTGCTTTCCACACTCTAGCAGTGGGTTTGGTGCGTAGAGGGTAATGGGGCCCACTAGTACGAGCAAGAGAGATAGAGAGAGAGGGGGATGGAGATTTCCGTTATGAGATCAGTGCTGGCGTCACATCAAACTTGCGAGGGAGGGGGTGGCCAGGGAATAAGATATATCTATCTTGGAAAGGGAAAATCGGTTGCATCTATTCTTCGCCACCAGGCCTCTTTTTAAGTCCAACCGGTTGTAAGCAAATAGTTTCCAACTTTTCATCTCTGTTCGACATGAATCCCGTCCTACCTGTTGTTCTAAAATCAACAAAATATATTTTTTGTTGTTTTCACTAATGGGTGGATATGGCCAGTATTTGCAAGAGACGGCAATCCTCAAGGTAGAGAGGGTTGGATGTTATTTATTCGGTGGAGGGTAAAATTTTGATCCAACCATTTGGAGTTGAAAAATCGTCTCATACCTTTTTAATATACAAACTATGCGGGAGTTAAATGTTTGCACATTTATGTTAATGGTTCACATCTTGATGGATCGTCACCTCAGTAATTATTCAGTTTGGAAGATGGTAGCCATTAATATTGGACCTTTTGTTTGTTAATGCTGACCACTGGCTCTACCTAAAATCTGTTTGCACGCAGCAGTTTGAATTTTTAAGATTGTCATCTTTGTATGCGCTTGTGGTTTGACCTACTGTGCTGTGGCCAACATTGAGTTTATTCGGTGGGACTCATCTTCGACCTTGGATACTCACCTTTGAAAGTGCCTGACGAGGACTGTTTCACCATGTGAGAGCAACCATAAATCAACACATGATCTTATGCCATGGCAGCTGGAGTCAATTTTTCTAAATTAAAAAATAAAATAAAATAACATTTTATGTCATGGCACCGCATCGTGTTGTGTGTCTGTTTTCTTCCCAAACTTCAATATTCTAGGTAGAGGTCAACCATATAACTGGGGACGCCAGTTCTACATGGAGTTCTTGCAGCTCAATTCCTGTGGGGCCACCATGATGCCCATGTGAAATCCATTCCATCCATTGGTTTTGGATGTGCCTGTTCATGAGAGCTGAGGGTACGCAAATTGGGTACTACTATCTGGACCAAGCTCTCGTACTGACTTGATGTGGCATAATTTGATTGGATGGGAGAGTACTTTCATAGTAGGGCTCACAAAAAATATGTTTTAAGGTTGTTCAGCTGAGTATGAGTCCTACCCCGTAAATGGTGGCCTATAGTTTAATCAAAACTCACCACGTTAGGTTAAGAGAGAGTTCAATCCATGTAGGGGCAATACTCAATCTGTGAGCTAATGTGATAGGATATGACTAGACAGTTATCTCTGATAGCAGCAGCATGCAATCCAATTAAACCTTGCTACATTAGATAAGGAGGGAGTTAGGTTTAAACCCTGCTACATTAGATGAGGAGGGAGCTAGGTTTAGGTGGGGGCAGTACGGAATCCACGTCTGGCTGAAAAATGAGACAGATACACCACTCAAGTGAGGAAACAGTGGAGAATAGAAATGGCCACGTGTGACTAAGAAGGTTTAACTGGTGGGCATTTGTTGCCCTGTTTCTTGTGCTGTGGTCCACCAAACTCTTTTTCACTTGGTAGCATAAAGGTGGCCCATAGAGCTTTGCCTTTCAGGAATGGGAGCGGATTAGGTGCGTCGGCTCCACCCAACACAGTGCTGCCCTGACTGTGAGGCCCACCTTGATGTATATGTAGTATATCCACACCGTCCATCTATTTTTTCGGATCATTTTATGGAGGGTACCCAAAAATGAAGTAATCCAAATGTCAGGTGGACAACACCATAGTAAATGGCGATGATTGAAATCTGACCATTAAAAACTTCCTAGGACTCACCATAAAATTTATTTGCCTTCCAACCAATTGATAAAGTCGCACAGACACAAATATCAGCTTGATCCAAAACTTTTGTAGCCCCTAAGAAGCTTTTAATAGTAACTAACCAATGTTCCCTGCAGTGTGGTGCACTTTAGATTTAGATCTGTTTCATTTATGGACTTGAGTCCTATAATGAGCTGGCAAAACAGATGAACAACGTGGATATACCACGGATACATCCAAGGTGGTCCACTTGAGATTTAGATATTTTTCATTTATGAACTCAACCCCTATAATGAGCTGGCAAAAGGGATGAACAGCGTGGATATACTACAAATACATCAAGGTGGGCCCCACGCCACACCTAATCCGCTCCCCTCATTAACTGGCTTCCAGGTACGGGGGGCTCCACTCAAGTAAGACGTGCCTGGCGTAGGGATAAAATAATACTTTCAATTTGGGGATTATAAAAGTTAGAAAAGCGATTTGGTCTTCTTCACGCGACAGAAGACGGCTGTTTCCCACTGACTGCTCAAATGTGCCACTAAACAAAACACCAAGGGATGTGGGCCCACGTTTCCCCAACAATCACCATTTTAGGGTTCTGATGTGGATTACATATGGCTCTTATATACCCTAATCAGATGATCAGAACCATTCAAATAGGGGCCTGCAAAAAGGATTGGTAAGCCCCATGTCCTCCATTTTGTGACTGTGATCCTCTTGAACTCATAACTTATTTGCTTTTTTTCAATATTTCTTTTTTATATTTTACAATTATTTTATAGGTAAACGAGGTTGAACTCAAGATCTCAATGTTTCAACACGCTGTCTACCATTGCATGAGCTGGGTTCAACCCAAGCGAATGATATACACGGTTTTGCCATTCAAATAAGTGGGGCGGGTGATTTGGTAATCCAGACCATTGGTCGGTTGTGTCCCATCATTTATGGAATATTCCTCAAAAATCTTTTCAAAGAAAAGAAAAAGGAGAGGTTTGATAAAGCCTAGAGTGAACCGAAAAATTTACTAACATCGGTCGCTGGAATCTTGGGCTATTTTCGAGCACCCTCCATATGCGGTGGAACAGCAGACCGGTAGTCTTGATTGCCGAACCACGGTCCCATTCCCGTGCTTGTCGTGTAGAGATTCTCCCGCAGCTTTTATTTTTTATTTTTATTGAGTTCACCTAGAGTACCTTAAGGCAAAAGTCATGGTGTGAAGAGGAGGGGGGTGTGGAGTACACATACAGAGAAAAAGAAAAATAACTATCAAAACTCAAAAGTGTTGGGATATGGAGTTTGAAAAGCTATTTAAATAAAATAAATTTAAATTGAGAAAAAGTGAAAACTTATTAGTTTATAACAGTCGACACGTGTGATGTGAGTTACTCGGCTTGAAATCGAATTTGCTCCCCTTGGGTAGCGTCCCAATTGCAACAGGTTTCTCGAGCAATCGACCTCCAGGATACAACGACTATGGCCCGGTCCTAGCGGTGCACTTACTATACACGGGCTCAAACCCCTTGTAGTCTTAACCTGGATTAGAAAATACTTAAACACATTTTTAAAGGGAAAACTATTTTTTTAATCCATTCCAAAACTTAAAATCAGAAATCTGTTTATAAATTTTGTGAAGACACCCTTAAGGATGTAGAAACACCCTTTTACAAAGAGTTGTGACTATTAGGTTTAAACCCAATTGGTGCGATCCTTAGGCTTCAAAAGACACAACTCTTGAAAATAAAATATGAAAGGATGCAAGTGAAAAGATACATCCATATGACACCTATGGCCACATCCATATGACACCTATGCCCGTCTCAATGGATTTTTTGAAACACTAAATTATTTTAAAATAATTTAAAATATAATAATTCCCCACATGTTTCAAAGTTTTTAACATTTAGGGTTAAGATGGAAGAGTTTTGTAGATCGCAAGTATTGAATTTGATTCCTTTTGATGTAGATCGCAAGTACATGCCACTCACACAACTTTTCTGCTACAAGTGATTCTGAGGTTTCGTGCATTTTGGATATACACCATTACCTGGATTTCATGAGTGCTCTAGAGAATTCGCCTAGATTCTCATAGGAAGTGGCCACTCACACAACTTTTTCGCTACAAGTGATTCTGCGGTTCCGTGCATTTTGGATATACACCATTACCTGAATTTCATGAGTGCTCTAGAGAATTCGCCTAGATTCTCATATGAAGTGGCCTCCACCTCCACACCCATATAGGTGAATTCCATTAAGTGTATACAACAATTGGGTACATCACAAAATATGTGACTATGGATTCATTAAGAGTTCAAAAACTCATCATTTTTCATTGCTGCTCGCACTGTACATCATAGAAGGGGCTCATTTATATCAGTGCAATTGTCTACCTTGTGTCTTGTTGTTTATCCATTGAACTTATCGCATAGGATCTCTACTTGTATATGTTGGGTTATCAACACTGGTAACTCATATATTAGGCTCAACCCCATTCCCTTCGATGTACCATTGACTAGTCTTTTAAATAGTCATTCGGTCCGAGAATTTATGACCCGTAGGCCTTTTACTTCTACCCCTCATTACTCCGTCAAACTTTCGCCTGTTACGAAAAATTCACCATTATTACCTCTCATACAAGTTTGGCCATGTCTTAGTCCCATTGTGGCTAATCATCCTTTCAGATCAGCTAGGGATCATCTTATTGGCAAGCTATTGCCTCACCAACTAGATACTTAGAAACGAGTCTTTGCTTAGGTGAATTCCTCATTTTGCTCTTTAGTCGAGTCTTCGGCAGTCAGCCGCATCTTCTTTGACTACTCATATCTCAAGTCAACGCTTACCAAACTCATTTCTAAACTCACAAAGTTAATAATTACGACTCTATCAAGCAACAGATACTGTGCATCACTTTTATTACGGTAGCTGTCGTATCACTGGCTCTTAATACAACCAACTTTCTTAGCCTTGAATGTATTTTTACATTCAACTAACTTCACTAGTACACAATTTAACCAACTGGTGGTAAAGTCAATCGAACTTATTTTATCTACAGTACAAAGATGCTTGAGTAATCTATCATGCATAAACATATGACAACTAAAATAGATTATAACATTCATTTAATCATTTTGCAACATTGTCATGTTATCACATGTTCCCTAACATATGAAAGGTTTACCAATTTATCAATTAGTGATTAGAATTCAATACAATCAATAGATATTTGGCAACTAAATATATAGAAGAAATGTCCAAGTTCATTATCAAGTATCTTGATCGACAGATTGAACAATGGACTCTATAAGTGCATAAGTTTAGCCATTAGATACATTTGTTTATGGAAAAACAAATCAAATGAACTTATAGTATCATATGAATACCAATCTCAAACGTCCAAATTTAGCTTCCAATGAAAATAGAATATAGTGTAAAAATTTCATTGATCCAACAATCATTTTATGAATTCAGATTGCTAACAATATTCTTTCTAACTATTCATTTGATGGTTACTAATTTGATTATTAAAACATGAAATATGTTTAAATATTCTAGACACCTTATCTCAAAGATCTACATGTCAACATAAACCATGTGCATATTAATCCATAACATTCAACATATAGTTTCCTTAGTGTAAATCTTCAATTTTATATATGTCAACTCATTTATCAAATACTTATTGACTAAATTTGGATTCCATGCGTTAAGTGGTTTATGTATCCGAGAGCACCTTTACAGTTTCAGATTTAGCCTTGATAGATATATCTATGGCTCACCTAATAAACCCATAAACTAAGAGCTAAGAGAAATCTTTTGTAAGAATTATCATATGAATTGACTAAAACGTGTCCTAGGTTCGCACATGATCGGATGGAATTAACATTTCCTCTACCTTCCTAAGTAATATTGTTTAGAAAGTATGATGAACGATGCTAAAAGTGAATGTAACTTGTCTCATAAATTAGGCATATACACTCGTCACCCCATCAACAACTTTATGTATAAGAGCAATAATATGAATCATTTATAAAAAAACATCGATAAGTGTGTTAAACAGTTAAGTGATATATGCTGATGGTCTGTCTGTTATTAGACCCACTATTCTATAATATCACTTTCTACATAATAAAATGTAAGTTAGAATTAACATTAAATTAAGACATATTCACTACTAGTCCACTTGAGAAACTTAAGTCACTATTTGCTTCATAGTAAGTGAAACTCAAGAGAGACAAACATTCATATAATGTGAGTTATCAAGTACTTAATATTTATAAAAGTAACACACATGTAAGATTTAGACCTTTCATCTATTGAGCCTGTAAAATTTAATATTTTAAAAATATACCAGCCTAATCATCCTACATGGGCCGATATAATATTTGTATGGATCTATAACTTTGAAACATTGTAGTGCATTTAAGTACATAACCCCTACAATTTAAATTTTTAATAAATGAGATCTTTTTCACATATGTATAATTTTTGAGTGCCTATGTATCAAGAATTATATATTGTTTAATGTTTCATATTATAATAGAAAGAATATATTTTGTACATGTAACACATGAATATAAGACTCGAATATATCAATCATCAACCCACATAGGATGGATCAAAAGTCACAAGATACATGCAATGATAAAAAAAAGAATAATGCGTGTTGTCCATAAATACATAGTGATAAGTGGACTGACAGTTTGATAGACTTGACCATTGATCTGATCAAGTTCAATATAACTACTCATTTATTCCTTGTGTGCACTCATTATCATATAGGTCATTTGTACCAAAGATTGGTCTACATTATAACTTAATTTTTAAGTAACTATAAATACAAAGAATAATCCTTTAATGAACTATTTATGTTGCAAACATATGTGCAGTGACGCTTTAATGTGAAACCGTGCATTCTACTGCATTTCTAAAAATTAACATCAATATAGATATTCATTCTATGGGCATTAATCACACAAAAATCAATCCTTAACATGCACTTGATCAAAATGATATGTTATATTTGTTCTAGCAATAACAATATAGTAGGCTTCATTTTTCCACGATTTAGACCATGCACTCTTGTGCCACCCACCATTAACCGCCATCAAATTTATTCTCAAAATCTCCCATTATAAAGTAGACAATAAACCATCCACTTGCAGTTTATAAGTTGAACATGTAAGATTGTCCAATGAGAGAATAATTTGGTGATACATTATTCATGGTCCAACATATTAGTTGAATAGTCTTGATCATCAAAATTGGGCTCGGATTAGATTATCCAAAGACATATATTATATACAATTATATATTGCATGTGTATGAACCATGGTGGGTTGCCTAAGAGAGCAAACTCATAAGAGAATAAACCTACTAGAAATTAGGATAGATGATTATAACTGTCCACTTCATTCCCGCTGAACAAGTGGTTAGATTATCGGTTCATTATTACTTTTTTTTTTTCATTTATACCTATTTGGAATTGAGCCATCTCCACCTTATTTATTTATTCAATGAGATTATCCAAGAAATCTCATTTTTGGGACATTCAACTCCTTCCATATTTGGCTATTTTGTTCCCATGTGAGGTCCATCAGATCAGTGTATTAGATCAAGGGTCATCGGAATGCTGTTTGATTTCATGCAATATATCAAGTTCAGATAGAAAGGTTATAACCACCAGATGCTCTTTGTTAGAACCCTTCTAAAGGGTTGCACCAACTTGAAAATGATGGGAAGACACATAATTAACAACTACATTTTTCAATACCAATAATTCTATTTCTGACATGTACATGACGGATTTAAATCCTTCATCTGGTTGACTGTACAATGAATATTACCCATTTGCATGTGAGCAACTAGAAGATTTATGGGATAGTGACTAACACCATCGATCTATCAGGCCCATTTTGGAAGATACTTTGGAAGATTTGCATTCTCGAGTTTCTTTCACATTTAATTTTTTTTTTTTTAACCATAGATGGCGGTCTACAAAGAAGAATTCCTAATATGGTGAGAATCCCAACACAAAATCCCATTTTGAAATGTATTTTGGGTTGATCTTCATTGTACATAGATGTTGATATTAGTGTATATCTTATTCAATATGGTTGAATAATTTGATTTATTTTCATGTGAAAGTCACTTTTGGCTCAAGATATGAGAAAATAAATTACAAATTTTGAGATTTAAAAAGAAATGCTCCTTAATGTCATATCATAAATTTGAGAAAATTTACTAAAAGTAGACTTTCTTATAAGTGAACAGGGCCTGACATTATTTAAGAAATAGGCATTATAGATTTCTTAGATTTTACATGTGTGTGATAGAATGACATGTATTTGGGACATAAAAACCATATGTAGGTTATAGTTCTAGTACCCAAGATGGCCTTAGCTCGACCCATCTAATAACTTGAAGATCATACTCTATGCTAACGAGGTTACAACGAACCCGACCAATTGTTCATGAATCCAGACATCTCATATGTTTGATCATAGTCCAACCATTCTCATTTATAAATACCAAGATCTAAAGTAGTCTAACCATTTTCAGTCGGTGCATACGTTCGCTTTTGTACATGTGGTCCAAAGAACTTGCATAACAAGTATCTACAAGATCTTCACCATTACGTGGGATATGACAACTCTAGATTTTATGGGCCATGGCTCACAAATCGGGTTGGTGTAGTTTCATTTTGGGCCATTTTAACCAAATAGATGCAACTATAATTCTTAAATAGTTTTTCAAACATATTCGATTTCAAGATTATTGGGATATGGAGTTTGAAAAACTATTTAAATAAAATAAATTTAAATTTAGAAGTTAAAAGAGAAAACTTATCGGTTTATAAAAGTCGAGGCGTGACGTGAGTCACTCTACTTGAAATCGAATTTGCTCCCCTTGGGCATCGTCCCAAGTGCAACAGGTTTTTAAAGCAATCGACTTCCAGGACACAACGACTATGACTCGGTCCTAGCGGTGCACTCACTGTACACGGGATCGAACCACTTGTAGTCTTAACCTGAACTAGAAAATACTTGAACACTTTTTTAAAGAAAAAAAACTAATTTTTTAATCCATTCCAAAACTTAAAATCAGAAGTCTATTTATAGACTTTGTGAAGACACCCTTAAGGGTGTAGAGACAACCTTTCACAAAGGGTTGTGACTATTGGGTTTAAACGTAATTGGTGCGACCCTTAGGTTTCAAAAGACAACTTTTCAAAACAAAATATGAAAGGATGCAACCTTTTAGACTTAAGTGAAAAGACACATCCATATGGTACCTATGGCCACAGCCATAGACCGTCCCAATGGATATTTTGAAACACTAAATTATTTTAAAATAATTTAAAATATAACAAAAAGTACAAGAGATGGAAGCCATAGAAAAAGAGGAGGAGAGCTTTAGACGGTAAAATCCAAGCCATTATAGGATTTTTTTTTCCCGATAAAATTGATTTGATCTTTTAAAAGCCGTGATCCAAAATTATTTTAACTTTATTTAAATAACTTTTCATATCCTTTTAATATCAGAAATTCAATTATTGGAAAAGACTGCTAGGAAGGGCCATAATGTACATGGTTGCTTGTATTATATATGGTAGACATTCTTTAAGAGCATGTTTGATTAGTGAATTGATGACGCATTAAAAAAATCGAGGCATCATTGCAATTTTTCCACAGCTAATTAAACAACGAATGGTGAGTTAAATACATATGTTTTTAGGAGGTGATATTATTATATTTTTGTGATGATTTAATATTAAAATATTTTAAAAAAGTTATCATGCTAAAATTTTACCGTGGATGAACTAAATACGAAAATTGGTGGTCAAATACAGCCAATGTCAACTAACAAATACTTTGTAATCGTTATAACATTATTTTAACTAATAAAGAATTATAATAACCATGCCATAACAATGTCAGCGACTTACAGAGTTGTACACGAGTTGAACCGAGTCGAGTTTAGCATAGCTCGGCTCGGCCACTAGTTGACCCAGCTTAAACTCGGCTCGGCTCGATCCTCGAGCCTGACTAGCCTACTCGGCTTGGTTTGGTCAGCAACTCAGGCCAATTCGAGCCGAGTTCGAGCTTATACGACATTTTCTCAAACACATAGAGTGCACCTTCGATTTCTCACAGTATGCAAAATAGCAGCATCAATTTATATGTATTTCATCAAATGCTTAGTAAACAACATCAAAATCAAGATACAAGAGTAGTTTTATAATGTGATATTATTTTTTTGTAGTGATTTGTTCCATATCCATACCTTCCTCACCACCAACCGATCCCGCAGAGAATGTATGCACATGAAACAACACTTTGTTGAGTCATTTCATCGAATAGTTGGTGAGCAATATCAATATCAAAATAATCGAGTCACCGAACTGGTTTGATCCAAGTTCGATTCAAATTGAGGTTTTATTTGAGTCGATTCAAGCTCGGACAAGCTTGAACTTGGCTTGAAGTTTTTTCGAGCTCCAAAAATCAGCTTTGACTCGGCTCGAACTCAATTTCGAACAGAATTGAATCGAGCCTTTTCGAGTCGAGTCAGGTGAGTTAATCGAGCTAACTTGTACACATGAGTCTTAAAAGCTTGCAATATTCTTTTCTTATTAGATTTTTAGAAACAGACACCCTTTTCAATGGGTTGATCAAGCATGACTGCCCAAAAATTGGAGTTAGATTTCAACATGTATGGTTTTTATGCCTTCTTTAGCTTGCCATTTTCCATCACCTTGAAGTCATGATTATTTCATGAAAATAATGAAAATATCATGATATTGGAAATGATGAAAATACAAATCTAAAAAAATGGCAAAAATAACTTCATCATTAAGCGGGTTTATTAGGTGGAAAAAGCTTCTCAATGGTTACATTTCAAAGCCCTTCCCACAATACTCTTCCAAGATTAATTGTAGGTGTAAAATTGTCCATAACAGCTTGCATTACATGTGTCACATGGCTTCATATTGAGTCCTAAAAGCTCCTAATTTTATTTTCTTAGCAGAAATAGCCACCCTTTTTAATGGGTTAATTGCACATGGCCACCCAAATCTTTAGAGTTACATTTCATATTTGTAAGCTTTCTTTATTTTACCATTTTCCATTGTACATATTGAAGCAGTGGGTATGACATTTCTGAAATTGAGAAAAACACTCATGATATTAGAAATGATGAAAATATCCTACAAAATTGATAGAAATAACTTCATATCTAAGCAGGTTTGTTAGATGGAAAAACCTTCAAAATGGTACAACATTTCAAAGCCCTTCTTGCAACATTCTTCCAAGATTGATTGTAAAAGTGTAAAAGTGTCCATTACTTGCATTACATTTAGAAATAGCCACCCTTTCTATTCTGTTAATCGAGCATGGAATACAAAATATCTTGAGTTACATTTCATACTTTTGTGTCCTTGTTTTACCATTTTCCATCGTATTGAAGAAACGGGCATCACACTTTTGAAAACGAATAAAATACTAAGGATATTGGAAATGATGAAAATACCCTTTTAGAAAAAGAAGAAGAAGACAGAAATAACTTCATATCTGAGCCGTTCATCAGGTGGATTGGCTTTCAAAATAGGTACATCCTTCATTTCAAGGCTATATATATATATATATATATATATATATATATATATATATATATATATATATATAACGGTGGTAGTTCCTTTTTAGCATGTTATCTGTACTGGGTCCCATCTGAGTTTTTGATCGGGCTGATTTATCGAGCTTCTTTGGTGTTTTTTTTTTTTAAAAAAAAAAAAAATTTTTTTTTATAAAGATGATGCACTTTATCTGGCTGGATTCCGTGAATACGGTCCCACATCCGTGCGGCAGGTTACACTTGAGTCCCTAACACCCATAACTCATTCTATCCGAAACTAGTGTGGGCCAAATAAAAGGAACGAAATGGGAGGGAATGCCAACTATAGGATTTTATAGTGGCTCACTTGGGTAATAAAACAGCCCGAATCGTGTCCTAACCCTTCATCTGGATTGGATGAAAAGTATGAACGGCCTTGATAATACATGCATAACACGGTTAGGCACTCCACGCTGATAAACGGTGGTAGTTCCCTTTCAATATGTTTCGTGTACGGTCCCATCTGACTTTTGTATCGGGCTGAATTTTTGGGCATTGAATGTTTTCTAAGGTGATGCACTTTGTGGACGGTCTGGATTCCGTGAATACAACAGAATCTATCCTGTCCGGAACTAGTGTGAGCCAACTAACTGGAATAAGCTGGTGGGAATGCCAACCCTTGGATTTCAGTGCCCCACTTGGGTAATAAAATATATCTTGTCTTTTTCCTTCATTTGGACTGGATTACGGGTATGAACGACTTTATAATCACTTAAACATAACACGGAGGGCGTTCTTTGCTAATAAATGCTGGTAATTCCTTCTCAACGGACGGGCTGGCTGATTTATTTGGTTGATCCACCTTGTGTGGACGGGCAGGATTCCATGAATACATCACTGGATCCCACTCGATCAGACATGTGGGCCCCATCATTCGTTGTTATCTTCTCTATATCCGTGGATTGACCAGACAAAAATGTAACAAGAGTTGAAAGAGTAACACTTCACATTCAACGGAAGATAGCTCAAATGATTGACGGTTTGGATCTTCAGATCCTTGGCATGGTCCACCCAGGGTCCGGACATGTCTGGGCCCCACTTATCAAACATGGAAACACGCGCACACTGCGTGGATCCTTTTCTCGAGTGTTGTGAATCCTGTGATTCCTCAACGGTTTGTCTGCCGAGGATACCGTACATGTGGGCCCACGTTTCCGTGCAGCGGGGTTCTTTTAATTAAATAGGGGTATTCTCGTCATTTAAGAAGTAGATAATTGGACCGAGTCGTTGAAGTCTCGATAATTGGATGACACGTGCCGAAAAGGACATGTATTAAACATACGGACCATTTATCTGGTGGTCCACAGATGTATCAGAAAAGTCCAAAGGATAATTTACTAGCAACCATCAATCATTGTACGCTTGTGGTGACACGACTTATATTTCCGAGTACAATGACAGTACGGCCCAATGATGGTTGGCAACGCGCATACGTGTGGGCCTCACTACCCAATCCGCGTCGTTGTCCCGCGACGTGCCTTCGCAATTTCACACGCGCGAGTCTTGCGGTGTTGTTTTAATTAGATCGGTGGGATTTTAGTCATTTCGAACAAGCTTCGCCCCGAACGGGACGGGAATCATCTACAACGACTGCGTAAAACACCGTCATCTTTGGGCCCACCATGTTGTATATGTAATATCCACTCCGTCCATCAGGTGATAGCCACTATTTTTGCCGTACAAAGAAAATATAAGTCAAATCAAAAGAAGAGATAGGCCATACCAAAGGGAACAATGTAAAATTGCACCTAAAACCTGTATATTCCCGTGTTGTGTCCCGATAGAGTTTTAGATCAGGTTTATTTTTATGCCGTCTATTCATATTTGTGATTATAACCTGATTAACGGGTTTGATTAAATATAGACACCATGTTGGCTCCGTACAAAAACCTATGGTTAGTGTCTCATCAGAATTTGTTCCCCGTGGTGTGGCGCAAATGGACTTTTAATCTGCATGAATTTCAAATTCATTTTTAGTTGAGAAGCGCGCGTGATGGACGGATTGGATTTCACATATAGAACACGGTGGGCCCAAGTAATCGGCTGTTTTACGCGTTGCGTAAAACAAGGGTTGTACAAAGGATCCCGGTCAGAATGCCCAAGCAGCCTGCGTGTAAAGCATGATTGACGTGCAGTCGCGACGCTATGTGGGGTCGTACGGCGGGCTCAAGGATGACGTGTCGATTAACATCCGTTGGCGGTGGACAGGAATAGTGGTCCCCACTGGACCGGAATCCTCTGCAACGCCTGATTTTGCTAGCGCGTAAAACACCTAATCTCTGTGTGGCCCACAATATTGTATATCTAATATCCACTCTGTCCATCAGGTTTTATCCTCTGTTTTCGGTTATGAAAAAAAAAAACTAGCTAAATTCATGACGTAGGTGAGCCACACCAAGGGAAAGATGTTGATGAGAGGCCAACCATAGGGTTGTATTTGGGGCTAATTTAATCTATCTGTCGTTGAAACCGTTAATCAGGTGTAATTCACCAGAATAGATGATTAACACAGGTGGGACACACCGCTTGAAATTAAAGGTTTCAGCGTAACTTTTACATTTTTGAATTTTTATGGCCCATTGTAGCCTTTTAACAATCTGATCTTTAGTAACTACTGTTGAAATAAGTTTCCTCACCTTATGGACGGAACAGATTTTCATAAATGATATGGTAGGCCCTACAGAGCTTGGGTGTTTTCCGCGCTGCGTAAAACAGGAGTCGTAAGCGAGTCTTGTCTGTCCCCACTTATCTGTTCTCCACCTTTGCACGCGACAACGCAACGGAGGGAACGGGACCACTGCAGATGGATTGGACGTGAGCTGGCAGGTGTGGAATCGCGAGTTTTGGTCTGCGACTCGGGTGGGGAGTGGATTAGGTATTACCCGGGTAACATCTTCCTTTAGTGGGTTTTACCCTTAACCTGGGCCCACATTGATGAAATTTTGTATATCAAATCCGTCCCATCCATTTTTTCATACTATTTTATAATTATTTCACAAAATTAAGAAGATCAAAATCTCAGGTGGACTACACCTCAAGAAACAGTGGTGATTGAATGCCTACCATTAAAATTTCTCAGGGCCCACCGTAATAAAATATTTCATGTTTATTTTCCATCCAACCCGCTGATAAGATCAAACTAACCAGGATGAAGAGAAAATACAAATATCAGCTTGATTCATTACTTTTACTGCCTACAAAAAGTTTATAACGGTCATTCACCACTTTTTTCTAGTGATATGGTCCACCTGATATATCGATCTTCTTAATTTTTCAGTAAACGTCCTAAAATGAGCTTAAAATATGGATGGACAGCGTAGATATACAAGCAAATTATTAAGGTGAGCCCCACACAGTAAGGGTAATACCTATTAAGGTGTTATCCGGTTAACACCTAATCCGCTCCCCCTGCATCGCATCCATCCCCTTTGGCTTTGTCGGTGAAATAAGTTAGAAGTTTGCTCCATACATCCTGACGTATTCCAATACGATGCATCGGGACTTTAGCCATTTAATCTTGGTCATATTCCGATGATCCAAACCGTTTATATGATGAGTATAGTTTTTTATTATGGAAATACACCAAACAAAGGCTTTCAACTGGATTATATCAACCCTTCAGTAATTTGGTTCTTTTGCTTTGATCATAAAGTCTCTATGAATAAAGGGTTGAAATATTCAATCTGAGATATTTCTCTGGATCCTTATATCCAATGGGAGCCCTATCAAATAAACGGTTCTGATGATTGGAAAAGAAAACTAAAATACAATGTCTAGAGTTCCGACGTATCTTATTGAGAGCGATGATGGATTTTTATTTTTATTTTCGAGCAAACCTCGATAAGATGGCTATGGCACCATTGTTTTAGATGGTGGTGACGAGGTGCTAGGGCGAGAGGGGAAGACGTGTATGAGATCCAGACCACTCATGCGGTGGTCCCAACCACCACCATTTCCTACCGCAAAAAGAGCAGGGCCCAGGAGATACTTTTAACACCTAGATAAAGACACACAGTCAGGGGTCAGAGATGATACGAGAAGTGGTATATATTCAACGTACCTGATGAGTTGACCCACCTAATTTGTAGGCAAGGTCACAGCCAATGTGATATGAACCTAATGACCGAGTGGAGCTTGTATGGCACGAGGCAACTTTTCATTCGGTTGGTTGCGTGATTCATCCGCCGCCGAACGTGACTTACGTAGTTTTCAATTACACCGTCCAAATCATGGGCCCTTGTGGAGGGTGATTCATTGAAAATTGCAGCCCCATCCCTCCTTTCGGTGGCGAACATCTAAACCGTTGAAAAGTATGATGTCGAGTGGTCCAAATCCGGCCGGAAAGGGTCACATTGTTAAGGATGTCCAATTAGTATTATTTTCGTCCTGTGCTCCACCCACCGTTGGTCCCATGATTTTAATGTTTCTGGACTACAGCCAAATATGCCACACGTATCCATTGGACGGGTCACCCTATCTCAGAACTGGGGGAGTTATTTCATACTCTGGCAGGGAAATTGGAGAGTCGGTATACATTCAGTTTAAACTGGCGGGACCCACTTTAAATGACTAGCATCAGCAATTGAAATATTGCAACCCTAGTATAGTCGAATTTGGACAGTTGGATTATTTCATTATTCCATTGCTAATGGAACATGGATTGCCATGTATATCTGGTGACCCAATCACATGGGATTTGATTGGATCATGTGCTGCTGGGAGAGATAAGTTATGCCCAGCATGCTTAAAATGGTAAAATTAATTAGGTACCATGGCCATTAACACCTAGATAAAGACATACAGTCTTATCCAAGCTACAGTGCATATCCATATGTGTTGTATGTAAGACATCCGTCCATTTTGAAAGATCGTTTTAAGGTAAAAGCCAAAAATGATTCAAGGTTGGAGTGGACCACACCGTGAGAAGTGGTGATGTGATGGTAACTCGATGATTGAAACCTTCCTAGAGTTTCCTGTGATGTTTATTTGTGATCCAAATATAGATATTAGTTTGATCCAAAACTTTCATGGCTGTCAAGTTGTCATCAACACATGCATAAAATCTCCACTGATCCCTATGGTGTGGTCAACTCGAGCATGTGGTATGCCTCCTTTTTCTAACTCATGCCCTTAAATGACCTTTCAAAATACATGGATGGCTTAGATAGGAGATATATGCCCACAAGTAGAAATGGAATTATGGTTTTTATAAAAAATTCTTTGGCTAAGCACACATTTGATCATGATTTTTTTAAAAGAACAGATCGGTTATTCAATCACATACTGTTACATTATGCATCTGTCGATTATAGTAGTTGCCTGGTCTATTGTTAGGTCATATTGGACCCAGCCCATCACCAGGTCACCATGGAAGTTGGTGATGACACCAATAAGACATTTAGTAAAAAGTCATTATAATTACTGGATTATGAATTAATGTTTGAAACGAGATTCACGATTTGGATGGTTCAATATAAGTTGCCTGTATCCCACGTCTGGTGTATCAATCAAAGTCTGCAAGTGCATGAACTTAGTCCATCTAAGGAGAGATGGTACAGTGGGGTCACATTCACATCATGTGAATGATAGAATTAAGCAGCTTAGTCTACAGGGGCGGAGTTAATTGCTCTCATCCTCGTACCTGCATTTTCGTGGTGGTCCAGCCTTTATATTTAGGGCCTGTTTGGCCAGTTGCATTGGAAAGGATTAGGTGGTATGGAATTGCTTTTGGTCCTATGCCAATTCCACTTCATGTTTGGGAAGAATGGAAAAGCTTGGAAGCAGATTAGATGGAATTGCATTGGCCGCGTGCCCATTTCACTCAATGTTAGCAAGTTGTGTAGGTCTCACCATGATGGGTGGGCTATATCCACACCGTCCACCCATTTTTCGAGATCATTTTAGAGTATGGGCCAACAAAATCAGGTAGATCTAAAGCTCAAGTGGACCCCACAATAGAAAGCAATGGGGATTGGATACTTACTGTTGAAAACTTCTTTGGCGCCACATAAGTTTTGGATCTGCCTCATTTTTAGGCCCATGCCATAAAATGAGGTTACAAAACAAATGAACGGTTTAGATATAATACATGTGTGTTATTCTCAATAATTTCAAATGATGGTAGGTATATCCATTCAATGTACCACCATATTACAAACAAAGCATGTAAATAAGCTTATACCATGGGAATAGGAAACAATTCCTGCCATGGGTGATAATTATGTTTTTTGAATCCCATCTCACCTAATCCTTTCCAATGCAACTGGCCAAACAGGCCCTTAATTGAAAGAAAGAACTCAAAATTCCTGTGAAAGACTTTGGTAAGTTATTGCAACTCAGAAACTAGGCTGGCCAACCATAATGTTTGTATGTTTCTTCGGATCATTTTTAGACATGAGACCAAAAGGAGGTAGATCCAAAACTCAAATCGGCCATACCAAAGGAAAGTTTTTAGACATGAGACCAGTTTCAGTTTGAGTAGGAATGAACTTATTAACTGTATGAATGGCAAATAAATGTTACATTAGACCGAAAAAGGTTTCAACTATAGGCATTTCCCTATCTACTGTTTCCTGTCAAACTGCTTACACAATTTTAGATATATCTTATTTAAAATGATATATCAAAATGGTTGAACGGTGCGTGGATATCTATCAAACATTACGGTGAGCCCTGCTCCGTGTGGCATCTTCCAGCTAAATCCTTTCACTTTAGCAGGAAGCCCGAAGAAAATATACTCACCTGTGCTGAAAGTCGGGCAATTACAAAAAGCAATCCAACCACAACTTACTCGTGTGGCCCACCAAATGATCAGAACGACCGACTTGAGCATTCGTGATGTGTAGGATCCATCCGTGCATCTGGTGCGCCTCTTCACGAGCACCATACATCCGAAGAATAGTAGTTATCAAAGACTTATGCCGGACATACCAATGGAACACTGTACAATCACACCTAAAACCTATAATAGACTTGTGCGGCCCACCTTGACTTTGGTATGGCTAGTTGGGTGAAGTGGGCAGCACATAATGACTGGGTTGGTACACAACTCCATGTGGACACCACATCCATCTTAGGCCTTTCCCTGACCAATGTCCCAAACTAATTGATTTGGTCTGGCCCACCTGTTTTTGGACGCCTCTGCTGACACATCATGGTGGCCCCACAGCCTTTTATCGTATTCACGTGATTGTTCCCCATCATAATTCTTTTGTACCAATCCACCACAGTACAAGCGGCATGTGTGCTCTATCCTCAATGGCTAGAAAAGAGCACTTTCGTACAAGCTCATCTCTAGGTTGCCTATTCAAGTTCAACACCTAAACTGCTTTCTTTCTTTTTCTTTTTTCAGTTTCTGTGTGTGTCGACGTGTCATTGTTTGTGCATGTATAATAATAATTTGATTACCATATTAATAAAGACAAAATAGTTGAGTTGTCCAGTAGTTTATGATTATAATCTAATCACCATGAAATAAAAGATTTCACCGTCTAGAATCAATGTATGGATGGTCATTGATATTGATGTAGGACACGTTGCGGATAATTTTATTGAGCTCCGGAATTAAAATAAATCAGGCCTAGGTGGCTTTCACCACCATAACTTTTTTTTATTACTAATAATTAAAAGGCAGGTATGAGGTATTATTGGAAAGCTACAACTTGGGTGATAAAGCATTTTAATTTCTTTCAAATGAGTTAACAAAATAAAATTAAGTTAGGGGTTAAATTTCAGTTTAAAATCAAAATAAATTATTTAAGTTATGCTTTTATTATTTTAATTATTTTAAGTTTGAAGACGTTTAATAAAGTTTGGGTTAGTTGCGTTAAATGTCTTTACTATTTTTAATAAATTTACAATCGAATAATTCATTCATTATCCCTTCTGTTATCAATTTTAAAGAATTTTTATTTTATGAATTCTAGATTTTTTATGGTTTTAAGGCTTATCATATAGGGAAAGGTGATGATCTTTTCCTCCCCATTTATGCTCATGCTGCTTAGGCATACACCATTCTTAGAGAAAACCTTAATACTTTGAAGTGTGGGAGATGATATTGGGGTAAGATTTTTGAAATAAAGTAAAATATATAAATTTTCAAAACTCAGATTTTAGATTTTTATAAGAGCTTGTTTGGATTCATGGAATGGAAAAGACCGAGAAAGTGAATTTCCTTTGTTTGTCAAGCTTGCTTGGTGAGGGTCCTTATTCTTACCTGGGTGGTAGACTCCTCGGAGTTTCAACACCGGGTCAAGGGTTCGAGTACCTATGGTGGTGAAATCCCACGGGTGCGTGTGTGGGTTGTGTGTGTGCGTGTGGCGTGAGTGTGTGGGGGTGTGTGTGTGTGTGTAAATTTTTTTTTTTAAAAGCTTGCTTGGTGAGAAATATTATTTCATACTTTATATTTTTGTTGGAAAAATAATTAAATTTATTTCTCACTTTCACCATAAAGAAAAGCACACACTAGGAGGAAAATGGGTTTTTCAAAGGTTAAGGTCAAATTTACCACTATTTATCTTCAATAACTTTAAATGTGGTCCACACATGCCACCACTACGTGTGCCAATGTGTTTACATGTATCACCATCCATCTTCTCGTCTGCCCTACATGTACTAATGTGCCATGTGATATCATGTATCTTCGCAGCCCCCATATGTGCTAATATGCCACAAGAACCATTATTCATTTTTTCCGGCTTCATAGCTGCAAAAGCACTTTACATATATTAATGTACGGCATGTGCGACATGTGCCATTGTTCATCTTCACTTGCTTCAAATATGTCATATGTGCCAATGTGCACAAGTGTGATCATCTGGCTTGGAGTGCCTAAGTGTCAAGTGTGCTAATATTGGGTGTCTCATGCCACGTACAATGTATGGCTTGAAGCGCTCACATATATGCCACAATTCTGCTTCAGTCACTAACATATGCTCCGTACACATGCCACTCTCAATCTTCAAGCATCCCTCATATGCCACATTCGCTAATATGGCACGTGCTAGTAACTCTCTAAAATTTTTTTTTCTAAGATTTTTTGTTTTTATTTTGCTAAATAATAATTTGAAAATAGATTTTAAAGTTTTTAGGAAAATTTTGTTGAAAAACAAAGAAGGAAAATAATATTTTATTTTCTACAATTTTTTGAGAATAGGGCTTCTTAAGAAATGTTATTTACCTTCCTACGCTTTCCATGAATCCCAACAAGTCCTTAAGTATTTTCGTCTAGATATTATCAAGTTTTTAGAAATGAAAAATGCAAATCCTGTGTTTAGGATTTTCTTGATCACAGATGAGAAACTTTCAAATTGCTGATGTTAATCATTCAATAAATATGTCGATGAAGAAGTTGAGAGATAACACGTGGCAGCCTTACATCAGGCCCAAGGAAGATGCAGATAGCTATCCAAGGCAGATCCCACACATGTGGAACACGTGAAGCTAGGAAAAGAGGGTTTTGCTCTTGTTCATTCGTCTTCCACCCCCTCCCCTTCATTTTGCAAGTAAAAAGTCCTTTAATATAGCATATGCTTATAAGGAGTTAAGATTATGGGGAGAAACATTAGTGTAAGTTTTCTGTCATGTTATAGCCTTCAGTATGCGCTTTGCGTTGAAAATCTATGATCTTGGTTCAACCATATACTTAGTATCCTATTCATTTTTTCTAATGTTATAGTTATCCACCATTGGTTTAATGCCCATGCAAATCAAATAGCAGACTACTAAATCTAAATCATTAGAGTTTCATCCAGTGCAAGTAAAATTTTTTTAGTGGTTAAAATAAAAGTTTAATTCTCGAGAATATTTATAAATTTTTTAATTTTTTTAAAGTGATAGAGCAGTATAAAAATTAATTGATGAATATTTGATCTCAAATATCTAAATCATAAGATGGTTCATAGAAAATTAGTGAATCCCTTTTTAAACCATGTGAGCCTCAATGAGAACTTAATGTATATACCCAGCTCCACCCACTTTTGTTAGGTATAAGATACGATTGTAAAGTGAGTTGAAGTCATGTATTTATAATGCGAGGGCATTTTTACACCGGGATCTAGTGGGGTGGCCTGTGGGATGTAGGGGCAAACTTGGGGTGGGTGGCTCGTAGAACCTATACATTTGGGGCCCGTGTGAGGCGGGTGACTCGTATTAGGCGTCATGGATTTGGGATCCAGGAGGGGGTGGAACCTTTGGATTTGGAGCTCAGGAGGAGGGTTTGGCCGATGACCTAACCCATATACTTGGAGCCTGAGCTATGAGATAAATGGATTAATTCGTCATTCTTTAACAGTTCGAGCTTTTAGAGCAAGTGGTTAATTGTCATCCTCCATCAAATTGGTATCAAAGCAGGAGGTTCTTCATTGGAGGTGATTAATGCGGGGGGACATTTTCACACTGGGCTCGAGTGGGGTAGCCCCCGAGATGTAGGGGCACAGTCGGGGTGGGTGGTGTGCAAGTAATTAATCTAAATCATAAATCATGCATTTACATACACCTTGATTGACCTGATGCCGAACTTTTAAAAGAGGCTAGTCCACTAGGTGGACTCCACACACGTAGAGGTAGGGATGAAGAAAAGAATCTCCTCCTCTTTTCTCTATAGACAAGATCATCAATATTATTAAATACCATCCATGTGATCAATAGACAATAATTATATTATTTTTTCAGGACACGGTACCAACACTGCATCCAATCATTAACACCCGTGAAGTCATGTGATCCAACAACCAACACTAGGGCTCCTAAGGGTTGTGCCTGATGTGAATTCCTTGATGTATGCTATGGAGTGTAATTTGTATGTTAAGCTTGGTTTTAAGACTCATATGAGTATCATGCCACTTTTTTAATTGATTCAGATTCGGTTGAACTTGATTTGTTTCAAGACAATGAGTCATTCCCTGAGACAACCCTGACTCCGGCTAGTCGGGCGGTTCAGCCCTGACTCGGGCTAGCCCCGACTTGACTCAGGGCTGGGTCAAGTCAACTAGTCTTTAACCATGATGTTGACAAAGTAAAACAAAATAATGGGCTTGTTTACTTTCCCGTCTTTGAAAATTTCTTGAAAACGTGTTTTGGGTGGCACTGATTTACTATTTTTCTTTTCGTACAAGCCTTGGAAAAGATAAAAAGTATTTCATGATGTGGTTTTTATACAAACGGTGGAAAGATAGAATTCCACGGATGCTTTTTCATTTACAAGGGTGTCCATGTTCCCACACATACCTTGAATTGCAACATACACGTCATAGTTTAGGGCTGGGCTTATGAGTTGGGCTATTTCTCTAAACTCCCACATGTAAAGTCCGGCCAAATTTCTGGACTCATGATTCGGTCTTGGTTGTGATGATTTTGTTACTACGACTTTGATTGCGTTTCAATCAATCAGAAAATTTGTTATTAAAGTCGCCTCTAAGCACTCACCACGAGGAGGTAACTTTTTAATTCCAAAATTTGAAGGCCTGTTTGGATGTTTTTGAATCCTGAACGTTTCGGATCTCTTATATATAAGGGTCAGAGTGGAAAACTATTTGAGTGTTTGGGTCATCGAAAACACCCTGGCTCAAACAATACCAATATTGAAAAGAATGTATCCAAATCATAAGTGCTGCCTGCATGTGAATTGCCCGCTAAAGGTCCCGTTTGGGCGTGCCCGTCAAGAGGGACTTGGATTCAGACCACGGTACTCGTCGGTGCTCTGTGGGCCCTACCATGATGTATGTGTTTTATCAACGGCACCCATTAGGACATGCGCAAAAAAAAGGGCAGATCTAAATCTCAGGTGGACCACGCCACAGGAAACAGTAGTGATTGAACGCTCTCCATTAACAACTTCCTAGGGCCCACTGTAATGCTTAACAACTTCCAAGAAGTTTTTAATGGTGAGTGTTCCATCACCGCTGTTTAAAAACTCTACCAGACGATACCACTGAAAATTTCATTTTCCTTGTCTTAAAAAAAAGAAGACCCCACTGTTTCCTGAGGTGTGGTCCACATAAGATTTGGATCTACCTCATTTTTCGACTCATGCCTTAAAATGAGCTAAGCAAAAATGGATGGATGTGTGTTTGTAATAATGCCTGAACCTGATGTATGTGTATATCCAATAATTGGGTAGGGCTAATGATGCCTTTTACACAATATTTCATTCTTAAGCTCGACTGTGATTATGCTGGGTCAGGTAATATTATGTTGGTCGGTCCGACTTGATTACAACCAAATAGGTTGGGTCGGACTGAGCTTGGGCTAGTTGAATTTTAAAGTGGGTCAGGTTGGCCTAAGGGTAATGAGTTTGGGTCGGAGTTCATGGCCTATTAGAAACAGGTCGGGTTCAGGCATTCAGCCCAAACCTGATCGATTGTCACCCCTATCTGGGCGCCGGTCCAGTTTCAGCCCAATTTGTCTCTTGCATATGTCAAACATGTTTTCCTAGTTGGAAGGTGGAATATGTGCCCCAATTGCATATGTAACACCCTTAACCATGGGAGGAAACGCTAGGCATGTTTGGGCAAAGCTAAAATGGGTAGCAGCTGGCGGTCAGGCCAGAATAGTGCAACCCATGTAAGTAAATGGGTCGGGCTTTGGTTGAAACCTGGCCCTCGCCCAACCCACCCGTATAGGTTGATCAATGGGTTGGCTAGATGACCTGACCTAACCTGATATGTTAACCCATAAATACTAACAGATGATAGGTGTAGACACATAGATACGATATATCTATGTAGTGTGTATATTCACTAACAGGCCAGAACTCGTTGTCTATTTTCTAAATGGGTCGGGCTTGGGCTGACCCAGGCACCAAACCGACACATTGTCAACCCTACCCTCAACATACCATTTTTGTGATGTTGTTTTAGTAGTTTGACCCGACTATTTATTAGGTACGTCTTAAGATCTATGATTAACCATGCACATGTCCAACGGATTGGACGATCCTACCTTCTTAGTTGTATACCTTTTCTAACTGGTGCGTTGCTTGTACTGTCCATTGGTAGGTCACGGATCTGACGATCAATATCATTACATTGCTCACATTTTCTGCTATGGTCAGATCACGGTAGAATCCACCCAATGAACGGGTTGGCTCATACAGACTGTTGTGCAATGTTTCATATATAAATGCAGTATATGAGACGATTAAATCTGGGTGTCTGCTGGCATGGGACCTGACCTTTCCAGCCCACCTTGGGCTTGATTTCGCTGAGGCTAAATTGCCCCGACTCATCTTGGGCTTGAATTTTGAGGTTCAGGTCGATCCACATACAGCGGGCCACAACACCAGTAGACAGCCTATGACAGTGTACTGGCTAATTAACTAACAATACAACGACTGTGTGTGATCATTCTCAATTAAGTTAGTGTGCCGAGCTGAGACAAGTCGAAGAAAATGAGAAGGCATGTGACGCGAAGATTTGGTGGGCTGCACACTACCTTATTACTAACCCATCTAATCTTCCAGTGTACATGTTTCAACCCTTGTTTCCAGTGGATCTTTTCAGCTTCACAGCTTATGATCATACATCATTAACCCACCCCAGGAAATGTCTGAATGACATGCCATCGTGCCCCATCCCCGATTTCAGTGCGGTCCAACGAACTATTAAATTTAGGTTTGAGAGTTGGTTGGGCTGGGCTGGGCTGGGTGCATACTTGGTCTGGTCCGTCTTGGGCAGGATTTGGAAGGTAATGTTCCAGCTTGCAGGGCTTGGGTTTGGACAAATGAAGGCCTGAATTACCAGGCATTATTTATACATAGCTGGTGGGCAGAGCTGAACTTGGGCTTGTGTGCTTGTAGCCTATGTTTTGTTGCACCACATATCATAATATTTTGCACCAACTTAAGAGTCCGTTTAGACTAGTTAATCATAGAATATTATGAAATTTCATGGTATTTGGTGCTACCAACGCACCCTTCTATCTTTGCCGTCATGGGCCTGGCCCAGATATTTAGGTCACATTTGGAACTTGAGATTAAATGGTAATGAATTACATTTATGTCTGGAAATACCATGGTATTTTAACTGTAAAATTCCATCCAATCCCACAATTGGGATCAAAATCTTCCTTTGGGAAGAATAACTCTATCAAGTGAAATTTATGTTTGGTGGACTACGGAGTTGTAATCAATAGACTGATTTCACAACTGATACCAATGGCCTATATGCACATACAACCTGATTATCACATGTAAAGAGCACATATGGATGGACAATGCCGATAATACACATGCATCAATGTAAGGCACACTGATGCAGTGGATTTCAAGAAATCCCATTTTATCTCCTTTTGGGATGGGTCGATATGATATTTGGATTTATCCCATCCTTCCCATATTTTTCAAACACTGATGAAATTTACATTGGGCGAAAGAAAATTCCAGACCACCTAATTTCATATTCCAAACAGGCGGTCTTTAAAAGTGTCAGGCCATATATACCAACGGATTGATGCGGATTGGGCATTGCCCCTCCCCTGCTCTACTGGTCCTGAAGTTATACACCGCAGGCCGTTGGTAGGCATGTTTGAAAGTTATATGTGGATTCTTAAATGGATACTGTCATTTCAATAATGAACGCGCGCCCATGAAATTTAATTTGACGGCAGGTGGCTGCGGCACTACATCATGATAAATGTGTTATATGTACACCATTCATCTATTATCTTAGATCCTTTTAGCCATCGCCCAAAAATGAGGCAGATCTGAAGCTCAAGTGAACACCCCATAGAAAGCAGTGGGGATTGAATGGCTACCATTGAAAAACGTCCTCGAGACTAGCTTATATTTGTGTTTTCCTTCGTCTAGGTCTGTGTGACCTTATGAATCTGGTGGATGGTGAATAAACATCATTGTGGGCTTAAGAAGGTTTTAACTGTAGGTGTCGCTAACCCTCTGCTTTCTTTGGTATGCTCCACTTGAATATTGGATCTACCTTATTTTTAGGCTTATGTCCTAAAATAATTTTGCAAAATGAATAGTCGGTATAGATATAACACATACGTCACAGCAGGGTCTATAGAAATTAGTGACCTAGATGGCACACCAAAAGTTGATTGGTACTTCACCGGGCATCATCTTTGACCCCAGGCTGCAGTCATTCAAATTCCAATCACATTGTGTCGTGGGAGCGGACCCTCGACCAAATCTCATACGCGTGTGCTTGACCGATGGTCATGTGGCGTGCAGAGATAGGGAGCGGACCCTTCGCCTCACGCAGGATGGTGCGACTACTACCATGGGCCCACCTTAAAGTATGAATTCTACATCCATGCGTTCCATCCATTTTTCCTGATCATTTTAGGCTACTAGCCTAAAATTGAACCATATCAAAGTCTCAGGTGTACCACACTACAGGAAACAATATTGGTGATTGAATGCATATAGTTAAAAACTTTTTAAGGATACCGTAATGTTTATTTGCCATCCAACCTGTTGATAAGGTCACCTAGACCCCAATGAATGGAAAAATACAAGGATCAGCTTGATCCAAAACTTTTGTGGCGCACAGTTTATAACGATGATTCACCACTGTATCCGGTGGTGTGGTCCACTTGAGATTTTGATCTACTTAAGGTTTCGGATCACGTCCTAAAATGAGCTGAAAAAACAGATGGATGGCGTTGATATACGGTATATTCATCAAGATGACCCCACACAGTCAGCGTAACACCCACTAATCACGTTGTTCCAAAATTTTTGTGGCCCCAAGATGTTTTTAATGGTGCACATTTAATTATCACTATTTCTTGTGGTGTGGTCCACCTGATATTTGGATCTGCCTCACTTTGGGGCTCATGTCATAAAATGATCTAGAAAAGTGGATGGATGGCGTGGATAAAACACATACATGATGGTGGGCTCCACAAAGCACACGTAGCGACCCGCTACTGGCAACGTCAGCAGGCAATCCGCGTACTATTACCCCGACCAATTGATCCAAGCCCTCCAATCAGTGGTGTGCCAGGTGACAGCTCACAACTAAATGAAAATACAGTCGGCATTCACATTCATCTGGCATCAGATCATCAATCCAACGGTGAGGATCTTCGTATGGTTGAAGTTGCTGTCACCCATGTGCAACAAGGCCCAACCCATGAACCATACTGATCACCCATCACTGTTTAAATGCAATTAGGGTGGGCCACCAGATGTGGTGGTCAGACGGCAACCTTCAGCTAACCGGTTTCCCCAACACTGATAAGCGGATAAATAATGGAAGGGCGGCAACGGCCTGCAACAGTTGCGGGACCCACCAACTTCAAAACCATCGATCCAAACCCTTGGTTTTACCGTTATACATATTAGGCAACTCCAATAAGAAGAGAGACGAAAAATGTTCTCTTCCCAACAATGACTCTCTTCTCCAAATTCCTCTCTTTTCTACTCTTTCTAATCACCGCCCATTTCTCGTTCTCACATGCTGATACAAATTCCACCCTCTTGAGCTGCTCCACCAAATGTGGGTCCGTTGAGATCACCTACCCGTTCGGAATCGGCCATGGCTGTTATCTCCCTGGCTTCGAAGTCATCTGCAACCAAAGCATTCCATTCTTATCCCAATCCAACAATATCCAACTACTTGAGATCTTGGAAGGTCATGTACGTATCAATTCAAGCATATACATTGCCAAGTTCTGTACATACATTAACATGGGGGATGCAGAATACGTGTCTATCGAACTAGGTGAAGAAAGCCCGTTTACGGTCTCAGTCACCTCTAACACATTCTTCGCCATCGGATGCAATGTGGCCGGAATCATGACTGACAACAAGACGACACTTACCGAATGCGTCTCTCAGTGCTTCCCGGAGGAACCCATCGACAACGGTTCTTGCACTGGGAAAGGATGTTGCCAAACTTCCATTCCGTCAGTTAAAGAACGCCTCATGATCTATGTTGGCGTGGCATTTCCTCAAGGGTATTCTAAGGGGAGCGGGATTAGTTCCAGGCGATGTATTTACGGATTCATTGTCGAAGATGGGACCTTCAGTTTCAAGGAATCGGATCTTAATGAGTTCAATGCGACGGCGGATATGGCGATGAAGCTTGACTGGGCCATAGGTGAAATGGGCTGTGATGAGGTAGCAAAAAAGAAAAAGGATGTGTATGCTTGTGGAGAGAGAAGCATCTGTGTTGACTCCAATAGAGGGTCTGGATATCTATGCCAATGTCCTGATGGCTTCAGTGGGAACCCTTATCTCAACGGCTCTCAAGGATGCCAAGGTGAATCAAACCTCTCAAACTTCATACATGCATGCATGAACGAGATTCATGAAGATAGGTATGCTAACATAAATAAATAAATAAATAAATAAAATCAAACCTCTCAGTCTGTATACTTTCGTCCTGAAATTGGGTATAGGCTCAGGTCCATCCATCGGCTCAGTATTCAAGTTCCAGGTCCTTTACCCATGGATGGAAAATCTGTCAAAAGAAAGATTGTGGCCCGGCCCATTTTTTAATTTTTTTTCAGGTCCACACCAAGTGTAATATGAGGACCTGACATGGATGTGTGGCCCATTTTTTGTGGTTTTAGAGTGCTGATCTGATGGGATATGACTTGGATGGGGGAACCCAGGGAACAATTCTAAACCTTGAATTGGTTGCCCGCAAGTGGACGGTCAAGAAGAAAATGGAGCAGCTTTCAGCATTCAATGAAAAAAGACCAAAGCTTGGAGGTCTATGGACCTTCTAATCCGGAATATTTGTGGGTGGTGGTCCATTCATTTCACCACCCATCAGATCACAAAACATGGGTCCATCCGCGCACACATAGCTTTCTAATCGTATGTATGTATATTTTACCCAAAAGGTTTCTCATATACACTGAATATTGGTGACAGACATCAACGAGTGCTTGAATTCATCACGTTGCGTGCCCGGAGCTGTCTGTGTGAACAAAGTTCCTGGTTACAAATGCAAGTGTCCGAAAGGGAGCTCGGGGGATGGTTTCATCGATGGAAGTGGATGCACAAAGAGCTTCCCCGTCATCAGAGTCGTCTTAGGTGAGTGTGAGAATTCTTTCTCATTTATTTTCCATCATAAAGGTGGGCCTGAGCCTGGCCTTGACTGCAGATGTTCTTAAACAAATGTCCTTTCCTGGCTGTTCATTGGTTGGGCTTGAAACTTAGACCTTGGCCCAATCCATTGCCGAACAAGTCAAGCCCAGAAGGACAATGGGATATATAGCCCAGTCCACTGCCGGCCCAAAGTGGAGATTTGGTTTCCCTCTAGTGAACCATCTTGTAATGTGGCAAATGGGCCAGCCTTGGATGAGAAAAATCAAGCCTCTAATTCGATCTTGATTTATGTCAACTCACCATTTTAGTAGGCATGGCTGTGCATCTGAACCATCCTTATGTTGGGACCTTCCATTGAAGTCCATGAATTGGATGGATGGCTACTGTTGATCAGTGTCGTTCTTCTACCTTGTGCCAGCCATGATGAAGCCCGCAAGATGGGCCATCGAGAATGGACGATTATGTAGTGATGTGTGGCAGTTAGTTGAAAAGAATCAAGATTGGTCTGCTACATCGACAAAGAAGCATACTCTCTAGCTGGCTAACCAGCATATTCATTTCATTAACTCTGCAGGTGTTGGTTTAAGCATCTTGATTTTCCTCGTGGGTGGTTCATGGCTGTACTGGGCACTAAAGAAAAGAAGACTCATCAATCTCAGAGAGAAATTCTTCCGAGAAAATGGCGGACTCTTATTACAATCTCAAATATCTTCTCGCGATGGTAGCAGAAAGGAGTCTACCAGGATCTTCACTTCAGAAGAGCTTGACAAGGCAACAAACAACTATGATGACAGCCGGATCCTTGGCAAGGGAGGACATGGCACCGTCTATAAGGGAATTCTGGAAGATGGTAGAGTAGTTGCCATTAAGAAATCCAAATTAGTCGATAAAAGGCAAATCCAACAATTCATAAATGAAGTAGTTATCTTGACTCAAATCAACCACCGAAATGTCGTGAAGCTCTTGGGCTGTTGTTTAGAGACTCAAGTTCCATTGCTGGTCTACGAGTATGTCTCCAATGGCACCTTACATTGCCACATCCATGCTAATGATATCTACGCCAGACGAATCTCATGGGAGGATCGCTTAAGGATCGCTACTGAAATTGCAGAAGCTCTGGCCTACTTACACTCTTCTGCTTCGATTCCCATCTTCCATAGAGATGTGAAGTCTTCCAACATACTGTTGGATGAGAAGTACACTGCCAAAGTGTGCGATTTCGGAATTTCAAGGCTTGTTGAGTTGGATCAAAATGAGATAACTACATTGGTGCAGGGGACATTGGGGTACTTGGATCCAGAATACTTCCAGACGAGCCAACTAACTGCAAAGAGCGATGTCTATAGCTTTGGGGTGGTTCTAGTCGAGCTTCTGACGGGACAAAAGCCCGTCTCATTTGAAAGATCGGAAGAGGGTACTAATCTCGCAATGTATTTTCTTTCCTCAATGAGAACTAGAAAATTAGCTGATATTTTAGAAGTTGAAATACTTAGGGAGGAGAGGATGGATGAAGTTAAGGCGGTTGCAGAACTTGCAATGAAATGCTTGCAATTGAAGGGCGAGAGAAGGCCGATGATGAAGGAAGTGGTTCAAGAACTTTCATCACTCAAAGATTTCCATCCACATACACAGGAAGATACGATGTGGTCGATTGATTACAATGAATCCAACGGAGATTGGGATACTGATAGTGAAGTTTTTCCATCGGAAATGGGACGGTGATTAGATACTCGGTATCGCTGTTGATGCCATTGTCTAACATGTGAAATTATCATATTTTGTTAGTTCAAAATTCGAACTTATCATTCATTTGAAAATTTTGTAGAAATGTAATTCCAAGATAACTATAAAATTTGGTGGTTCTTGCTTAATATGAGTCTAGATCATCAGCAATGTTTGTAGAATAAGCATTGTTGGAGGGGCACAGTGCAGTGTATGTAGGGAGCATCGAATCCGACCATAAAAAAAATCGGATCCCCAAAAATCAAACCAATCCAACCATTGTGTAGGACTTTGGGTGGTTATCCATTGTGTTTTATTGTGAAGTCTATCCAATGATTATATCCACATGATTTTTTTTTTTTTTTTTTTTTAATCCTGCAAATCTCACCATCATGCTGGGGATACATTGGTTGGATTGCATAAAAGCAATACAATGGACAGACAACCAAAAACATTTGAATCGCATGGTGGCTCGGGTGATAGTTGGATCGGCCTCATACTTTAGGTGTCTTATGGTGGGGCAACCCTTTTAAAAAGGATTGGACATAACACGCAAGAGTCGTAGAAAGAATTTCTATCATGTGACTCTAATTTGACTCTCGTAGGGAATATTTATACTCGTGTATAAAAATATTCAAAACACCCTATTCGAATGAGTGGATTTCAGATCCACTCAAATCCACTCCATTCATCAGGTTTTATATTCGATTCTAGATCTGGAGAAAAATGTAAGACAGATCCACAAGTCAGGTGGGCCACACCACAGTGAACAATGGGGATGGATGCCAACCCTAGTTTTGTGTGGGGCCACCATGGTACATATCTTTCATCAAACCTTTAATCTGGTATAACTTTTGATGCAAATACCAGGCGGGCCACACCATATGAACTTGGAAGTTTTAGGAGCAAATTTATATTGATTCCATTGGTGTGGCCCATCAGGGGTTTTTATTTATTTATTTATTTATTATATTTTTTAATTTTTAAATTATCAGGCTGATATCTCGTATGTATGGTAAAAATAATGGTTGTGGTCTGATGGACAGTGTGAATTTTACATGTTGTTAAAACATGGTGGGCCTCATAAATCTTGGGTGTTTTGCACTGCTGTTGTTGAGGATTCTAGTCTACTCAGCCCCATCTAGAGTAATTGTATGAGATATGGACGGCTCTGATGGAGACACTACCCGCCGCTTGTGGCATAGGGAGATGAACGTGTAACTTGTTGCAGCTCCATGGCATCATCTGTCCGTCAATAGAGAATAACATTCAGACATTAAATGGGGAAAATTTTCAATTTAAATGAGAAAATCCCTCGATCGAGGAAATCTCTTTGGATGGCAACAACACTAGTACGACCAAAAAAAATTTATGTACGTACTCGTTACAGCTCCACCGAGTCATCTGCCCATAAATAAAGTGTGACAGTAAAAACATTAAATGAGAAAATCCCTTCAATTGGCAAAATCTGTACATTCTATTTATATCCTACCGTCTGAGAAGATTTTTTGACTACATAAATACCTTTATACTAGTCGGCAGAGTTTGATGGATGATATGGATGCAGTTGAAAATTACTAAGAACTGCATACCTCGCGCAAAAACTAAACCGTCCAAATAATTGCTAGCAATCGGTGGGTGTCATAAATTAAAAAAATACTTCTATGGGTTTGACTGAGTATTAGATTGTTGGGCATTTGTTGGATGGTTAAAAATGAAAAATATCAGATAAACTTATTAAAAAAAAAAAAATATTCACAAAGCAGCGGTTAGCATTGTTCAACCAATTTGGATTTTGGAGTGTGACTTATACATCTACAGGTGCTTCCACAATTTACTCAGTGAAATTATAATTATTATATGGCGTTTAAATAATTTTTAAGTGCCTGTGCATCAAGCGTCATACACAACCAGAGTACGAGGTAATTAACTTGGGTTTTAAATAACCATAGCTTGGCACACCCAAAGACTCCATTTCGCAGCTTCTCTCATTCCATTCACAAGGAAATGGGACCCAACTCCGTATTCCTATCTTTGTTTCTTCTCTCTCTAACTTTCACGATCCTTCTTCCACTGTACTCGTCATCCTCTCTACCGACCCAAAACTCAACGGATTTGATTAGTAAAACTTGCAATCAAACGGGTGACTACTACTTCAATCAAACGGCCGCCTACGACTTCTGTGTCGCTTCTCTCGAATCAGATCCCCGCAGCTCGAGTGGAGATGTCAGTGTCTTCGTGGAGATCTTGATAGAGCTAGCCTCATCCAACGTTTCCCATACGTATCCATACATATATCAGCTTTATAATGAGACGAGCGAGTTTGTGATGAAGGATCGGCTTTCAGTCTGTTTAAAAATGTACGAGTCAATGGGCAGAGAACTTAAAGAAGCGCACTACTCTCTCTCCATAAAGAATTACGGAGGTGTGATTGATAACATGGGGTATGCACTTGACGATACTGTCACTTGTGCTGAAGGTTTCTACGAGCCGCCTGTCCGTAAATCGCCATTTTCTCAACAGACCTCAGTTTTGGAACACCTATGTAGGATCACTTTGGCTATCGACAATATCCTCGTCAAAGGATCTTTCTAGTTTTTTTTTTTTTTTTCCCTAAGCGTTCCCTTTTCCTTCCTACAAAAAGATCCTATATGCTCGTAGTCCTCTCCATGGAGTACTGATTCATATCAAAACATGAAGAATTGGAAAAATTGGCATTTGGATTGGAGAAGAGTGGAATATAAATAAGTATTTCCATGTGAATGAAAATAAAAATGACTGCTTGATTTGTCAGGCCGGTTTTTATGAGAATAAAAGCCTATTTTACAACGAAATGGCTTGTTTGACCACACGGGCGTGGATGGAAGACTTCATGTGTATGAGATCCACCTAGAGGTGGGCATTTTTGACCCGATCCGGTTGATCTGACCCGATCAAACCCGATCCGACCCGTTCCGAACTGAACCGACGGCCTGGATCGGTGAGGATCGGGTAGGATCATTTAGATCTGACTACTTGTCAGATTGAGATCGGGTAATGGTCAATCTGGACCGTTCCAATCCGAAAACCCGATCCGAATGGATCCGGACCGATCCGATACGGCCAGATCCGGAGTGAAAATCAATATTTTTACTTTTTCCTATGGTGTGGTCCACTTGAGCTTTGGATATTCATCAATTTTGGGTTCAACAGCTAAAATAATCTGAAAAAATGAATAAACGGCGTGGATACACCACATGCATTCATGGTGGGCCCCAACAGAGTTCACTCACCTGCTAGTATGAGTTACTTGCACAGCACGTCTGTATTACATGCTTTGCACGTTAACACGGTAGGCTGCGAGAGTATTTATTAAAGTGACTTAACCAAGTTCCTTAGGCCCCACCATGATGTATGTTTTGTATTCGACCTTTTATCCATTTGGAGAGATCATTTCAGGGCAATATCCAAAGAATGAATTAAATCCAAGGCTTCAGTGGACCCCAGCATAAAAAGCTCTATGGACAATGACGCCCACTATTAAAAACTTTTAAGGGCTACAAAAGTTTTAGATCAACCTGATATTTGTGTTTTCCCTTATTTCTGTATTTTTTAACTTTTGAATAGGTTGGATTTCAAATAAACATTACGGTGGGCCTTAGGATAGTTTCAATGGTGGGAATCACTCTCCCCACTTTTTTCTGTGATGTGGTCCACTACAGATTTTTATCTACATCATTATTTGGCTCATGCCCTAAAATGATATCTCAAAATTGATGGACGGTGTGGATATAACACATACAGCGTAGTGGGGCCCACAAAACTTGGTGGCGTTACTTCAGTAGCCTGCCTGATGGGACAACACAGGCAGCAGGCGCCTGGCAGGCGGCATGTAAGGGCACATACGTGTCGTGCAAATGCTATGGGAGATGCGCCTCGATCTCCGAGTTGTACGAACGGCTCAAATGAGATCATGTGGGGCCCACCTTGATGTATATATGTTATCTAAGCCGTTCATCCATTTTGACATATCGTTTTAAGCGTTGAACAAAAAATTACGATACATTGAAAACTGAAATGGACCACACCATATCAAATGATCCGAATAGTGCCCAACCCGATCCAACTCGGATTGGGTCAAGTCAATGTGGCATCGGATCTGTCTGAGTCAGGTGACCTGGACTCGGTCTCGGATCGGATCGATTTCGGGTCAGTCTATTAGAATTTCGGATCTGACTGGGTTGGGCCCAATCCGGTCCGACCCGGACCGATGCCTAGCTCTAGATCCACCCCATCCGTCAGGTGGGCCACCCTGTGTTTTGACCAGGTCCAACATTCAGGCCGATTCAAAACTCGGGTAGGCTTCACCATAGGGAAAGTTGAATATATCCTACGGATAAAGACTATCCATCCATTAAAATCGTCCAAATATTGCGTATGGGATTCACTATCGTGTCTATATGCAATGCAATTCACTGGCATGGCATGCAACACTAACGATGAGCGGATTATCCAAAAGACATTCAAAGATTCACGTGGACCACACTTTGGCGTAATTTGACACTGTTTCCAGTGGCATGACCCATTTAAGTCTTAGATAAGAGTTGTAGGACCCATATTGGTTAGATGTGGTGTATATGTGACGGATCTAATGCACATTCTCACTCAATATGATGGTGCTTGGTTAGCTGTGGCCTTTTAGGTAAGTCCTTTGTGTCAGTACCACCGGTCAATTTAATGCAGTCCATTCTACAGTGTTTATATTAGGAAAATTGAAAATATTAGAAAAGATTATATTCCTCTTTTATATATAAGGAATTTTTCTCTCTCTATATATATTTTCATTTTTATTAAATTTGATTATGGATTAATTGACTGTAATCTCTATAATTGGGACTTTCAAAGTACCATACTCAATAAAATATAAAGAAAAATTCTAATCAATGAGTAGTCTTTAAAAATAAAATAAAAATGATGCTATCTAGTAGTCATGAATTACAATCTTATGGACACGTGCTATCTATTTTCATAAAAAATTATGCCAAAAGATGGAACAGGTACATATTAGTCATGGTAGTTGATGTTTACATTGTTATTCAGTTAGAAGTTACGAAATCTTACTTTGCATGCAGTTTGGAAGCTTGTTGCCTTTTCTTTTCTTTCCATTTATTTCAGGTCCGACAAACCTCTAATGTTATTTGTTGAGGTCAAAATTCGGACCACCCTCCACTCAATGCGGCGGACCTTGGACGAACCCTAGTCTTGCACAAAAGGGTGAGCAAGGAGACCCTGTCTAAGTCAGGGGACCCTCCGATGCCTAAGCCAGGCTAGGGAATCTGGGTCTAAGTCGTATGTAGAGAGAGGGTGCGAGATCTTGCATACCTGTGGTAATAGGATCCCCTGGTATTTATACTCGTGGGTAGAGAGGATCACATTCGTTAATGTCGGCACGATTTATTCAATCACGTAGATACTGTAATCGTGAAGATATTATCCATTATCTTTGGGTCGTGTGGCGTATCATATCTTAAGGGCGCGTATTCTTGGACGAGATCTTCGGTCACGTCGGCATTTAAGTTAGTCTCCAGGCTCGGCACACGGAGTGTCCTCACCCGGGCTCGGCCTCTACTTATCCAGACTTGAGGCCGAGTACTAGTATTCAGAGTGTCAGCCCAGGCTTGACTTCATCTTGTCTAAGCCTGAGACTGAGTAGTCAGAGTTTACTGTCGGAACACGCGGGGTCGGAGTTCATGGGATGTTGTCCTTAGACGGGGACAAGGATGAGGACGAGAGCTCGCCTCGGCTTGCTAATAGTCGTAACTCAAAGGTCGGCTCACAGATATTCTTCTTTCGAGGCTTTAATAACTGACTCAAGTAGCTCAGCCTGACCCTGATTATCCTTGTTCAGATTTTCCTATAAAAGAACCCCTCTACTCTTTAGGTTCAAGCCTAGATCTGGAGAGTAAATACTCAGAAAAATGAAACGACGTCTCCCTTCCCTAGCTCATGATGGCGACTAGAGTGATCGGGGCGTTTTCTATGCGATTTGTACACCTCCAATTCCGCATGCGACGCAACGACCGCATCTCTTCGATTTATCCTCTCAGTAAAGGACACGTGGCGATGATTCACCACAAGTTGAGAATCACATCGCACTTCAAGGGATTGAACCCCCGGACTTGTAGCCAGCCTGAGTCTTACCAACAGAGCCTCATATTCTGCTTCGTTATTGGAGGCTCTAAAACTGAGCCTGATGGCATATTGGATAGTTGTAGGGTCGGGCGCGACCGGGATGATTCCCGCCCCAGCTCGCTTGGCATTTGAAGACCTGTCGACATAAAGGACCCACCTCCGCTCCGACTCTAGATTTTTGGCAAGCGATGGAACTGGTGGGGTCACCGAGGCTGCTTCTACTTTGATATCGTCAGTCGAGATAGTGAATTCGGCTATGAAGTCAGCCACAGCTTAACCCTTGATCGCAATCCTTGGACGGTATTGGATGTCAAACTTCCAAGTTCTATTGCCCATTTTGTAAGCTATCCAGAGACATCTAGTTTCTGAAGGACCTGCCTGAGGGGGGAGTCGGTTAGGACGACGATGGTGTATGCCTGGAAGTACGGACGAAGCCTCCGTGCTGAAAAAACTAAGCTGAGCACCAACTTTTTGATGCTCGGGTGTCTGGTCTAGGCGGGCACCATTACTTTGCTCGTGTAGTAAACAGGATACTGTTTATTTCCTACCTCCCTGATGAGTGCAAAGCTGATGGCCGAGGCCGAGACCGAGACCTCCAGGTATATTAGTAAGGGCTCACCCTCTTCTGGTTTCGACAGCAAGGGAGGCGAACCCAGGTGTTGCTTCAGCTCCTGAAATGCATGTCCGCATTTAGAGGTCCACTCAACCTTCTTGTGACCTTTCAGTTGCTGGAAGAAGGGGAGACACCTATCGGTAGCTCTGAAGATAAACCGTCCGAGCGCTGCCACTCTGCCAGTTAGGCATTGGATTTCCTTCGTTGTTCGGGGGAGCTCATGTTGAGCAACCCTTTTATCTTCTCAGGATTCACCTCGGTGCCTCTTTGGCTGACTTAAAACCGAAAGAACTTGACAGAACCGACTCCAAAGACACATTTGGCTGGGTTCAGCTTCATGTGATACTTTCGAAGGATTGAAAACATCACTCCGAAGTCAGTGAGGTGGTCGGACGCTCTGACGCTCTTGACGAGCATGTCACCGACGTAAACTTCCATTATTTGTCCGATCTGTTTGGCAAACATCTAATTTACAAATTTCTGGTATGTTGCTCCAGCATTCTTCAGGCCAAAAGGCATGACCCGGTAACAGTAGAGCCCTTTATCGATGACAAAGGTAGTCTTCTACCTGTCTGGGGGATGCATAAGGATCTGATTATACCTGGAATAAGCATCTAGGAAAGAGAGGCGTTCGTGACTAGCGGTGCTGTCGACCAGTTAATCGATTCGAGGTAAGGGGAAACTATCTTTAGGGCAGGCTTTGTTCAGATCCGAGTGGTCTACACAGACCCGCCACTTCCCGCTTGCTTTCTTCACCAGGACCACGTTGGCGATCTAGTCCGGATAATGTATTTCCTTGATGAAACTGACGCTGAGGAGGTTCGAAACTTAATCGGCTATGGCTATGTATCTTTCGGCATCGAACGCTTTTCTTTTCTGTTTCACCGGTTTATGATCCATATCCATGTTCAATCTGTGGACCATGACAATGGGAGAAATGCCTGACATGTCCTCGTGCAACCACGCGAAGACGTCCTTGTGCTTTCGTAAGAAAGTTAACATTTGAGATCTCTGCTTGGAATTCAGCGAAGACCCAAGCTGAACAGTTTTGCTCGGGTCGGCTTCCTCGAGCGGGGCGGTCTCCAAGTCCTCGGGGGGATCCTCCTAGGGTCGAGGGTGTTGATGGTGAGGGCCTGCTTTGCCGACCCTTTTCTCACAGCTATTGCATAACATCTTCGAGCTTCACGCTGACCCCCTTGGAGGTATCTGACCCCTCCTTCGGTGGAAAACTTCATCATCAGATGGTATGTGGACATGACTGCCCTCATTACATTAAGGGAAGGTCGGCCCAGAATGACGTTGTGTACCAACGACGCATTAACGACAAGAAAGTCCACAAGAAGTGTGGCTTAGTACTATCCTTCGCCGACTGTCACAAGAAGAGTAATGGCTCCCTCGGAGATCACCCTATCTCCGGCAAAGCCGTGCAGGGGGTTTTCACGGGTCGGAGTTGTGACTTGTCGATACCCATTCTCTCGAATGCCTTGGTGTAAATGACGTCGACTGATCTTCCCGTGTCGACTAGGATGTGGCAGACCTTGCAGTTAGCTATGGTCATAGCCACCACAAGACGTCATCCTCTCCTCCGAACCAAAGAAGAAGGTGATACCGAGGAAGAGGAAGGTGATACCGAGGAAGAGGAAGGCTTCTTAAGCCGAGGCCGAGGTTGCCCCGGCTGTAAAACTAGCTGGAGCTGGACCTACCATAGCCCCTTCTGAGGCTATTCCAGCCATTGTTCTGACCCCTGCTCCCGAGGTTTCAGCTACTGAGGCTCTTGCCAGAATCGAGCCTATCACCATCTTGTCACCTTTTGTGGAGGAGCAAGTCCCCAAAGCTTTCCCTTTGACAGTCGCGAGTCCTTCTGGGGTAAGGAGAGAAGTATTAGGGGAGACCCTTGACATGGCTGTCTCTGCACAATCTGCAGTCCCTCCTGCTGCTGCCGAGGCCTAGCCCTTGGTCGGCCAAGGTGACGTCCTCGTCGGGTATGCAAACACACCTGAAGCGGCTGCCCAAGCTTCCGCAGCTAGTGGGGTTGGAGGAGCTTCCACACCCTCTCTATGAGTCCTACCTCCTGGGTTTCACATGGCTCAGCTTAACTCATGGGCGGCTAAGCATGCACCAGAGATGAGGATAGCCGACACGCTCTCTCGCCGTCACGTCATCTTCATGAACGATTATACGGCTGTATATTACTAGTCACCGCCAATGATGGTCGAGGTGAAAGAGAGGCTGAAGGAGAGGGAGCGGCTCGAAGCAGAGCGGGCCAAGTTTGTGGTCGAGAAGGCAGAGTAAGATACATTGCGGGTCGAGCTGGAGAAGAAGATAAAAGCTTCAGTTACGGAGCAGGAGGAGCTAAAGAAGGCTGTTGCTGAGGGTCGGGTAAGAGAACTAGCGCTTTAGGGTGAGGTCAACCAACTCCAAGCTCGCTTGGATGTGGCTGAACCCGAAGTCAGGTGTTTACGTCAGACTAACGAAGACCTGGAGTTCAGGGCCATGGAAGCCGAGTCGAGGCTCGAGGTGGCAAAAGAGAAGCTCGAGATGGTCCAACAAATGGTGGCGAACCAGTTGGTTTAGCAACGGATTGTCCTTGAGTTTGCTGCATCTGCGGACAAGGTGTCTCTATGGGCAGAGCTTGAGGCTCGAGCGGTCTTGCGGGCAGCCACGGCAGTAGCCGAATACAAGGATTCGGTTAAAAGGGCTAAGGAGCTGAATAAATTGTATTGCTTTAGATATGATACTGGCTTTGATGCTTGCTTGGTTGAGGTTAGAAGGCTTTATTCGACTCTCAACCTTGATGCCTTCACGGCAGACACTGTTGATGACGCCGAGCCTGTTGTGGCAGACGAGCCCGAGAATGCCCCTCCTGCTGTGGAAATCACCCCAGATGCTCCTGTCGTCGAAGCCACCGCTGATGCTCAGCCCCCCCACCTCGGTAGCTGGTCCCTTTACTAGGAGGGAATGATGATTATTTTTTTTCGCAATGTAAATGGATTTTTTTATATTAATGATGATTATTGGCAGATGGCTTGTTTGCGTGTGTTGATTGTCGTGATAATTCTTAGATGTTATTGTTTTAAGGACTGACCCTTTGAGGGGCGCTTAACCCCCCATGAATGGCACGCTCAGTTGCTTTTGTAGATTAGTCGTTGCGTGACAAGCTAACCCCTTTCTCAAGGAATTGGGTCGTCTTTGGGCTTTTTCCTTCCGTGTGAGGGGATTGCCATATAGATTTTCGTGGGTTTAACATCCCGACCCCTTCTTGAAGGGATCGGTCCGTTAAGTTAGCATTTGCTTGTGAGAGGTAACTTTTTTCGTTTGTAGATTGCATATGTAGGAAATGAGAAACTTTTATTAGAGGCCTCAAAAGGATAGTAGATCTGGGCAGTACATTCATTGAGGGCCTTCAATAGCCTGTAAATTCTCACTGATAGTATACCTTCAAGTGCTCGGCATTTTAGGGATGGGGGAGTGGATGTCGCTCGAGGTCTTTCAAGTAATAGGAGCCTGACTGGGTTGGTCTGATCACATGATAGGGCCCTTCCCAGTTGGGTCCGAGTGCCCCAAGCCCCGGTTCTACTGTATTTTGAAAGATGCAATGGAGGACCAAGTCCCCTGGCTGGAACCACCTTGTCTTAACCCTTGAGTTATAAAATCGTGCCACTTTGTGATGTCTAGTAGCGACTCGGAGTCGGGCAATATCTCTGCCTTCTTCGAGCAATTCAAGGCTTACTGTGATGTGCTCTACATTCTGATCTTCCTGATAGTTTCTGACCCGAGTTGTCGGGAGGTCGATCTCAATTGGGACGATCGCTTCCCAGTCGTAGGATAGCGAAAAAGGTGGTCTCCCCAGTAAATGACTGGGCCGTGGTCCGATATGCCCACAGGACAAATGAGAGCTCATTAGCTCAGTTGCCCTTTGCTTTTTCTAACTTTGTTTTCAGGTGGTGCTTGATGACCCTGTTTACAGCTTCCACCTGCACATTGGACTGTGGATGCCAAAGCGATGAATAAGCATTCGAGATGCCGAGCCCCCTGCACATGCCCCTGAACTTATCATTATCGAACTGCTTGCCGTTGTCAGAAACGATGGTGCTTGGGATTTCAAATCGACAAATGATATATTTATACAGATAAAGTCGACCACTTTCTATTTGGTTATCTTAGCCACGGGTTCAGCCTCGGCCCATTTGGTTAAGTAATCGATTGCAATAATAGTAAACTTCACTTGTCCTTTCCCTATGGGCAAAAGTCCAATGATGTCGATCCCCCACTGAGCGAATGGCCACGACCCACTCACAGGGGTCATTTCTTCCGCGGGTTGCCTCGGTATTGTTGCAAACCTCTGACATTTGTCACACCTTCGGACATAATCTTTCGAGTCCTTTCGAATGGTTGGCCAGAAGTACCCCTAGTGGAGTATCTTCAGAGCTAAGGCTCGGCCACCAGAGTGATTACCGTAGATGCCCTCGTGGATTTCCCGTATCACGTAATCCGATTCTTCGGGTCGAAGGCATCTGAGGTAGGGCTGTGAATACCCCTTCTTGTATAAGACCCCCTCTAGTATAGTATATCGGGCTACTCTGATCTTCAGGCGTCGATCCTCCAGCTTGTCCTGGGGGACCTCACCAGATATAAGGTAGTCGTATATCGGGTCCATCCAACTTGGTACGATTTTGACTGGGTTGACCACTTCTCATTCCATCTGGTCGATGCTCGGGCTCTCCATGAATTCTACAGGAATGATCTAAGGAATCTTTCCCTCCGTGGCTGAGGTTAACCTTACTAGGGCATCGACTCAAGAGTTTTCTACCCTCATAATTTAGTTGATGGTACAACTCCAAAACCTCTCGATCAATTTTCGGGCTTCAGCCAAATAAGCTACCATCCTTGTTTCCTTGGCTTCGTATTCGGTGGAGATATGATTCACCACAAGTTGAGAATCACATCGCACTTCAAGGGATTGAACCCCCGGACTTGTAGCCAGCCTGAGTCTTACCAACAGAGCCTCATATTCTGCTTCGTTATTGGAGGCTCTAAAACTGAGCCTGATGGCATATTGGATAGTTGTAGGGTCGGGCGCGACCGGGATGATTCCCGCCCCAGCTCGCTTGGCATTTGAAGACCTGTCGACATAAAGGACCCACCTCCGCTCCGACTCTAGATTTTTGGCAAGCGATGGAACTGGTGGGGTCACCGAGGCTGCTTCTACTTTGATATCGTCAGTCGAGATAGTGAATTCGGCTATGAAGTCAGCCACAGCTTAACCCTTGATCGCAATCCTTGGACGGTATTGGATGTCAAACTTCCAAGTTCTATTGCCCATTTTGTAAGCTATCCAGAGACATCTAGTTTCTGAAGGACCTGCCTGAGGGGGGAGTCGGTTAGGACGACGATGGTGTATGCCTGGAAGTACGGACGAAGCCTCCGTGCTGAAAAAACTAAGCTGAGCACCAACTTTTTGATGCTCGGGTGTCTGGTCTAGGCGGGCACCATTACTTTGCTCGTGTAGTAAACAGGATACTGTTTATTTCCTACCTCCCTGATGAGTGCAAAGCTGATGGCCGAGGCCGAGACCGAGACCTCCAGGTATATTAGTAAGGGCTCACCCTCTTCTGGTTTCGACAGCAAGGGAGGCGAACCCAGGTGTTGCTTCAGCTCCTGAAATGCATGTCCGCATTTAGAGGTCCACTCAACCTTCTTGTGACCTTTCAGTTGCTGGAAGAAGGGGAGACACCTATCGGTAGCTCTGAAGATAAACCGTCCGAGCGCTGCCACTCTGCCAGTTAGGCATTGGATTTCCTTCGTTGTTCGGGGGAGCTCATGTTGAGCAACCCTTTTATCTTCTCAGGATTCACCTCGATGCCTTTCTGGTTTACTTGAAACCCAAGGAACTTGCCAGAACCGACTCCAAAGACATATGTGGCTGGATTTAGCTTTATGCGATACTTCCGGAGGATCGAAAACATCACTCTGAGGTCGGCGAGGTGGTCGGATGCTCTAACGCTCCTGACGAGCATGTCATTGATGTAAACTTCTATTGTTTGTCTGATCTATTTTGCAAACATCTAATTTACAAATTTCTGGTATGTTGCCCCAACGTTCTTCAAGCCAAAAGGCATGACCTGGTAACAGTAGAGCCCTTTGTCGGTGACAAAGGTAGTCTTCTGCTTGTTTGAGAGATGCATCGGGATCTGATTATACCCATAATAGGCGTCCAGGAAGGAGAGGCGTTCGTGACTAGCCGTGTTGTCGACTAGTTGATCGATTCGAGGTAAGGGGAAACTATCTTTAGGGCAGGCTTTGTTCAGATTAGATAGTTGACATAGACCCGATACTTCCCGCTTGCTTTCTTCACCATGACCAAGTTGGCGATCTAGTCCGGATAATATATTTCCTCAATGAAGCCGACGCTGAGGAGGTTGGAAACTTCATCGGCTATGGTTATGTATCTTTCGGCATCGAACGCTCTTCTCTTCTGTTTCACCGGTTTATGATCCGTGTCCACGTTCAACCTGTGGACCATGACATCAGGAGAAATGCCCGACATATCCCCGTGTGACCACATGAAGACGTCCTTGTGCTGTTGTAGGAAAGTTAGCATTTGAGATCTCGACTCGAAATTCAGTGAAGATCCGAGCTGAACAGTTTTGCTCGGGTCTGCTTCCTCGAGTGGGACGGTCTCCAAGTCCTTGGGGTATCCTCTGTAGGGTCGAGGGTGTTGAGGATGAGGGTCTGCTTTATCGACCCTTTTCTCACAGCTATCGTATAACATCTCCGGGCTTCATGCTGATCCCCTCTGAGGTATTCGACCCCTCCTTCGACGGAGAACTTCATCATCAGATGGTATGTGGACATGACTGCCCTCATTACATTAAGGGAAGGTCGGCCCAGAATGACGTTGTGTACCAACGACGCATTAACGACAAGAAAGTCCACAAGAAGTGTGGCTTAGTGCTATCCTTCGCCGACTGTCACAAGAAGAGTAATGGCTCCCTCGGAGATCACCCTATCTCCGGCAAAGCCGTGCAGGGGGTTTTCACGGGTCGGAGTTGTGACTTGTCGATACCCATTCTCTCGAATGCCTTGGTGTAAATGACGTCGACTGATCTTCCCGTGTCGACTAGGATGTGGCAGACCTTGCAGTTAGCTATGGTCATAGCCACCACAAGAGCATCGTCGTTCGGATGATGGATTCCGCGCGCATCATCTTCTGTGAAAGTCAAGCTGCAGGGGCTGAGATGGAGATCTTTCCTTGGCCTTTCGGTTAAATGGATGTAGTGCTCGGGGTCTAAACTCCGAGAGTGGCTTTGCGAGCCCTGTTCGAATCGCCTCCACCAGATAAACCACCATAGATGGTTCGGATTTCAGCAGGTTCTTCTGCAGTTTTGCTCGGCCATTTTTCTTTCCGTGCAGACTTCTCCTCCTTAGAGTATCGACACAAGTGACCCTTGTAGATAAGGGTCTCGATTTCATCTTCGAGGTCCATACAGTTGCTCGTGTTGTGGCCATGATCATGGTGGAACCGACAGTACTTGCGCTTATCCCGATTCTCAGCGTCAGTCTTCATGCAGTTAGGCCAATTCAGGAGTCTCTGACCCCTAATATCTAACAAGATCTGCTCTGCGAAAGTGTTGAGGTGGGGTATACGAATGGAATTTTCCCTCGGGTCTCCAGCTTTGCCAGCGATCATGAGGGGTTCGATCGTCGGGCTTTTTGTTGGACGACTGAGGTTCTTCGTTCCTTTGCATTTTTTCTTTTGATAACGTTTCAGCAACTTGGATATTCCTGTAGGAGTTGGAGAATTCCTCGGCATTGGTGTACTTCTGAGCCCTACTAATGAGCTCGACCAAGGTGCTCGGTGGACTTTTCCCAATTGAGAAGGTGAACTTTCCTTCTTTGAGGTCGTTGAACATGGTTGAGAGTGCCATCTTGTTGTCATAATCTTCCACTAACAACGCCTGCTCGTTGAAGCGGACAATGTAATCCCTTAGTGGTTCTTTGTTCCCCTGTTTAAGGGTGAACAAATGAGTAGTCGGCATCCGACTCTTCTTATCAGAGAAGAACTGGGTAAGGAACAATTTGCTGAGCTCCGCGAAGGCGCTGATCGATTTTGGTTTAAATTGTCGGTACCAACTCCGAGCAGGTCCGGAGAGAGTTATTAAGAAGGCTCGGCACATTATGACATCCGTGGCCGACTCGATCTGCATCCATGAACGGTATGATTCCACATGTTCTGAGGGGTCTCTGGATCCAGAGAATTGGATGACAGGGGGTATCCTAAAACTCGACGGCATCACCTCATCTATGATTGTTGAGGTGAAAGGAAGCTTGTTCTTTTCCATCATCGTTTGGACTGCAATTGGGATAGACGCAGATCGCTGGTTCTTCTGAAACGACTTAAACTGCTCTCGAAGCTTCTTAAGATGTGCTTCCAAAGGATTCTGATTCTCAGCTACTATCTCTTGGGAGGCACCCACCACCTCGGATGTTCTGCCACATTTGCTCCTCTCTAGCCGATGGCGGAGGTCGGTAGGTGCCAAAGCCGAAGTGGCAGACACATAAGACTGTCCCTCATCCAGAGTGGGTTCTGGAATTCAAGCGGATCGCTCTTGGGGCACTGTGTTATGCGCAGGGTCGGGAGCACATGCGGACTATGCTTGGAATCCTCTAGCTCGGGAGCTGACTAGCTTCGGTCATACTTCGGGCATTGGGATGGCTTTCACTAGGTTTAATGGTGGCTGCTGATTCTGTAGCGCCTTCATTCGACTGATTTCGTCTTTTAGTATCTGGACTTTGTTTTGCAACGCCTTGTATTTTCCTCCTCGGCTCTGAGTTCATTGATATGGTCTTATCGGAGTCGACTCAGTGTGCAGTAACGAAGATGACTGGTGTTGCCTACTGGGTTCGGGTTCCACCACTATTGCCTTTTTCTTTCCTCTTGCTACTTCTGGCAAAACCTTCTACTTTTTCATTTGTGTTTCCCATAGACGACGCCAAAAAATGTTGAGGTCAAAATCCAGACCACCCTCCACTCAATGCGGCGGACCTTCGACGAATCCTGGTCCTGCACAAAAGGGTGAGCAAAGGAGACCCTGGCTAAGTCAGGGGACCCTCCGATGCCTAAGTCGGGTTAGAGAATATGGGTCTAAGTCGTACGTAGAGAGAGGGTGTGAGATCTTGCGTACCTATGGTAATAGGATCCCCTGGTATTTATACTTGTGGGTAGAGATGATTGCGCCCATTAATCTCGGCACGATTTACTCAATCACGCGGATACTGCAATCGTGAAGATATTATCCGCAATCTTTGGGTTGTGTGGCGTATCGTGTCTTAAGGGTGCGTATCCTTGGACGAGATCTTCAGTCACGTCCGCTTTTAGGTTAGTCTCTAGGCTCGGCACACGGAGTGTCCTCACCCCGGCTCGGCCTCAACTTGTCCAGACCCGAGGCCGAGTACTAGTATTCAGAGCGTCAACCCAGGCTTGACTTCATCTTGTCTAAGCCTAAGACCGAGTAGTCGGAGTTCATGGGATGTCGTCCTCAGATGGGGACGAGGACGAGGACGAGAGCTCGCCTTGGACTGCTAATAGTCGTAACTCAGAGGTCGGCTCACACTTGATGTGATATTCTTTTTTCGAGGCTTCAATAACTTACTTGAGTAGCTCAGATTGACCCTGATTATCCTTGTTCAAATTTCCCCATAACATTATTCATTTCAGTCATGTTGATAATTGAATATTGCTCTTTTATTTTTACAAGAACTGAATTATGTGAGAGGTTGGTGTACTATGGAATGGATGCCAATTTGGTGAATTATTTGAAGATTCGTCTCAATCAGAGTAGCATTACAATTCAACCTGGTTTTCAACATGAGCTGGACAGACAGGAGAGGCCTAAGCAATCAGAGCTAATTGTGTCAGCTGTTGCAAGCCTAATGACACCAAACCTTTTCATCTTTTTTGTATGTTGCTCTGTGTTTGTGTCTATAAATGTATCTATGATATTTGTGTGTATATATCTATGTATGTTTGTGTATATGCAACTATGTATGTACCAGAGACTTGGTCCGGTTATTTGGGTCTGCTTTGCATTGGGACATGGGGATGCTCCAATTTTAACTGTCCATAATATTATTGGTCTCAATCTTAGATGGCCACCATGCCAATATCGTGCTTAAAACATGATTGAGTTTACCCTTGTTTTTTTTTTTTTTTCTAGATGGGTGCCATCTACTAATACTACGGAAGCCGATGATATGAGTTCCAATGGAAAAAATGCAAAGCTAGAGTTAAAGTTGAACATGTTGCCACTATGGTGGGCCAGCCGCCAGTTGTGGAATCACCCAGCTCATTGTCGTCTTCAATATCATCATCGAGCTCATGCATGTCATCAGAGCTTAACCTGGGTTTAGCGGCAGAAATGCATGGGCAAGTATCCAAGTAGGCCTGAAGAGGCCGCATCGATGGTCCTTGTCAGGTACCCGCGCTGTCTCATGTATGTTATGCTATCTAGAGAAGACCCAAAATGCCTGAAATACTTTGAAAACTTTAAATGAATGATTGTATTTGATATAGTAGGGTGAATCTTTAGTTTGTTTTGAAAACTTTAAATAGACAAACTTGTTTTATTGGTATTGTCATTTTATAAACGGATTAAAATGAAACAGCCAGCAAGATTCTTAAAAATGAATTTGTATTTCAGCTAGTTTTGGATGTGTGCTCTGATTAGACAATTGACTTCCGCTAATTTTTTTAATTAAAGAGAAACGCCGACAGCTAAAAATCATCAGCGAATGCCTTTCTAGCTATTGGAAAAAAAGTTGAGAAATGGGGTGTCGGCATTTCTCGCCGATGGTTCAAAGCCGTCGGCATCTCTAACGGCCATCTTCATCAGCTATAAACCGAAGGAGAACAACGCAGACATGCCTTTCCCAGCGGCCTTTCTAACGGTTTTTAGCCGTCGGGGAAGGTATACGCCGACGTGTCTTAGCCGTCGGCGTTGCGCTATTTTTTTTGGTAACCCGTCATTTTGGACCATAACAAATTGTGGGCCTCAGTGTCTATGGGTACTTGAAAATTTTACTCACTACATGGTTTAACCATATTATATCAACCATTGAGCTTATTTTATTATTATTATTATTATTATTATTATTATTTTAACCATTAAAATTGGAGTGGTTCATCACCATTTTTCAAGTTGCGGTGCCTCTCAAATGCCATTTATGTGGCATACATTTATGGTCTGAATTGCAAGCTCCACGGTGTGGTTTCACAGACCAAAATTTACACGGATTGAAAAACAAAAAAAGGATTTGGGTTATTTCTCTGAATTGTGGATGACTGACCATTAGTTTTTAACCATCCAGGTTGAGGGAATTAATTGCATGGTTAGAACTGTTCAAACAACATGACTTTTATGTTATGGTCCATCCATAATAGTCCCATGTATGGTTCGGATTGCTTTCCATAAGAAAAAAAAAGGTAGTACTGATGTAATTTATCTACGAAAAATAGCATTATGAATGTGATAGACCTACAAGTTACGCATGAACATACCAATTATGACTGTTGATCAATTAATAATTACGAAGAAATGGACACTGCAAAACCATATAATTAAGAAGACGTGGTATCGTATTTGGATTCAAAAGACAACAAGATAAGTATTATTGTACATTAAGCTTCACATCAAAAAATAAAAATAAAGTAATCACATCGACTCTCACATTAGGCTACCAGTATACGGGACTCCTGTCGCCGGAAGCCATTCATCACCTTTGAGAAAACGAGATACCGTGAAGACCGCAGCATCAGATGGGTTGGATAGAACCTTATACCCAGGCCAATTTACACGGTCCTTTGTAACTGCACCGTGACCCCTATTCTGGTACTCTGCATAGAACAACAAATCTACTGGCGCGGTGTCGTTCCATCTCAACCATCCAGTAGGATCAATGAAATCATCCAAAAATGACTGCATGATAACAGTCCTGGAATACTCCCTCCAAGGTCGCCCTAGGTAGGTCTTCGTTGATGGTGAAAGATCTCTTTCAGCGAATGTCGTGCAATTCTGAATTACAATTCCAGCTTTTTCTGTTGGATCTTCCCGTCCTTGAGCAGTTATCACATTAGGTTGGTTTCCATTAAGCATCCGGGCATACAAGTTGCAGTTTTGGAACACAACTGCGGAGTTTCCAAATATAAAATCGACAGTGCCATGTATCTCACACTCCCTAAAAAATTGAATCCCTTCCTTTACGTATAATGTATCTTGGAAACCTACAAAACTGCATCTATACAAGGTGGATTGGTTCGATTGGATTCTAAAAGCAACCGCTTGACCTTTGTCCTGGCCAGCTGAGTTTAGGAAGGTCATGTGCTGTGCCATGAACCTTGCCCCTTCCACCCCTAGAGCAATAGAAAGGTAGTTATTCCAAAGATAAAAAAAAAAAGTAAAAAAGAAAAGAAGAAAAAACAGTGATAAACATAACGTTCTTGATAAAATATCATTTATAATGTAAATCTTCAGGAAAATACTAATGGGTTGCAGCACCCTAGCGATGTGGAGGTTGCTGGCAGTACAAGGTAAAAATTTGCATATCTCAAAGAGAGGTTTACTGTAATAACATACTAGGGATGTTAACCTTTTAATCTACCACAGGTGGCAAAAATTATGGATGAAGTAGTGGAGGTGTTCTCCACAGAACTTCTGCAGGAAAGTTCATCCCATCTGGACGAGTTACTGAAAAAAAAAAAAAAAAAAATTCCGTGAATGAAAGAATATAACTGTTATCTATTTATTTATATCGGTTTCTTAATTTTTGTCTTAATGAATTTTAGCAACTACTAAAAGCCGGTTGATCTCAAACTACCTCTTTAATCCAGCGGTAGTAACGACTGAGGTGACACTGCCTGGAATTCCAGAGCTTTGGTGAGTACGCATGAATCTCTACACCCAGCCATAGGTCCCAAAATGTCACATGTATGAGGAATCCGAGCCCGGGATTCCCACTGCTCTTGGAAATGGAAGCCGTGGTTGAACTGGATTGTAAATTTGAGTCGGTCTTCATCCTGCGTCTTTAAAGCCATTTTCAGAGAAGGGAATGCGCCGGCGGATAGCCTGGCGCATTTGGGCAGCTCCAGCCAGGCCAACATTGACTACTCGGCCACCAAAGACCTCCCTCCGATCACTTGAGGCCTGATCTTCTTGGATAAAGTGGGGCTGGGGTCCCTGAGAGAGTGTAGATAGTATACTTTTTGTGCAGCTTTGTTGGTTTTTTGGTCCCTCGGCCCCTGCTGGGATTTTTCATCCAGCAGGCAGCCTTGGTGCTGTCTCATGTTCTTGGTTTCCTATATGAAATGAATTTCTCCTTTTGAATATATATATAGAAATAATAATAATAATAATAATAAATCCGAGCCATGCATCAGGTGGAGCCTACATCAAAGATGCACTGGTCCTTGATGTACAGTTGTCCAGTCATGAATGGTTTGTGCAAGTTTATCGACGAATGGGGCTCAGACAATGATGGTCATGGATGCCCCACACACGTGGAAATCTAGATATTGCAGTGATCAGAACCATACGAAATGGTTTGCAATCTTATAGTCACACCTTCTCAACTGGAATGCTGATGGATTCAAAATTAAAAATTTCCTCAGCTCACATTCAACTCCACATGAGTGGTCAGGATTGTAGTAGACTGAAGGCCATTCGCAACCGCTCCCAATATTTGTACAGCCAATGTCGTAATCATCTCTAGATGTGAAGCCATATCATGCTAATGATCCCGAGTTAGGATTATACAAAGGGAATTGAAGACAGAATCTCACCGACGGTTGCTGTGTTGAAAGTGCTCCATCCACCAGCAACGCTACGGTTGCCTGTTATGATGGTTCTATCGATTCCGTCACCAATGAAAACAATGTTGGTCTTTTCGGAACCAACTTCAACAATTTCGTCATACACTCCAGCCTTAATGTATATTGTGAATGGCTGTGGACTGTGGGTGGGTGCAGCAGCCACTGCTTGAGAAACACTTTTAAAATTACCGGATCCATCACTGGCCACTGTGAAATTTGCGTTTGCTTTGGAAATTGCTCCACTTGGTTCAACAGAGAACAAGAGTGTGGTGAGAAGAAGAAAAAGAAAGGACGGCATTCTTTTTTTTTTTTTTTTTTTTTTTTTTAAATTTTAAAATCTGAAGAGATGATGAAGGCATGCAAGAGACTGAGAACTGATGGCGTTAAATAAGATAGAGAGCTTCGTTGGGATGTAAATAATGGCTCCTCAATGACTTAAATAAAAGATGCGATATGATGGCTAAGATGGGTCAAGCTAAGGCTTTTTCACATACAAGGCCAGAACAAACATGGCCCAATGAGCTTTTCTACCCCCATACACGTGGACGAAGCAGCCCATGTACGCTACCATGTGTGCCAGCATGGATCCCATCCATCCATCAGGGAGTCCCACTATGCAGAGAGATGCCTTGTTCCAAGAATCAGGTAGGCCCAATCATCAGGTGCGGGGCAGAGTGAAGTTTTCTAAGCCGTCTACCTGTTTCTGACATCACATGATGAGTGGGTCAGCATTATTTTTTTGGCCATAACATCATCTAGGCTGGACCCACCTAATGGACGGTTCGGATATTGCACCTCCCTAGGCTCGCACATATGATGGAGTCTAGATTGTATCCCTGGTACAGGTCTATGGGCTTAGGAAACCTCTAGGCCAATGACCATAGAAGTGAGTCGAGGTCCCTACCAAATGGGGTCTGGGGAGCCCGATGCAGTGTAGCCCGTCGCTATTCTTCTTATAACGGTAAAGATACGAATTATATTCTCCCTAAAAGGAGGAATGGAATCTCTGCAGTCCCTCATTTAGGAAGTTTGCAAAACACCCTAGCTATATGGGGTCCACTGTGATGCGTGTGTGAAACCCACTCTGTCCATAGGTTGAGCCACCCCATGTAGTTATGTGTTATGTTCATGGTACAGAAAAACAATCAACTAGATCTACAACGAGAAATGTACGACTGTACGACCCATTTATGGCCCATTTAGGCACCTCATTTTCCCTTGAGAGAATACGCCCCAACTGTACGGATGGGTTGCCAAAGGTCGAAAATGCCCCTGCTTGTTCCGTCAAGCGGATCGGTGGTGCTCGAAGACGAGCGCTGACCCTCCTCGAACTCCGAGTTGTACGAACGGTTCAAAAGATATCAAAGTTACATGGGCCCCACAGTTACGTATTTATTATATCCACAACGTTCATCCATATTTCGAGATCATTTGGGAGCATTATAAAAAAAAAAATCATATCCAAAGATCAACTGGACCACACCACAAAGAGCAACGGGAAAATTGATTTTCACCGTTAAAAATTTTGTAGGGCCCACCATAACATTTATTTTCCATCCAATCTATTCAAAAGGTCACGGAAGCCTGGATGAAGAGGGAAAAAAATTTCATAATGATCCAAAACTTTTGTGACCCCTAAAAGGTTTTCAATGGTAGACGTTCAATCCTCCACAGCATTTTACAGTGTGGTCCACTTGATAGCTAGATCTGTCTTATATTTTGTCTCAAGCCTTAATACGAGTTCATCCAATATATAGGCGGTTTGGATATAACACATACATCATCATAGGACTCACAAAAAGCGGTGGAGATTATAAAAGTAAAAATAAAATAATAATAAATAAATAGGCCAGGAACTCATGGCTACGGTTTTTTTTATAGCTATTGATCATAACCGTAGCCATACCGTATCCCTTGCCGCTTCAATATGTCCTTTTATATGTATCGAAGGTCTTTCGATTAATTGAAAAAGGTCCAGAACTGTCCAGGGAATTGCCTCAAAAATCCTGCAATTTTCGATACATATCGAAGAGTATTCGATATGTATCAAAGGTGATATGACCAATAGCTATGGATTATAACTGTAGCCATAGCTGTAGTCTGTGCCAGTTTATGAAATTTTTTTTATTTTTTTTTTTCACTTGGATAAATTTATTCTACCTACAATTTTCTCTATTACATATTTATATAAATATGTATATATAAGCATATAAAAAAAAATTTCTCTCTAATTTTCATTTATTTCTTTATTCATTTAACAAGAATATCTCCTAAACCAAAATTAGTTACTTGACGTACCCTATATGATTTTGGGGTAGGAGAAGCTACTTTAGCCAACCAACCTGGTTATTTTTCAAGATTCCATTAGATCTATGGTCGAAAATCCATTTCATTCATTTCGCGGTCAATTTCAATCAGTTCACGGTCAATTTCATTCATTTCATTTACTTCGCAATCAATTCCATGCATTTCACAGTCAATCCCAGCGATTCCGTTTTGATTCACGGTCATTTCCATGCATTTCACAATCAATTCCCTTCACTTCACGGTCATTTGCATGCATTTCACGGTCAATTTGCTTCAATTCATAATCATTCCTATGTATTTCACAGTCATCCCAAACTATTCCGTGTTGATTCACGGTCATTTCGAGGCATTTCACGGTCATGCCCCTTCACTTCACGATCATTTGCATGCATTTCACAGTTAATTCGCTTCAATTCATGATCATTTCCATGCATTTCACGGTCATCCCAAACTATTCCGTGTTGATTCATAGTCATTTCGAGGCATTTCACGGTCAATTCCCTTCACTTCATGGTCATTTGCATGCATTTTACGGTCAATTCGCTTCAATTCATGATCATTCTCATGCATTTCACAGTCATCCCAAACTATTCCGTGTTGATTCACGGTCATTTTGAGGCATTTCACGGTCAATTCACTTCAATTCATGATCATTCCCATGCATTTCACGGTCATCCCAAACTATTCCGTGTTGATTCAGGTCATTTCGAGGCATTTCACGGTCAATTCCCTTCACTTCACGATCATTTGCATGCATTTTACGGTCAATTCGATGCATTTCACAATCAATTCCCTTCACTTCAAGGTCATTTTCATGCATGGAACGGTCAATGAAGGCGATTCGCTTCACTTCACGATCATTTCCATTCGTTTCACGATCAAATTCCCTTCACTTCACTGTGATTTTCAATTCGATGCATTTCACGGTCATTTCCCTTCACTTCACGGTCATTTCCATGAATTTCAAGGTCAATTCGCTTCAGTTCACGTTCATTTCCATGCATTTCACGGTCAATTCCCTTCACTTCAGGGACAATTCCATGCATTTCATGGTCAATTCCCTTCACTTCACGGCAATTCCTGCATTTCAGTCAATTCCCTTCACTTCACGGTCATTTCCTGCATTCAGTCATTCCCTTCACTTCACTTCGGTCATTTCCATGCATTTCACCGATCAATTCCCTTCACTTCACGCGTCATTTCCATGCATTTCACACGTCAATTCCCTTCACTTCACTGGTCATTTCCATGCATTTCACCTCAATTCCCTTCACTTCACTGGTCATTTCCATGCATTTCACCATCAATTCCCTCCACTTCATGGACAATTCCATGCATTTCATGGTCAATTCCCTTCACTTCATGGACAATTCCATGCCATTTCTGGTCCAATTCGAACAATTTCCGTCCACTTGTGTGTCCAACATCTTCCCACACTTGCAAAGAAATCGAAATTGTCTCGATGATGGCTACCCTTGTCACCAATCACTTTGTTAGGATCGATTGGGATCTTTCCTTTTGAAGTGATCACCTCATCGCTTGCATCTCTTAACCCCCATGTATGAACCCAAGTTCCTTCGATCGATGATGGCTACCTCCCAACTTGCATTCCTTCTAGGCAAGATTGGGCCCTTTCCATTATGATATCAATGATCATACTCTCCCAGTGTTACATCTCTTAACCCCCTTCATGTAAACGGGTTCCTTCTTGATGGTGGATGATGGCCTCCCTTCACTTCAAATCCTTCACCTAAGATGATGTGGCCTCTATCATCGACCATGGAATAACACACCCTCTAAATCATTACTATCGTCTCCTCGCCCTTCATGCAAATAGAGATCCTCTTTGATTGGTGGATATGGCTTCACTTCGCTTCAATATGACTCTCTATTAAATCAATGATACTGGTTTGTCATCATCTCTATCCCTTTTCATGGATTAATCCTTTCGACGTGATGGGCCACTTCCACTTAAATCCTTACCATCATCTTCTCCCCTTCATGCAAATAGACATCCTCAATTATCATAAATTGTGGCCCACCTCGATCATTGGATCCTTACCGGATGATGAAATGGACACCTTCTCAATTGACTCATACAAAAATACCTCGATTTGCTCACATCTCTCACCCTTTTCATATTAAATCACTTTCGATCGGTGGATGGTGGCCACTCTCCACTTAAATCCTTCACCAATAAGATTTCTGTTAGACCGAGGTGCATTTTCGACATATCCGATCATTATCGATATATTCTTTGAGACTTCGATATATGAAATATCTTTACGATGATAATCGCATTCAATTGACCCATACAAAACATACCTCGATTCCATACCATTCCTCGCCCTTTTCGATTTCAAATCAGTCGATATATCGATACGTGTAATGGCCCCACCTCCTCCATTTGTAATACCATTCTAATAAGATTTTGTCAAGGACCAGTTGTGTACCATTTTCGATCATATCGATATTTAGTCGATATATCTTCTTACGATATTATCAAATATCAGGATGATATAATCGATAATTCCTAACCATTAATCGATGTGACATTTTTCAAATTTTCGATATATCGAAATCTATTCGATATATCGATACCGTAATTTCATCATCTACTGATATATATCGATAATGCATTTAAAAGCATTTTAGTCACCCATTGACAATCCAGTGTTGTGTCCATGTTTCGATTCAATCTTAATTCATCGATCATTCGGCATGCATTTGTAAGATCGCTTACTACCATATATTACATGATTTCGATATCCAAATGTTCGAGCAACTTTACTACTACCATTAACTTCGATTAGGTTTGCATGCATTTCCGCAAATCGCTTTAAACCATGATCATTCCCATGCATTTCATGGTCATCCCAAACAATTCGTGTTGATTCATGGTCGTTTGAGGCATTTCGTGGTTAAATTCCCTTCACTTCACGGTCCATTTCATGCATTTTATAGTCAATTCGCTTCTAATACCATGATCATTCCCATGCATTTCAGGTCATCCCAAACAATTCGTGTTGATTCACGGTCGTTTGAGGCATTTCGGGTAATTCCCTTCACTTCACGGCCATTTGCATGCATTTCACGGTCAAATCGCTTCAAACCATGATCATTCCCATGCATTTCATGGTCATCCCAAACAATTCCGTGTTGATTCACGGTCGTTTCGAGGCATTTCGCGGTCAATTCCCTTCACTTCACGGTCAATTTCATGCATTAACCGGTCAAATCGCTTCAAACCATGATCATTCCCATGCATTTCAGGTCATCCCAAACAATTCCGTGTTGATTCAGGTCGTTTGAGGCATTTCGCGGTCAATTCCCTTCACTTCACGGTCATTGCATGCATTTCGCGGTCAAATCGCTTCAAACCATGATCATTCCCATGCATTTCATGGTCATCCCAAACAATTCCGTGTTGATTCACGGTCGTTTCGAGGCATTTCGCGGTCAATTCCCTTCACTTCACGGTCATTTGCATGCATTTCGCAGTCAAATCTCTTCAAACCATGATCATTCTCATGCATTTCGAGGTCATACCAAACAATTCAGTGTGGATTCACGGTCGTTTGAGGCATTTCGCGGTCAATTCCCTTCACTTCACGGCCATTTGCATGCATTTCGCGTCAAATCGCTTCAAACCATGATCATTCCCATGCATTTCAGGTCATCCCAAACAATTCGTGTTGATTCACGGTCGTTTCGAGGCATTTCGGTCCAATTCCCTTCACTTCACGTCCATTTGCATGCATTTCGGTCAAATCGCTTCAAACCATGATCATTCCCATGCATTTCACGGTCATCCCAAACAATTCCGTGTTGATTCACGGTCGTTTCGAGGCATTTCGCGGTCAATTCCCTTCACTTCACGGTCAATTGCATGCATTTCGCGGTCAAATCGCTTCAAACCATGATCATTCCCATGCATTTCACGGTCATCCCAAACAATTCCGTGTTGATTCACGTTCGTTTTGAGGCATTTCGCGGTCAATTCCCTTCACTTCACGGTCAGTTGCATGCATTTCGCGATCAAATCGCTTCAAACCATGATCATTCCCATGCATTTCAGGTCATCCCAAACAATTCCGTGTTGATTCACGGTCGTTTCGAGGCATTTCGGCAATTCCCTTCACTTCACGGTCATTTGCATGCATTTCCGGTCAAATCGCTTCAAACCATGATCATTCCCATGCATTTCACTGGTCATCCCAAACAATTCCGTGTTGATTCACGTCGTTTCGGTGCATTTCGGTCAATTCCCTTCACTTCACGGTCATTTGCATGCATTTCGCGTCAAATCGCTTCAAACCATGATCATTCCCATGCATTTCACGGTCATCCCAAACAATTCCGTGTTGATTCACTCTCATGTGCATTTCGGTCAATTCCCTTCACTTCACGTCATTGCATGCATTTCGCGTCAAATCGCTTCAAACCATGATCATTCCCATGCATTTCACTGGTCTCCCAAACAATTCCGTGTTGATTCACGTCGTTTCGGTGCATTTCGGTCAATTCCCTTCACTTCACGGCATTTCATTTTTCGGTCAAATCGCTTCAAACCATGATCATTCCCATGCATTTCACGTCGTCCCAAACAATTCCGTGTTGTGTCTAATATTCTTGACAGGAAGGTGAGTATCACTCACTGGTTCATTTGCATGCATGCAGCGGTCAAATTCGCTTCAAACCATGATCATTCCCATGCATTTCACGTGCGTCCCAAACAATTCCGTGTTGATTCACTCTCATTTCGGCATTTCATGGCCAATTCGCTTCACTTCACGGTCATTTGCATTCATTTCGCGTCAATTCGCTTCAAACCATGATCATTCCCATGCACTTCACGGCGTCCCAAACAATTCCGTGTTGATTCACTCTCGTTTCGACATTTCATGGCCAATTCGCTTCACTTCACAATCATTGCATGCATTTCGCGTCAATTCGCTTCAAACCATGATCATTCCCATGCATTTCACGCGTCCCAAACAATTCCGTGTTGATTCACTTGTCGTTTCGAGGCATTTCGCGCAATTCCCTTCACTTCACAATCATTTCGCGCATTTCGCCATCAAATCGCTTCAAACCATGATCATTCCCATGCATTTCACTGGTCGTCCCAAACAATTCCGTGTTGATTCACGGTCGTTTTGAGGCATTTCAGGCCAATTCCCTTCACTTCACATCATTTGCATTTTTTCGGTCAAATCGCTTCAAACCATGATCATTCCCATGCATTTCACGGCGTCCCAAACAATTCTGTGTTGATTCACGGTCGTTTCGACGCATTTCACGGTCAATTCCCTTCACTTCACCGTCATTTGCATGCATTTCGCGGTCAATTCGCTTCAAACCATGATCATTCCCATGCATTTCACGGTCGTCCCAAACAATTCCGTGTTGATTCACTGGCGTTTGAGATGCAATTCTTCACTGCGGTCAATTCACTTCAGACCATGATCATTCTCATGCACTTCACGGTCGTCCCAAACTAATTCCGTGATTGATTCACTGAATCGATATTGTAGGCAATCCTTAAGGCAATTCCTTGCACTTCACATGCCGTGAATCAACTAGTTTGGGATGACCGTGAAATGCATGGAATTGTCCGTGAAGTGGAGGGAATTGACGGTGAAATGCATGGAAATGACCACGAACTGATTGAAATTGACCGCAAAGTGAATGAAATGGATTTTCAACCATCAACCTGATGGAATCTTGGAAAATAACTAGGTTAGTTGGCTAAAGTAGCTTCTCCTACCCCAAAATCATATAGGGTACATCAAGTAACTAATTTTGGTTTAGAAGATATTCTTGTTAATTGAATAGAGAAATAAATGAAAAAAAGAGAGAATTTTTTTTTTATATGCTTATATATAGATATTTATATAAATATGTAATAGAGAAAATTGTAGGTAGAATAAAGTTCTCCATGTAAAAAATAAAAAATAAAAAAATAAAAAAATTTGCATAGACTTTTACGGACTGCAGTTATGGCTATGGCTAAAATCTATAGCTATATCTTCGATACATATCGAATACACTTCGATTAATCGAAAATTGCAAGATTTTTCATGCAAAGTTGCTGGACAGTTTTGGACCTTTTTCGATTAATCGAAAGACATATCGAAAGACCTTCGATGTATAGTAGAGGACGTATTGAAAAAGCATTAGCTGCGGTTATCTCTACTGTTATAATCCGTAGCCATAGATGGCAGACTTTTTTTTTTCCCTGTTGTAATCCCCACTGCCTTTGTGGGTCCTTTTATGAGGTATGTGTTATATCCAAACTGTCCATCTATTTGCCGAACTCGTACTAACGCTTGGGAAGAAAAATAGGATAGATTTAGCTATCAAGTGGACCATACTGTAAAAGGCAGTGGAAGATTGAACGTCTACCATTGAAACCCTTTTAGGGGTCCCAGAAGTTTTGAAAATCAATTTTCTGCTGGTCCAGTTGGATATGATTTTTTTTGCTTGGATAATGCCCCGGAATGATCTCGAAATATGGATGAACGTTGTGGATGTAATAAATACGTAACTGTGGGCCCATGTAACTTTGACATCTTTTGAACCGTTCGTACAACTTGGAGTTCGAGGAGTGTCAGCGCTCGTCTTTGAGCACCACTTATCCGCTTGAAGGAACAAGCAGGGGCATTTTCGACCTTTGGCAAGCCATCCGTACAGCTGGGGCGTATTCTCGCAAGGAAAAATAAGGTGGGCTTAGTCTCGTAAATAGGGCCATAAATGGGTCGTACAGTCGCAAATTTCCCGATCTAAAACTGAAGTCGTCCGCACCACGGTAACACAATTAAATCACAGCTCAAACTTCTAAATACTTGTGGTTTGGAACACCCGTGTTTTTAGATCGTGATGAATTTTGGGGTGCCATTTCATGATGGTGGGGCACACCTGATGAACGGGTTGGATAGCATATAAACAAGACCGGATGGGCTACAGGAAGGTTTCTGTGGTGGCTGTCCGCATCTCTACTGTTCCCTTTAACGTGTTCCACTTAAGAGTTCAATCAAAATGATTATTCTGTTCGAATCCTAATCTCACGTTTAATAACAGATGGACCGAGTGGATTTGACACGAAATATAAAGGATGGTCCACAGAGCTCCGGTGTTGCACGCTGTTTCCACAATATGGTAGTAGAGGATTCCGGTTGCATACCAAAAGGAAGGAGATCACCTACAGTCGGCTGTATGCTAACTTAACATTAAGCCCTCATTTTCCTGCCAATGCATCCTACATGTGGGAAATCGGAATCGTGAAAACCTTGGTTCCAACCATGAAGATTAATCAATTTTGAAAATAATACAAATGAATTGATTATTTGATCAGCCACATCTCGACTGTGGATCAGACAGTCAGCGGATCATTAATTACAATGGTATAACCCAACTAAATATTTGAATGATATAATTTCTATGACTAGTGTTCGTGATGGGTTCAATATTTTCATGGCTTGGATGTCCTACAAAAGTATCACATTAGGGGAAAGATTGGAGATGCATGCTAATTTTGAATGTAGTGGGCTGTAGGTGATTATTTCAGGCATGGAATTGCACATCTACGACGCGAGGATTTGCACAGCATACTCAGGTTTTATAGCAGTGACAAGTGGGTCCCATGGTTCATCAAACACAAATCCAGACCATTGATCAATTGCGTCCCACTCTGGAAAATCCATGGTGTTTGTTGCAGCATCCCGACAAACTTAAAATTGAGAAACTCTGTAGCGATTTGCATGAGACAAGTGCAACACATGAGAAACCATGCTGATCCACTCATTACATGGGTCAAGAAATCAAAATCAATTCACAACCTTACGATCTGACTAAACATACATATGTGGAGTGGATCAATTTTGCTTTTTTCTCTGGATGATCTTGTTGATCAATGTAACTCTTTTCACGGATCTGATGTCACATAAGTAGGACATGTTCTTAGAAAAAGGAAGGTGCAGTATGGTAAGCTTTGGTGCTTCAGGAAGCAGCTGATCAATACTCAAATTCAAAATAGAAAGCCGATAATAAGATAGCTCAGAGGTAATTACGTAAATATATAAGTTAGAAGAGATGAGAGATTTTTCCAGTTAAAAATTGCCATTACTAGAGTTCACAAAGTAGGTGTTCTGCTTCGCTCCGAGTAAGTATAGTAACTCTGCAGAACTGTGTAACTGTGTAGACACCTTGGGTAAACTGTAATCCCCGTGGACTCTGTGAAATCCCATCTCTCATTGTAACCGTCTGAGATGTTTGTTTGTAGAAGCGTATGTCCATGTTGGGGTGATGGTTTCCTGTCAAACTCAACCTTTCTGCCGTAAGAGATTCACTTAATTATATTATTAAAAAAGATTTTTTTTTTTTTTTTTCCTCCATGAGATTCACTCTCCCCTTTTTTACTATACTGCAGAAAACCTCCTAACATAAACGTATTTTGTAGAAACCCAACCCCAACCCCTTTTTCCACCACCATCATTATTATTATTATTATTATTATTATTATTATTATTTAATGTTAGCTCACAACAAATTAACCATGGTTACCTTTTGCGATGAACGGTTGGAAATCCCACGTTGAAGATGTGAGTTTCCGATAAGTGAGGGAGTTCTGCCAAGGAATCGGATTGCGTACCGAGTTACTGAGGATGCTCTATGCGTACTGAGTAAACTCTGTTGGGCCCACTGTGACTGCATGTGGTTTATCCATGTCGTCCATCCGTTTTTTCCTGCTCATTTTAGGGGTTGTGCCCAAAAATTAAAGCAAATCTAAAGCTTGACACCCTGATCCATAGCTCAAGTGGTAGACGGAGTGAAAGATACCTAGTTTCAACGCTAAGGTCATGGTAACGATTCCCAAGTGGGGGTGGCTAACAGTTAAGTGGGAACTGCCGGTGGGGTGTACTAACAAGCTAACAAAAAAAAAGCAAATCTAAAGGTCGAGTGGACCGCACCACAGGAAATAGTGAGAATAATGATTTCAACCATTCAAACTTTCTTAGGGCCCACAGTGATACTTATCTGTCATCCAACCTGTTCATAAAATAACACGGACATGGATGAAGGGAAAACACAAATAATAGGTTGATCCAAAACTTCTGTGACCCTTGAGAATTTTTCAACTATAAAGATTCAATTAATGTTACTTCCAGTGGCCTGGTCAACTTTATCTTTTTTAATATGATTCATTTTTGGGCTCAAGCCTTAAAAATATCTGAAAAAATGGATGGACGGATGGATAAAATCTATAAAATCACAGCGAACCCCACAGAGTTACTCATTACGCAATGTGCTTCCCATAGCCAAAAGCTTTACGGGGGAACTACAATGGCCGTGTGACTCCCTCCATCAGTTTTGGCGTCTCCTGTTAAGACGAGAGACCGAAAAATAGGAAGTTCCAAAACTAAAGTGGCCAATACCATAGGAAGCAGTAGGGATAGAAAAAACCTTCCTGGTGACCAACAAGGTGTTTGCATGCTATCTGACTCATTCATATTGTGATTTTTATTAGGAGAAAGTAAAAACATAAATATCATCCTGATCCAAAACTTCTGTGCATGGGCTCTAAAAGGTTTGCAATGTTGGGCTTTCAATTCCCATCATTTCTTATGGTATAGCCTACTTAAGAGTTTTAATTCTACCTAATTTTTGAGCTAACCGGCTAACGCAACAGATGTAGGGAATGGATATAATATAGGCATAAAAATGAGCCCTCAATAGGTTTTCATTATACGGTTTCACTTTAAGAGGGGTTGTAGGCACCAAATAAAACACTTAATTGATACCCAACTAACGGGTTCATAGATGCTCATCAGATGGTAAAATCGTCCTATTTCAACATACAAGTGTCTATGAATTACCTGATAAAATGGATGGACGGAGTGGATTACGCAATCCACTTCCCCTGCGAGGTACCAACTCAGTCGCGTCCCCAAATTCATTCCAATTTGGGGAAGTCAAATTGATTCAGCCCCAGTCTATCCGAGTCGCCGGCTCGTTTAACCATGCATTTATCTCAACCTGGCAAAAAGAAAACTTGTATGTGAATATTTTTGTTGACGTGGATGGAACAATTTCATTGGGAAGAGATCCACATCGTTCATCAAGTCCACCAACCTTTGTTCCCTACACGGCCAAAAGCCTGATTGAAAAACTCAGGGCTGAACGAAAGAAACATTTGATAATGGATGCCCATTGTTAAAATCGTCCAAATTATTTTGGGTCTGAAACTTGCCATCAGGATGGACTGTCCATAAATCAGCACATTCCAAGAGTCACACGGGCCACACCACATGAATTTAGAGGTTTTAGGCATTATTTTGCACTATTCACTATGATATGCCCCCACCTAATTCTTTGTATTGGAATGATACTTATGATCTACGGTGAAAATGTGGCGGGACACCTGATGGGTGGGGTGGATCTAATGTACGTTCCTTCCACATAGCGCTCAGCAAAAACCATGCCCTTGTTTATGCCTACGGAAATCCGAAATCCTGTCAGCGCATTCCCAGCATCCTATTTGTAAATCCCGTTTTTTTTTTTTTTTTTTGCCCCTTTCTAGCCCTTCAAGCCCGTTTATAAATGGAGATGAAAGTTTAAATCCGGAATATAGTAAAACCATTTTTCTATTTACACTTGGCGGGCCTCAGTATTTACTATATCTGAATGCATGCGTATGAACCATCACATTGATCAGAGTATTAAATTAACTACTCCGACTGGCAATAGGGCTGGCAACGGGCGGCCCCTGGTTGTTCATACCTGGACATCAAACCAATCGTGCTAGTCGGTGGGTAGGGCCATTGAATATATTTGTTTTGTCAGGGCCGGCCACGGGTGTCAATGAGACGGGTTGGCCCATCTGGCTTAAGGCCTGGCCGATGGGCTAAAGTAGGATGGGCTTGGGCCTAAATTTAAGGCCCCTTCTAAGTCAGGCGGGTTTGGTCTAAGACGTCCAAAAGCCAGAAGGCCCGTTGGCCCAATTGATTTTTAAAAACAGTTTCAGTTTCAATTGGTTTTGACTTCAGCACACAGGCCGAGCGGAAAATGTTTTTCACTTGGGGGGGCCCCACCATGGTGTGTATGTGAAATTCACCCGGCCATCAAGTGTGTCACCCCTCTTAGGCCCAGTGCCCAAAAATTAACCCCTGCCGAATTTAATATGGACAACACTATTGGAAACCTTGCAGAGGGTAACTCTCACCCTCCAAACGTTTTCTCTCCGTTGGGCCCTCCAAAATAATATATCTTCAACACCAACGCCTTTCAGAATCGTGTAGCCAACGATGCATGAATAATTAGTGCACTCTATTAGAGGCTGAGTTTCCTACTCGTGCCAAACCCAATTTGTAGATTTGGGGCACATGATTGGTCTATCCAAACCACTGATATCATGGCACTCGTCGTGGATTGACCATCCACTTTAAAAAAGAATAATAATAATAATAATAATAATAATAAACCCTCAAAACCGTCAACTCCAACCTTCCATTAATGGCATGCAAATACTTGATTAAAAAGAAATGCACGAATAAAACACATTTAATGGTGGAAAGGCCAAAGATTAGATTGCTAGGATCCTAATGTAGAGTGGGTCGGGGACAGTTTCATGCCCAAGATGGATCAGAAAAGGTCCGGTCGACGACAGAAGTGATCCGGACCGTCGGACCTTAGATCAGGCGTATCTCGCAATCCGGAATGAGTTATCTAACGTAAAATATATGATTTTGGAGTAGAACGAGCTACTTTAACCAACCAACCCTGCTACGCTAGGTTGCGCAGCTCGGAATTACAAAAAATCCCTGGATCGATGGTCGTTTTCATGTTTTAATTTCGTTTTTATAATAAATAGTAAGTTTTAGTTTGATTATAACTCTTCATCCGCCGGGCTTTAAGAGTTGCGCCCAACGTGAAAAGATGTTAGAATAATTAGGAGAACGGTTTGATGAAGCCAAATAGGACACTTACTATTTTTGGCCGAAAACCTTGTGCACTAGCAGACATCACGGCCGTCTATAAATGGTAAGTTTACTATTTATAGTAAGTCGCGGATTATAGGAGTTTGAGTTGTAGTTTGATTTTGATTTCTTTCCCCTTGCTTGGTATCCCTATTTAAAGGATTGTGAACTCGTTTTTATTCATCAATTAATTAATTTTGAATTTATTAAAATTCATTTCTATTTTCTGCTTTATTCTCGTGGATACGAGAGGTCTCTGTGAGGAGTCCAAAGAAGCTCCATGGATTTGGAGTAGTTATCCTCATCACGTTCATCCCTGTGTCAGAACCTCAGATGAATGGCTCAGATAGACCAACAAAAATTTACAAAATGAGTTTCACATTAGGAATCTTGTGCTAAGTGAATAGAAAATGGCTTTATTGTAGAGATAAGGCATAACAAGATGATGATGTTTTGTTAGGGCTGTCAATGGGCTGGGCTCAGGCCAGCAAAATCAAAATTGTTAATAGGCTCGTCCAGCCACGCATGTCCCAAACAGTTCAAAATCCAGGCCCATCCCAACCCCATTGCCCGGCCTGTTGACAGCCCTATGTTTGGTAAGGCTGGCAATGGGTCAAGTAGCCCATTCGCCCCTGACGACTGATGAGGTGGGTTGGGACCTAGTGCTTGGCCGATAGGCTAGGCTTGGGCCTCGAATTCATGGCAGGATCAATTTCTGGGTCAAGCTGAAGTCATTTTAGCCTAACATAATCCAGCTACCTGAGTTTTCTTTTTTTCTTTTTTTTTTATCTCCCATGCCTCTCTCACTCTCTTCCTAATGGACCCACATCATCTATTGTCCAAATTAGTGATTGGAACAATCACTCTATTATAATTTATATGCACCATTCGTTTTCCTATCCATGATCGGATGGTTAGGATAATCAACTCTATTGCCTTTGAAGAGATTGAAAATTAAACGTGGGATTAAATCAAACCAATATTGAGGATGAATAGTTTGATTAGGCTAAAATTAAAGAAAAATGTCCAATTGGGTTAATATTAAAGATCAACGGTCTCATTGTTCCAATGTTGAAGTTGAATAGTTTGATTCAAATGATACTGAGCAAGAAAAATATATTTTGTTTAAAATTGGAGATGAATGGTCCAATTGGACCGTTCTTGAGGTTCAATAGTCCAATTAGGCCAATGTTGAAGATGAATGGTGAGATCTAGCCGATAATGAAGATGAACAATCTGATTGGACTGAAATTGCAAATAGATGTTTTGATTTGGCTAATATTGAAGATCAATTAATGTTGGATTGGGTAGATTTTGAAGAATAATAAGCTAATAGATGTCAGAGTCGAATCGTCCCATCAGAATGATATCAAAAGTGAACGGTCTGATTAGGCCAATTGAGACATTATTGAGGATCAAAGGTTCAATTGGGCAGATATTGAAGATCAAGTATGATTAGATTGATGTTAAAGTTATATGGCCAGAATCCTCCAAATTTGGAGGTTAATGGTGCAATTAATTTGACATTGAAGATCAATGGTCTGATTGGGCGTATATATGCCAATGGTATGATTGGACCAATATCAAAGATGAATGGTCAGATCAGGAGAAAATTGACGATGAATGGTTTAATTGGGCTGATATTAACAATCAATGGTCCGATTGGGCTATATTGAAGATAAATTGTGTGATTTGATTCGAATTATATTGAAATTCGATGGTCTAATTAGTTCAAATTTGAAGATTAATGGTCGTATGGAATCGATATCAATGATAAACACTCTAATTGGCTCAATCATATTATTAACCTTTGATATCAACTTAATTATACTGTTGATCTTCAACGTTAGACAAATCAATTTTTATTTTATTTTATTTTAATCTCCATGCCGAGGCAACATGACCATTCACCTCCAACTTCAATTCAATCAAACTGTTCACATTTGATGTTGGTCCAATCAAATTATTGATTTTCAATCTTTTTCCAAATCAAATTGATGATGTTCAATATCAATTCAATTGAACCACTCCTTGGTCAAATTAGACCATTCATCTTTGACATTGTTCTAATAACATTGTTAGTATCACCTAATTGGATTATTAATTTTAATAGCTATACGATCAGACCATTCGTCTCCATTTCTATCCCATTCAAATCATCAGTCTTCAATATTGGTCTAATTGGATGGTCAATCATCAACATCTTTTAGATCCAACAAATAAATTTTTGATATCAATCCAATTAGACCGTCAATCTTCATTCTCAACCCAATTGGATCGTTGGTTATCAGTGTTGCCAATTAGACCATTTATCTCCAATTTTGTCTCAATCAAACTTTTCATCTTTGATATCAGTCAATTCTAACAATTGATCTTTGATATTGACTCAATAGGACTATTAATTTAAATAGTAGCCAAATTAGTCCATTCATATCCAATTTCAGCCCAATCAAACCGTTGATCATGAATATTGGTTCAATCCAATGATTGATCTTGAACTTTAGCTGATGTAGAGTGGGTCGCGGACAGTTTCATGGCCAAGATGGAACAGAAAAGGCCTGGTCGACGACAGAAGTGATCTGGACCGTCGGACTTTAGATCGGGCGTATCTTGCAATCTGGAATGAGTTACCCGACGTAAAATATATGATTTTGGGGTAGAACGAGCTACTTTAGCCGACCAACCCTGCTACGCCGGGTTATGCAGCCCGGAATTGTGAAAAATCCTTAAATCGACGGTCGCTTCCTTATTTTAATTTCATTTTTACTATAAATAGTAAGTTTTAGTTTGATTATAACTCTTCATCCATCGGGCTTTAGGAGTTGCGCCCAACGTGAAAAGAGCTTAGAATAATTAGGAGAATGGTTTGGTGAGGCCAAATAGGACACTTACTATTTTTGGCCGAAAAACTTGTGCACTAGTAGACATCACGACCATCTATAAATAGTAGGTTTACTATTTATAGTAAGTCGCGGATTCTAGGAGTTTTAGTTATAGTTTGATTCTGATTTCTTTCCCATTGCTTAGTACCCCTAGGTTGTGAACTCATTTTTATTCATCAATTAATCAATTTCGAATTTATTAGAATTTATTTCTATTTTCTACTTTCTTTCCTCGTGTATTCAAGAAGTCTCTGTGAGGAGTCCAGAGAAGCTCCGTGGATTCGGAGTAGTTATCTTCATCACGTTCATCCCTGCCTCATTAGCCCTATTAAACTTCTTTTTTTTTTAAAAAAAAAATTTCAATATCATCCAAATTAGTCCATTTAAGTTAGACATCAATCCAATTAAATAGTTGATCTTCATTATCTGCCAAATCCATCCGTTCATCTCTAATAGTGGCCCAATAGGTCCACTGATATGAATATCAGCCAAATTGGACCATTCATCTCCAATATTGGACCAATTAAACCTTTTACCTTTGATATTGGTCCACTCTACTCATTGATCTGTAGGTCACTGATCTGATGATCAAGATCGTTGCATCACTTACATTTCTGCTATGGCCAGATCATGGTAGAACTCACCCAATGAACGGGCCAGATCACACAGACTGTTGCAATTTTTTATATTTAAATGCAGCATACGAGGTGACTAAATCTGTGAGCGGGCTGGCATGGGCCCTGACCTTGTCCACCCCACCTTGGGCAAGATTTCCAATAGCCACGGGCTGGGCATGGGCACACGTTTTGAGGTCTAATAACTATTAATCTTCATTATCAGCTCAATACGCGCCCCCCTTCATCTTCAATAGTGGCCTAACCTGCCTGTTAAATTTGGACAATTTATCTCCAATTTTGGCACAATTACACTGTGCATCTTTTATATTGGTCCATTCTAGTCATTGATCTTCAACATTAACCCAATCAGACCGTTGATCTTGAATTTCAACTAAATAAGACTATTCATCTCTTATTTTGGTCCAATCAGACCATTGATCTTTAACATGGTCAATATGGACCATTTATCTTCAACTTTGGCCCAATTAAACCGTTGAACTTCAATATCATTCAAATTGTGCAATTGGACTTCAACATCAGTGGAATCAGACCATTCATGTTTCATGTTGGCATAAAAGTACCTTTGATCATCATTTTGTTTCATTTTTTTAATAGATTTTATTTTATTTTTTAATAAAACGAAAGGACAGAGAAACCGGAGGTGAGGAGACAAGGGTTTGCCTTTTAAGTTTTGCTCATCGCGAGAACAAGAGCTCAGGCTCAAACACACTGAATGAATGAGAGTCACTTGAAAGGGCTATTTGCCTTTGCACATTCAAGGTTTTATTAAAGGAATTCATATGGGAGCAATTCCAAATTCATCTTCAAATTACTCTCTAAACAAAACTGTGTTTTATATTACAAATCTAGATTTTCTTAGTACGGGCAAATTTGTTGATTGTCAGCGCTTGGTGTGTTTTTGCTTCAGTATGACAAGTTGAAGAAGTTTTATTATTATTATTATTATTATTATTAGAGAGAAAGACTCAAGTATATCAGGAACTGAATTTTCTGTCAGTTCTGTTGCAAACTGATTTCATATTCAGTAGAGGGTAAAATATTGCTATAAAAACAATGGTTGTGTAACATGCGTCAAGTCTTTATTTCTTCTTTCATCCAATTTTGGTATTTTTCAACTAACATTCAAGATCAATAACGAGTACAGATGACATTAGTCTTAGACTATTACCGTGGCATGTCTAACTCCAAGATTGCATAGCTCTTCAAACTATCATACCCCGTCGTATCACCAGCAGAATAATGTGACACTTCACCTAGCAAGCTCTCTCTCTCTTCTACATTCTGTTGAACCCACGGATGTTGCTCGAACCTTCTCAGTCCCTCCAGCTCTGATGCTATTTCCTTCATTTCAGGCCTTTCATCACCCTTCACTCTTAAACATCTCTTTGCTAGTTCTGCAACTGCTAAGAGCTGTTGTATGCCTCCCTCATCCACAACTCGAGCCTCTAGAATCTCGAAGAGACGTTTTTCCTTCATTGACGAAATGAAATACATTGTTAAGTTTCTCTCTTTTTCAGATCTATCGAATGAAAGGGGAGTCTTCCCAGTTAAGAGCTCCACAAGAACTACTCCGAAGCTATAAACATCACTTTTGTCTGTTAATTGACTTGTAAGCAGGTATTCTGGGTCCAGATATCCTAAGGTTCCTTGCACTAATGTAGTGAATTCAGCTTTATCCACAGGAACCAACCTCGATGCTCCAAAGTCAGACACTTTGGCAGTATAATTATCATCTAATAGTATGTTGGTAGACTTAACGTCTCTATGAAAGATGGGTATTGAAGCTGCAGAGTGCAAGTAGGCAAGTGCTCCTGCAGTTTCCGCAGCAATTCTTAAGCGGTTCTCCCAAGAGAGTGAGGAGACATGGCCCTGATCATGGATGTGGTGGAAGAGAGTCCCATTAGATATGTATTCATAAACCAACAGAGGAACTTCCGTCTCTAAACAACAGCCCAAGAGCTTCACCACGTTTCTATGGTTGATCTGGGAAAGAATGGCAACCTCATTAATGAACTGCCCGATTTGGCTTTCATCAACTATTTTGGACTTCTTGATCGCAACTACTCTGTTGTCTGATAAAATTCCTTTATAAACTGTGCCGTAGCCTCCCTTTCCGAGTATTCGACTCTCATGGTATTTGTTGGTTGCCTTTTCCAGCTCTTCTGCGGTGAATATCTTACTTGTCTCAGCAGAACCTTGGTGATGAGAGATTTGCTGTTGTAATAGCAAACCCCCATTTTGCCTGAAGAATTTCTCCTTGAGTTGCATGAGCTTTCTTTTCTTTAATCCCCAGTATAACCAAGAAATACCAATAAGTAGAAACAGGAGACCCAAACCAACACCTGCATCCGGGCAAACAGTTAAGTTCATGACTAACAAAGAGAAATGCAATCAACAAAGAGGCACCCGCAATCTGGTCTTTTGGTTGCAGTAAACCCTGGCAAATAAGGGTTTTTAAAAAATATATTTTTTTAAATTATTTTATAAAAGTCCGTGAAGAGCGCTAATCATAAAAGTACATATTGTTGGGGACACAGCAACCAACAGGTCGCGGCTTTGGTGGATCCCCAGATCCGCCGAGGTGGGTGGATCCCTTAAGTGTGGGGCCCACCGTGATGTATGTGCCTTATGTCCACCATGTCCATCCGTTTTGACAGCTCATTTTAGGGCATGATCCCAAAAATGAAATAAATCCAAATCTCAGGTGGACCATGCCTGCCACGGAAAACATGGTGATTGAAAAATTAAAAACTTCTTACGGGCCACAAAAGTTTTGGATCAAGCTGATATTTTTGTGGTCCCTTCATCCATGTCTTTGTGATCTTATCAACAGGTTGGATGGAAAATAAATATTTCGGTAGCGCTCAAGAAGTTTTTAATGGTGGGTATTCAATCATCAATGTTTCCTTTGGTGTGGTCCACCGAAGATTTGGATATGCTTCATTTTAGGATTATGCCCTAAAATGATTTATCAAAACGGATGGACGGTGTTAATGTAATTACATACATCACCGTTGGCCTCACACTCAAGGATCCACTGACCTCTGTTGATCAGGGGATCCATTGAAGCCGCACCCCATCCAACGCAGATGAAGTGACCCCAAAAAAAAGCTTATCAGCTTATTAGGTGGGCAATACATGTTGTAAATTGGGGATTGTTTGAAAAGCTTGCCAAAGGTCTATTGAAAGACAAGGGATTGGAAGCAGGGACTAATTCGTTCTCTAACCTAGCTTTATTTGTTAATTATTAATGATAGTCTTGAGGCTCACAGAAAATAGGACACATGCAATATATGCTCCAGTGACAAAGTCCAGGCCCAATGTGCACATCAGGCCCATGTGATAGAAATTGTATGTGTTACATATAAATAATTGAAATTAAACTTTTCAAATCATGGGTGCCAATTGAGACGCATCATGTACCAAAATTTATGCTTATTTGAACATTTAACCAAGGATTGGGGGATATTTATTGAACAGTGAAAACAAAAATCCAATGGTCCTATTTCAAGAAACAAGCTTCCATGAATCAGTGGCTAGAATTGCTCTATCAACCTTGATAAATTTAGAAATGTGACCTACAAATGGTGATTTCCATGAGTTTAGCCGTTCAATACGAATTAAAATATACCATGTGTACAACTTAGGATGAATTCGATCATTTCTCATATTTTAAAGATCTTGTCAAGACCACAAATTGTGTTAGTTTCAAATCAGAAGAAATTTCTTGGGGCTGTGACTGAGAGGAAACTGACCTAGAATGACCTTCATTACTGGAAAAGAATTTTCCTTTCTGATGCAACCTTGTCCGTCCTTCCTACCATCCCCATAGGTGCCGTCTGGGCAAGAACATTCATAACTTCCCTCTCTATTAATGCAATCATGTGTACAGTCACTGGCCTTCTCGCACTCGTTAATATCTGCAAGCACATGGAAACTCATTATCTGGAATGAACACAGTCGTGGATTGTAAACCTGAGAAATTTCCAATTTCTCAACTCATTTCATTGACCAACTACAACTGACGATTGACACTGTCCACGTTCTAGCGCTCTGCTATTCAACCCTGAAGAAAGTTGGGCTTGCTAAATGATTCAGGTCTTAGCAATGTGATGATTTAAAACACTGAGTATTTAAGTAGCTCATATGGACCCCCAAAATCAAGGATCAATATAATCACATAAATATGATTATTGGACCATAGCTTAGTTACACGACCACATAGATGCTCCCCATCATTAGTAGCAGCATTGGCAAAACACAAACTGTATCCTAATATGCTTATTTTGAACGGATAGTACGGTCATCTCACTAAGAAATTTGGACACCCTAAAAATCAGACCGATTCAACTACCATGTTGGCCATCATGTGAATTTAGAGGTTTTTGGCTAGGCCTAACTAATTTTGGGTCATCCCAACATCATCATCGGGCTCACTTAAATGCATGGATGCGATGAAATATACAATTCTGTGGACTGGACACGAGTAATGGTGTGCAATTAGGTGGATGAATAGGTGAATAGTCAGCTGAATAACTTGTAGATCAGAGGAACCGGCCTCGCCGATGGTTACCCATTCCACGAAAACATCGCCTCTGCCAGCGAAATATGATAATTCCAAAAACGCCTGGGCTAACCTGCTGAACTGGTAAAATAAAGTATAAAGATGAATGTTTGGGGGAGCAATCTCTCTTACCTTGGCATCCATTGGTGAGATACGGATTCCCTTCATACCCATCAAGACACTTGCAGCGGTATCCAGGACCGGTGGTTGAGTCAGAGCAGTTACTATTGTTACCACATGCATAACTCGTCAAATTTCTAGCTTCTTCGCAAGATTCCTTCCCCACCCGCCAGTCAAGTGCTACTGAAATAAGATCTCTGGTCCTATTGACGAAATCCGGGTCAGTGAGATCCGTCACAGAGAACGGGAAATGGTCCTGCTCAGCCAGGAAAGCGAAGCGGCAATGTTTGAAAGCCCAAGTATGAGGGGGGTTGTTTGGTCCCTTGCGCAATAGCTGGAACCTCTTGACACCTTTTGGAATGGCGGTCTGGCAACAACCGATGCCGGCGCAAGACCCATCGATCATGCTCCCTTGGCTAGCACAGCTCGGTTTGCAACCGCTCGTGAAATTCAAGTTCAGGTCCTCGGACCCTCCAATCAATGCGAATTTGTCACATCCAACGACCGTGAATTTGTTTTTAGTGTCGGAGAACGTGTACACGGACTTACGCAGATCGGTCCAGATATTATAATTAGAAGAGACTCGCCCGCCTGACTCATTGTAGCAGCTGTAAATTATACCGGTCTTTACGCGCACTACCTCTAGCGATGCTTCGATGACTTCAACATTACCGGATCCTATGAAAAGTTTGGGAGGTGAGAAAGATTCATTACAGTTGAACTGAAACCCATTCCCTTTTCTGTAACAACCATCGCGGATGCCGAATGGATAGGAAATGCTGATGTCCCCACATTTTTCTTGGCAGTCGAGCAGCGCTTGTGATGCTGCTGAATCTTCTGCTGCTGCTGCTAGCCATATCAGAAGAAGCAACAGATACAACGCCATATCTCCTTTCTTTCTTTCTTTCTTTCTTTCTTCTGCCTTTTGTTTTGAATCCCAAATCAAACGCCCTTTTCTTTAAATACTCCCCCATCGCTGACGCGTTCTTCGCATCAACCGCGTTTTACACTGTTCGATCCGTTCGTTGACTGCTTTGACAAATTGAAGATGTATTGTTACACGACACGCGGGGACCATAGCCGTGGCTGTCTTCAAAAATCAAAGCCATTGATCTGACCTTACAAAAAGATCATAACGATTGATGCCTCAAGGAATTGGACAATCCATTTTTGTCCCACAAAATAACGGTTTAGACTTGTTTATATTAGAAGGAAAACAGATGAATGATCCAAAGGTAGATATATTCCAATGGGAGATTTTATTTTAATTTATCCATCTTCTTAAGCATGTATTTACATGCCAACAATTTGAGCATGGTTGGTGATGGGGGACATCGTACTGATGCTATGGCCCAGCCCATGCATGTACGGTTCGCTATCTATATAAGGAATTTTCCCTTCGTCACAACCAGGGAACTCTGCTTTAATGGTACTTTTCAACCAGACTGATGGAACATCGTCATGTTGGTGAGATTGACTTGGCCTTATTAGCTCATTTCAGCGTCCCACGTCTGTTTTGGGATGACGCCTTTTGTGCTATAGTATTTCTTATTAATAGGTTTTCCACCCACATTTTTGCTAACACATATCCTTATAAGAAACTATTTCAGGTGGTGCCCAACTATAATTAGCTCTGGGTGCACATGTTTCCATATCTTCATCCTTACCAGCACACAAAGCTTGCATTTCGCACTGTACCTAGTGTGTTTCATCTTTCTAATTTTGTTGTTGGTTCATCTTTCTAATTTTGATGTTTCCATTGATTATAGTCATACGGATCATACGTTGGAGAATTTGATGGTTGGTAATACATATTATCACCCATGATATAATCACGCATTGTTTTCTTTTTATCTGATGGGTGATAACAATCTTCACTCACATAATTATGATAACCCCAACACTCACGTACTGTTTTATTAATTTGTTGGGTGTAATTGTTCTCCTACATATGACTCCATAAGGAATTCTTAACCGGTGGAGCATCATATTCTGGTCGGTTCTCGATGATGGTTTTAGAAAAGTTTTGAGATATAAGTTGATTCTATCATAATCATCATCCCAATATATCTTGTTCTTCTCAATATATTGACGTTCTTACTCTTGCATATACATGGTGAAACCCTAAGTCTGAATTTAATCTTAAAGGAAAAATCCTACAGTAATATAAAAAGTAAGTAGATGAGAATTGTTAGAAAGAAGTTATTGGATTGGAGAGTTCTATGTTAGGATCCTACAAAAATAGAAAATAATGTTAATTTATAAAAATAAATAATAATAATAATAATAATAATAATAATAAAATACAGAAAAAATCCTAAAAACAAAAATAGAAAGCTGAGTTAGTTTCTGAAAAAGAAATATAACTTAGTTTCTAAAAATGAAAAAGGAAAGTTTCTATACCTAGAAATATAAAGTAAGTTTCTAAAAACAAAAGAAAACCTAAAATTAGAAAATTTTTAAAAATAGAAAACTTAAACCTAAAGTTAGAAAATTCTAATCTTAAACTAATTCTAAAACTAGTCAATTTTAGAAAAACGTAACCGTCAGTCCCCGGCAACGGCGCCAAAAACTTGTTCACACCACAAGTATAGGGTTGTGATGTAGTAATAATCTCGGTAAGATTGAGGTCGAATCCACAGATACTGAACCTTATACATAATCTGAAAGTAACTTGAACTAGAACTAGGCAAAGATGTAATCTAAATTAGAAAAATTTAAGGGAATAATGGTGAATTATTAAACTAAAACTTATAAAATTCAAAGATGGGAAACTAGGGTGCCAAGGATCCACTTGTAAAGATCAGGGAGATCTACGCTTGATTCATGAACTTAACTGGACTTAGAGTCCCATCTTTATCCAGCTGGAAGATATTTTATTAAAAACCAATTTGAACATCCTTTGATTCAGTTCTCAAAAGATGAGAGGTATGAGAATTAGGATTGATTCCATCACAAAACCATGCCCATGAGACAAAGCAAACAACAGAACGGTCAGCATAACGCTGACCAATTTCAGTGATTGCAGCGCACGGCCGGTGCACTTGTGCACCGTGCATGCACGTCCCACATGGGATCCATCGTGATGTTTACGTGAAATCTATTCTGTCCATCCATTCTGTCACCCTATTTAGGGGGTTAAGACTAAATTTGAAGTATATCCAGATATCAGGTGGGCCCCAGATTGATGATTTATGGGCTGATCTATCCGTTGGGCTACTTCCAAAAAGATCCAATGGCTAAAATTTGACGTGTTCGGTTAATTTATGGTCTTTAGGCCAGATATAAAGTTTCGAGCCGAACAGATGGTAGAAACCTTATGATCTTACATTCTGGATGATTTTCAAGCCTCTTTAACGTGAATTGCTTGATTTTCTCGGATCTCTGACTTATAAATTCTTCGATCTCAGTCCCCTGGGGGCTATCCCTTGCCTTGGTGATTTATGAGCATTACATCTATACTTCTAATACCTTTTTCAGTCCAAGCTCTTTGAATTCACCTTGCAACAAAAACGCGATTAAAATAGGACGTTTAAGCATTATGATGTTCGTAAAATCAGGTAATAACTGGGGTCTAATATGTAATATTTAACCCTCAACAGATATTCGTAGAGACAGGAAGAGTAGTAGGCTTTGGTTATCACAGGCAAAATACTTTAAAAGATGTTGATAAAGTATGGGATAGACCAAGTAAAGTCGATGAACGTTCCCCACACAGCTCACTTCAAGCTTTCCTCAGAACAATGTTCTAAATCAAATGAGGAAAAACAAGTTATGTCTCATGTGCCTTATTCAAATGCGGTTGGCAGTTTAATATATGTCATGGTCTGTACGAGACCAGATATTTCACAAGAAGTCGGTGTTGTGAGCAGATACATGTCAAACCCAGACAAGCAACATTGGGAAGCTGTGAAATGACTACTTCGATACATTCGAGGTACAAAAGACTCGCGTTAACTTTTGAGAAGACAGGAACAAAATTGGTAGGGTATATGGATTCGGACTACGCAGGCAGTGTAGATTTCAGAAAGTCTACTTCAAGATTCTCTTTTGTACTAGTAAGTGGAGCAATCAGTTGGATATTAAAACTTTAGTCTATGGTGGCTCTTTCCACAACCGAAGCAGAATATATGGCACTGACGGAAGCGTTTAAAGAAAGTGTTTAGATCAGAGGTATGATAAATCAGTTGAAACTTTAGCAGGAGGCCGTGCCAGTTAAATATGATAGCGAGAGCGCCATCAATTTAGCTAAAAATTCTGTTTATCACTCACATATTAGACACATGATGTTCGTCACCACTTTATCCGATAGGTACTTGAGGAATGAGGCGTAACACTGGAGACGATTCACACCAGCGTGAATCCGGCAGACATGCTCACCATGGTCATTCTTACAGAGAAGTTCAAGTTCTGTGCAACTTCTCTAGGCTTGACAATGACGTAAAAGGAAGACGGAGTGTACACGAGAAGCATTGACGAAACTATGATGCAAGGCAGAGATAAGAGATAGGTCAAGAAGCTACATGGTTAAATATTGAAGACATAGTGAAGATTGTTGATAAAATAGATGTCTTAAATCTGTCTGGTCTAAGGTGTTCGACCAGTCGAGGGACTGGCTCGACTAGTCGAAGGTCCATTTGACTGGTCCAAGCCTGTTTGACTCGAAGTCCAACAACAATGTATTTGGGATTTCCAGGACGCTCGACCAGTCGAAGATCTAGCTCGACTAGTCAAAGGTTACGCAGACTGTGCGCGGACTACGTAAATTTAAGGCAGTTTCCAGGTTATTCCAAGTCAGTGCAAAACGAGTGTTTCCTAATTATAAATAGGAGTCCCTAGGCCTTTCTAAATGAATGCTAAGCCTTTTTAAAGGCATTCCAAGAGTTTCTAAAAGGGTTTTAGGGTTTACAAAGGGTGTAACAATGGTGAAATTCGAGGTTGTTCAAATCGGGTAAGTCATCTCTCTTTGTAATCTGTGCTTTTATAGTAAATTTTTGTCGCTTTGTGCCGTGGCTTTTTCTCGCAAAGGTTTTTCATGTAAAATCGTTGTGTTCTCTTGTGTTTGCTTGGTGCTCTTGAATTGTCATCCTAGATCTATATCTATGTGATTCCGCAGCATAAATCCCAACGGCTCGGACCTTCTCGATCCCTCTACCTCTGAGGCTACTTCCTTCATTGTAGGCCTTTCATCCCCATTCACTCTTAAACATCTCTCCGCAAGTTTCACTCCTGCTAAGAGATCTTGTATGCCCCCCTCATCCACAACTCGAACCTCTAAAATCTCAAAGAGACTATTCTCTTTCATTTACGAAATGAAATACATTGATAAGTTTCTCTCTTCTTCAGATCTCTTGAATGAAAGAAGCATCTTCCCAGTTAAGAGTTCCATATGAACTACTCCAAAGCTATAAACATCGCTTTTATCTGTTAATCTTATAAGCAGGTATTCTGGATCTAGATATCCTAAGGTTCCTTGCACTAACGTTGTCAACTCAGCTTTATCAACCTTGACACTCCAAAGTCAGACACTTCAGCAATATAATTATCATCCAATAGGATGTTAGTAGATTTAACATCTCTATGAAAGATGGGTATTGAAGCTGCAGAGTGCAAGTATGCAAGTGCTCCTGCAGTTTCTGCAGCAATCCTTGAGCGGTTTTCCCAGGAGAGCGAGGTGACATGGCCCTCATCATGGATGTGGTGGAAGAGTCCCATTAGATATGTATTCATAAACCAACAGATGAATTTCCGTCTCTAAACAACAACCCAAGAGCTTCACCACGTTTCTATGGTTGATCTGAGAAATAATGGCAACCTCATTAATGAATTGCCCGATTTGGCTTTCATCCACTATTTTGGAGTTCTTGATCACGACTACTCTGTTATTTGATAAAATTCCTTTATAAACTGTACCGTAGCCTCCCTTGCCAAGAATTTGACTATCGTGGTATTTGTTGGTGGCCATTTTGAGCTCTTCTGCGGTGAATATCTAACTTGTCTCAGCAGAACCTTGGTGATGAGAGATTTGCTGTTGTAATAGCAAACCACCATTTTGCTTGAAGAATTTCTCCTTGAGTTGCATCAGCTTTGTTTTCTTAATCCCCACTATAAACAAGAGCTACCAACAAGTAGAAACAAGAGACCCAAACCGACACCTGCATCCACTCAAACAGTAACCTCATGAGTTTCGTTATATGTTCTAATCAGGAAAGAGCCACCAGCAATCGGGTCTTTTGGCTGCAGTAAACGCTGGCAAATAAGGTTTTATTCTTCTTTCATGGCATGAACATAAGGATGGGTTAGATCTAAAGTTCAAGTGGACCCCACCATTTAAAAGTGGACCGTGACATCCATTGTTCAAACTTCTGAGGGCCATGGTAGTTCCAATTAGGCTGAGATTGTTTTCACTTCATTTATCTCTATGTTAACTTATGAATAGGTCGGATCTCAAATGTACATAAGGGTGGGCCGATTTGATATATATGAGCTCATCGGTGCGGCCTATTCGATGTACATGAATCCCGTTGGTGCAGCCCATGTGATGTGGCCTGCTTGACATAAGAGGCCCATTGAGATGTATTCGAGGCCCTGGTGCGAGGCCCACCTGTTGTGTATTCGAGGCTCGATGAGATGTATGTTGGCCCATATGACGAGGCCTATGTGATGTAAATGAGGCCCATCATGATTATACGTAAGGCCATGAGCCCACTATATGTTTCGCCCTATGTGGGCCACTCCTTGGGAGCAATGTTGGTTAAATGGCCACATTGATGGGCAATGATGGTTTAATGTCACGTCGTGACCTTCCCTTAGGCTTTGTTTGGCCCATTCTCATCGAGGGCGATTATCGATTCCGATTCCGATTATCGATCGAGGTTGATTGCCGATTCTAATTGTTATAGCCGATTGACCGATTATCGATCGAGGCCGATTGTCGTGACCGATTTGCCAACTCTGATTATCAATTAATCCCGATTGTCGTGACCCATTTGCTGATTCTGATTATACGTAAGGCCATACTTATCCGAAAGGTCTTGGGGTCCAGAGGCTACCCATTTAGCGATGAGTTGTGGGATTTAAGTCCCACGTAGTAAGGTCTTATGATTTTTGCTTGTGTGTCATTCATAGCTTGGTTTTGAAGTTAATAGACAATGTATTTGGTGATTCAAACCCTACAAATGATGCTTATCTTAGGCCCACGTGGTCCAGGATGTTCTGTGGGTTCAAATGGAAGATTTGGCCAAAGATGAGGTGGGCCCAATGCTCAGGTGGGCCATGCTTCCTAAACATGTGGTTGTCTTACGATCTATGAAGTTCTACTGGTTAGATCGATTCTAAACCTGGTCATTGGTGATCTATAGGGTTCTGACGCAGGGATGAACGTGATGAGGATAACTACTCCGAATCCACGGAGCTTCTCTGGACTCCTCACAGAGACTTCTCGAATCCACGAGGAAAGAACGTAGAAAATAGAAATAAATTCTAAGAAATTCGAAATTGATTAATTGATGAATAAAAATGAGTTCACAACCCTTTAAATAGGGGTACCAAGCAATGGGAAAGAAATTAGAATCAAACTACAACTCAAACTCCTAGAATCCGCAACTTACTATAAATAGTAAACTTATTATTTATAGACGGTCGTGATGTCTACTAGTGCACAAGGTTTTTGGCCAAAAATAGTAAGTGTCCTATTTGGCTTTACCAAACCGTTCTCCTAATTATTCTAAGCTCTTTTCACGTTGGGCGCAACTCCTAAAACCCGACGGATGAAGATTTATAATCAAATTAAAACTTACTATTTATAGTAAAAACGAAATTAAAACAGGGAAACAACCGTTGATCCAAGGGCTTTTCGCAATTCCGGGCTGCACAACCTGCATAGCTGGGTTGGTTGGCTTCAGTAGCTCGTTCTACCCCAAAATCATATATTTTATGTCAGATAACTCATTTCGGATTGCAAGATACGCCTGATTTAAGGTTCGATGGTCTGGATCACTTCTGTCGTCGACCGGGCCTTTTCTGATTCATCTTGGCCATGTAACTGTCTGCGACCCGCGCTACATCAGGTTCCTAGCCCTATTTAGGTGAGAAACATCAATAAATGTAGTGATCAATGACACAATTGTAGTGGTTAAGTCTTGTATTGTCTGATGGAGTTTCGAGATCCAAATGAGCGATGCATTTGTTGATCCAGGTCTCTAGATTGGACATCCAGGTTTCACATGGATTTCTTGTTAGTTTTAATGACGGTGTAAGTGTTGATTAGCCAGCTCGTATGTTTTAGGCGTGGTTTGATCGTCGGGTCATTAAAAATACGATGAACGGTGGATCTTATGATCCAGAGTTTAATGTTGATAATGGATGTCTTGGTCTGCTTATTAAAGATGTTATAACTCTAAAAATAAATCTGTCTTGTGGTGTGATGGTCCATTTGGAAGGATGATGGATGAATGGCTTAATCTATGGGTGCAGGTTAACCCTGACAGTTGAGTTTAGGTAACAGTCTGTGAATGTTCACTTAAATTAGGCTTGCGTTTATATTGAAATCATGTTCTTATGGTAACACCCGAGTATTAAAAAGTACGGGGTGTTACAAATAAAGACCTTGAATTCACAAATTGAGTTCTTGACGTCACAAAAAGTAAGAAAGATAAATTCAAATATTTTTCTGAATAATAATTTTATGATTGCTCAATTACATAACTTATATCGATAACTAAAAAATCATACTTCAAATTAAATTTATTCAAAATGGAAAAATCTCTTAAAAGGCTACATTTATCAAAAATAAAAATGACAAAAGGCTAAATTTATGAACAAGACAAAATCATAACTCCCAAAATAGGGAGATAAAACTGTCTTACAACAATAATACAAAAATGACCAAAAATAGTAATTTTTTTAAAATCTTGATATTATTAATGAAGACTTGCATTTTCTCAAAGGACGATGTTTTCGACCAGTATAGCATAGCAGGTCAGTTGACTCATATGCACTACTACATAAAGATCACACCACTAAATAAAGATTGATAGGTTGTGCGTTTTGTGATGATTCCCAAATTAAAAATTACGACTCTTTTAAACGACAAAATTTTTCATATCTCGAATGGATTTCTTCGAACCAAACATGCTTGGGATCCAATTACATCATACTCCGTATAGGACTAGGTTCAATTTTGACTGATTACTACTATTTTTGTTTGGCTATTTTGGTCCAATTGTGCTAAGAATCCATTTACAGCCTGCACCATTTCACTTTCCAAAAATATAAGGGGCAAGATAATAACAGAGGACTTTCAGGCCCAAATGGGTTCTCGATTTTGTTTAAAAGCAGTTGCATTACGTTTACAAATTAGTTAGCTCTAGAGGGACGTGAATTACCCTCCAGTGGCATGAACTTCCTCTGGTCGGAAGCTATGTGAGGCTCACAGAAATGCCTGTGACAGATCCACTCCCTCCAGATTCTCAAGATTACAACAGGACAGTACTCCTAACATGTCGCAGATTCAAAACTCTGTGGGGGACATGAGTGAGAATGAAAATGTCTTCCCAGGACTGAACATAATGTTTATATGCCATCCAAACAGTTTATATGGTTAATACCACTCAAATAAAATGTAGGCATAAATATCATCCCTATAAAAGACATCCGTAGCCTCCACCAAGTTTCCTGGTTTCAATGGTGGATGTTTTCATTCTTATTGTTTCATGTGGTGTGTCCTACTTGTGTTTCGATCTTCCCGATTTTCGGATTTCTGTCCTATTGTGACATTGAGAAACTGATGGACGGAGTGGATTTGTCAGAAGCATCTTTGTGTGCCTACATAGCTTCCAACCACAGGAACTTGTGGCTAGGTGAACAGGCAATTGGCGTCTGGTCCAAAGAGACCGGGTCCACTGCAACGTCAGTAAGACAAGCTTGTTCTAAAACGTTGTGTTTCCGGCCAATAGTGATGTGAGACTGATATCTAATCTGTCCATTAATGCCCTGTTAATGTTATCATCGGAGACCAAAAGTCACACCAATCCAAACTTGGGTCTTTTCACACCATGTTAAATTGTACCTAAAGCCTCTGAAATCAGGTGATGTGGCCCACCTGAATTTTGAACGGCCTTATTTTTTTTTTCAAAAATCATCTTCAATTTACACTCTCTAACCCCTCTCCTCTAACCAACCTCTCTCTCAGAGTTTAAAAAGGCCTTCTAAAAGCATTGTTCTACAAAACTCTGTTCTGTTACAAAGGAAGATGGGAACTAAACTGGGAAATGAATTTGCAGTCAGTTCTGTTGCAAACCGATTTAACAATCGGTGAAGGGTAAATACGGCTATAAAGACAATGGTTGTGTAACATGCCTCAAGCATTTATTTGTTCTTTCCTTCAATTTTGGGATATTTCAACTAACAATCAAGGCGGAGAAGTACACATTACATCAAACTATTAACGCGGCATGTCTAATGCCAAGATCACATGACTCTTCAAACTATCATCCCCAGCTGTATCACCAGCAGAATGATGTGACGGTTCACCTAATAAGAATTCCATCTCTTCTACATTCTGTTGAACCCATGGATGTTGCTTCAACCTTCTCAATCCCTCTAGCTCCGATGCTATTTCCTTCATTGTAGGCCTTTCATCCCCCTTCACTCTTAAGCATCTCTTTGCAAGTTCTGCGACCGATAAGAGCTGTTGTATGCCCCCCTCATCCACAACTCGAGCCTCTAGAATCTCAAAGAGACGATTTTCTTTCATTGAAGAAATGAAATACATCGATAAGTTTCTCTCTTCTTCAGATCTCTCGAATGAAAGCGGCGTCTTCCCAGTTAAGAGTTCCATAAGAACGACTCCAAAGCTATAAACATCGCTTTTATCTGTTAATTGGCTTGTAAGCAGGTATTCTGGGTCTAGATATCCTAAGGTTCCTTGCACTAACGTTGTCAACTCAGCTTTATCGACGGGAACCAACCTTGACGCTCCAAAGTCAGACACTTTAGCAATATAATTATCATCCAATAGGATGTTAGTAGACTTAACATCTCTATGAAAGATGGGTATTGAAGCTGCAGAGTGCAAGTAGGCAAGTGCTCCTGCAGTTTCTGCCGCAATTCTTAAGCGGTTTTCCCAAGAAAGCGACGCGAAATGGCCCTCATCATGGATGTGGTAGAAGAGAGTCCCATTAGGTATGTATTCATAAACTAACAAAGGAACTTGAGTCTCTAAACAACAGCCCAAGAGCTTCACCACGTTCCTATGGTTGATTTGGGAAAGAATGGCAACCTCATTAATGAACTGCTCGATTTGGCTTTCATCAATTATTTTGGACTTCTTAATTGCAACTACTCTGTTGTCTGATAAAATTCCTTTATAAACTGTACCGTAGCCTCCCTTTCCGAGTATTCGACTCTCATGGTATTTGTTGGTTGCCTTTTCCAGCTCCTCTGCGGTGAATATCTTACTTGTCTCAGCAGAACCTTGGTGATGAGAGATTTGCTGTTGTAATAGCAGACCACCATTTTGCTTGAAGAATTTCTCCTTGAGTTGCATCAGCTTTCTTTTCTTTAATCCCCAGTATAACCAAGAGCCACCAACAAGTAGAAACAAGAGACCCAAACCGACACCTGCATCCACACAAACAGAAAGCTCATGAGTAACAAAGAGAAATGTAACAAACAAAGAGCCAGCGGCAATCTGGTATATTGGTTGCAGTAAACCCTGATAAGCAAAGTTTTCTGAGTAACTGACGTATGGCAACCTATTCTTTTGGTTTTTATTAAAAAGTAATCCATTAGTTGTTTTAAAACCTTTTTTTTTTTTTTTTTGACTTAAAAACCTCACACCTCTCTCTATCAACCCTCTTTCCAACCTAAAAATGAGGCCTCTACCGTGAAGATCATGAGGACCTAAAAATGAGATCAAATGCACGCATCATCATCATAGGCGTAGAAAATCCACTATCCCAATGGAATAGACATCAGTCGAGACTAGGATATAGACGTTGAATTCGTTGAAAAACAGGGGTTAAAATATCTTTTTACAAAGATAACTGATGAAATCGTTTGCCATTTATTAGTCAAGGCCAGACAAGATACCTTTACTTCTAATTTGTTTTGGAAAAGATTTTAAAAGCTGACGATGTTTTACAATAAAATAAGCGCCTGAATGTTAATTACTCTTTTTCTTTTTCTTTTTCTTTTTTAACTCTCTGTTATTATTTTTTATTTTTTGGTTTTGTCAGTGAAAACTGTTGATCTTAAAAGTATGGATTGCTGGGGAGACAGCAACCAACGGTCACAACCTAGCACCAAAAATAAGCTTATCAGTAGCTTCTTATCAGCTTATTAGTTGGGCCATGCACGTTGTAAGGTACCGATTGTTGGAAAAGCTTACCAAAGTCTTGGAAGAAAGAGGAGAGATTAGAAATAGAGAGTAGTTAGTTCTCTAACCTAGCTTTATTCGTTAATAATTAATGATAGCCTTGAGGCTTACATTAAACAGTACACAAAAGGCCCATGAAATCATAAAAGGCACCCAACAAGGTCCATGTCCTATGTGCATGTGCTGCCCATGTGATGGCTGACCAGCCTGATTTTCCTTTAAAGTAATCTATGCTGCAGGGTCCCCGCGATGCCCCGATAGGATGTTGGACTGGAAGCCTCTAAAACAGTTGTAGCCGGCATCGGGTCGAACGCACAGATACATGGGGCCCACTATATTTTGCGGGTAACATCCACTTCAAACATCATGTTCATCTTCTCATGATCACACACTTAGCCGTGAGGCCCAAACTTCAGCCCAATCCAAAACTCATGTACGCCACACCACGGGTAACAATATAAAATCTCCACTAAAACCCCCAACTTACACTTGGTGTGGCCCACCTGAGTGTTGGATCATTCTGATTGTTTTTATTTTTATTTAGAGCGCCAGTTCATTGGCAGATGCTGAAAGTGTTAAATGAGGTATACACACCATGGTTGGCTCTGCCTAGAAACCTGTGATTGGCTTCCCCTTTTGGTTGTTCCTTATGGTGTGGCCCACCAGACTTGCAGATGGGGCTGATTTTTGGCCAGAGGGCCTACAATTGAGGAGCTTCCCTGATGAGAGAGTGGATGTTACACACAACATTATGGATCCCTGAAGCTGTGGTGTGCTTTTGGCTGTGTACAACCGGTGGTGATGTTCCTCACAGGCGGAAATGTTTGCGAGTTAATCAGAGCTCATGTTTCCATGTCATCAATCGCCTCCATAAAATAAATTAGTCAACTTTTAGGTTCGGCTGGAAATAATCATAGATTCTTTTTGTGTCGTTGTGATATCAACATCCCAACATATAATATAAATCGGTACTTTGCTAACCTGCTTCCATGTTGCAGTATTTTAAGAGACATGATCAGCCATGAGAGGTGACTCAGCTCAAAACTCCGCCCAGTCAACTTGACTCACAAACATGTGGGTTCAGTAGGCTATGATATACTCTGTATTGGGGAAAAATATGACAAGTCCGGAGACCCGGTTATGGAATGGACCAACTCTATTGACTTTGCCTAGGAGTTCGAGGCAAGAGAGCTAAATGCCTTAAGGAGAGACTTAGCTCGGTTTATAAGTAATAAAAACTCCTACGGAGACTTATAAAGTCATGAGGGAAAGGCAAATTACATAGATGCATGAAGTTGACTTGGACGACGAGGCAGCAACATCTAAAAGGCCGATTAAAACCTTAAGTTCAGAAGCCGCCTGACCGACCATAAAACTGACCCTATTAGGTCGGTTATAAGGTCAGCTATCGAAGTAAGAGAGAATTCGATTACAGATCGACTTCATTTGGCCCGACAGATGGCAAACAACTTTATCCTTAAAGCCGGCCCAGACTAATTCATTATTAGAGTCAGTCAGAACGGAGCCGAGCAAGGAAAAGATGGTGTGAACTAAAATGCTGTCCCAAAAAATCTCGTAAAAGGATCCCCGATCTCGAAGATCTTAGAATCGGGTAGAGACCAAAAACAGATTAGAAATCAAATCTCCAAGATATCAAGAGAAGAATCCTCATACAATGGGACCCTCCTATACCTATGAATGTAGAGAACTCCAAGCTAAAAAGGTACGCAGAAAACCATACTCAAAAGCTCATATATATGTCCATTCCATTGACTATGGCATCGGAGGGTTCCCAGCTCTAGCCAGGGTCTCCTTTGTTTCATCCTTGCGCAGGTGGAAGGACTGAGGAGGGTGCACCAGTTTTTCGCATCAACACTCTGAATCCTTAGTCGTAAAATGAGACAAAAATGATGCTGATGATGATGATCAGCAGCGATGGACGATGAGCAGTTGCGATTGGGCCGTGGCATCACCAGTGGTTACAGTAACAGCGGTGGCGATAAGGGTGTTCAGATGGAGGAAATGGCAGAGCATAGACAGTGGTTGGTGACTAATTCATTGGTTTAGAAGGTCTGCGAGGCACTGATCAGAAGCTGAGATTGGTTGGCGATGTGGCTAAACAGTAGTGGTGTCCAGATCGAGATCAGGAGTGTGCAACAATGGCCAGAATAGCTCTGATACCATTTGATAAATTAGGAGTATTTTGCCTCCGTCGCTGCCCAGTGGGACCCACAAGATGTGTTCCAATGATTGGAATCATCCGTGCTGTTGTCGCCTAATGGGGCCCACAAGCTGAGTACGTTCCAATGATCAGAATCATTCATGTCGTTGCTGCCCAGTGGGACCCACAAGTTGAGTGTTCCAATGATCAGAATCATTCATGTTTTGCCTTTTAAGAAAAATCATTGACAGGGGTGTGATGGGTGATGCAAATGCACAGATAAATTGAACGAGTCATTTACAAATTATTGAAATTAAGCTCTTCGAATAGTGGTTCACATGTTGAAATGTATCATGTACCAAAATCTATGCTTATTTGACTATCTAACAAAGGATTGGGGGATATTTAATATTGGACATTTAAAAACAAAAATCCAATGTTCTTATTTCAAAAAAAAAAAGAAGAAGAAAAAAACACAAGTGCCTTTGAATCAATGGCTAGAATTTCTCTATTAATTTAATTTTAGGAATGTGACTTGGAAATAATGATTTCCACAAGTCACCTGGCCGGCTCAATAGGAATTAAAATATAACATACAAGTATGGTACCTGCAGATGCATTTGATCATTTCTCATATTTTAAAGATCTTGTCAAGATGGCAAATTGTTGTTACTTTGAAATCAGTAGGAATTTATTTTGGCTGTGACTGAGAGGTGACTTACCTAGAATGACCTTAATTACTGGGAATGCTTCATTCTTTGGAATGCAACCTTGTCCGTCCTTCCTACCATCGCCATAGGTGCTGCCTGGACAAGTACATTCATAACTTCCGTTTGTATTAATGCAATCATGTGTACAAGGATTGGCCTTCTCGCATTCATTAATATCTGCAAGCACATGGAAACTCATTATTTGGAATCAAGACACTTGTGGATTGAAAACCTGAGAAATTTCAAATTTCTCAAATCATTTCCTTGACCTAGTAACAACATATGATTCAAATTGACCATGTTTTAGTTTATTGCTCTGCTATTCGGCTGCCAAGAAAGTGTATACTTAGGCGCATGAATAGGGGGGGTGAATATAACTTTTGGATCACAGGAACGGCCATAGTGGATGGTTAACCATTCCCTAAAATCACTGCCTCCGCCAGAGAATAAAGATAATTTCATAATTAAATACCTTGTCTAAGCTGATGAAGCGGTGATGTAGAATATAAAGATGAATGTTTGGAGGAGCAATCTCGCTTTACCTTGACATCCTTTGGGGAGATATGGATTCCCTTCATACCCATCAAGACAATTGCAGTGGTATCCAAGACCGGTGGTTGAATCAGTGCAGTTGCTATTGTCACGACATGCATAACTTGTCGAGTTTCTACGACGAGATTTTTCACACGTCTCATTCCCTACTCGCCAGTCAAGCACTACTGGAACAAGATCTCTTGTCCTATTGACGAAATCGGGGTCAGTGAGATCCGTCACAGAGAACTGGAAATGGTCTTGCTCAGCCAGGAAAGCGAAGCTGCAATGGTTGAAAGCCCTAGTATTAGATTGGTTGTTTATTCTCGTAGGCAATATATGGAACCACTTGATACCCTTTGGAATGTTGGTCTGGCAACAACCGATGCCAGTGCAAGATCCACTGATCATGCTATCTTGGCTATCACAAACTGGCGTGCAGCCGCTCGTGAAGTTCAAGTTCATGTCCTCAGACCCACCGGTCAGTGCAAACGTGTCGCACCCAAGAACCATCAATTTGTTTGGAGTGTCGGAGAATGTGTATGGGGTCTCACGCAGGACGATAAAGGAAGCTTCAGAGACTTGCTGCCCCAACTTATTGTAGCAGCTGCTAGCTATCCAGTTCTGCAAGCGTATCACTTCTAGCGATGCTTCGATAACTTCAAGGTTACCAGATCCTATGAACGGTTTGGGATGTGAGAAAGAGTCACTACAAATGATCCGAAACCATTCACTTTCATCTCTGTAACAGCCATTTCCGATGCCGAATGGATAGGGAATGCTGATGTTCCCACATTTGTCTGGGCAGCCGGGCAGCGCTTGTGAAGCTGCTGAAGCTGAAGCTGCTGCTGCTGTTATTAGCCATATGAGATGAAGCAACAGATGCAATGCCATCCCTCCTCTCCTCTGCCCTTTTTTGGAATCCCACATCAAATGTTGTTTCTGTTATACTTCCCATCGTTGACGTGCTCCTCGCATCAACAGTGTTTTTCACTATTCACTTGGTTGACTGAGTTTACGAGGCGAATATGAGTCCGGATCCTCTGTTTGCCAAAACCACGACTTTCCTGCTTTTTTCCTACTTTGCTGTATAGTTATTGGTCCTATCTCGGTAAGCGATGCATCATTAAATGCATTACACAATGACACGGTCCAATTAGATTGCAACAACCAGTTTTGCTGCTTGACGCAAACAGAGGATCCGTATTCGGTGGATATGTACCTATTGTTATACCATAATTGGGGACCATAGCCGTAGATCAGGGGTCATGTTTCTAAGATCAAACCTGTAGATCTGACCTTACACAAGTTAGATAACGGTAGATACCTAAAAAAAATCTAAAGAATTCGTCCAACCGATCCTTCTCAGAGGAAATAATGGTTAAAACGAGTTTATATTAAAAGGAAATTAAATATTTAAATAATTCAAGGTTTGAAATATTCTTACGGGACATTTATTTTATTTTTATTTTTTGTATCCTCTACCCCCATGCACCGTAATGCCCATCATATAACAGTCTGGATCACTGAAACATGGCCCTGATCCAGCAGCTAATGTTCCAAAGAATTCCGGGGGATATTAGAGGAACTTGGTTCTGGATGGGTAAGGAATTGGGAAACATCTATTTATAAGAAGGTACTGTGGTTTGGTTTATGATTGCGTTGTGCATGTATGATCTTCTTTCCCGTTTGTGTATAGCTTGATGAGGAATAATGGACGATCCAATGTACGAAATCAAGATGGGTACTGGACTTCCCATCTATGATATTAGGTGGGAACAAATCAAGAAGGTTGCTCGATTACCCTGTCTGCAATAGAAAAACTCGAAGAAACTTTGACCAAGTTGGCCTGACTTTTTCGATGTTCACTCTTACAAAATGTCCTCACCTAAGACTTTCGATCCCTTGAGGTTTATTGAACTTGTTTAAACCAATTCAAAATTGGAGCCGTCAACTTTTAATGGAGTCCGAAGACCAACTGTTACCCTCACCAACCCCAAGGAACATAGTACACTCAGGGTTTTAGTTTGTGCAAGCGGGGCATACGGTTCAGTCATCCAGACCATTGATCTGTCAACACCTGCTGTAGATGGACCATGCCCCAAAAATCTACTATTAAGGAAATTTTCAGGGTCTTGTTCGTTCATCAATAGTGTGGACTCGTTCATCAATAGTGTGGACAAACATATGATTTTTTTTTTATTTTTTATTTTTTGTTTTATCTTTTTTTATTTTTATTTTTTCTAATTCTGTTACCCTTGAAGACCGTAGTCAAAACGGGAGAAGGATTGAGCATTTGGCATGAAGATCCTGTGATGGGAAACTAGGAGGGGTTAACGTGATGTTTTTGAGAAATTTACTCTGTCCAGCCCTATTTTGAGATATGTTAGGACATGGACTAAATAAGCCAAATCTAAAACTTAAGTAAACCATACCAAAAGAAACAGTGATTATTGAAATTCTAGTGTTGAAACATTCGTAGCAACAAAGGTTTTGGATGAGGCAAACCTGTTTGCGTTTTCAGTTCATTCACTAAGAATGCCCTTATGAATGGTATGGATGAAGATTTGAGTCACCAGGCCTCGTTTAGAGAGATGGTGTCTCTGCCATGTATGAATTTTGTTCCTGTGCACGGTCCTTTCAATTTCACGCATTAGCTAGTTTACACCTTGTCTTATGACATTTCACAAACATCACCCCCACCAACCTTCTTCTCTTAAGTAATTTGTGTTAGTCAAAACCGTGATATAAGGAGCGGCTCATCTAGGCCTCACCTAATGAGATACCAGATCGATTCACTCGTCTAGGCCTTGAAACTGGACACAGCAAGACCTAACCTAGTGAGATATCAGAATGATTTGCAATTTAGATTATAGCTCATGTGTAGTGCCGACGCCAGGAAGATTTGATCCCAACAGAGGATTCTTCATGCATGTATCCAAATTAAGCCTGATCCGGTGAAGATGATTAAGAAATAAAAATAAAAGTCACTTGCAATGGAAGAATGTGTAGGAAGGTGAAAGAGTCCATGATGAGCATAATAACAATAAAATTATCTAAATATAATAATATGACGGCTATGAAAAATAAATAAAATAAAGAGGCTGTCAATGTGCACAAATGTAACCCTGAACTCTTGCCGTTGCCCCCCCTGGGTTGAAATGCTAAGCTGCCCACTAGTTCTTGTCAGAACTCATAATCACTTTTTGATATATAATGTAAGCGTAAAATCTGAACTATCCACATGATGCAGCATCCCATAAACTTTTAAGGCCCAACTTTCAGCCTGATCCAAAACTCTGGTGGGCCATGGAAAAAGAAAACAGTTGGCTCCCTCGATATCTCTCTCTTTGCTATGGCCCATCAGAGTTTTGGATCAAGCTGACTGTTGGGCCGTACGAGGTTTCATGGGGTGCCACATCACATGGGCCATTTGGATTTTGTTTAGGTTTTGTGCCAATGATACATGTATAAAAAGGTGGGCATCGGTGCTCAAGTAAGAAGGTGCCAGGTGAGCATGACTGAGGGCAAGCTCAGGTCCCTGAGATCATGCCCTTACCCTCCCCTGTTGAAAAGGCAAAGTTTCCCATTTCTTGTTGTGTACCCAATCTGTTCATAAGCTATCATGGTTGGTTTAGCCAAGCCATTGGACACCATCATAAATGGACCATGCCTCAAAAATTCTTCAATCAGTCTCCTAATGGTGGAATCTTTTGTCTTTACTCTGAAATAGACCATCATAAATGGACTATTTGCCAAGGCACCTGATTTGACAACTTACTTTTTGACATGGTAACCGAAAGCATTGGAAAATATATATGGGTTCCACTGTGATGCATTTCTCTTATCAACACTGTTCATCCATTATGCATTTTGAATTTATAGTATGAGCAAAAAAATGAGATATATCCAAAACTTAAGTGGACCACACCATACGAAAACAGGAATAGAATACTTACTGTTAAAAACTCTGTGAGGCCACTGTTTCTTTTGGTGTGGGCCACCTGAGTATTGGATCATCCTCATTTTTTGGCTCATACCTCAAAATATCTTGGTAAAACATATGAACAGAATTAATATATCATATACATTACCTTGAGGTTCAAAAAGTTTAAATAGCTATTTGAACCGTTTCCTAATGTAGAAGTTTCCCTCGATTTTCAAACCGAGGAAATGATAATAATTACCCATTTCCTGAGTATTTACCCAAGCTCATGGAAATCAAATACGCCCAAGATATATTAGTTCAAAACAATTTTTGGGCATGGCTGATGATGGGGATGTCAGATTGACGCAATGGTCCCTTGATGGATGACCCACAGAGAAGGTGGGGCCCACACAATGTCCACATCAACGTGGGCTCCACAAGATGGGCAGTGGACATTAAAAGTAGGCCCCATATGATGAATGGCCCACAACAAGGTGGGCATAACATAATAGTACTCTCCACATCAAGGGTCAACCCCTAATAAGGAATGGCTCACTTTCAAGGTGGGCCTTGCATGATGGATGACCCATATCAATGGTGAGGCCAACATGATGGATGGTCCACATCAAAGGTGGGATCCACATGATGAGCAGTGGATATTGAAGATGGGCCTCACAAGATGGATGAGGTGTATCAAGGTGGGACCTACATTAGGACAATCCACATCAAAGCTTGGTTCTTAATGATGAATGGCCAACATCCAACGCGGGCCGTCTGATGGACAATCCATGTTAAAGGTGGGCCCCACCTGATGGATGGTCCACATCCAATGCCCGACATGATGAACGACCCACGTCCAAGGTGGACCCCACAAGGTGGATGATTCACATTGAAGGTAGGCCCCACAAGATGCTTTACATTGAAGATAAATGACCAAGGTGAGCTCAACATAATGAATAATTCACCTTGATGTATGTGTTTTATATGCATGTTGTCCATCCATTTTGCCAACTCATTTTAGGCAGGGGGGTCAATGGCCAGGCTCAGGCATGCCAAAATCAGAATTTGGAATAGACCCGGCCTGACGGCCAGCTCAAAACAGTTTAAAATCCAGGCGAAAAAACAACCTTAGTCCTGGCCCATTAAGCCCTAATTTTAGGGCTTAAGGCCCATAAATGAAAAAGATTGAAAGTTTAAGTGGACCACACCACAAAAAACAACATGGATAATGACACCTAATGTTGAAACCAATTCCAAGGGCCCACCGTAATACTTATTTCCCACCCAATCTGTTGATAAGGTCACACAGACCTGGATGAAGGAAAAACACAAAAATATCATCTTGATCCAACACTTGTGTGGCCCCAAGAAGTTTTTAATGGTGGGCATTCAATTAACACTGTTTCATGTGGTGTGGTTCACTTGAGCTCTTGATCTGTTTCAGGTTTTAAGTTCATGTCCTAAAATGAGCTGGCACACAGATGATCAGTGAGATATAAAACACATACATCATGGTGGACCCCACAGCTCCCAACGCATAAACGTTTGGTTTTGGATAGAATCTGTGAAGACGCTTGGACTGTCTTCGACCAAGCGCTGTCTTTTATACTCCTGATCGTCGAGGTGGTCTATCAGTAAACAGTAAACATTTTGCGAGAATCTTCAACTCTACCTGATATTTTTATGGAAAATACTAAAAGGGATCAGTGATCCACGTGCCAGATGCAATTCTTTTATTGGATGGATAAGATTCTTCGGCTATTGTAGTTTACCAGAGTTGTCGAGTCTAATTGAGTCGACTCGACTGGGTTTAAAGTCGATCGAGTCGAGTGATACCCGCAGGTCAGGCCGATGGGAACATCAGGTCAGCCAGATATGATATAGATTTTAGACGATTGGCCAATTTCTCAAAACCTGTATTTAATTTTCATATGAACCACCTAATGATCGAACCAGCCTCATTTTTGACACATCATGAAACCTGGCCAATGTGTACCACCTGATGAGCCGCTCTGATTTCACACGTGTATTCCAGTTTACACGTCTGGATGAGGTTTATTTTCATACTGCACATGAATGCACTTAATATTCCTCACACCGTCTCTTCTGAGAAATGCTAATCCTAGACACTTTGATGAATGCTGATTCCAAACAACTCGCAGTCTTCAAGCACCAAACAAAAACCACACTTACCAAGTGTTACATTAGTGGGTGGGATCTAAGACGTACGTTAATAGAGTTGTCCCCACAGTGATGATCCTAAGCCCAAACATTTGTCTGATCCATTTATTAGATGGACCGCACATGCATATAGATATAGAAAGTTAGATACAGAGGTATGCAACGTTCTAGGATTGAACACATGCATTAGAGGTGGCCATCTGATAAATGTCACAGATCCGTGGACATGCCCACGTTGTCACATATAGTAAGTTTCTGTTTAGCACCAGATGCATCTGAAAGTAGCTTTCATTTGTCTTTTTATGCCATTTGAGTTCCTAATTTAATTTCTTGGATGCGTACCTCCTGAACATGCATGTACTCGACAAGATAGCTAGCAACGTTGGAGTTCCAAAGCCCAAATGGTTTCTTGATTTTGTTTAAAAGCAAGAGTTGTAGTTGGTTTACAAATTAGTTAGGTTCAATGAGGCTGGCTCTCTGCAACATTTGTAGAACATGCTTAATCTATAACAGGGCGTGTGGGGCCAACAATGTGAGAATGATATCTAGTCTGCCCATCAGGTTCCCTCATCTTTGGAGACCAAAACTTGTGCCGATCCAAACTTGGTGATGCACTTTCTAATAGCACAAATCAAGATGGGAATCCAGCCATGAAACCGTCCCAAGCCTTGGTATTCAGCTTATGATTTCCAGTCCAATTGCATTTAAGAGTCTTTATGATGCATGCCTTTGGAACCATATTGTTGTGCAGATGTTGAGGTTTGGGGGGCTGCCACCACAAAGCCGACTACATTGAAGTTTAGGAGGCTGCCACGACAAAGCCGACTGCGATGACAGTGAGTCTGAGATCAGGATTTTGGATATCTGTGAGTGCCACAAACAGGGGTGACGAATGACGGCGAGTAGAATGCTGATGGTGAGCGATGGACTCAAAGAATGATGGCCCAAGTAAACTGCTCTTACACCATGACAACACAAGATAATGTGGAGAATTTCCCAATGTTTTTTTTTTTAATTTATTTATTAATTTAGCTTTAATAGAATTTATTTATAAAGATATGCAACTTACGATCTATATTATGAATCTTGTTATGAAAAGAAGAAAACTAACATACAATCTATATTATGTAAAGAAATAACATGCTATAGAAAATGGAAGAATTTAGAATTAAAGTATGTCTTTCTGGAAATTGGATTCTTAACGGAATTGACTCATGACTTACACAAGTCTTTTTCGAAGTCTTCTTGTGTTTGTATGTTTGAAATAGTGTTATGCTTGACTAGAGTCGTCACTAACCGATTGACTCATTTTTATAGTTGGCTAGATCCTATAGAATCGCTAGGGGAGAGAATCCAAAGATTCCCTCTTGTAAGATGACTCTTTGATTTGTGTTCAGAGATTCAAGATAAGGACAGTCAATCTTTCTTCTTCTTCTTCTTGTCTTTTTTTTTAAAAAAAATTATTTTATATATATATATATATATATATATAAAATTTTAACGAAATAAAATGACCTTTAAAAGACCTAAAAGCTTTGTTCTACAAAACTCTGTTCTGTTAGAGACGAAGACCTGAACTGAACCTGAAAGTGAACTTGCTGTCAGTTCTGATGCAAATTGCTATAACAATCGGTAGAGCATAAATATTACTTTAAATACAATGGTTGTGTGACATGCGTCAAGCCATTATTTGTGTTTTTCTCCAATTTTGGTATATTTGGACTAACAAATCAAGACCCAAAGGAAGTACAAATGACATTAAACTCTATATTACCGTGGCATGTCTAACGCCAACATCACCTGGTTCTTCAAACTATCATACCCGATTGTATCACCAGCAGAATAATGTGACGGTTCGCCTAGCAAGCTCTCGGTCTCTTCTACATTCTGTTGAACCCATGGATGTTGCTCGAACCTTCTCAATCCCTCTAGCTCCGATGCTACTTCCTTCATTTTAGGCCTTTCATCCCCCTTCACTCTTAAGCATCTCTTTGCAAGATCTGCGACTGCTACGAGCTGTTGTATGCCCCCCTCGTCCACAACTCGAGCCTCTAGAATCTCAAAGAGACGATTTTCTTTCATTGACGAAATGAAGTACATTGATAAGTTTCTCTCTTCTTCAGATCTCTCAAATGAAAGCGGGGTCTTCCCAGTTAAGAGCTCCACAAGAACTACTCCGAAGCTATAAACATCACTTTTGTCTGTTAATTGGCTTGTAAGTAGATATTCTGGGTCCAGATATCCTAAGGTTCCTTGCACCAACGTAGTCAACTCAGCTTTATCAACGGGAACCAATCTCGACGCTCCAAAGTCAGATACTTTGGCAGTATAATTATCATCTAATAGAATGTTGGTAGTCTTAACATCTCTATGAAAGATGGGTATTGAAGCTGCAGAGTGCAAGTAGGCAAGTGCTCCTGCAGTTTCAGCGGCAATCCTTAAGCGGCTTTCCCAAGAGAGTGAGGAGACATGGCCCTCATCATGGATGTGGTGGAAGAGAGTCCCATTAGATATGTATTCATAAACCAACAGAGGAACTTCAGTCTCTAAACAACAGCCCAAGATCTTGACCACGTTTCTGTGGTTGATTTGCGAAAGAATGGCAACCTCATTAATGAACTGATCGATTTGGCTTTCATCAATTACTTTGGACTTCTTAATCGCGACTACTCTCTTGTCTGACAAAATTCCTTTATAAACTGTACCATAGCCTCCCCTTCCAAGAATTTGACTCTCGTGGTATTTGTTGGTTGCCTTTTCGAGCTCTTCTGCAGTGAATATCTTACTGGTCTCAGCAGTACCTTGGTGAAGAGAGATTTGCTGTTGCAATAGCAAACCACCATTTTGCTTGAAGAATTTCTCCTTGAGTAGGATGAGCTTTCTTTTCTTTAATCCCCAATATAACCAAGAGCTACCAACAAGTAGAAACAAGAGACCCAAACAAATACCTGCATCCACGCACACAGTAAGCTCATGAGTTTCAATATTTGTTCTAATCAACAAAGACCGACCTGCAATCTGGTCTTTTGGTGCAGTAAACCCTCGCAAATGAGGTTTTATTTTTCTAATCAAAACTCATGTTTCATGGAGGGAACATGTCACCAATCCCCTCCATGAAATAAAATGGTCAACTTTTAGGTTGGTTGAAATAATTAATCATAGATTCTTGTGTGCGTTGTAATATCACCATCCCAACAACTAATAAATCAGTATGTTGCCAATTCAATTAATTAGCCGGTATTTTAAAAGACATGATCTTATACAACAGGTGATTCAAAGGACATGATCATATACAACAGGTGATTCGACTCGAAACTTGGCTCAGTCAACTCGACTCAGCTAAAAATCAACCTAGTTTCTATGAAACTTGTTGGCGAGCTCGATTCTGTTCAGACTCGGCACGACTTGTCGAGTCAGCTCACCTACTCGGTCAACTCGACAAGATTCATCATGACTAGTCTGCTCTTGTTGCGAATCAAATTGGCAACCTTAAAAATAGAGGATACCACGTGTACCAATAGGCCTACACTGCTTTGGTGCTCTTGACTATTTTTATGCTCATACTATTCGAACTACCTCTTATTTGAAATTTTTTATTTATACTGAGTCGATTCAAATCTAGTCGACCAATTTGATATTGAGTTAAGTTTCGAGTTTTTAAACTATGAACTCAATTGTGCATTCAAATCAGTCTGGTCCAATTTGGTATACGGCAAAAGTTCAAGCATTATTCGGCATAGATATTTAAAAATATGGTTAAAAATCCAGCCATAAAATACAGAAACATGCAGCTAAAGGTCGGTGATGGATTTTTTCAGGTATAATATAGTTTTCTTGAAAAGTTTTGGATAAAAATTAGGTTATACATATGCTTATATGCATGTTACCCTGTGTGTAAATTTAACCGTCCAGATGTAGAGATAGGTTCCTCTATGAATCAATGTGGAAGGGCTTACTTATACAAGTCATCTACCTGCGTGTAAATCTTTATTCACCTGACTGTAAAAGTCATTTTCCAGCACATGCATGCACTATTGCCTATGTTGGGCCCACCATGTTGTGTATACCATCCAACCTATGAACTGAGCCCAACAGATGATACAATGACTAAAAAATTAGGTCAATCCAATCATTAGTAGGTGGGCCACACCATAGAAGCCAACAGAAAACCCCGCAAAGCCCAACTTTCATGATGGGCTGACTATGATGGACAGGTTGAATGTCATACAAACAGCTAAGTGGGCCCCATGCACAGCATGTATAGGACAAGTTCATTCTACGCCAGTCATGTAAAGGAAGCGACTTAAAAAAAAAAAAAAAAAAACCATAGTAAGTGTTTGTTTGGCTTCAATACTCTCAATACGACCACTAATTAATAATCCTTTTTCTTTTTTTCCTATGACCACACTTCACCGATGATTTAACCTTTAATTTTCCACTGAAAATTCAATTTTACTTGTTCTAATTGATCTAAAGGTTGTCATAGCCCCAACAATTAATGCACTCTGCATAATTTTCTCTAGGTGGCCCGTACAGAAAAGATTGAACATCATGAATGGTTTCCATCATCGAACAGCTCAACATGTGGGCCCAGAGAGGCTTTCCAATACAAAAAATAAATTGACCTAGTTATGAATATTTATTTAGATGTATCATGTAATAAAAATCATGCTTATTAATTAATAACCATTACAGTAGGGGACATTAATTTATCAGATGGTTAAAAATGAAATATCTAACAGCTCGCTTTTGCTTTTAACAAACGAGAAAGGAGCAGGGAAAGAACAAAAGGAGGAAGAAGAGAAAGGAGCAGAGGCTGGGTTTTTTTCATTCTCTCTTGGCTTTTTTTTTTTTTTTTTTAAAAACAGTATCATATTATACATGGATTCATATAAATCCTGTATTATTCACGTTTTAAATGTTTTTTTTATAATAAATACTTGAATTCATCTGTACTTGAAAAAATATAACTATGGAGAAACTACAAATCAGTCTGATCCAAACTCATAAACTTGTTTTGTGTGCTACCACCTTTCTGAAAAACTTTAAATAATAATAATAATAAATAAATAAATAATAAATAAATCTCATCCAAACTTAATTGGGCTGCAATGCAGAACAATGTAGAAACCTGCGTAAGACCTCTAAATTTACATATTGTTGACTAACCAGATGTGGAATAGCCTTTTTTATATTTAAGTGGGGATGGATTAGATGGAGTATGCACAATATGGTTGGCTCCACTGGGAAGGTTTTATTGGTTTGGTATTCCCTCCCAAATGTTCCTCATCATTATAGCCCACCTGAGTTTCTGATCGGGCTGATTTTTTTCCTCCAGGACCTAATGGACCAGGTGGATTGGATGCTTATTTGAGGTGGGCCCCACAGCTACCCGTTACCACCACAAGTTATGGTGGAACAGGCACTATATGGAACACACCTCGACCTACAAACTCAGCCATGCTAAGCTAGGACATCCAAAGCCACACTGACCTAGATGGAAAGTCAGCTAGTCCACTCATCATGTGGGCTACATTATTCAAATCAATGGATGGCCTGCATACGACTCAACATACTTCTCCACCTGATGATTGGATTAGCTTGGTCTTAGGGCCAACTGATATTTCATGGTTGGGCCTACCATTCATACTGCTTGGAAGTCCTACGTTCGTGGCACATAACTGGAAAGACTGGGTTGCGTGCTAGCTTAGCATGCTTGGAATTGTTGATCAGTTCTCACATTTTAAAGATCTTGTCAAGACAACAAAATGTTGTTAATTTTCAATCAGAAGAAATTTCATATGGCTGTGATTGAGTGGAGAATTACCTAGAATGACCATAATTAATGGAAAAGGTTTTCCCTTTCTGATGCAACCCTTTCCGTCCTTTCTACCATCCCCATGGGAGCCACGAGGGCAAGAACAATTATAACTCCCCTGTGTATTAATGCAAATCTCTTGGCATAAATTGGCCTTTGGATTCAAGCACTCATTAATATCTGCAAGCACATAGAAACACATTACCGTCAATGATTGAAAACCTGATAAATTTAGACTTTCTCAAATCATTCCTTGACCAACTACAACAGATGATTGAAACTGTCCATGTTCTGGTGCCCTGTTATTCATGTTGAAGAAAATTGGGCTTCCTAGATGATTCAGGTCAGCACTGTGATGATTTACCACATTGAAAAGAATTTTTTTAATGGCTCACATGGACTCCAAAACTCTTAAGGTTAGTATAATCACAAGTGATTATTGGACCATAGCTTAGTTATAAAAGCACATTGATATTGGTCCAGACCATAGGAACATGTCAGCATGTTGGCTCCAATGGACCATAGCTTAGTTATAAGAGCACATTGATGGTCCACGCCATTGAAAGATGTCAGCATTGGAAAAACACAAACTGTATCCTGTACCGCCATAGTCATCCAGAAAGCTTATATGGGGCAATGGTTGAGGCTGGTTTCTCTACAGGCCCTTGTAGTGTGAGCTTATTCTACAAGTCATGGAAGTGGGGCACACCATGTTTTGTCTACACATGACATCCAACCAGCAGGATTGCCTCACCAAGAAATTTAAAATCACCAAAAATCAGGCTGATTAATCAACCATCCTAATCACCACCATGTGAATTTGAAGGTTTTTGGGTGGCTTTCTGTTGTTTTCTATGACTTTTGGGGCATCTTAGAATCATTGTTGGGCTCGCTCAACGTAGGGAGGGGATGAAATATACAATTATGTGGACCGAACACGCGTAATAGCGTATAATCAAGTGTAGGAATAGGTGAATAGGCAAGTGAATTACTGTTAGAACAGAGGACCCAGCCTTGTTGGATGGTTGCCCCTGAAAGCATCACCTCTACCAGCGAATTATGATAATTCCAAAAACACCTCGGCTAACTTGATGAACGGGTGATGATATAGTATAAAGATGAATGTTTGGAGGAGTAATCTCGCTTACCTTGGCATCCTCCAGGGAGATAAGGATTCCCTTCATACCCATCAAGGCAATTACAGTGGTAACCAGGACCGTTGGCTGAATCAGTGCAGTTGCTATTGTTACGACATGCAAAACTGGTTGAGTTTCTATTACGAGCTACTTCACACGTCTCATTCCCCACCGCCCAGTCAAGCGCCACTGGAACAAGATTGCTGGTCCTATTAACAAAATTCGGATCATAATTGAGATCCGTCACAGAGAACTGGAACTGGTCTTGTTCGGCCAGGAAAGCGTAGCTGCATGGGTTGAATGCCCAGATATCAGTGTGGTTCTTTAAGCTCGCGGGCTCTACCTGGAAAAACTTGAGACCCTTTGGAATGGCGGTCTGGCAACAACCGATGCCAGCGCAAGATCCATTGATCATTCCCTCTTGGCTAGCACAGAGCGATATGCAACCGCCTGTGAAGTTCACGTCAGGCGCTTGGATCACCGCTAAGGTGTCACACCCAAGGACCGTGAATTTGTTAAGAGTGTCAGAGAACGTGTATGGGGTCCCACGCAGGCCGATCCAGGGAATAGAATGAGAGACTAGCCCGCCCGACTCATTGTAGCATTTGTAAGCTATCCAGTTCTTTATGCGCACCACTTGTAGCGATGCTTCGATGACTTCAAGGTTACCTGCTATCAAGGGTTGGGGAGGTGAGAAAGAGTGACTACAATTGATTCGAAACCATTCATTTTCTTCTCTGTAACAGCCATCGCCGATGCCGAATGGATATGGAATACTGATGTTCCCACATTTGTCTGGGCAACCGGGCAGCGCCTGTGATGCTGCTGAAGCTGATGCTGTTAGCCATATGAGATGAAGCAACAGATGCAATGCCATCTCTCCTTTCTTTCTTGCTTTCTTTCCTTCTTCTGCCTTTGTTTGGAGTACCAAATTAAATGTTCTTTTCTTTAATACTTCCTATCGTTGACGTGCTCCTCGATCACCAGCGCTTTATTTTTTTTTTTTAATACTATATATTGGGTTGGTTGACTGAGTTTACAGGGTGAAGATGTATTGCCACACGATAAGCAGGGACAATAGTCGTGGATTACGGGTTATGTTTCAAAGATCGAAGTTGTTCATCTGACCTAATACAGAAAATGGTGGGCTACCTTAAAAATCTAAAGAATTCGATGATCCCATCTTTGTCCCACGAAACAAAGGTTAACACGTGTTTATGTTCACAGCAAAGGAGTTAAATGATCCAAGGGCTGAAATATTGTAACGGTAGATTTTTATTTTATTTTATTTTCTATGCTGTATTTCCCTGCCCCGCAAGGCCATCACATAACATCTTGGATCATTGAAACAGAACCAAATCCAGCAGCTAATTTCCCGGAGAGTCTCATATCTCGGCTCTTCCAGACTATTGTAGGAGCTTCAAGGGGAGATTATAGGCAACTAGGATTCTGATGGATCATGAATTGGCAAAGGTGGGGCCGGCCCTGTCTAGAGTGTGTGTGCGTAGGTCATGGGATATCCAAAAATCAGCCGTAACCGGAACACAAGTCAGCCAGGTCATTGGAAAGATGGTCTACAGTATCTAAAAGCACTCGGTGGGATCCAAGTGATGGGAATTTTTCCCCAGGCTCGACTGGTCGTGAGCTTCACTCGACTAGTCGAGGGCTGGTGCACGACTAGTCGTGAACTGGCTTGACTCTTTTTCCAGTGAATTGTGGTTTTTTGATTTCTGAGGTTCTCGACCAGTCGTGGGATGTGCTTGACCGGTCGAAAGTGCCGCTCGACTAGTCGAGGAATCTACACGACCAGTCGAGCTTACACAAATTTGAGTCCAGATCTTATGCGGATTGTGGAAATCTGAGGCGGTTTCGCAAAGAGTGCGAAAGGAAGTTTCCTAAACTATAAATAGGGGTGCCTAATGCCTTTCTAGGTAATGTAAGAGATAATGCAAGAGAGTTTCCTAAAGCTTTACAAGGGTTTGCTAAAGGGTTTAGGGCTATCAAAGGTGTGTGAGTGTGTGTGTGTGTGTATGTGAGAGAGAGCGAGAGAAAGAGAGAGAGGAAGTTTGTGGAAAGGAGGTTATTCTCGTAGCGGTGATCTACTGTGCACTTGACATGTCAGTACTGCTACGTCCTCGTAATCAGTGAGATCTCTCCATTTTTCTTTTATTCTCTGACTGTTTATTCACTCCTGCGTAAGTGAAGAAGGTTGTAACATTCTACTTCATAGTGGATTGTTGATATGGACGAGGTCCCGTGGTTTTTACTTGTTTGAGGGTTTTTCACATAAAAATCTCTTGTGTCGTGTGGTTTGTGCTTTAATTTATTTCATTGTTTTATTATCCCATAATTCCAGTTTGTTTTGGGAGGCTAGATCCTAAAGTTTTGTGCAAGGCCCTCAACAAAGTGATATCAGAGCTAAGTTCATTAAACGGATTGGGATCGGTTCTGAATTATGGAAGGTGGCTCATCAAGGATGATCAATCTTAATAGTTCTAACTGGACCATATGTAAGGTTAAGATGGAAGACTTTCTTTATTGCAAAGACCTATATTCTCCAATTTTATGCATATCAATAAAATCCATGGATATGTCTGATGATGATTGGAAGAAGTTGGAACAGAAGGCGGTGAAGTTTATTAGACAATGACTGGATGATTTTTTGTTCCACCATGTGTTTACGGAGACCTCAGCCGCTAGCATATGGTTGAAATTAGAAGGGCTGTATGAGAGGAAGATAGCCGGTAATAAAATTTTTCTAATAAGACGACTTATGAATCTCAAGTTCAAAGATGCTGGTTCTTTAGCTGAGCACATGAATGAGGTCAGCAATATAGTGAACCAGCTCTCCGCTATGAAGATGGTCCTGGATGATGAATTGTAGGCTTTTTTATTGCTTAGTTCATTTCCTGACAGTTGAGAGACATTGATGGTATCTTTAAGTAACTCCGCGCCAGATGGAAATGTATTCATGGAACAGGTAACCAGTTATCTCTTCAATGAGGAGACAAGGAGGAAGTCTTAGGGGTTTACTTAACAAGAGGCCCTTGTGACACAGGAATGGAGGAGAGGAAAGAACAGGAAGGGTGGGAAGGCCCGAGATAAACCAAGAGGCAAGTCGAGTACCAGGAAGGATTTTAAATGCTGGAATTTTGGCAAGAAAGGCCACTATAAATATGAATGTTATGAAAATAAGAACGACAAGAAAGGAAAAGAAAATGAGAAGAAAGATGAATCAGATTTTACTGCGGTCGCTTCAGATGGCAACATTGTAGTTATTCTTTCAGCAGATCATGATAATTATCTCACGGCTACAAGTCAGAACACTGACTAGGTGATTAACTTAGGAGCTTCTTTTTATGTGACTCCACGCAGGGACTTCTTTTTAAGCTATAAGTCAGGTGACTATGGGACCATAAAGATGAAAAATTCTGGCATATCGAAGATCGTAGGGGTCGATCATATTTGTGTGAAGATTGATGTGAGCTGCACATTGGTTCTCAGGGATGTGAGACATATCCTAAACCTTCGCCTCAACTTGATGTCGATGGGAAGGTTGGATGATGATGGCTATGAAAGCCAGTTTGTTGGTGGGCGCTGCAAGCTCATCAAAGGTTCATTGATCACAACTAGAGGAAAGAAGTGTTGCACCCTTTACAAGGCAAGTGTCAGTATGTGCAAGGGTGAGTTGAATACAGCGGAAGATTCAACTATTGACATGTGGCACAGGCGTCTAGGCCATATGAGTGAAAAGGGGCTTCAGGTACTAGCGTGAAAGCGACTCCTTCCAGATGTGACAGATATACCTCTCAAAACATGTATTGATTGTTTATCAGGGAAACAACATAGAGTTTCATTCATTAAATCTGTTTCTCATGTTAATAAAGTGTATGCATTAGATTTAGTTTATTCTGATGTTTATGGTTTTATAAGGACTAAAACCTTGGGTGGGGCATTGTATTTTGTCACTTTTATAGATGATGCATCTAGGAGGGTTTGAGTTTATGCTTTGAAATCGAAGAACGAGGTCTTTGGTATGTTTAAATTGTTTCATGTTATAGTCGAGAGAGAGACAGGTAAATCATTGAAGTGCATTCGTACTGATAATGGTGGTGAATATATTGACGACTGTCATGAGTATTATAAGTCCCTAGGTATACGGCATGAACAGATGGTTCCCAAGACCCCCCTAGCATAATGGTGTGGCTAAACAAATGAATCGCACCACTGTAGAGAGAATCAAATGCATGTTATCCCATGCAAAGTTGCCCAAGACGTTTTGGGGAGAAGCAATGCATACGACAGTATATCTGATAAACAGGTCTCCATCAGTCCCTTTGAATAGAGAAGTACCTGAGAAGGCGTGGACTGGACAAGATTCATCGTACAGTCATCTCTGGGTGTGTTTGGATGCAGGGCATCCGTTCACGTACCAAAGGACGAAAAGTCCAAGCTTGATATGAAGATCAGGAAGTGTGTGTGTTCTTAGGATAGGGTGATGAAAAGTTTGGTTACAGATTGTGGGATTAGACCGAGAAGAAGCTCGTTAGGAGCAGAGATGTGGTTTTCTTTAAAGATCAGTATATAGAAGACATTGGTAAGCCAGAGAAGAATCAGCCTAGTTCAGGTGAGCTAGAGGACATGGATCTTGTTATTCCTCCTGTGGTGCCTGAATATGGGGGAGTATAGCAAGGTGCAGAGGACGAGTGAGTTCCTTCAGAAGATGGATCGAGGGAGCAGCCCTCACTTGATCCACCTATTGAGCCACAGGTAAGAAGGTCATCTAGGGATAGACAGCCATCCAAGAGGTACTCGCGGTATGAGTACATTATGCTGACTGATAGAGGAGAGCCAGAAGATTATTCTGAGGCCCTAGCCGACAAGCATAAGGGGGAGTGGTTGAAAGCTATGCAAGAGGAGATGAAATCCTTGCATAAGAATCACACTTATGATATGGTGAAATTGCCTAAAGGCAAGAAAACTTTGAGCAACAAGTGGGTGTTTAGAAATAAGGTTGAGCAGAAGAATTCACAGACGAGGTTCAAGGCCAAACTTGTGGTGAAAGGGTTTGGTTAGAGGAAAGGCATAGGCTTCGAGGAAATATTCTCACCAATGGTGAAGATGACATCCATACGGGTGTTGCTTGGGTAGCATGGATCTGGAGATAGAGCAGTTAGATGTCAAAACTGTCTTCCTCCATTGTGACCTGGAAGAAGAGATTGACATGCACCAACTAGAGGGGTTCGAAATCAAAGGCAAAGAGCATATGGTGTGTAGGCTGAGGAAGAGTTTGTATGGGCTGAAACAACCCCCACGGCAATAGTAAAGTTCGACTCGTTTATGTTCAAGCATGGGTATGACAGAACGGATTCGAACCACTGTGTTCACGCGCAAGTTCTCAGATGGTAATTTCTTAGTTCTGCTATTATACGTTGCTGAGATGCTCATCATGGGAAAAGACATCAAGAAGATCGACAGGCTGAAAAAGGAATTGGGCAAGTCGTTTGTGATGAAAGACTTGGGCCCGGCTAAACAGATTATAGGAATAGAGATAACTCGTGACAAAAGCAGCAGGAAGCTTTGACTGTCATAAGGACGGTATATTGAGAAAGTCTTAAAGCGGTTCAATATGAATGCAGCGAAACCGGTCAATATTCCACTGGATGGTCACTTCATATTGAGCGACAGACAGTGTCCCAAGACGAAGGCAAAGGTGGAAGAAATGCAGAAGATACTCTACGCGTCAGCTGTATAAAGTTTGATATATATTATGGTGTGTACACGCCCAAACATAACATATGCGGTTAGTGTTGTCAGCAGATATCTTGCCAATTCTAGCAAAGAGCATTGGACAACGGTGAAATGGATACTGCAGTATCTAAGAGGTTCATCCAAGTTGAGTCTATACTATGGTGACGATAAACCTGTGTTAGAGGGCGACACAGATGCAGATATGGCAGGCAACATAGACTCCAAGAAGTCTACATTGGGGTTCATATTCACGTTTGTAGGGGGAGCGATTTCTTGGCTGAGAAAGCTACAGAAGGTCGTAGCATTGTAGACGACAGAGGCCAAGTACATTGCAGTCACAGAGGTATGTAAAGAGATACTTTAGATGAAGAGGTTCCTACAGGAACTTGGCCTGAAGCAGGAGCAACACTTGGTCTATTGCGATAGTTAGAGTGTTATACACTTGAGCAACAATCCAAGTCAGCATTCCAAGTTGAAGCACATAGAGATTCAGTATCACTGGATTAGGAATACTTTGGAACAGAAGGTGCTACAACTTAAGAAGGTCCACACGAACGATAATGGGTCAGACATGATGACCAAAGCATTGCTCAAGAGCAAGTTTGAGGTTTGTAGAAATCGGGCTGGCTTGAAGACAGTGAATTTCTCCTGTGTTAAAAAGGGAGAGATTTGATGGGGTTTTTTCCCTAGGCTCCACCGGTCGAGGGCTGGTGCACGAACAGTCATGGACTAACTCGACTCGTTTTCCAGCGAGTTATAGTTTTTTTATTTTCGAAGTGCTCGACCAGTCATGGGATGTGCTGGACTGGTCGAAGGTGCCGCTCGACTGGGCGAAGACTCTGCACGACCAGTCGAGCTTATGTAAATTTGAGTCCGGATCATATGCAGACTGTGGAAATCTGAGGCGATTTCGCAAGGGGTGCGAAAGGGAGTTTCCTGAACTATAAATAGGGGTGCCTAGGGCCTTTCTAGGTAATGCAAGAGGGTTTCGTAAAACTTTGCAAAGGTTTGCTAAATGGTTTAGGGCTATCAAAGTTGAGAGAGAGAGAGAGGAAGCCTGTGCAAGGGAGGTTATACTCGTAGAGGTGATTTACTGTGCACTAGACATCTCAGCGCTTCTATGTCCTCATGATTGGTAAGATCTCTCTGTTTTTCTTTTATTCTCTTACTGTTTATTTACTCATGTGTGAGTGAAGAAGGTTGTAACGTTCTACTTCATAGTGGATTGTTGATCTGGACGAGGTCCCGTGGTTTTTATATCTTTGAGGGTTTTTCATGTAAAAATCTCTTGTGTCATGTGGTTTGTGCTTTGATTTATTTCATTGCTTTTATCACGCTCCAAACTCGAAAACCGGGCTCACAAAATTTTTGATCGTCGAATCCGGTGCTGACAGCCTCCGTAGTACCCCATTCTCGGCTCCTAGTGCTCATGCGCCAGATTCCGATCCTTGGATCCTACAAGGAGAATTTTCAGTATGATTTTTTTTTGTACGAAACATAACCACAAGTTTACCCAAATCACAAAGGCAACATTATCATCACATATCCACTAATATAAATATTTGAATACAATGCTGAAAGAGAAATACATATGTCGAAAATCAAAACTCCAGAAGATCGCTGCATACTCCAAGCTCAACGCTACTACAACCTAACGCCACCTACACGCATTTATCGTGCATAAGCTTATAGAAAGCTTAGAGGGTGGTGAAAGTGTGTGTAAGGTAATTACCAAGTATATAAAAAAGCCCATAAATCATACACCATCAAAATAAGCGGAAATACTGATAAAATCATGAATCATACAATATCAGAGTAATGCAGAAATATGCGGTAAGTCCATTAATGTTATCAACTGTACCAAAGCTATGTGATGCAAGGCATGATACCAAGGCCATGCGATGCGAAACATAAAAAGACAATAACAGATGCTGAGGATGTAATGCAATATGCAAATCCTGACGAGCCATCAATACCATCAACCTTATCTAGGCTATATAAGTGCAAAAACATAGTAACCAAAAATGCTAAGTACTATAGATGCAATGTAATATGCAGTGCGAATGAAATGACCATGCTGGAATGTGAAGTCGGGATGATAGTACGTAGTATCGCCGGCTACGGGGTCCACCATAAGGGACTTCTATCCAAACCAGTCCCATACCTAAATTTGGATAGTCCGACTCAATGTGGTGAACTCCTGATCTCAGGTTAGTCGCGCGCCCAACCGAAATCTTGGCCATGTGAAGGTATACGTAACAAATAGTTACGCACCACCAGCCCGAGTGGATAGTGAATGAATGAATGAATGGATATGCAATTCCTACTCAATAAGTCCACATATCAGTACGGTTGCTCTCTGAGAAAATCACCGGGGTCTATTACACTCCACACTAATTGCCTCCTCCCTAGCTACACAGCCAAGCAAGTGAAAAAGACCTCACTATCCGCCTGCCAATATCAGGCTCGGCTCATTGATAGCGGATCCATTTATGAGTTGGTCATACTCAGCCTAGCTTATAGCCCCCTCACTCGGGCGGATAAGGCCACACCCCCTTCCAACCGACCACGACACAGTGGGAGACACGACCTCATGGTATAGGCACCGACGCTCATATTCCACTCAATCTAGACGTTGGAGCATCTCCTGGTACCAAGGAGGTTCTGGAATTTTCACCCAAGGACAGCTTACGTGCCCACAGTGCTAGAACCAAGCATTTTCGGTGTCCCATTTGACCATCCATAATGTGTCTGTGGAGACCACGGACCTGATGTCGTTAGGGCGTACAATGATCAAGTCACATATATGCGAGATGCATGAGTCACACTATCCAGTCATGTAACAATTCTACGTGTACGGCGCGATAAGGTAGGCACTCCGTCTCATAAGGAGTCCCGTAAATAGTCTGCCCAACGGCGTATGCTATGATCAAACATTCCTCATATCAGGCATACATATGATGCGTATGAGCATGAATCATAGAATTATACTAAGCATTTTATATGGTGATGAACTATCCTCACAACAAAGATGGGCTTTGATGGCCTACACACAATAAGTATGGGCCTATCAATGGGCCCTAGGGAGAGTTATAATGCGGACATTTAACCAACATTATTATTACAATGTGGACGTTAAACCAACATTGCTCTCAAGGTATGGCCCACCATAAAACATCATTACACAAACCATGGGAAATCACACATTGCAATGGACCTATATATATCTCATTGGGCCTCAACCCATAAGCCTCAGATACATTAAACGGGCCACCTTATATGGGCCTTATATAAATCAAGTGGGTCGCATCAATGGGCCTTATGTACATTGTAATGGGTCATATCCCATGGGCCTTTGAAAACATCACAATGGGCCTCGTAACATGGGCCTCATATATATATATATATATATATATATATATATATATATATATATATATCAAAGTGGGCCTCAAAAATGGGCCATAAATACATCGAATGGGCCTCATAACATGGGCCTTACATTCACATCAAAGTGGGCCTCAACAACGGCCTCATACACATCAAGGTGAGCCTCAACAATGGGTCATAAATATGACAAGGTGGGCCTAATCACTTGGGCCTTATATATACCACGGTGAGCCTCAATGGATGACCACAAATAAATCCAAAATGGGCTTCATACATATACCAAGGTGGGCCTCAATGGACGGCCACAAATAAATCAAAATGGGCCTCATACATATATTAAGGTGGGCCTCAATGGACGGCCACAAATAAATCAAAATGTGCCTCATACATATACCAAGGTGGGCCTCAATGGACGGCCACAAATAAATCAAAATGGGCCTCATACATATACCAAGGTGGGCCTCAATGGACGGCCATAAATAAATCAAAATGGGCCTCATACATATACTAAGGTGGGGTCCACTTGAACTATAGGTCTGTCTTATTTTTAGTCTCAAGCCTATAAGACAGCTTGCCAAATGGTGGAGGGTTGGGATGCAACACATGCATCATGGTGGGTCACATACCTCATGGTAGGGTCCACATGTGTGGCCCACCAGATAGAAGGACAGTTGGATATAACACAGACATGGTGGGGCCTACTGGCCGTCCAGTGACTCCCTGGATGGTATTGATCAAACACATACATGTGGTGTCCACCGTCCACTACCGTGGACAGTGCGAATAAAACACATACATCATCGTGGGTCCCATGTGGGGCTCACCATAACATTTATATGTCATCCAATCTATTGGTAAGGTCGCACGGACCCTAATTGAATAGGAAAAATAAATTTCATATGATCCAAGACTTCTGTAACCACAGAAAAAAGGTTTCAATGGTAGCCATTCAATCCCACTATTTCCTATGACGTGGGCCACCTGGGTTCCTAAAACGGCTGATTTTTGGGGTGAGGCCCACTGTCCTAAGGGGCTATCAAATGCATGGTGTTGATGTTCAACACACATCACGTGGGGCCCACGGCTAGGACCACGTCCCTGGCCAGTCCGTCCACAGCGTAACAACGCCTGCTGCTGCTCTAGACGTCAGCGGCAGTAGGTGGCTGCTACCTATTTTATTTTTTATTTTTTTTGTAAAAATGTGTTTTTTAATGGTTGTTCACAGGTGGGGCCCGCATTAATGGAATCCACTCCAGCCATTGGTCTCTATAGCTCAAGACAAGCCAAACAAGCCCAATATTCTATTTTGAGGTACAAAAACATCAAGGTGTATTTCAACGGTGAAAACCACTATTTCCTATGCTATGGCCCGCCAGAAAACCGGATTGACTTCTTCTTTTTTTGGCTCAATGCCTAAAATGATTCGGAAAATGGAATGGACGGTGTGGATTTAATCAATACATCATGGTGGGGCTTCATGAGCAACCCACCCAAAATCCTCACACCAAGCTAATATTTGTGTTCTCAGTTGACGTCCAGCGTCCCTGGACGTTGGACTGTTTGGGCCTTCTCAGGTGGGCCATCAAATGGTGGATAGTGTAGGAACAACACATATATAAAGTGTGCCCTACCTACTAATGGCTTGGATCAAATACATGCTTCATGGTGGGGTCCATCCAAGTGGGCCACAAGGCCACCTCATCACACAGACAAAAAAAATAAAATAAAAAGAGAGGGAGAGAGAGAGAGAAAGATAGATGGACACGCGTGATGGAGGGACCCCGGCACTATGGGTCCTCCGTTTCAAGCATCCAATCATACATCAAGTAGGTCCTATTGCATGTGGGCCCACCAAATCAAAGATCAACGGTGGAAATCCCTTCTCCACCAAGATGTAAGGTCTAGATGACCCCTTTTTAGACTAGAAAGTAAACATCATAATGGGGTCCATGGAGAATGACTCCATCATGGAATGATAATAAAATCAAGGTGGGCCTTCGGCCACATCTAGGGTCCCAAGTGAGATCCATACCATCAATCGGTAGGCCTCACTTATCCCATCATCAAAACATAGAAAGATCTAGCCTAATAAGCACCCACCGTTCGATCTTCTTGGTCCGTTAGAACGCCGGTCTCCTTGTGTCTCACTTTGATGGTGGGAGATGAGAAATGAATGACTAGGGTGAAAGATTTTGAGAGAGGAAGTGGGCCACACAAACTCACTTTTCTCTCACTTGAAAAACCATGGACGTCCATACTCTCTCATTTGTAGCTTGGAAAATGGTGTAGAGAAAGAGAGAGAATGAGATGTAAGGAGAGAGAGTGATGGGTGATGGAGTGATGGATGTGAGGTGAGTGATGGGTGATGTGAGAGATTGGTTGACTTTGTGGTTTGCTTGACTTGTGGAGAAAGGAAGCATGGGTTGCTCTTGTACTTGACATGAGGTGATTGATTGATTGATTTGAGTGATTGATTGATGGAACATGTTGAAGAGATTCTCTTGGGATTGCAAACACGCGACGTTTTCTTCGAACTGAACGCCGGCCCACATCTCCCTGCCAGGGTATCGGATTGGTATGTAAGTCGCGGCGTTGGAACCGCGGCACGGTGCGGTCGCAATGGTACAAGTCTCGGATTAAGCTGACTCAAATCTACATGATACGACTTAGGGTCGTGCGCAAATATCAATTATAGGTATAGGATTGTGGAACTTTGTCGGGAAGGATTGCGAGAGTCGACAGAGTAGTATGAAGTAAGATACAGGTCTTACAACTTTATTATCCCATAATTCTGGTTTGTTTTGGAAGGCTAGATCCTAAGGTTTTGTGCAAGGTCCCCAACACCAAGTTGAGTACAACTGAAACTTTGTATGGGTCTAAATGTTAAAACCACATATTAGCGGGGGCTATAAACAATCATGAAAATTTAAATGTGTAGATATCTACTCTCCACTAGTGTCTGTGATGTGGCCTCCCTAAGTCATGAATTAGCTTGATTTTTATGCCCATGGCCTGCCTCAGAAGGGTGATGGGTGCATCTGACTGATAGGGCAGATGTCCTTCACACATTGTCGTTGGGACCCACATAGCTCGACCTCATGGGAAGCTTCTCTTGAGGTCAACCTCAGGGCGTGCGCACACACTCATCTAATGTAGCCCAGTGCACCTCTATAATTGGCTTCGGAATAAGCAACATTAACTGTAAATGAGGGTCCTAAAATTTAATTTTATTTAAACTTTATGACATATTAATGATATCAAGATGAGGCAAGCATCTGGAGGTATTTTCCTCGTAGGAATTTTAAAAGGAAAATAGAAAATCCACCTAATAAACATTATACAATTTACATTTCAGTGCTTTTTAAAAATAGATTTCAAAAAACTACCTCTCGATATAATTACCACTTCACTGTGGGTTGGGTTATCGTGGGAGCATATGGGTCAGCTACTCGGGTGGGCCTCACCGTGATGTTTATATAAAATTGACCTTATCACCATATGCATTACCACATGTTAAATTAAGGGCCCAAAACACACCTCTATCCTTGATTTAGGTGGACCATGTGATTGGAAATAGTGTAAAAGGCAACAATTATCCTTCAAAATGTTTTCCTTGGTATGGCCCAGCTAAATGATGGGTGGTCCTGATTTTTAGGTCTTAAGCGTAAATTTTAGTGCGACATCTAATGGTTGGAGTGGATTTTATATAACTATCATGATGGGTCCTATAAAATTCAAGGGTGAACGTAACTGTTTTCTGTGGTGTGACCTACCTAGATCACATTTCAACCTGATTATTTTTTTCTTTTAGGCCTAAAACGAAATTAAACATCTAACGATCAGAGTGGATTTGGCATCCACATCACAATTGTCCACCATATATCAAGTCATTGCACACTCCAGCTGTCTAGAGAGATTATTTTAAAATAATAATAATAATAATAACAACATTATGTGACCCCAATTGATTTTCATAAGCCGGGCCCAACGTGTTGTTTATATAAGATATACTCTGACCATTAGTTATTTAGTGACATATTAAGCCCAAGGATGAAAGTGAGGCTAACCCGGGACAAACCAAAGGAAATTGTTGGAAGGAAGATGTCCACCTTTGACTTTATGGGACCTACCATAATAATTATACAAAATGCACACCAACCATTAGATTCCACACTAAAGTTTAGGCCTGTACCAAAAACTATACTCATTCATTATTCATGTGGGCCACACTAATGGAAATAATTTGGAGGGCAAACATTGTCCTTTAAAAATACAATGGGGCTCACCTGAACCACCTATCCATTTACTAGTAGGGCAAGCAGCCTTCCACGGAGTAGCCTAAATATATCAATTAATGAGGTAGTTATTTGAAAAAAATAAAATAAAATAAAAAGGGAATTAGAATGCATATTTCATATTAATTAGCTCTTTTTTTTTTGAAAAAAAAAATCCCTTTCTTCATTTTATCTTTTAAATACACATTAGGTCTTTTACTTGAAAGAGAAGAAAAAAGGCACCAATATATTGCAGCAAAATGATCCTAATCCATCCATTGGGGTGTCCCTACTCATGTCTTAGTGGTAGAATCGCAAGAGTTTCAACATTGAATAAATCATTTCGAGTACCCATCGTGCTGTGTGTGTGGGTGAGGGTGTGTGTAAAATAAATAAATAAATAATTCATCCATTAGGGTTGAGCCACAAACCAATCCGGATCTTTTCCTACTTGATGACTGTGCGGCAGACAGGTCCATCTTGTGTGACCTATATTATTGTTGGACGACTAAAAATGCAACCCTTGCTGTCAAATTGATGGAGATTACTGCAAGGAGTCAGTGGTTCACATTTCATGAGTGGTTTCTTTAATTGGGTGTCTACAATTCCTCAATTAGCAGTACTTGCTATTGGTGATCCAATGTATGAGAACAAGATGGAGGACCACCTATCTATGATTAAATTGGTGTGGAAACAAATCAAGACGGTTGGTTGCTCGACGACCCAGAATCCTCTGGTTTTTGTAAATGCTAAGTACAGTTAACTGAATGCACTTTAAAAGTTCACTCGCCTCACAAGTAAAATTAATGAACAAGTGTACATGATCATAGCTGTTCATCAGGCTATCTCCACAGTGCAGATGTCATGTGAAAAATCATGCCAATGTGGTCACTAGGTTGTCCCTGCATGTATGCATTGGAGACCTTTCGCAAATTTCTCTAAACCTTTTTACTCATAGCTTTTTGTTCTTTTTTTTTATAATATGTTTGGACCACCTATCCACCCAATCCGTAATTTAAAAACTGGAAGAAAATTGGCCGCGTTGGCCCCACTTTTTGCATGTTTACTCTTACAAAATATCCTAAGCAACCCAAACCAAGACTTTCCATCCCTTCAGGTTTATTTAATTTGTTGAAAGCAATTGAAAACTGCAGAAGTCGACTTTTAATGAATAATAAAGATGCACTGCTACCCTCGCTAACCCGAGGGTAGCGTAGTATGGTCAGGGTTTCAGTTTGTGCAAGTGGGGCACATAGTTCGATCATCCAGACCATTAATCTGTTGAGACCTTCTGTAGATGGACCATGCCCCGAAAATCTCCCATTGGTAAAAAATTTTGGGGCGTCGTTCGTTCATCACTAGTTGGCCCAACAAACCAGTGACCGAAAGGCGAACTTTTCTTACCTCTGTCCACTTTCATTTGATTCCTCTGTATTCTGAACAGAGCCGATTGGGATGGCAACCAAATGATTTCGATGGAGTAGTCAAACATCTGATTTTCTAGTTTTATCTTTCATCTAATTTTAGTTACTATTGAAGACAGTGTAAGGAAGGTTTTGAGTACGGATCCAAATCCTTTTGATTAGAGAAAATTATCACTGTAAACCCCACCTTTTATCCAGTGTCTTTTACGAAGAATCCAAAACTTACTTTCCCAACTTAGACCTTGCATGTACGGACAGCATTTAAGGATGAAAATACTCCTGCTTTTCAAAGTGATTTTTCGATTCCATAGACCTAGTGGCTACGGATTAAGGTATCGTAAGCAGGGGTATGTTCGTCCTCAAATGCTCTGTCCGTACATGTAAGGTCTAAGTTGGAAAGGTAAGTTTTGGATCCTTTTATAAAAGACGCTGGATAAAAGGTAGGATTTACAGTGGTAATTTTCATCCAGAAACTGAATCCTGATCCAAACCTCATTCTAAATCCTAACTCATGCTGGAAACTGAACTCAGCAGGACCTAATGGGGATAATCGGATCCATTTACCATCTAGATTAAGATGTACCTCGTGTGTAATACTACCATCAAAAGTATTTGATTTCTAAAGTCAGATTTTGCACACTTGTATAAAAATTGAGCCTGAGCCATCAATGACGACTATGAAAGGAAAATAATAATAATAATAATAATAAGGACAACAATGGATGAATGCGTGGGAAAGCTGATGTTGAGCGGGTCGTGGATAATTTCATGGCCAAGATGGACCAGAAAAGGCCCGATCGGAGACGGAGATGATCCGGACCGTCAGAACTTAAAATGAACGTATTTCGCAAATCCAGCTTGCACAACCCGGCATATTGGGGTTGGGTGGCTAAGGTAGCTAGTCCTACTCGAAAATTATATATTTTACGTTCGATAACTCATTCCAATTTGCAAGATACATCTATTTTAAATTTTGATGGTCCAGATCATCTCCATCTCTGATCGGGCCTTTTCCGATTTATCTTGGCTATGAAATCATCTGCTACCTGCTCTACATCAAATGCGAATGATTCCAGGCATGATAATAATAATAAAATTATCTGAATATAATACTGTAGCCTACACGAAAACAATGAAAAGGATGTCATTGGGCATGAATTCACTCTTTGCTCATTAAGGGCGGCAACGGGCCCAGGCCCCGGTCCCCAAAAGCATTGGCCCTTGCCCTAGTTGGGTTGAAAAGGTCTTGTCCCTGTCCCCTGAACCTACCAGGTAGGGCCCATCCATGGAAGAAGACTAAATATGAACAAGTAGACCATGGAAATAGGGGGGTAAAAATGCCTAGTTGACCGAAGAAATCATAGAAATTAATCTTTCTGCCTAGTAAAACAAAATTTTAGCTGTGTTGGAAACTGGCTTACTTACCCTCTAATGATGACAAGGATGAGATCAGACAATGATGATAGAACATTGAGGCCGAGTTTCCCGTTCTCTGCTGTGCACCGAATTTGTACATAGAGGACCATAGTTGGTTTATTCAAGCCATTAATCCGATGGACACCATCATGGATGGACCACAATCATAAAAAATACCCAAGCACAGAAGATCCTAACCTTTGAATCTTTTGTCCTTATTCCATTGAAACTGGACAGTGGAAAGGTTGAAGACATTTTTTGGCCATGGTTAATGATGGTGGAGATTAGATAATGTCATGGGCCCCACATGTACAGATTTGGTACCAACAAGGAAGTCCAACCAAGGAACTATGCCTCGAAAACATTTAGCCAATTTGTTAGCTGGACATGAGACGATAGAGTACGTACCTTCCTTCCACCATCCTAGTATAAATGTTGGGTTGGAATGGACCATGCTAAAAAATCAAATGGATGGTTCGATTATAGTCATTCAATCACTAGGCCTTCAAATAGACAGTAAAACGCATAAATAGTGTCTAGTTGACAATTAGGGGAGAAAGAGGTGAGGGAAAGATCGAGATGGCTAGAATTGTCCTATTAGTGAAATTTTCAAACCATAGACCATTCAAGCGGAGCCCACCAGGTGAAGAGGTCCGATGGAATCCATTTCATTTCATACCATGAGTAATATTTTATTAGCACTGTGCCTATACCTGGTCAAAAGTTGAACCTGAATTCCACACAAGCCCACGAGCCCAAAGTCGGGTTCCAGCCCACTTCCAGGGGTGACAATTGAATTGGGAGGTATTAGTCAATGATTTGCCAAGAGTTTGTACTGTACCCTCATATTTTCATTTTGAACCAGTGGGTCCCATGGTTCACTGATCCAAACTGTCGCACCTATGTGCCCGCTATGGAAAGCCATTGAAACAAAAATCTTCCCAAAGTGCTTTATGGGACACTTCAATTGGTGAACTAGATAATTAGGATGAACTTATAACAATGGTTGATATGGTCACATTAATCTTAGAAAGGACAAAATCTCTACTGTATGTAGCACCAACTGGTCTTGGACATTTTCTGCCCCCACAATTAGTTTTTCCTAGATAGAAAACCTTGACTATTTTAAGGACATATTGTTAAGACATTTGAAGTATATGTAAAGGATATTTTAAGAACTTGAAATTTTTGTTGGTATTCATTGGACGGCTTGGACGGCTTAGCTTTCACCTGCAGAAGTCCACAAACGGCTTATAGTGTACCCAGATAAAGCCTAGCGTGCTACCAACTTCCTCTCTCCCCAATTTGTAGTACCAATTTTCTCTAGAGAATTACTCTCTTCGTTCCTCTTTCCACATGCATTGCACATTGCCATGCAGGCGCCCCTAGTAGATAGTAGAAGAAAAGAGGGAGAAAATATTAGGGCATGTTTACTTGATGCTGAAAATAAGTTCATTTCATTTAAGTTAATCATAATTATGTATTAAAGATCTTCTCTCTCTCTCTCTCTCTCTCTCTCTCTCTCTCTCTCTCTCTCTCTCTCTCTCTCTCTCTTTTCTTTTTCTTTTTTTATTTTTTATTTTTTATTTTTTTGTACAAGGACTAAAAATAATCTTGATAACCAACGATCATAATTAATAATACATATTTATAATAAACTAAAATAAGAACAACTTATTTTTAGGCATCTAACAAACAAGCCCTTAGTCATCCTCCACTTGGCGGTATCTTGGTTCACTTCCCTGTGGGTGATGTAATCGGCAAAATATGTTAGAGAACTGTCTTTTTTTTTTTTTTTAAACATTTCAAAGTCGGTGTAGTCACCGGGAAGGCGACTGTGGAAGCGAAGGGAAAAACAAAATTATTTGATGGAAATTAACTTTACTTGGGGAGGAAAATTTTGAGATTATTTTGTTGACTGACTATTTAGGTTTCACATTTTAGGATTTGTTTAGGGTTTCTCTTAATCTTTGATTGGGTCAGTCCACATCCACACCTTTGAAAACGTCTACCAAGTTCTTATCGTTCATGCTTGCTTATAAAAAGGGATCTCTAATGCCCTTCACATATCATGTCTCATTTTTAAATATTAGCCCTTAATTAAATATCTACTTAGATTTATTACTTGAGTAATTTAAATGGTCTTTATCAACCTTAGTTCCAATACAATGTTAATTTAGTTATTTAAAAATAAAATAAAATTTAACCATATCAATTTTAGCTCTTATATATGATGTCTACAATTTTATGCTTGCTTCATGCAGGTTAGGGCATGTTTGGGTGCCAGTTAGAAATGAGGCCATCTCATTTTAGTTAATCCAAATTATGTATTTCATTTTAGTCAATTCTAATTATATGTTAACTATGATCTCTGATACCTAATTACGATTAACTAAAACTAGATGAACTCATTTTTTAAAGTGGCACCAAAAGTTCCAAGCAAGCACTCCAATTACGATTGCGACTCTTATGATTTTCTTTTATTCATTTCAAACTTTAGAATTATCAACTGAAATTAACATTTATAAAACCTATTCCGCTGGCTAAATAATTAAATGCCTCCCCTTGAAAATTCAGAGGTTTAGAGCCAAAGTTAGATTCTGAATACTACTCTTCTATCAAGGAGAGTTCTTGCATCGATCCTTCTCTATATTATTTGCCTCTCTTCTCCATTCATGCATGCTCTGTCATCTCTTTGCAATATCTACAACTATTATGACTTCCAATGAACATAAATTTGTGGCCGATTAATATCTAACGTGTGCGTACGTATAACATACAGTTGGAAAGTTATCTATGAGATTTACGTGTTGGACAATCATCACATATTTATTGGTCCAAACGACTTTACAAAATTCATTAGGTTGGCAGTGAGGCTATTGACAAGGGAGATTGGAAAATGGCTGAGTGACTTGCATAGCGACTCAGGGCATGACTTTTGCTAACACGGATGGAACCACCTGTCCCTTCAGATGCCACACCATTTCATTCAAAATACTCTTCAAGTGTTGTACACGATGGGGAATAGTTGAAATTGCAAAGTTCACCATTAGTTTTGTGTGGGGCCCATGAATCAGATATTCGAATTGCTCAACTAGTCTGATTTTGGAACTATTACTGAGCAATGGTGGGTTCTAAAATTTAGTTGGTTTAGATTCCAGTTAGTATATGTCATGTGCACATTCTCTTAGTGCCTGCATATCAAGTGTCATACTCTTCCGGTAGTTCCCCAAATTATTGCAGAGGTTGAAAAATCTGAGGCAGACAATCCTAACAGTTCAACTAATGGGGGCATCATATGGATGGCCCATCTCAAAATCAAGTATCATGGTTGTGAAACCCCATGGATACCCGAGAGGAACCGGATACTAACCCAGACCTGATGTGCGTGGGCATGCCAAAATTGATAAAGCAATTCAAATTGATCAACTTCAACTTCAAAGGTAAACAATAGTCAAATATGTCCAATATAAATATATAAAATTAACTTCTAAGAATATTAATTACTTACTCAACCACTTAGAAAAATTTATAATGATTAGATGATAATCATCAAAAGGTCATGTTCTTCTTCTGAAGATAGATTGTTTTGTGCATTCCACAAGAAAAGTCTTTTCATAATATTAGTGCAATCAAATAAAAAGAAAAAACTTACAATCAGTCGTTAAGAGGAAATGCAAAAAAGTCTCTTGAAATAACTACATGTGTGATGTTGTAAAGAAAATAAATCCAATGTATGAGCATAAATTTGAATTACAACTAAAGATTATACTAAGAATCACGACTAATTGATTACCATTACTCCTATGATAAGCTGTGATAAAGAAAATTGATAGATTTGTTTAGTTTGATTGGTATGAGATTATTAGTTGTTGGAAACCTCCGCTATTTGTAAAGTTTTGTTGTAGCTTATTCTTCAATATACTTCTTTCATCATTCTAACGGTTACAGTAGTTGAAGGGCCTTTATTTATATCCTTTTTTCTATTATGTTTCTTCTTCCTTACTATTCCTCTCTTCTCTTAATCAAGATTTGTTCCATTTCTTGGTCTCTCGTTCCGCTTCCATACGCCTCTTAGCTGGTCATTCCATTTCTAAACGCCTCTCTGCCACTCGTTCCATTTCTATACGCCTCTCGACTGCTCAATCTACTTTTGGATATAGTATGCTTTTGGACACCTCTCGAAAGCCATCTGAATTCCTCTTGACCACTCAATTAGATTTTGAGTACCTCCCGGTTGCTCACTGTTTTATCATCATATCAATTGTGATTCCGTAAAAAGCACCAAAGTATTCTTGAAAATCTTTAGCATGTTATATTTTTCTTTTGTTATAGCACGTATCTTTTTCAATTTGGTTTGTCATGAACGGTCAAAAATATGGTACAACATTACCCCCAGGTCGTTTCACCTTTGGTAAAAGTTAATGCGATGTTGATTCGTTGTTTAATATAATAAATGTGACTGCTTGGTCGTGTAAAAATATCAATGTCAACTGTCTTGGTCAAACTCGACCATCTTAGTTGAAAGATAGTAAACTCAACCATTTTAGCTGAATTCAACAATCTTTGTTGAAAAATATAAAATTCGATCATATAGGTCAAACTCGGTTATTTTGATCAGAAAACAATAAATTCAACTACATTAGTTGAATTCGGCCATCTTGGTTGAAAAACATCAAATTCGGTCATATTGATCAAACTCGGACATTTTGATCGAAAAAAGATAAATTCAACCATATTGTTCAAATTCGGCTACCTTAATTAAACTCGATCATCTTAGTCGAAAAATAAAAAATTTGATCATCTAGGTTGAATTCGGCAATCTTGATCGAAAAATGACAAATTTGGTCATCTTAGTTGAACTCGACCATCTTGATCGAGAAATAATAAATTCAGTCGTCTTGATCGAGAGATAACAAATTCAGTCGTCTTGGTCGAACTCGGTCATCTTAATTGAGAAACACCAAATCTGGCCGTCTTGATTGAGATATAATAAATTCGGCCATGACAACAAAGACTGTTCGTCAATCCATTCCGAATAGGGTTTATAATTAACTGAGGTATTAATATGATTAGGAACTTAGCTTACTACCTCCTAAACCATTTGAATAATTTGGTCACGATTCAAATGATGAAATTCGACCACTGGAGGTGATTCAAGGCATACATGGTTTTGTCTTATATGATATGGTGCAATTCCAAAAAGGGTTCCCCTAAGTATACTATGCTTTCTTTCTTCAGGAACACCATTCTTGACCTCCTGTTCCAATTGCTTAAACTTAGCATGTGGTGGAAGATTCCACACTTCCTATATCGGAAGAGGCTCATTCCATTGCAGAAGAGGTACCTATAGTGCTGGTTGTGGTGTTGGTGCCAAATTTCCAACAGAACTAGTACCAACCTGTTGTTGAGGCACCGCATATGTTCTTTCAATAAAGAGGGTCATCATTCAATTAATGTCTTCAACAATATTGGTGATTCATTTGCTTAAAGTTTCAGCCTAAACTCGTGACTGTTCAACGAAATGCTGAATTTCTCTTTTCATACCAAACACTTCAACCAACAAAACCTCAAGAGGCTCAACCTGAGATGAGGATGCCCTATCCGAGTTTTATGGAAATGGTACTAGATTTGGTAGCAAACCTAACTGCTTAGGTACTTGATGAACCTTATTTTTGCTCATGATTGAATGCACCGGTAAGTATGCTTGTAATTAGAGTCCTACTAGGTGTGCAAAAAATATAGGCTATCCAATTTGTTTTCTTTCACATGTAATGTGCGTGGGCTTGATAAAATTGATAAAGAGGCTCGATCCAAACGGATCAACTTCGACCCCAAGCATTTAAATAAGTAAATACGTCCAATGTGAATGTATATTACCATATTCTGATAAGATCGGTCGCTAACTCAACCACTTGCATAATTTTATAATAATCAGGTAATAAGGATGGAGTTCTTTTTTGAAGATGGATTGCTTTTTGCCTTCCATAAGAAATGACTTTTAAAAATACTAATGCAATCAAACAAAAGGAAAAAACATATAATCAGTCAATAATACTGACGATAAGAATACATCTCTTGAAAGAACCGCTTGATATTGGATAGAGAACAAATCTAAACATATGATCATAGATTTGGATTACAACTGAAGACTAAGTTAAGAATTACTGTTACTTGATTACCGCTACTTATAGGATAAGTTAGGATAAAGTAAATTGATAAATTTGTTTGGTTTGATTGGTGTGAGTTGTAGATAATTGTTGAGTATTTGCACTCTAGATTTCCTCTCCTATTTATATATTTCTCTTTCAATTTGTTCTTTCATATGCTTATTCTATTGCCCCAGCTGTTACAGTTGTTGAAAAGCCTTTTTTCTAAATGTTTCTTTTTATTATGTTTTTTCTCTCATTCTTCTTTTCTTAATCAACTTTACTCTTTTATACATTTTCTTCGTCTTTTTATTATGTTTTTTCTCTCTAATTATTCCTCTTTTTTTAATCAAGTTTTACTCTTTTATACATTTCTTCGTTGCTCTTTTTATTTATGGATGCCTAAAAACTGTCCGGTTTACTTTTGAACAGCACAATTGGACTTTTGAATGCTCTCGACCACTTAATTTCCTATAGAATATTTTTTAATTACTTCTTAGCTTATCATCACTATCATGCCACTTATGATTTATTAAAAAGTACTCAAAGTATCTTAAAAATCTTCATCATGCTATGTCTGTCACTTAGTCAAAGGACGTGTTCTTTTCAATTAGATTTCCAAGAAGAGTGAGAAATAGGGTAGGACAAAACTAAGGTAATAGCGATAAATTTCAAAATTCACGTAAATAATACACGTGGCATGCACATAAGGAAATCCAAATGGTTCAAACTCCAAATTCCGGACCGTTGCGGATGGAGCATATCGTGAAATTCACACACATTGAACTGTTTTAACCATTTCATTTCACCAGTGGAATTTGGACAAGTGAACATTTTATCTTTGATTGTCCAGTCCGTTGCCATGGCATGAATACTTTTCATGCTAAACTCTATCCACTATGGGTCCCAAATTTCGGATCATATGTCTGGTGATTGATACATCACAATTAAGAAAATGATTTGTGATCTGTCGCGGCTTTTTGGTCAATGGGATTTAGGGCCTGTTTGTTTTTCAAAGAAATGGGAAATACGTGAGGAATAGTAATTATTACAATTTCACTGCGTTGGAAAATTCATGGGAATTTGTGCCTGTGAAATTGGTTCAAAAGATGTAATTTTAATTTTTGAACTGCAAGGTAATGCGAATGATATATCCATTCCGTCAGTCTGTTTTATTACAATATTTTGAAGCATGAGACAAAAAATGAAGCAGATCCAACACTCAAGTAGCCCACGCCAAAAGAAACAATGGCCCTACAAAGTTTTTAACGGTAAGTATTCGATTCCCTTTATTGTATGACGTGATCCAATTGAGTATTGGTTACGCCTCAATTTTTTACTCATACTATGAATTCAACTGGAATAATGGATGAACGGTGTAGATAAGCGAAATGCATCACAATGGGACCCATGGATATTTTGTAATATTCTTAATTTTCGTGTCAAAAAGTAAGTAGCCAAATCAAGTAAGTTGTAAATGTAGGGGGAAGTAATTATTATTTTTTTACACTCCATTTATCATTTCACCGGGAAATCAAACACGCCCTTAGGGCCTGTTTGTTTTTCTATTTCACGGGCATTTACAGTTTCCCTGGGCATTTATGACATGCTCAGGGAAATGCATCGGTTTTGTAGCCGGTATTTATCACAGAATCCCTTGTTTGAAAACAACCGGCGGAAATGCAAATGTAGATAAGTGCGTTTGTTTTTTTGGCGATCACCATGGTACGGAGATATTATCTATGGATGTGCGGCAGTGCCCTAATAATTGAAGTGACGTCACATGCATGATATGTAGGCCCACCGTGATGTACGGTATGTATCCATGCCGTCCATCCGTCTGGATAGATCATTTTTAGGGTAATATCCAAGCAATGAATCACATCCAAAGCTTCAGTGGATCCCACCATAGATCGAGGGGGGAAGAGTGACACCACCGTTAAAAAAATTTGAAGGCTAAAAAGGTTTGCTAGAACATTTCAACGGTGGTCAACAGTGGCATCCGCTGATTTAAGTGGTGAGGTCCACCAAAGCATTGGGTCTGCTTAATTCTCCACCGATATGAGGTGAAACAAAATGTCCAATTGGATGGACATTGCAGATACCACACATGCATTATAGTGGGATCCACAATGATGTGACGTCTCTTCAGTAGCGACTGTTGCTACTCAAGCCAACAGTAACTACTCCCCGTGCCCCATACAAGTCGTCCAGTCCACTTGGGAAGATTATCAATATGGCGCGTTCATTCCATTCAAGTATTGCATGTTCAAAATCATAAAAACACTATCGATCAGTATGGCGCGGTCATTCCATTCAAGTATTGACGTCACAATAGTAGTGGGGTCCAGTTGTGTGGGGCCAACAGAGATGCCTATTGTAAAATCCATTCTGTCCATCAGTTTTTCAAGACCGCAATATGATAGGAAATTAAAAAACATGATTAAATTAAAAGTGGAGAAGACACCTACCTGATAAAACATCTACTATCATAAACCTACTGAGTCTGACAATTGCAGCTAAGTGCAAAAAGTCACGCTAGCCACAAATTCAATGTCCAAAATTGGAGAAGACACTGTCCTCCCTACCAGCATACACATTTTTAAACATCTACTTCATGTCCAAAAACAGTACTACTTATAAACGATAAGAAGAACCCAACCGAAATAGGATAATCTAAAACTACAAAGTCCATATCAATCCGTCCACTGCAGTCTAGCGCCAATACATGACTTGAACGGTGATAATGAAAGCTAGACAACCAACGATTATCCGAAACAGTGCTACAATTGCATTTGGTGTATCTTCCACAACTTCTTGATGTTTCAGTGTGTAATCGGTGTACGGACTGAAACAGGATGGTCTTGGCGTAGTAGCTGGAAGGATCATGTAATTGGTGGTGAGATACAGTCCACTGTTCAATGTAGGATTATCCTCTTCCTTCTCGTTTGACCGTACAGGTACACTTGTACTCTTCAAAGACTCACAATAAGCTGACCAATGAAAGAATGCCTCCGACGCAGATTTGTAACCCTAAAAATGAGCATTTGAGTAGTCATCAACATGCTCTCGGCACTCTTCCTATGAATAATACACCCCAGGTCGCCGTCCATTGAAAACAACATAAATCTTTTTACCCATCTGCACATGCAACGAAATAAAGCATACTGTAATCAATCAAATGGTATTACTGACATAACATATTCATATGAATAATTGAAATTTCTTTCCAACTATAGAAGAAATCAACATTGGGTAATTAGCCCATCATACCTGGAGAATAGAATCACATATTGAAGCACCTATCAAGTTATCATATACATCGTGCACATCAAACATGCATGTTGTTTAACTTAGTTACAATAATCCAAAAGTATGCACGTGCTTACTAGCAATGTGTGAGATGTTACCCAAAAGTGCGACAAGAAACATGTAGAAATCTCCAAAATTAACTTATACAATTCCAAAAAGTATTATAGTTAAAAATTATCTTAAAGGCAAAGCCTATGTTTAACTGCTTCCAGCCAGTCAAACTAGGCAAAATATTCATTCATACTTGGGGTCCACCCCCATCTAGCAGCATCCTTATGAATGATATTTTCTTCTCTTTGGCAAAGTTAAGGAAGGAGGCCCTATACGCTTCTTCTTTCGATAGCAACTTTGTCGCCCATAAGACCTCATCATTCGTAAGTCCCTTTAACTCTTCCAAAGCCGGTATAATTTGTGTCATCCGACCAAAGTTCTTACCCTTATCGATTGAAATAGCAATTGACTTCATGGAACCCCTAATATCAGCCATACCGGTGCCAATCATGTCAATAGGTCGCTCCCCCCTCGATCTCTTTTTAGAATTAACTGTGGAATTCGTGTTGCCGGATGCATTCGCATGCTGTGTCGGACTCGGATGAGGAATGTTGTTGCCTCTAGGGCTATTGTCAGACCAATGGATATGCGGTGCAGCATCGCCAAGATCTTCAGAAGATATTATATTAATATCATCATTCAGATCAACAGTGTGGTTGGACGACGCATCTGTATCTCTCCATCGATGAGTGGTTGCACAGGGAGGGAAGTTGCCAGTGGCACATGATTTACTGGTAGCCCTGTCGTTTCTGAAAATGAAGTCGAGGTCATCATATCTGGGCATGGGTTTGCCACAGAACTGAGCAGCATCTGGATGAGACTACACACAATACAAAAAAAGTTCAAGTCATTAACATCGCACTTTGTATGATGACATATGATATAACTGGTAAACGAGTATTACCTTAATATAGTCCATCCACACTTCATCTGATGCCACGACGATTAGTAGGTCTGGGTCCCACCCAAAACCAGATGCACTCTGTAGATCTTTGACAGTGAATAAATTTTTTTTTACTGTGTGGATGCGATTCTTTACGTTCGCGTTAGTGACCTTAAGGCCTAACTTCAATAACATATTTTCTGCGATTCCTGTAAATGATTCTATTTTGAAGCCAGCACCACTTCTTCTTCCGGAAACGACTAGCTCCATTAGTCCGTCGATGAGGATGTCGTCCATGTCATCCATCCACCGAAGAACACCTCCATAGGACTGTTCCTCAATTCCACTGTTCAGTGTATGCTTCCTGGGTGATCTCCGTGGGATATTACTAGGTGATCCCAGGTGATTTTTGGTCGGAGTAGATAGACCGGATCGTCTATTCGATGACATGGACCCACTTCGGTCTACCTCAATCTGTGAGAAGATAAATTATGAATACAAGTTTAAAACATTAATCTACCCCATGATTAAATATTATGAACTGAATCGTAGACTATTCAACAAAAAGATTCATAAAAAGAGCTTGCATATTTTATATATATATATATATATATATATATATATATATATATATATATATATATATAGAATAGTTGGCATTGGTGATCTAGTTGGGTCATTATTGAACGCTAATCCAAAAACCATCGGTGATGTTCATTTTAATACAATATATTTAGTTTGTTCGACTCACTGGATGAGCTTCGTTCCACATTATGAACGCTATTTCATCGCGTTTTCTGGCCCACTCATCTCTTTCTTGTTGAGTGACATTCAAAAGCACACGACCTTCATCGAGGACGGATACTTCTGTAGGTGATGGGGTCACACCATCGGCATCACAACTTGATGACTCCTCAACATCAAACATGTCATCGTCTCCAAATTGAATTATGAAGTTGTGTAACACACAACAAGCTAGCATTATCTTCACTTGAGTTTGTACAGGATATTGTGGAGCAGTCTTCAGAATTGGGAACCTAGCTTTCAAAACTCCAAAACATCTTTCAATTACATTCCTCAGTTGTGCATGACGATAATTAAATAACTCCCGAGCATTGGATGGTTTCCGACCGGTACGATACTCATTAAGATGGTAACGCACACCGCGATATGGGGCCGTGAATCCAGGTGAGTGTGCATATCCCGCATCCACTACGTAGTATTTACCTACATTTTGAAAATAATTTCTAATCAATATCAATTCTTGTTCATTTGATGTTATAAAGCTATCAGAGTACTTGATGTCCATGGGTTTACCATGGGGTATTACGAAAGGATCGCTTGAGTAAGTCAAAGCACTTTGCAAAACACATGCATCTGATGCGGAACCTTCCCACCCCGCTAAGACGTAAACAAACTTCATGTCGAACTTGCAAGCTGCCATGACATTTTAGGATATGTATCCTTTCCTATTTCGATAGACAGCACTATCTGTAGATGGTACAAAAGCAGGAATGTGTGTCCCATCTATCGCACCGATACAATCTTACGTTAAACTTGTCATACGTTAGGTGATATTGACATTTGTAATTTGAAGACAAAAAATCGTCATCAACTGGAATTAAGATATGTTATGTCATACTTGAAAGTATTGAGCCCAATGTGGGTTCGATGATATCTCCACTGCGGTCTCTATTGTAGGGAGTGTAATGTAATCTCTATATAAAGAAACGACTGCATCCAAGACTCGATTAAAGTATCGGCTTACTGTTTCGCTTGACCTTATAAAATGATGTCCAATCACTCAGTTCCGGACATTATGACTTAATGTATGGAGGAACATGACAAGCTGTTCTTCCATACTTACATGCTTCACATCCGCCAACAGACCCTTATCTCGTAAAATTGAACAAAGATTAAAGAACGTGGTCTTTTTCATCCTTAGTTGCGAAACACAATCGGTCTCCCTTGTCCTAATAATCCCGTCGAAAATACGGGTACGGTCATAATCAGCAGACCTTGGAGGGTTTCGAAAGAGGTAAGTGCGACAATACTCCCCAGCTGCTATTGCAGCAGATCCCGCAGCCAATATTACTGCAAAAAATTCCAACTCTTCGTCCGTCCAGTCGCTCCCAGCCATAGTGATTCACCTCTGTCTATATAGGATGCATGTGAATTTGATTAGAACAATGACATGATAATTTTTGAGGATGACTAAAATTTTTGGGGATGACTAGTTGTATTGTTGACCATGCTAACTGTAGTCCATCTGCCCATCTTAATATATTAGTTTATGGACAGATATTTGATACTCCATTGTTTGATACTATAGGGTTTAATGGGGGAATAGCAACGTGTGATAACCATCCCACATCAATTTGATTTTCTAGCTAAAGTGGGCCACATAACAGAAAACAATGGAGATCATATGCCCACGCTTGAAACATTTATGGGGCTATAGAAGCTTTAGATCAGGCTAATATTTTTATTATTTCAGTCCATCCCCATGATAAGGAGTTTACGAGCATTTGGGCCACTTTATAGATAATTTGGATTGTATAAAAACACAGAACTTAAAAAAGTTTGAATGGTAGGCAATTCATTTCCACTATTTATAATCATGTGGTCCACCTAAATTTGTCCATTTTTTGTTTCTAATGTCTTGAAATTACCTTCCAAAATGAATGGATGGAGTGGATTTTCCATAAACATCGCGGTTGGGCCAAACATAGCTTATAATGGTAGAAATATCCTGAAAAAGCTTTAATAGATGACAACTTCGACCGGACCATGGGGTGAATGTTTCATCAAACCTATGTAACGAGTCGGACCGGATTCATCATACATAACATAGTGGGCCCTGCAGACCGGGGTCTTTTACGCACTCGTGGAATAGGTGCCATAGAGGATTACAGTCTCTGTTCAAATCTACAGCGAACGTATGTCATGCCAGCCCTTCCTATCTTGTGTACATGGCCCATGTATCTGATGATCCAGACCATGGGTCTATGGTATTCCATAGTAGATGGACCGGTTTTTACGAATCTCCTCTTTAGGCCTCTTTAGGAGAATCTAGGCACCTAAATCATTCTGCTATGGGTGGACGGCTGTTAGTACGAGAACAGCAGTCCACCATGGGTTCCTTATGGCGGTTGAGTACTCACACGCTGATAGCCATGTGGATAGAATATTTATGAAATCCACCCCATCCATCAGGTACATTGCCTAATTTTAATGTTGGAAACTAAATATCATGACCATCCAAAACTCATACAGGGCACACCTTATGAAAAACTTGGGATAGAATGTCACCATTAGTTTTGTGCAGGGCACATTGTGGTGTTTATAAGCCATCTAATCCATTCATCCTATGTGCCCCAAACAGAGTGATTAGGTGATACAGGCCCAGATGAAGGGGAAGATTCAAAAGATCAGCTTGATCCAAAACTTTTATGGCCCCAAAAGGTTTTTAATGGTCAATGCTCATTCAACACTGTTTCCTATAACGTGGTCCATTTTAGATTGGGATATACCTCAATTTCCGTATTATACCATAAAATGATCTGGAAAAATAGATGGACGGCATGGATGAAACACATACATCAGAGTGGGGCCCACAGAGCACCGACCCCCTGCCATTGCCTGGTGCCGTGGGGAGTAGGCAATCCATTCCCCCTGCAATAGCCCGTCTTCTTCTGGGAAGATTTCAACAGCTTTGAGTGGCCCGTCTTCTACACCGTGCATCCATTTTTTCTTATCATTTTCTGATACTAAGCCCAAAAAATGCAGATCCAGAGCTCACGTGTACTACACAATGGGGATTAAACTCTTACCGTTGAAAACCTCTTGCCGGCCACAGAGGTGGAAGACGCAGCTGATATTTTTGTTTTCTATTCATCCAGGTAAATGTAACTTTATTAATAGGTTGGATGGAAGCAAAACATCACTGTGGGACGTAAAAAGGTTTCAACGGTGATGGGTTTCTCAACGCTGCTTCATGCGGTGTGGTCCACTTGAGACCAAGATCTTCCACTGATGTTGGGTTAAAATGAACCATCAGTGGAGAGGTTCGGACGGAGGTGGATAGTAGGTGATAGATTCTCACACCACGTACCTAAGTCTGCAGTGGAGAGGTTTGGACTGAGGTGGTCGGTGCCGGACGTCTCTACCTTGCGACCAGCCGGGTTCTGAGGAAGCACGAAAGGCGAAATGCACCGAAAGTAAACCTGTCAATATGAAGAAGATAAGTCCGGCGGGATTGCAAATGCGGGGTCTGCGAGTTCGAAGATAAGAGAAATTCATCATATCGGAGGAAGAAAATTTGCTGGAATACATACATGCGAGGGAGGTTTGCGTGAGACACACCTCCATTTGAGATTTCCCACCGATATATAGACGAGGCGATGCGTTTGTATTGATGCTCTCGCGGACCACAGAGACGGTGCGTCCTGTCTCCGAGATATGCGCCAAATATCTGAGATTTCCCAGCGAATCCCCCTCTATTGAAACGGGATTTCCCTTCTTCTCAATGCACGCCGTCTTTCCGTCACTCAAACAAGGGAAGTGGTCATTATGACCCATTTCACAGGTGTTTCACCCAACACCACGAAAACAAACAGGCCCGTAGGGATTGCGTGGTGACCCCAACACAACCTGTAGCCCTGGTGACCGGGCTCTGTGGGGGCTGTGCCTTGATATATCTGTTTCATTCACCATCCGTCTATTTTCTCATCTCATTTTAGAGCACGGGTCAAAAATCGAAGCTTATTCTAAGCTTAATTAAATCACACCTTTCTAGGACCAGCATAATGTTTATTTGCCATCTAACCTATTAGTGAGGTTACACACACACACACACCTGAATGAATGAAGGGGAAACACAAATATCAACTTGATCCAAAACTTTTGCGTCGGTATTCAATCACTGGGGGCCTTCAAATGGACAGTAAAACGCATAAATAGTTTCTAGTTGACAATTAGGGGAGAAATAGGTGAGGGAAAGAGATGGCTAGAATTGTCCTATTAGTGAAAATTTCAAACCATAGACCATTCAAGCGGAGCCCACCAGGTGAAGAGGTCAGATGGAATCCATTTCATTTCATACCATGAGTAATATTTTATTAGCACTGTGCCTATACCTGGTCAAAAGTTGAACCTGAATTCCAAACAAGCCCACGAGCCCAACATCAGGTTCCAGCCCTCTTCCAGGGTTGACAATTGATTTGGGAGGTATTAGTCAATGATTTGCCAAGAGTTTGTACTGTACCCTCATATTTTCATTTTGAACCAGTGGGCCCCATGGTTCACTGATCCAAACTGTTGAACCTATTGGCCCGCTATGGAAAGCCATTGAAACAAAAATCTTCCCAAAGTGCTTTATGGGACACTTCAATTGGTGAACTAGATAATTAGGATGAACTTATAACAATGGTTGATATGGTCACATTAATCTTAGACAGGCCAAAATCTCTACTATATGTAGCACCAACTGGTCTTGGACATTTTCTGCCCCCACAATTAGTTTTTCCTAGATAGAAAACCTTGACTATTTTAAGGACATATTGTTAAGACATTTGAAGTATATGTAAAGGATATTTTAAGAACTTGAAATTTTAAATTGTTGGTATTCATTGGACGGCTTGGACGGCTTAGCTTTCACCTGCAGAAGTCCACAAACGGCTTATAGTGTACCCAGATAAAGCCTAGCGTGCTACCAACTTCCTCTCTCCCCAGGTTGTAGTACCAATTTTCTCTAGAGAATTACGCTCTTCGTTCCTCTTTCCACATGCATTGCACATTGCCATGCAGGCGCCCCTAGTAGATAGTAGAAGAAAAGAGGGAGAAAATATTAGGGCATGTTTACTTGATGCTGAAAATAAGTTCATTTGGTTTAAGTTAATCATAATTATGTATTAATCTTCTTTATCTTTTCTCTTCTTTTTTTTTCTTTTTTTTTTTTTTTTTGTACAAGGACTAAAAATAATCTTGATAACCAACGATCATAATTAATAATACATAACTATAATAAACTAAAATAAGAACAACTTATTTTTAGGCATCTAACAAACAAGCCCTTAGTCATCCTCCACTTGGTGATATCTTGGTTCACTTCCCTGTGGGTGATGTAATCGGCAAAATATGTTAGAGAACTGTCTTCATTTTTATTTATTTTTTCTTTCTTTTTTTTTTAACATTTCAAAGTCGGTGTAGTCACCTGGAAGGCGACTGTGGAAGCGAAGGGAAAAACAAAATTATTTGATGGAAATTAACTTTACTTGGGGAGGAAAATTTTGAGATTATTTTGTTGACTGACTAGTTAGGTTTCACATTTTAGGATTTGTTTAGGGTTTCTCTTAATCTTTGATTGGGTCAGTCCACATCCACACCTTTGAAAACGTCTACCAAGCTCTTATCGTTCATGCTTGCTTATAAAAAGGGATCTCTAATGCCCTTCACATATCATGTCTCATTTTTAAATATTAGCCCTTAGTTAAATATCTTCTTAGATTTATTACTTGAGTAATTTGAGTGGTCTTTACCAACATTAGTTCCAATACAATGTTAATTTAGTTATTTAAAAATAAAATAAAATTTAACCATATCAATTTTAGCTCTTATATATGATGTCTACAATTTTATGCTTGCTTCATGCAGGTTAGGGCATGTTTGGGTGCCAGTTAGAAATGAGGCCATCTCATTTTATTTAATCCTAATTATGTATTTCATTTTAGTCAATTCTAATTATATGTTAACTACGATCTCTGATACCTAATTATGATTAACTAAAACTAGATGAACTCATTTTTTAAAGTGGCACCAAAAGTTCCAAGCAAGCACTTTAATTACGATTGCAACTCTTATGATTTTCTTTTCTTCATTTCAAACTTTAGAATTATCAACTGAAATTAACGTTTATAAAACCTGCTCCGCTGGCTAAATAATTAAATGCCTCCCCTTGAAAATTCAGAGGTTTAGAGCCAAAGTTAGATTCTGAATACCACTCTTCTATCAAGGAGAGTTCTTGCATCGGTCCTTCTCTATATTATTTGACTCTCTTCTCCATTCATGCATGCTCAGTCATCTCTTTGCAATATCTACAACTATTATGACTTCCAATGAACATAACTTAATTTGTGGCCGATTAATATCTAACATGTGCGTATAACATACAGTTGGAAAGTTATCTATGAGATTTACGTGTTGGACAATCATCACATGTTTATTGGTCCAAACGACTTTACAAAATTCATTAGGTTGGCAGTGAGGCTATTGACAAGGGAGATTGGAAAATGGTTGAGTGACTTGCATAACAATCATCACATGTTTATTGGTCCAAACAACTTTACAAAATTCATTAATTAGGTTGGCAGTGAGGCCATTGACAAGGGAGATTGGAAAATGGTTGAGTGACTTGCATAGCGACTCAGGGCATGACTTTTGCTAACACGGATGGAACCACCTGTCCCTTCAGATGCCACACCATTTCACTCAAAATACTCTTCAAGTGTTGTACATGATGGGGAATAGTTGAAATTGCAACGTTCACCATTAGTTTTGTGTGGGGCCCATGAATCAGATATTCGAATTGCTCAACTAGTCTGATTTTGGAACTATTACTGAGCAATGGTGGGTTCTAAACTTTAGTTGGTTTAGATTCCAGTTAGTATATGTCATGTGCACATTCTCTTAGTGCCTGCATATCAAGTGTCATACTCTTCCGGTAGTTCCCCAAATTATTGCAGAGGTTGAAAAATCTGAGGCAGACAATCCTAACAGTTCAACTAATGGGGGCATCGTATGGATGGCCCATCTCAAAATCAAGTATCACGGTTGTGAAACCCCATGGATACCCGAGAGAACCAGATACAAACTAACACAAACCTGATGTGCATGGGCATGCCAAAATTGATAAAGCAATTCAAATTAATCAACTTCAACTTCGAAGCTAAAAAATAGTCAAATATGTCCAATATAAATATATATAATTAATTTCTAAGAATATTAATTACTTACTCAACCACTTGGAAAAATTTATAATGATCAGGTCATAATCATCAAAAGGTCATATTCTTCTTCTGAAGATGGATTGCTTTGTGCATTCTATAAGAAAAGTCTTTTCATAATATTAGTGCAATCAAACAAAAAGAAAAAACTTACAATCAGTCAGTGAAATAATTACATATGTGATGTTGTAAAGAAAATAAATCCTATGTATGAGCATAAATTTGAATTACAACTAAAGATTATACTAAGAATCACGACTAATTGATTACCATTACTCCTACGATAAGCTGGGATAAAGTAAATTGATAGATTTGTTTAGTTTGATTGATATGAGATTATTAGTTGGTAGAAACCTCCGCTATTTGTAAAGTTTTGTTGTAGCTTATTCTTCAATATACTTCTTTCATCATTCTAACGGTTACAGTAGTTGAAGGGCCTTTATCTATATCCTTTTTTCTATTACGTTTCTTCTTTCTGACTATTCATCTCTTCTCTTAATCAAGTTTTGTTCCATTTCTTGGTATCTCGTTCCGCTTCCATATGCCTCTTAGTTGCTCATTCCATTTCTGAACACCTCTCTGTCGCTCGTTCTATTGCTATACGCCTCTTGACTGCTCAATCTACTTTTGGATATAATATGCTTTTAGACACCTCTCGGAAGCCATCTGAATGCCTCTTGACCACTTAATTAGATTTTGAGTACCTCCCGGTTGCTCACTGTTTTATCATCATATCAGTTGTGATTCCGTAAAAAACACTCCAAGTATTCTTGAAAATCTTTAGCATGTTATATCTTTCTTTTGTTATAACACGTATCCTTTTCAATTTGGTTTGTCATGAACGGTCAAAAATATAGTACAACATTGCCCCCCATGTCGTTTCGCCTTTGGTAAAAGTTAATGCGATATTGATTCGTTGTTTAATATAATAAATGTGACTGCTTGGTCGTGTAAAAATATCAATTTCAATCGTTTTGGTCGAACACGACCATCTTAGTTGAAAAACAGTAAACTCAACCATCTTAACTGAATTTGACCATCTTGGTTGAAAAATATAAAATTCAGTCATATAGGTCAAACTCGGTTATTTTGATCAAAAAAATAATAAATTCAACCACATTAGTTGAATTTGACCATCTTGGTCGAAAAACATCAAATTCAGTCATATTGGTCAAACTCGGACATTTTGATCGAAAAAAGATAAATTCAACCATATTGTTCAAATTCGGCCATCTTAGTCGAAAAACAACGAATTCAGCTACCTTAATCAAACTCGATCATCTTAGTCGAAAAATAAAAAAATTGATCATCTAGGTTGAATTCGGCAATCTTGATCGAAAAATGACAAATTTGGTCATCTTAGTTCAACTCGATCATCTTGATCGAGAAATAACAAATTCAGTTGTCTTGATCAAGAGACAACAAATTCAGTCGTCTTGGTCGAACTCGGTCATCTTAATTGAGAAACACCAAATCCGGCCGTCTTGATTGAGATATAATAAATTCAGCCATGACAACAAAGATTGTTCGTCAATCCATTCCGAATAGGGTTTATAATTAACTGAGGTACTAATATGACTAAGAACTTAGCTTGCTACCTCCTAAACCATTTGAATAATTTGGTCACGATTCAAATGATGAAATTCGACCACTGGAGGTGATTCAAGGCATACATGGTTTTGTCTTATTGTTGAGGGTCAAATATTGCATATCAGACCCATTTATTGCATGGCTTTACAAGCATGATACTGTTTAATAGCCTGATTTAATTGTATTTGTGATGCAGAGTGTATTTACAAGCATGAACTGAAAAAGGGTGCTTAAACCATGGATTTAACGCTCTGATGATACCCAAGGCAAGGGACGGACTCCAGGGGACGAAGATCGATGGAATTATGCATCAAGGATCCGAGGAAATCAGGCCATTCACATTAAAGAGGCCCGAAATTGGTGAAGAATGCAAGATCACATAGTTCCCGCCATCTGATTGACTCAAAACTTTATACATGGCCTGAGGGCCATAAATTAGCCGTACATATCAAATTTCAGCCATCGGATCACTATGGAAGTGCCCCAACTGACAGATCAGCCCATAAACCATTGATTCTGGGCCCACCTGATATCTGGAACTGTCTCAACTTTGGTCTCGGCGGTTTAAATAAGATGAGGAAACAAATGGATGGTTTGGATTTTGATAGAACATCACAATGGGCCCCACATATACAACGTGTGTATATGAGGTACACACGTACCCGAGCCGCACCAAACAAGCTAAAGCGGGTCAGCAGCGCTGACCCGCATCTTCTTCCCAAAAACGGAACTTCCGTTTCACGCGGCGAGACGAACGGACGCTGTCCGTTTTTGCGGACGCTAGTGGGCCCCACACATTGTCCCAGTAGGAAATCCAAACCGTCCATCTTGTAGAGGGCCATGAGTTCTTCAAACCCATGCTAAACTTTTGGACCCATGCAAGCACACGTGCACGATACAGAGGCCATAAGTGGACTACCCTGCAACATTCAAATTGATGTTTGGGTGATTTCTTCTCTGATTCCGCGTCAATGGACGTTCAAAACTACCCATTCTTGATCGAAATTTCGTCCTGAATCCAATGGACGGGGTGGATTTCTCTGAAAATACCGCTGTGGGGCCCACCGAACACGTCAGCGCCTCTGCGTACGCCTTACGCGCGTTCGGGGAATCCGGGATTTGCGGGAGGTAGTGTGTCACGATCATCAACACTTTGAGTGATCCAGACCGTCCAATGTGTCCACAGGGAGTCCAATACCCTAGCCAAGATGTCAGAATTGTCAGGTAGGTCGATATCACGCTGCAAAGACACTCCAAACGCAAGTCGTTTTGCATTTTCACTGCGCAGACGAACTCAGTTGCTGCGAAAGCTCTTCTATTCCGACTCCAACACAGTCTCTGATGCGAAAAACTTCCGCATGGAGGTCGAAAATTGGGTGCCGACGAGGGTGCTATAAAAAAGAGAGAGAGAAAGTGTACAAAGGAAGGAGAAACGGGGAGAGGAAGGGCAGCCGTGGAGGCACCTTGGCTGCTGCTGAGTGCTAGAGCAGAGGCTTGAACGGGAGGAGATCAGTGCTCGTCTGGGGGGGCTGCTGCTGCTGCTCGGTCTTGGTTTTGTGCTCGGCTGAAGGAAGAGAAACGGAGAGGGAAAGGAAGCTAGAGAGGCTGGCTGCACGTCTTGGGCAGGGAAAACGTGGAGAAAGAGGAAGATTTTGGAGGGCTGGCACGTGAGGAGGATTGAGGAAAAGAAAGGGAAGAAAGTTGAAGGTGACAGGAGCTCTGGAACGTGGGAGGCAGCGTGTAAGGCTGGGTTTTCTCTCTCTGTCCTTCTTGTTCCTTTCTTTTCCTTTTTATTTTTATTTTGTTGTTTAATCAGCCGATCCATGTGTGGCTAATCCTCTTAGCTAGGGCTAAGAGGTGAAGCCTGTAGCGAGATGGGAGACACTATTTCATGCTTTTCATTTAAATTTATGAACTGAACTTGGTTTTGAGTTGATTATTAAAAGAATATTTTCTCAGTCTTTAATGGTCTGTTGTGACTGAAATTACAATGGGTTTGCAATGGCTTTGAATATCTCTTTTTTCTCTTTTGATGTCCATGACGTCAGGAGGCCCTGTTGTTCACCATCGTCTCCTGGGCATGGTTGGATGATAGTACTCTTCCTAACTTCCATGTACTTTTGATTGGTTGGTAATTAGTTTAATCCTGTTATTTGCTTTGTCTCCTGGGCATGGTTAGATGATGGAATCCATTCTAATTCATATACCTTTCATCTCTTGAAAACCAGATTAAGTAAGTTCAGTTTGATTTCCATGATTCCTGATGCAGGCAAAAGATCTCCCTGATCCCTACAAGTGGATCCTCTGAATCCCTAGTTTCCCTTCTCTAAATTCCTTAAGTTTTAGATAATTATTCCTTAAATTCTATTTGGTTTAGATCACATCTTAGTCTAGTTCTATTTCTACCTAGTTTCAGGAAACGTACAAGTTTCAGTCCCTATGGATTCGACCTCGGTCTTACCGAGTTTATTACTACATCACAACCCTGCACTTGGGGAGTGAACACTTATATGATATGGTGCAATTCCAAAAAGGGTTCCCCTAAGTATACTATGCTTTCTTTCTTCAGGAACACCAATCTTGACCTCCTGTTCCAGTTGCTTAAACTTAGCATGTGGTGGAAGATTCCACATTTCCTATACCGAAAGAGGCTTATTCCATTGCAGAAGAGGTACCCACAGTGCCGATTGTGGTGTTGGTGCCAAATTTCCAACAGAACTAGTACCAACCTGTTGTTGAGGCGCCGCATATGTTCTTTTGATAAAGAGAGTCATCATTCGATTAATGTCTTCAATAATATCGGTGATTCATTTGCTTAAAGTTTCAGCCTAAACTCGTGACTGTTCAACGAAATGCTGAATTTCTCTTTTCATACCGAGCACTTCAACCAACAAAACCTCAAGAGGCTCAACCTGAGATGTGGATGCCCTATCTGAGTTTTATGGAAATGGTACTAGATTTGGTAGCAAACCTAACTGCTTAGGTACTTGATGAACCTTATTTTTGCTCATGATTGAATGCACCGGTAAGTATGCTTGTAATTAGAGTCTCACTAGGTGTGCAAAAAATATAAGCTATCCAATTTGTTTTCTTTCACATGTAATGTGCGTGGGCTTGATAAAATTGATAAAGAGGCTCAACTTCGACGTCAAGCATTTAAATAAGTAAATATGTCCAATGTGAATGTATATTACCATATTCCGATAAGATTGGTCGCTAACTCAACCACTTGCATAATTTTATAATAATTAGGTAATAAGGGTGGAGTTCTTTTTTGAAGATGGATTGCTTTTTGCCTTCCATAAAAAATGACTTTTAAAAATACTAATGCAATCAAACAAAAGGAAAAAACCTATAATCAGTCAATAATACTGACAATAAGAATGCATCTCTTAAAAGAACCGCTTGATATTGGATAGAGAACAAATCTAACATATGATCATAGATTTGGATTACAATTGAAGATTAAGTTAAGAATTACCGTTACTTGATTACTGCTACTTATAGGATAAGTTAGGATAAAGAAAATTGAGAAATCTGTTTGGTTTGATTGGTGTGAGTTGTAGATGATTGTTGACTATTTGCACTCTAGATTTCCTCTCCTATTTATATATTTCTCTTACAATTTGTTCTTTCACATGCTTATTCTATTGCCCCAGCTGTTACAGTAGTTGAAAAGCCTTTTTTCTAAATGTTTCTTTTTCTTACTTTTTTTTTCTCTCATTCTTCCTTTCTTAATCAAGCTTTACTCTTTTATACATTTCTTCGTCTATTTATTATGTTTTTTCTCTCTAATTATTCCTCTTTTTTTAATCAAGTTTTACTCTTTTATACATTTCTTCATCTATTTATTATGTTTTTTCTCTCTAATTATTCCTCTTTTTTTAATCAAGTTTTACTCTTTTATACATTTCTTCGTTGCTCTTTTTATTTATGGATGCCTAAAAACTGCTCGGTTTACTTTTGAACAGCACAGTTGGACTTTTGAATGCTCTCGACCACTTAATTTACTTTTGAATATTTTTAATTACTTCTTAGCTTATCATCACCATCATGCCACTTATGATTTATTAAAAAGTACTCAAAGTATCTTAAAAATCTTCATCATGCTATGTCCATCACTTACTCATAACACGTGATCTTTTTAATTAGATTTCCAAGGAGAGTCAGAAATGAGGTACGACAGAACTACGGTAATAGCGATAAATTTCAAAATTCACGTAAATAATACACGCGGCATGCACGTAAGGAAATCCAAATGGTTCAAACTCCAAATTCCGGACCGTTGCAGATGGAGCATATCGTGAAATTCACACACATTGAACTGTTTCAACCATTTCATTTCGCCAGTGGAATTTGGACAAGTGAACATTTTATCTTTGATTGTCCATTCCGTTGCCACGGCATGAATCTTTTTCATGCTAAACTCTATCCACTATGGGTCCCAAATTTCGGATCATGTCTGGTGATTGATACATCACAATTAAGAAAATGATTTGTGATCTGTCGCGGCTTTTTGGTCAATGGGATTTAGGGATTGCATAGTGACCCCAACACCACCTGTAGCCCTGGTGACCGGGCTCTGTGGAGGCTGTGCCTTGATATATCTGTTTCATTCACCGTCCGTCTATTTTCTCAGCTCATTTTAGAGCACGGGTCAAAAATCGAAGCTTATTCTAAGCTTAATTAGATCACACCTTTCTAGCACCAGCATAATGTTTATTTGCCATCTAACCTATTAGTGAGGTTACACACACACACACACCCACACACACCTGGATGAATGAAGGGAAAACACAAATATCAACTTGATCCAAAACTTTTGCGTCAGTATCCAATCTCCTCTATTTAAAAAATAAAATAAAATAAAATTTATGGTGTGGCCCTCTTGAGTCTTTTTTATACTTCAATTTTAAGCTAATGTCCTAAAATGAGTTAGCAAAATGGATGGACAGACTAGATAAAAACACACGTCACAATGGGCCATAGAGGCGGGTCAGAAGAGATATTGGCCGTGTTGGGTCACCGCCCAATCTCCTTCCCAATTAGGGGTGTTAATGGGCAGCTTTCGGGCCTGGCTTGCCTCAGGTTGGGATTGGGCTAGAGCATCAGTCCTGAGGGTTAAGCTCGAGGTTAAATTTCAAGCCTAATTATAAACGAGAAAGCTTTAATTAAAAGTTTAAAAGCCCATTGTCCTGGCCCACGCTCGCTAGAGTTTACCAATGTCCTTTCACGTGCGGTAGGGGTAACAGCTTAGTGGGTGAGGCTTTGACCGTGTGGCCCACCTCAGTGTATGTGTTGTATGTTAACACTGTCCATCCTCTCGTTAGATCAATTTAGGGTATGGCATTAAAAATGAGATAGATCTAAATTTCAGGTGGACCACACCAGGGGAACACACGGTGATTGAACACCCACAGTTGCGAAGTTCCTGAGGTCCACTGTAATGTTTATTTGCCATCCAACCTGTTGATAAGGTCATATAAACCTGGATGAAGGGAAAGCAAAAATATCAACTTGATTCGATACTTCTGTGGCTTAGAGAAGTTTTTAACAGCAGGAATTCAATACCCTCTATGTGGTCCACTTGAGCCTTAGATTTATCTCAGTTTTTGGACCATGCCCTAAAAATATCTGGAAAAACAGATGGACGGCATGGATATACAACATATATATCAAGGTGACCCTACGTACATGACCTCGAGCTCTATGCTGTTACTTGCCTAACCTAATCCCTGTCTCACTGGGTTGGACTTCCAAGGCGTCACCACACATTAATACATTGGAACGAGAGAAAAGGGTCGTCGGGTCTATGGATCCGTCACGGCGTTTATTTATAATCTAGAAAGAGCACAATGTGTGTTACCCCATGTTAATCGCATGGACAAAAACCCACCACCATCCGTGTTTCAAGCGGAACGCATCTTTGTGCTGGGCTTGGGCTGAACTTTTTTGGCTCGTCATAAGCCGGGGCCAGGTTCAGGCCAGGCCTAGACAGAGATAGGGCCAGCCCTAATTAACCCGGCCGTTGACACCCTACTTCCACTTGATTGATAGTTCACGGACATTTTACAAGTTCTGGTGTCTCATGCACAGCAAACACGTGATATTCATATTTTCAAATTAGGAACTATGGAGCGTGCAAATGCCCAAGTACGGTCCCATTATGGATGCAATGTGTTCCAAAATTCACACTGATTGACTGAATTTGGACAACTGATTATTCTATCTTTAATTGTCAACTTAATAGGTGCTAATAATTCCACAAACAAATGTCCAAGTACGCAAGGATTATGAATGTGCAACACATCTGATTGTGGGGTCATGCCTCATTTAAATTGGTACATCAATTTGCTCAATCCGACTTGAAGTATACTTACACCATGTGTACATGTACAGGAGCTGTATGCATATGGATCTTCCCACACTAGCAGAGTATCAATATATCTGATAAGCTTGAACGTATGCCCAAACTCCCCACATGCTCGGTGTCCCCAAAATGAAACTAAATGGATTGTTCTAAACTCTAATAGGGCAGTAAGCTACTATTTGACTTTCTAGCAACAAATCCAAACGGTTAGTTACCAAAATACAATCCCAACCTTTTGTTTTTGACATTGTCTTGATCAGATGTTAGCAAGTACAGCAGCCTTATTCTGTTTTGTGTTCTTTTCTTCTTCTTCTTTTTTCAAGGTACGTTGGAATTGGATGCTCAGTTAGTGGCACAAACATGCTCTCCCCATTAATTACAGCTATTGCCGAAGGAGTACCGAGATTATGTAATCCACTTTCTACGGATAAAAGGAAGGGAAAGCATCTAAGCCATCGATCCTGTGCTTTAATCTTTGGAAAAGAACAGCCAAAATAGTTATCGGGCACCCTCTCCCAGCACACGTGTTGGAATATGTGCATAAGATTGGTTAAAACGGACGAGGATTAGATACTGACAAGGTCAGTAGCCAAATCGCCACTGAAGTGACGTCACCAAGCTCCGTGGACTCCACCATGATGCATGTGTTGTATGATAGATCTAAAGTTCAAGTAGACCTACCACAGAAAACCGTGGGATCAGTCACACCCACCGTTGAAATATTTATAGAGCCCACCATGATGTATTTTTTGGATCCAACCTATTCATAAGTTAACAAAGAGACAGATGAATTGAAATATATATATATATATATATATATATATATATATATATCAGCTTGATCGGAAACTTCTATGGCCCCTAAGAAGTTTTGAACGGTGGATGTCACTGTCCCCATTTTTTTTCTATGGTGGGTCCGCTTGAACTTTGGATCTATCTCATTCTTTTTCTCATGGCATAAAACGATCTCTCCACATGGATGGACCGTATGGATACAGCACACGCACATCATGGTGGGGTCCACAGAGCTAAGTGACGTCACTTCAGTAGTGATTTGGCTACTGACCTAGTCAGTATCTAGTATCTAATCCACGTCCGGTTAAAATAGGACTGGGATCCTCTACAACGACTGTTGTACGCAGCCGGTAAAACACACGAGCCGCGTGGGGCCATTGGGTTATCCATTTGACATCTGCTCTGTCAATCAGCTGTCCCTCTCCAATTTAGATCATGAGGCCAAAAGTTAACGGGATCCACAACTCATGTGGATCATACTTTGAGAACAATAGGAAGGAGACGCTAACCATAAGCACGATGGTGCGCATAATCCATCCAACCCGTTTATCAGGTGTGTCTCACGAGGATGAATAGAACATTCATCTACTTGATTTTTTATTTTTATATTTTTTTATTTTTGAATGTACGGTCAAAATTAGAAGGCTCTCCTAATGGAAGGAGTGGATTTGACACGCACAACACAGTGGGCTCTTAAGTGTTTTATCCACTACGTACAACGGTTGTATAGGATTCCGGTCCACTAAAACACGAAGATAACGCGGCCTAAAAATCAGGCCGGTCCGCTTATCAGTAGTCCCGGCAATGGGCAGGCCTCCGGCTTTGACATTGAGATGTTTGGGCCAAGCCTATTCAAAATATTGATTTGACTGGCCCATCACCAGACCATTGCAAGCCCCACACATCAGGTGGGTCATTCCTTTCAAAGAACACTGGTCGGTCTAGAAAAGCTTTATATGATCAGTATTCGAAATACAAACTTTTGTCTGGCTTGATGAGAGGTCCAAATTTGTTCTTGTGTCATCTATTCAGCCCACCTTAAATGCTGTAGCACGTTCATACAAGTGCCTCATCAGCATCTGATGCCTGTTACGTGCGGGAGGATGCGTGTGGGGGAAGGAAGCCTCTTACTTTCTTCTTAGTGTGGCATTGGACCATATTTGGCATGGGCCTTGCGAAGAATGTTAAGCCCATCTAAAAAATTGGTTCAGATTAGGCCCAGCCCAAAAATCGACAAAAGCCCTATTTTCTACTTGGATGTTTATATTTGTAGGATATATAACACACATAAATATAAAATCAGGTCCGAACGAAAATAGTTGGACCTTTCATGTAAGGCCGAAGCATGGCCCACTAGCCAGATAATGATCCAATCCCAGACCATAGCTTGGTTGGGCGGGCTACCCAGACCATGAGACCCTTAATTTCTACCCAGCTTTTGAGTGTCACTGGGGCAGTTACGAAGCTAATTTAAAAAATCTGAAATATGTTATGTTGACTGGAGGTGATTCCATGGGACAAACCCATGTGGAATGTGCCCTTTGTTCGACTGAAAAGTAGATTTAGAGGGAGAAAAAAAAAAAAAAAGCAAAACGAAGAAAAGTTATGGAACTAAAGTGCCGAATTCCACCATTGTTCTCGTTGCGATTCCCACTTGCTCACGCCCTGTCCCTGTTTTACGTACAGGTATTGCCCACCTAATCAGTGGATCGGCCTGATTTTGGTACCAAGAGGCCTTCAAGGTGGTTCCCACCTTTAGGACAGCCCAGATGTTGTATACACATTTATAGATGCCTTGGTAGATATATAGTAACTTTCTATGATCGATTGAGATGTTCGTTATCATTACTCCTTTACAATTATGAGATAAATGTTAAGAGCATAGGATATGTATAATTTGTATATGCACATTTTTACATATTAAGTACATGAGCATAGGATACATGTATGCCCGTCAAAACAACCTTGGCCTGAAAAGACAAGGACCTAACAAGACCCAAACCCGATAAGCCCAGGTGTAGCCGGGTGGGTACCCATCTAAATTGGACCTGTTGATTTCCCCTTCTCTACTATAAAATAGCAAATTTCCACGCAATTGTTTTGAACAAAATACGTTACAAAAGCTGTTGTTGCGAGGACAACGCCTAATTAACTTTGTGCGCCCACCATGTTCTGTGTGATATCCAGTCCATCCAACAAGAGTGGCTCTCAGGTGGTCTGCGCCACACAAAACAATCGGGAAAATTAATGCCAATTTTAGGTTTGTATCTTCATGCTAACCTGATGTTTATATTCCATCCAACTCATTCATTAGGTTAGACTCACCAGGACGAAGGATTACTCCGGTCTAATCCAAAATCAGGCTGGACACACTGTGTGAACTTAGAGGTTTGAAGAGTGATTTTACATTGTTTTGCATGGTGTGACCCACCAGTGAGCATAAAGGGGTTGCATTTAATGGACAGAATGGATGTTATACATAATCAGTGGGCCCAATAGAGCTTGGGGTGCTGTACATGCTGTGTACATATAAAAGGTTTTATTGAAGATTCCGGTCCAAATTCTATGGATGATCCAACAAGACCGGATCCTCAACAATGTTGTGGAATCAGCTTATTCTACTGCACTTACTCACCGGCGAGTAAAAGGTATTTTCCTGCATATAAAAGCAATCACCCGTGTTGAAAACTCATTCACCTATGTGAAAAGCAATTCACCTGCTTGCGTGGAACCCACTATGTCGTGTCAATGCCATCCAACTCGCACATATATAAAACGAGTCCCACCATGATGATGGATCCAAAAAATTCAAGCACATCCAATTCTCAAGTTAAATGCACCATAAAAAATAAAAAAATAAAAAAATAATTTTTAAAAAAAATGACAACCACCCACAAACCTCGAATTTCACATGGTGGTTCATTTAAGGCTGCAACACTTTCATGGTGGGGTGAAGTAGATGGATTGGTTATATTCCATACACCCTACCGTGGACCTGACATGAAAAGTCTGATAGATCAGCAAGCTTATTCTACATTGTTGTAGAGAAACTGTCCTTTAATTGATGACGCATTATAAAGATGTTAGAAGAGCTTTTAAGAATAACTAACGGCATTTAGATAACTTAGTTGAAGCCGTCTTCAACCGATTAGAGTAGACCATTGGCTTAAAAAAGGCTGAACTGATGTGATAGTTCACCATCTTTTTGAAATTGGTGACTGGGCTTCTCACGTAAGGCATTCATGTATGTCCATCTACACCCTAACTTGTGGGGCAAGCTATGGATCCATCATAGTTTATTCAGTAGCTTAGATTGATTGGATTTTTAGGGTAGTCCCACATGCACTGAATTGCGTGCACATTTGCCCTTCTGTTTTGTCTCTCTTTCTTTCTTTCTTTTGTTTTTTTTTTGTTTTTTTTCTTTTTTGAGAAAGGTCGGAGCACATCTTCCTTTTTTTATTTTTTATTTTTTGTTTACACATTTGTTGGATCTACCTGATGGGTGGAGCATTTTTCTCTTTTATTATTATTATTATTATTATTATTATTATTTTTGCACCTATCCAGATGGATGTACAAAGCTTTTTTCCCAATCAATAAAATTATAGGTGGTGCTTTTTATGAAAAAGAAAAATGACATGCATACATTTAGTTGAGTTTTTTTTCCCACCTTGTTTGATTTGATTTTCCTTTTGATTATTCTCCTTGTGTGGTTAGTGGATTGTTACAACATTACGGAAAGATTCTTAAATTAGAAGTGGAGGTTTGCTGGAATACATGTATGCAGACATTGAAATATGATATGTTGTTACTTTAACCTTTGAATCCTAAGTCACTTCAATCGTCCAAACCGCATTTACATGATGTGTGTCAGTTTGTATGGTGGATGAAGGTACAATAAAAGTGTGGTAGGGCAAGCTTATTCTACATTGTTGTAGAGAAACTATCCTTTACTTGAATGATGCATTATGGAGACGTTAGAAGAGCTTTTAAGAAAAACTAATAGCATTCTGATAACTAAGTTGAAGCCATCTTCAACCAATTCAAGTGCGCCATCCGCTGAAAAAAGGCTAAACTAATGTGAGAGTTCACCACTATTTTAAAAATGGTGGCCCAGCTTCTCAAATGAAGCATTTATGCATATCCATCCAAACCCTTGTGGGGGGAGTTTATGTATGGATCATAATTTATTCAATAGCTTAGATTAATTGGATTTTTAGGGAAGTCCACTTACACTGAATTGCATGCGCAATTGCCATCTTGTTTTGTCTTTTTTTTTTTTTTTGTTAAAGAAAAAGAGCACATTCTTCTTGTATTGTTTTTGAATAATATATATGTTACATCTACATGATAGGTGGACTGGTTAATTTTTCTCCTGTTTTATTCTCTCTCTCTCTTTTTTTTATTTTTTATTTTTCCATACCTGCCCAAATGAATGTACCAAGCATTTTCCCCTATCAAAATATAGGGGTTGAGCACCCACTTTTTATGAAAAGGGGGGAAAATTTACATGTGCGAATTTAGTCTTTTATTTTTGTCACTTTTTTATATATTTGATTTTTCTTTTGATTATTCTCCTGTTGTGGACTGTAGATTGTGGATTGTTCCAATGTTAACGAAAGATTCTTAAATTAAAATATGACAAGTTAAAGTGGAGGTTTGCTGGAATACACAAGGACATATTAAAATACGATAAGTTGAGACTTTAACCCTTGAATCCGAAGTCACTTCCTAGATGCAACACAATTACATGATGCATCTTAATTCGTAAGGTGGTAGAATGAGTAAGATAACCTCGTCTCAATAGTGAAGTCTTGGTATCAATTCTCAAGTAGGGGTGTATACTAATATGCTAACCAATCAATAAATAGTGGATAAAGGTTTAGTGCTTTTGTTGTCAATATGAAGGGTCAGCTTAAACTTTGTGTGATTAAAGTGTTGAAATGCTTAATCTGAGAGTGAGTTTTTTGGTACACATAAACCGCTTGGGTTATTGAAAAGGATCCAAATGGAACTAATAAATTCCGGACGTATCATCTACCGTGGTTTGTTTTGAAATGAAAAGGATCCAAATGGAACAAATAAATTCCAGACGTACCATCTACGATGGTTTGTATTGCAAAAAATCCAAATGGAATCTTCTAGAAGAATGCTGATGTCAGTCGCACAGTCCCAAAATAGACGGGGCATCATCGAGGACGGGAGCGGATTTGATATTACCCGGGCAACAGCATGGTGTGTGTTTCCCTGACCGCGGAGCCCACCTCGTTGTATTTGTTGTATATCCATGCCGTTCATTAAATTTTTTCAGCTCATTTTAAGGTATGGTCCAGAAAACTAAGCAGATCCAAATCTCAAGTGCACCACATAATAGGGATTGAATGTCCACCGTTAAAACTTCTTGGGGGCTACAAAAGTTTGGATCAAGGTAACAGTTTTGGTTTTCCCTTCATCCATCTAGGTCTAAACGATCTTATCAACAAGTTGAATGACAAATAAACATTAAGGTGGGCCCTAGAAAGTTTTTAATGATCAGTATTCAAGGACCACTGTTTCGTGTAGTGAGATCCACTTGAGATTTGAAACATCCACAACTACAAGATTGGCCCCACAAGTATAGCCAAATCAAGATGAGACAGGACGGACGGTCAGAGGCCACAGCGAGACTACCAGAGGAAAGCCCGCCCCCACTAGCTAACATAGATATCTATTCCCGAATAGCAGTAGTCTCTATTAGAATCTCTTCCCGACCAGGCCAGGCCGAATCGGGCCACCACGTTGGGATGGGAATGGCTCAGCCCACATGCATCATTTGATGAAAGCATAAAAATTTGGCAAGTCAGAGTTCTAATCCGGGCCATTCCCAACATAAATGGATAAGAGTATCATCTCTCCCGGTCATCCCATCTTCACAGTTATATCTCAAATCAAAGCACGTGATGTTAAAGAATCCCATTGTGGTTGCGTGCCAGCTAGCCATCAAAATATATCTTTAGCACATGTTACCACATTCTCGGATCAAAGTGTCAACTTCAGTGCATGCGTTGTCAACCGAAAATTAGGCCAACCAAAGTCATGAGTTGGACCATACATGTGCATAAAATGATGTTTGCTGCTCTAATCTTTTACGTCCATTTACTAATACATGTGTAGACCTTAGTTTTGGACCCTGTCACAGACACTGGGTACCAGATGACGATTCTCAAATGCACATATCTGCATGTGGCAAGTGTTCGGAGATAAGGATTCTGTTGGTCGAATTCCTCAAATGTTAATAATATCTACCATTCCAAACAAAACCCTAGTCTTCCTTTTGGAATAGATGCCATCAAATGCTATATAGATTATCGATCATTCGACTCCTCTTGGTCGTTGCACCTTAGGTATCCACTCAACTTATTCTCTCCTTTGTGCAATTGAGCAAAAGCAGATGCTCAAGAGAACCTTTGATTATTCAAACAAAGCAATTCCAAAACAAACTCCCTTGTTTCTTCCAATCTCCATTTAAACACCATACTCTCCTTATTCCATTAACAAGATCAAAGACAAAAACCTGTAAACGCAATGAAGCTCGACAAAGATATCTTTCACCCCTCCCACCCCCACCACAAGCTCAAGATCCAGTACACAGAGACGCCGTTCAGCTGCGACGGGTGCAAGGAAGCCGGCATTGGCCTCAAATACAAATGTGATGAATGTGAATTCGACCTACACAATGTATGTGCCATGGCGCCTACCACCATCACACACCCCTTCTACAAGAAATGCGAATTCCAGTTCCACATAAAGCCTCCAGGCACTGTGATGAGGATATGTGACGCATGCGGGAAAGATGTTCTTGGGCTGGTATATCACTGTAAAGGGTGCGGTTATGACCTGCATCCATGTTGCGCCAGCCTCCCACACATGCTCGATGATGGGGAGCGAAACCTCTATCTTGGCATGAAGCTCTCCAGCGCTTGCCATCGGTGTGGTGGAAAAGGGCTCGGTTGGTCTTATAGGTCTGAGTGCAAAAGCTACAACTTGCATGTGTCATGTGTGAAGGATCTTCTTGTGGAGAACTGGCAAGCTATGCATCTGAACGTGGATAAGAACAAGATGAGGGAGATACAGACGAAGATTCCAAGCCTGAGAGGTGCAATGGAAGTTCATCCTAAGGAGAAGGTGGGGAAGGTGCACAAGTATTGCCAGATTGCTGGTGGGGCCGTTCGGGTGATTGTCTCAGCCATTCTTGGAGATCCTACGCCTATAATAGCTGGTGTGGTACAGGGATTAATGCCCAAGTAGTAATGAAAAATGTAAGGAAAATCCAAGTTGCAAGATGACTTTGTTGGTATTTTCATTTGTGTTTGGTTGCACATGATTGCATGAAAATGAGTATGTAGACTGATTAACTTTGCATATGATGATGTTCTGGTTGGTGAAACTAGTAATATGTACAACAGAAAATGATGGGCAGCAAAAGGCATCAAGAAGGAATGTGGATGACACATACAAAGGGACACAGGAAGATGAAAGACTTCAACCTTATTTACACACACACAATAGTTAAGAAAGGGAAATCTAAATTTGATTGAAAAACCAATGCCTAGTGCTATCTATGGCCGGAATTCTATTTATTAATAATTATGGAAGTTCTTCACCTCTGTTGCCTTTTCTCTTTCCAAAATGAGGCCTACACTCCTTACCAATCAAAATCTTTTTCTAATCATAGGTATTAATGACAACTAAAATAATTAATTACCAAGAACTAACTCATAAAAAGGGAGTGTAATCATAAAAAAGAACCGTCTATAAGTCTGTGATCCGAAGAGGAAATTAGCGGCAGCATGCTATGTAGAAACACATTTCATGGACACATAAAAGTTATTTCCACATCTAGATAGGGAGGGACAATTAAATTATTTTTTTAAAAGGCTTTTCACCATTTTCACCACCTGTCTGCATGCATCAAAATGACCTCTTGATGCGGGAAAACCATTTTCGAGTACTGCCGAGGTTCCCAAGGAGCACAAAATTACCATTTTGGTGTTCGAGCAATACGATCATTGCAGATGGTGGGCCTTCTTCTAGGCTCATACAATATTGTTATGTTCTAAGCTTAGAGTCATTTGATGGCTTGTGATCATGTGCCAAGGAACTTTTCAACCTTCCAAGCCGAGAAATCCAGCGGAGGAAGGTAGCTCTCCTTAGGCTGATTTTATTTTGCGTTGTGTGCGCCTGTTTTTAGGCCCTTGTACCGTTTTAAAAACATGGGTGCGTCCTATATATGCGGAGTAGGCGAGCAGCATTGGATAGGATTGGAATTCTCTAGCGTGTAAAACACCGAGCTTTATGGGTCAACTTTGTTGATGTGCCTGACATCAGGAGAGCCACTCGTTATTAGGTCCTGCATGCAGAAATCAACATATTGTTACCCACCTTAGTTTTTGGATTGGGCTTATACTGTTATGTGTCCCACCTTAGTTTTTGGATTGGGCTTATTTTTGTTCCGTACCATCAAGATGAGAAAGCTCACCTGATGGACTGAATGGTTGTCATCCTTACAACATGGTGGGGTCCACAGAGCTCCCGCTGCATAAAACACATGTTGTAGAGGACTCCAGATCCAACTCATCAGAAAGCGGACAGTCTGAGGGCAAAAAGGATTCCATAGATCATGTGGGGAGGACCCACAGCATCGATCTGACGGTTCCCACCATTCGATGGGTACAGCAAAAAACTCTCATTTGTGAAAATCTCATACCTTTGATCATTAGACTACTAATGGTTGCTATATATTCTGGTAAGCCATTTATTTGTACCCTAATGTTTTAAGGGTTAGGATATTGCGGTATATAAGATTATGAGAGCATCGCTTGTCACGCCCTGAAATTCGAGTACCCAAATAAGGTCTTCGGGACCCGAATTCCAAGGTTCGTGAGTTATAATATAATGACATTTATTACAATCCAGTTAAATTAATAAATTCAATCAATATTCAACGTCATCTAAAAGAAAATACAGCTGAAATGTTTATTAAATTCAACTTTTTTGATAGTTTTCCCTTTGTACATCGAAATTTGAACATAAACTAAATCTAAATAACAAAAGACTGAATTGAATTGAATTAAAACTAAACCTAATTTTCTAAAAATAAAGCAAATAGTAGAAGCCCGCCTGCTTGTAGTATTCCAGTTCTGCACCTGTGCATTTTTATTTTTATTTTTATTTTTATTTTTGTAGGATGAGCATAACAGCCAAATAGATTCATTTCTTATCCAAAATTTAACATGTTCAGATAATATCAATTTTATAAGAATGAAGGAAAATAAAATACAGATAATAAAATTTAACAACAGAATTGTGAAAATGCGATGCATGTGACATTTCCATAAATACTCATAATATTTATATCATTTTATACAACACCGTACCCAAGTGGATGGTCGCGTTGCATTAACATCCACGCACTGGTACCTCATGGTGATGGACCCATTTATACGTTAGCTGGTCAGACTACTGCTCCAGTTGTACCTCTAACATATGTCTACGCATACAATTGTACTCATACGCCACACACAAAGGAAACTCCAAAGAATCCAGTAGGTTGTAGGGTCTTTCACCCAAGGGACACGATTGGCCTACTTGCTGACTTTAGGGTATCTCACCCAAGGGACATGATTGCCCTACTAACTAATTTAGGGTCTTTCACCGAAGGGACACGATTGCTCTACTTGCTTACATTACATCCAACATATTAAAATTGATGCTCAATGAATGATAGACATACATGTAAGATGAATAATTATTTCACAATCAAATATCAACAATATAATTCTAATTAATAATTCTAGATTTAAATTTTGTTGAAACTTTAATAATTCAAATACTTAAATAAAATATTATTTTACTATTATTTAATTTAGAGATTTCTGTGATGTAATGTATAAGAAATTTTAGTTTCAATTCCAAAATTTTAAAATTTTTCTTAAACTTAAGTTAATTTAAATTTAATTTAATTAACTCTTTAGAATTTTAGAATTAAAATTTGGATTTTAATCTTTATAGAAACAAAAATATTACACTGATTTTATAATATAACATTAATAATATAATTAAATTAGTATTTAATAATTTAAGTTAATCTATCTTTAAAAAATTTATCTAATTATTTTAAATCTAAATTCAGGATTTTATTATTATTTCTTTTTATATCTAAATTTAATAAGTTTAAAAAAGTTATTAATTTGGACTTTGGATACTATTATTTCTATTTTTTTTACATTCAAATTTTAAATTATTTTTTTATTATAATAAATTCTAAGCATTATAAATTATTGAAATTAAAATTCTTTGTTTACTTTTTAACTTGAATATATATATATATTATATATGTATATATAATTTGGATTAATTAAACGATTAAATTTAATAACTAACATACTTATTAATTAAAAATATTTTAAAATTAATTCAAATTTACTAATTTAAATAAATTCATAAATTAATTTAAATTTAATCTATTTTTAATAATTTACTTTCATATTAATTAATTTTAAAAATTTAGAAATAATTCATATTTAATTTTTAATCTTAAGAAAAAAATTTAAGAATTAATAAATTAAAATATAAACTTAGATAAATTATATATTTTTTCTATAAATTTATTATATATATATATATATATATATATATAAATTATTTCAACATTAAATATTAGAAATATATAAAATAGAAATTCATAAATGAGTAGGATTCCCTCCATAAAAATTCAACTAACAATAATATTTCTATCAAAATTTTATATTAAATAAGCATAATAAATAACTGAAAATGATAAATTTCAGGATAAGATCACCTATCTTAAAAGTCTGATGATCCGACCCCGCTTTAATATCTCTCTCTTAATCTAAAGAGCTATCTCTTTCTCCCTCTCTTTATTTTGATTTGATTGTTTTCTTCGTTTCTTTATTTCTTTCTTTTTCTTTTTTTTTCTTTTTTTTTTTAATTTTTTATAAAGAGGTGCGTAATGTAATGGAAGAGAGGGATTATGGGATGATTTCATTTAGTGGGAGGGTTTGACACCCATTACCGTAAGAAAAAGAAGGTAGAATGGAGAAAGTAGTTTAGTCGGTGTGCGGAAGATATAATTTTTATTTTTATTTTATTATTATTTTTTTAAAAGATATGGTGGGTCCCCCTAATGATAAAATAAAGCTACTCTGTCCATCATCTCAGCCTGGCCAAGAGAAGATATAAGGCAAAAAATGAGGCAAATCCAAAACTCAGGTGGGCCACACACAAGTGGACGGTGGGGTTAGTTTCCACAAAAAATGGCTTGTTACATTCTACCCCCCTTAACAAAAATTTCATCCCCGAAATTTAACATACCTATCATATGAAGAGATAAGGGTACTTCTCTCGGATTTCATCATCTCACTTCCACGAAGCTTCGTCCTCACCATAATGCCCCTACTGAACCTTCACGAGTGATATTGATCTTGTTCGAAGTACTTGTTCCTTCCTGTCGAGGATGCGAATCAGTTGTTTTATGTATGAAACATCCTCTCAGATTTCCAGTGGCTCCCAGTCAATGATATGTGTAACACCCTGAAAATCGGGGGTCGTGCATACGCTCGACTCCCGAGTTCCCGGGGTTACTTATATCCAGTTTTCATTAATATGCGATTAATCCAGTCTAAATGCGCATTCTGGAACTTCCTGGAACATGAAGCACAAATGCACCTGCTGACTGAAATGAAAGAGAACTAGCATACATATATATATACACACATATACATGACCAAGAAAAATATAAAGGGTCACACATGGTGTCACCCAACAAAATCACAAAGAAAAATATGCCAAAAGGAATAAAGTTGAGCCCTCTACGCAGCGATCCAACGTGCCATCTACAGGTCCGATGAAGGCCCGCTCATCAACTGGAAGTAAGGGAACTCGTCCTCCTCCTCGAGGTTCGCATCGCCAGACTCCATGAAATCTGTATTACCTGCATCTATGAACGGGTCTGGTTGGTGTTTTAAAACACCGTCCCAGAGTGGGAGTGAGTGATCAACTCAGTGGGTGCTATTAGCCTTAAGTCGCATCAAGCATCAATTATAATAAGAATTTAATGAAAAACAATCAATCATAAACATCTATCTAGTCTTATTAATGTGCATGCATGTAGGATGATATGATGTATGCCCTCACCACAACGCTCCCTCGTGCGACAACATCTAACGATCGCCAATGCCAACACTCCCTCAGTGCGACCTCGACTGCCGAGTCGCCAACCTAGCTAATGTCATGCAATGATGATGTTAAACGGGTTCTTAGTTAAGTCCATTCATCCAGCAGATTTGGGAATCTGATACACCCCACGTATCAAATTCCCTGAACTAGTTGCGAGGCCAAGACCCCCCAATGTGTGAGGCCGAGACCCCGCGATCCTTGACCCCGTCAAGTTTTCCCCATCCCCGACTTCAAGCACATGGGGGGTGCTGAATGTGGGGTCGCTCGAGGTCACTACGGGGAGGCGCGTCACCCCAGCGTAGGCCGATAGCTCGGACACCGTGTCCCATTCCACCATGCCCGGCTCACGAGACTGTGGATCAATATTCCATCCGGTATCGATGAGCTACAACGGTGGTAGGGTGTTCTAGTTTCCATACATATGTGAGCAAACAAGGTTAACAACCAGGTGGGTCAGCCAGTGGACTAAACCGCACGAGCCCAGGCAAGTATGTGGCAGAACGACATCGGGTACAAGTGACCCATGTAGCCTAACTACTGCCGCCTACACGTACTCGCCCAAACCCATGGGTTTAGCCTCAAAGTGGTCCTACCAACGGAACCACCTTCGCTCTCCTCATGTTCTTGACCAACCCAAGGGTAGGAATAGTGACTTATAGCATGTCAACTACTAATGTAACGTCAAGCATATTCAACACCATGTTCTCATGTTGCTCAACATACAATTCAAATTTCTCTAACAAACATCTATTAATATCATGAATAAAGTGTAGGTGTGTGGTGTGGGTTAGTTAGGAAGTTAACACTTCCTCCATGTTGAGAAATCATATGTACAAGAGCAATAAATCATACACAAGATGAAGCAACACATATGAGAAGAAGAAATCAACCATACATGAGCATGTAATCATCCATACACTAGATTATGAGAGAGGCAAGATTAACATCAAAGAGAAATAAACATGCAAATCATACAATTTCAACAATATGTCATTCCTAGATTTTCCTACATTCTTCCATACAACACACCAAGCAAACAAAATCATTAAACTTCAACTATAATTTAGTGCTAAGCCACCTAAGGATAATAGTCCGCACCTATGGATCATTGGAGGCTTGAAAAATGGCCTAGGAATGAGGGCTTTTGGGGTCGGACGGCCGGAATCCCTAAAGCAACCATTTGCATGTTAGAGTTTCAAGCAAATCCTTCCTCAACTCAAGGTTTTCAAGAAAAGAGATGAGGGTTTTTACCTAGATGATCAACGGAGCGAATGTGTGGTTGTGGTGGAGGGTTCTTCCTTAAAGAAGAGGTAGGGTGGTGCAAAGTTGAATTCCCTTAGATCCCACCTTGCCTACGGTCCACCTTCACTCTCACCTTCACTCTCTTCTTCCTCTTTTCCTTCTCCTTTTTCTCTCCTCTCTCCCTTTGTTCCTTAGGGCAAATTCGTATGAGGGAGTGGGTGCCCCAAATAAGGCCTTTTATAATGCCAGATTTGGTGACAATGGCCCCAAGTGTAGGGTTTTTACTATACTAGACCTATGAGAGGGTCTTTCTAGCCTCTAGGGCCTACTATGGGATGTACAAGTCAATATACACCGTAGGATAGCTAGCCCTAATGATGATCTACGTATAGATATGATCGGCCCGACATTTGAATGCGCCGATTGACAGATATGATAAGAAGTTTGTTCAACGGTCACCGGTGGTCGATCGGGGCCGCGGTTATACGGATATGAGCAGGAAAATATCCTTACTCCATGGGTAAAGTTTGGTCGCAAACCGACGGTCCGAAATCCTCAACTTTGCATAAGAGTGGACGACTCAATTCACTTAAGTTCCAACTCCTTCCTTTAGGGTATTTGCACTTCTCATGCACTCGTCCTTCAGCTCAAGTTGACCGGTTCTGGACCGTACTCAGGTCTGATTCCCGCGATGGACGTCAAGCCTAATGAGACGGACATTATTCTATAGTTTTGGAACTAGTGGTCCACCAACGGGCGGTCTAGAGCTTGTTTGGATAACTGGGGCAATTTTGGAGGCCCTCTGACCACGAAACTTATAAGATAGGTGCTCCATGGCCCGATGAAGGGCCATGCAAAACTTGGGAATGATCAGATATGGGGTTTGGTCGCACGGGTCTGATTCGCGATTAATGGTCATCATGCCACGATCGGGACCTAGATTTTGTGGGCGAGCGTAAAAAAATACATTAGACCTTTACCGTAAATCTGGAAGAAATTCGACAACTGAAATGCCTGAAATCTCATTTTTATTTACCAGTGCCAGATTTCAATTCTGGCATTGGTGGGGCGCATCTGGCAAGTGCCAGATTCCACTTCTTGGTGTCCACTGGGTCTGTGGTCCGCGATGGTCCCCAAGCCCGGTGAGATCTATACTCCCTTGAATTTTTATAATTTTCTGACCTTCCCATGTCGCGGTATAGCCCGCACGGGCTGTCGCTAAGTGTAAACGGCCATCTGGCTTGGAGGCCCGCACCAGGTTCTATCAAGGCTCATCTGGTCTATTCAATTGAGTTAATATTGGTTTAATTTATTTGTGATACCTCACTATGAGTGGCTTAAATGAACAGTCCTGTGACAAATCCTACGTGGCCGCCCCAGGACACTGTTCTGGTTGGGTGGGACGTTACACTACACCTGATATTCAAGTGATTGGGCGGATTCATTGGCTTCGTACGGCTGATTAATCGGACTGGTGCAGTTCTTTACTAGTTCCACCCGTGTTTAAACTATCATTGAGTGCTAATGGTCATTAAGTGATGTTATAAGTTAGTTAAATAAAATAAAAAATAAAAATTGATGGATTTTTAGAAATCCAAAACAGTGAAAATCAAGGATGTTACAATATGCGATGCATCTCTCTCGTACTTCCGAAGCATAAATACATGAAATACATCATGGACGCCAAAAAGTTAAGGAGGTAAGGCTAGTCTGTAGGCTACGAGGCCTACTCTCTGTAAGATCTTGAATGATCCAATGTAGCGTGGTGTCAATTTTCCTTTCTTCCCAAATCGCATAATTCCTTTCATCGGGGATACCTTCAAGAACACATGGTCTCCTATGGTGAACTCCAAGTTCTTTCGGCGATTGTTGGCATAACTCTTCAAGCGACTCTGAACGGTACGTAGACATTCTTTGATGACGACAATCTTCTTGGATATCTCTTGCACTAGTTTCAGTCTCAATAATGTTCTTTCACCCACTTCGGTCCAACAATTTTATGATCTGCAAGGTCTTCCATATAAAGCTTCGAATGGCGCCATGTCAATATTGGACTGGAAACTAATATTGTAGGCGAATTCTACTAAATAGAGGTGGTTGTCCCAATTTTCCTTGAAGTCAAGAATGCAGCTGCGAAGCATGTCTTCTAGGATTTGATTTACCCGCTCCGTTTGCCCATCAGTCTGCGGATGAAAAGTCATGCTGTAGTTTAGCGTCGTTCCCAATGCCTTCTGAAGACTCTTCCAAAAACGTGATGTAAACTTGGGGTCTCGATCAAATATTATGGACATAAGAATGTCGTGAAGCCTAATGATCTCCTTGATATACTGTTTGCTTAACTTGTTTAAGGATGAAGAAATACGTATAGGAAGGAAGTGTGCTGACTTTGTTAGTCTATCCACGATCACCCATATCATATCATGATGACGGCTTATTTTCGGTAGTCTGACAATCAAATCCATCGATATGTGCTCCCACTTCCACTCTGTGACCTGTAACGGTTGTAAAAGTCCCGACAGCTTCTGATGCTCCGTTTTAACCTACTGAAAAGTAAGACACATTACAACTTAGTTGGTTATCTCCCTCTTCATATTACTCCACCAATATTGACATTGTACATCATGTTACATCTTGCTTCCTCCTAGGTGGATAGTGAATTTTATGCGGTGCACCTCATTTAAGACTTCTTGCTTTAATTCAGATATGTTTGGAACACATAACCTCCCATGAAATCTGACCCCACCATCAGAGCCTACTCGCCACTCCAAGTCATCATTTCCCACTTCTTCTATTATTTTCTCTTGTAACCATGCATCATTCTTTTGTGCTTCTATTATTCGTCGCACCTAAAAAAGAAAAATCCTGAATAACTATAAATTAATATAAGAATTAAAGGAATAATCTAAATGGATAATTAAGAAATTACTAACCAAAGTGGGTTGCACCACTAAATTACCGATATAAGCTCGAGGTTCATCGATACGAAGTCTGAGTTCAAAATCCTTAACTATATCAAGCATCTCTTATTCTTTAATCATTAAACTCGCCACTAGCTTGCACGTCTTACTGCTTAACGCGTCGGCTACGACATTCGCCTTACCTGGATGATAACAGATGTCGAAATAATAATCCTTCAAGAATTTCATCCATCTCCTCTGCCGTATATTTAGGTCCTTTTGATTAAAAAGATATTTTAGACTCTTGTAATCCGAGTATAGTTCAAATTGCTCACCATAAAGATAATGCCTCCAAATTTTTAAGGTAAACACTATAGCTGCAAGCTCTAAGTCGTGAGTGGGATAATTCTGCTCATGAGGTTTCAACTGCCTTGACGTGAATGCTATTGCTTTACCACTTTGCATCAGCACACACTCCAACCCTTGATAAGATGCATCAGTATATACCACAAATCTTTCCCCTTTTGCTAGTAAAGAAAGTATTGGGGCTTCCGTTAATCGCTTCTTCAATTTAGAGAAAGCCTGCTCGTAATTTTCATTCCATTTAAAAGTACCCTTCTTGGTCAAATTAGTCAACGACCTTGTTATCTTAGAGAATCTCTCAATGAACCTTCTATAATAACCAGCTAATTCGAGAAAACTACACACTTCTGTCATATTGGTGGGCTGCTCCCAATTTAACACTGCTTTGACTTTCGATGGATCTACCGACACTCCTTTTTTTGATACCACATGACCCAAAAACTTTACTTCATTCTTCCAAAAGTCACATTTTGAAGCTTTGACATACAACTAATTGTCCTTTAGAGTCTGAAGAGCTATTCGAAAGTGTTCAATATGATCCTCTTGCGTCTTGGAATAAATTAAAATATCATTTATGAACACTATCACGAATCGATCCAAATACGATTTGAAGACCCTGTTCATGAGGTCCATAAATACTTCTGGAGCGTTCGTTAGTCCGAAGGGTATCACCAGAAATTCATAACGGTCGTATCGAGTCCTAAAGGCATTCTTAGGTACATCTTCATCTCTAATCCTCAACTGATGATATTCAAACCGTAAGTCTATCTTTGAAAAATATTTAGCTCCCTTCAACTAATTGAATAAATCATTTATCATCGGTAGCGGGTACTTGTTCTTGATAGTCACCTTATTAAGTTGACGGTAATCGATGCATAACCTTAAAGACCTATCCTTCTTTCTTACGAATAATACCGGTGCACTCCACGACGACGTACTAGCCCTAATGAAACCTTGGTCTTGGAGCTGCTGAAGCTTCTCCTTTAATTCTCTCAATTCAACAGGTGACATACGGTATGGTGATCTGGAGATTGGTGCAGTCCCAGGTATCAGATCAATTATGAAATCCACATCTCTCTTTGGCAGTAATCCAGGGATATCTTGAAATACTTCTGAAAATTCATTAACAATCAAAATTTGTTCTACTCCTTGAGATTCAACTTTCGAGATGGCTGACAAACTAACCAGTGCTCCCTTCCTTCGCGTCCCATGGAATTGTAACGGTGCTCGCCCATCGATATTTAATATGACCATCTTCTTAAAACAATCGATTTTTGCCCGATATAAAGATAACAAATTCATCCTCAATATAATATCGTATTCTTGCATCAGCATAACTATAAGATTAACTGGTAAATTTATGTTCTCGATCATGATCGGACATGATTTACAAATCTGACTTAGGTCCACTGAATTACCAAGGGAGTTTGCTACCGTTAACTTTTTATCTAAGGGAGTAGGAGATAACCTAAACGAGTATAAAAAGCAGTAAGAAATAAATAGATGTGATGTTCCAGAGTCAAATAATGCTCTAGCTAAGAATGAATAAATGACGATGGTACCTTCAACTACATCGCTGCTTGCCTCAATGTCAGGCTGAATAATGTCATCCGTTGGTGTTGCTGGATCCTCATATAAGGGTGCGACATTATCATAAGTCTGGGTTGCTCCATCCTCAGACTGTGCTGGAACATTATAACTTTGAATTGAGCCCTCATATTATTGCGTCAAGTTCTCGTACTGTTGCACTGTGTCGTCTCCTGACTGTACTAGGGCCTAGACTTGGCCTTGAGCTTGTGGTCGTAGTACTTGAACTCCTTGCCTCGACTGTTGGTACTGCTGAGGTCTAACCTATGGCGGAGGCTGCTGAGGTGGTATCTGATATACCGATGAAGGTCCCTGCTGTGGTGGCCTCGGGTACGACTGTAGCGACCTCTGTGGATATGGCTAAGGTGGTCTTGAGGATGGCTGTGAGGCAGAAGAATGTAATGGAGGTTGTTGTGACATAGACAGCGGCACCTGATGTTAGGGAGGCCTGAAAGACTGATGCGAAAGTCCTAACCTTTGAGTGCGTTGTGGTCTGGAACAAAAACAAGAAGTGTGGCCCTCGAGTCCACAATTATAGCAAAATCCTGAAAATCGCGGTGCAGGAAGTACTGTCGTCAGTCTGGCCATCGATGTCGATGTTGTTCTCTGTCTCTTAGCTACATCATGCTAGGCTGGAGATATATGTGTAGCATTTTTAGCACCACTCTTTACGTTCTTCCTTTGATCACGATTCTTCCAATATTCGTTGATGTCTTTCTCCACAACTATGGCACGCTCCTACACTTCGACATAGGTCTTCTGTACAAAAGAGGCTAATCGGCTACGAATAGAGGCTCTCAGACTTTCCTCAATTTTTTTTGTCTTACAGGTTACGTTGGACACCAAAAAAATTGTAAATCGCGATAGCTTTGTGAACTTAGCATCATACTGGCGTACTGTCATATCACCCTGCTCTAATTTCATGAAATCTCCCGCCTTTTGATTTTTCACGTACAAAGGAAAGTATTTATCATCAAACTTCTCACAAAATTAGGCCCAGGTCCAAGCTTTAACTCTCAGGTTCATCCTAACGACTGAGTCCCACTAATGATCCGCCTCCCCTTCTAGCATGTAAATAGCGAATTCTGCTTTATGGTATTCATCACACTTCATAACCATGAATATCTTATTAATCTGTTTCTTCTACACTTCAGTCTCAGATAGGTCAGGCCCACCCTTAAATACAAGCGGCCTCTGTCTTTTAAACTTTTCCAATAAAGTTTCTATCCCTTCGTTAGTTATGTGAACAGTTTGGGTTTGACCTTACACTTGAGTTTGTCTTATCTGATAGCCCATAAGAACCGTAAGTTCACCTATGACCCTAATAATTTCACCCATAAGTAACCCATTTTCAGTGGTATCAGGACCAGGAGCTCCTGATGTGGCTTCGACATCAATGTTTTGATCCGCCATAATCTACGATTAATTAAACATGTAAGCTTAGTGTGTGACAACCAAGGTAGGTTGTAGTAACTAAATTGAATTCTAAGTATCATTAATGAAGTGCATATTATTTAAGCTCTCTAGGAGCATGAAAAGATTATTAGATTGCAAGAAAGATTTGATGATCTAAAAGACTAACACATGAAGATTAAGAGAATTCAGGCAGTGACATGTATCAAGGTTGTAGTATAGAAAATTAAGATTCTTAAGATACTATTCCTGCTAATGTTTCTGATACTTATAAGTGTCGGATTGATCTAAAAAAATTTATAAGGATACATATATGAGTCTACTATAATTCTATAAAATTTCAACCTAAATACAAAGTCTACAGAAAATTCTAAAATTCAGATAATTAAGTCTGTTCAGAAACGAACGATTTCTAAGTAGTATACAAATAACTTAATATTGGTAAATAATAAACATAGATTTACATTTTTGAATTATTTTTACTGAAACTAAACTTGTTAATCTACGACTGAGATTTTGAATCAACTTAAAAGGAGTTTTAATTAATTAGTTATGACTTTTGTAAGTTAAGTATTTTCTATTTACCATTGTTGTCCAATTTCAGTTATATGCAAAAAAATAAATAAATAAATAAAAATAAAAATAAAAATCCTTAGGGTCCAGATTTAGGTTATTAATTCATTGTCAAGTCTAAATAAGATTATATATGATGTCAACATAATTCAATGGTCCCTAAGTTTATATTTCTATTTTTCCTATCATAAAAGCAAAGGAATTTAATTTATGTTTGGGTCACTAATTTTAAAGACAACCCTAAGTCCATAATTTTTAATCAAAACCTGGCTCTGATACCAACTTGTCACGCCTCGAAATTCGAGTACCCGAATAGGTCTTTGGGACCCAAATCCCAAGGTTCGTGAGTTATAATATAATGACATTTATTACAATCCAGTTGATTCAATCAAATTCAATCAATATTCAATGTCATCTAAAAGAAAATAATGCTGAAATGTTTATTAAATTCAACTCTTTTGATGGTTTTCCCTTTGTACATCGAAATTTGAACATAAACTAAACCTAAATAATAAAAAGCTGATTTGAATTAAAACTAAACCTAATTTTCTAAAAATAAATCTAATAGTAAAGGCCCGCCTGCTCGTAGTATTCCAACTCTACACCTGTGTTTTTTTTTTTTTAATAGATGAGCATAACAGCCCCGTAGAGTCATTTCTTACCCAAAATTTAACATCTTCAGATAATATCAATTTTATAAGAATGAAGGAAAATAAAATACATATAATGAAATTTAACAAAAGAATTGTGAAAATGCGATACATGTGATATTTTCATGAATACTCATAACATTTATATTATTTCATACAACACCGTACCCAAGTGGATGGTCACGTTGCATTAACGTCCACGCACTGGTACCTTATGGTGATGGACCCATTTATACGTTAGCTGGTCAGACTACTGCTCCAGTTGTACCTTTAACGTATATCCGAGCACACAATTGTACTCATATGCCGTATACAAAGGAGACTCTAAAGAATCCAGTGGGTTCTAGAGTCTTTTACCCAAGGGACACGATTGCCCTACTTACTAATTTAGGGTCTTTCACCTAAGGGACACGATTGCCCTATTTACTTACATTACATCCAACATATTAAAATTGATGCTCAATGAATGGTAGACATACATGTAAGATGAATAATTATTTCACAATCAAATATCAACAATATAATTCTAATTAATAATTCTAAATTTAAATTTTGTTGAAACTTTAATAATTCAAATACTTAAATAAAATATTATTTTACTATTATTTAATTTAGAAATTTTTGTGATATAATGTAGAAGAAATTTTAGTTTCAATTCCAAAATTTCAAAAAATTTCTTAAACTTAAGTTAATTTAAATTTAATTTAATTAACACATTAAAATTTTAGAATTAAAATTTAGATTTTAATCTTTACAGAAACAAAAATATTACACTGATTTCTATAATATAACATTAATAATGTAATTAAATTATTATTTAATAATTTAAGTTAATCTATCTTAAAAAAATTTATCTAATTATTTTAAATCTAAATTCAAGATTTTATTATTATTTCTTTTTATATCTAAATTTAATAAGTTTAAGGAAGTTATTAATTTGGACTTTGGATACTATTATTTTGGTTTACTTTTTAACTTGAATTATATATATATATATATATATAATTTGGATTAATTAAATGATTAAATTTAATAACTAACATACTCATTAATTAAAAATATTTTAAAATTAATTCAAATTTACTAATTTAAATAAATTCATAAATTAATTTGAATTTAATCTATTTTTAATAATTTACTTTCATATTAATTAATTTTAAAAAATTTAAAAATAATTCATATTTAATTTTTAATCATAACAAAAATTTAAGAATTAATAAATTAAAATATAAACTTACATAAATTATTTATTTTATTCTGTGAATTTATTTATTTTATTTATATATAAATTATTTTAGCATTAAATATTAGAAATATATAAAATAGAAATTCATAAATGAGGAGGATTCCCTATATAAAAATTCAACTGACAATAATATTTCTATCAAAATTTTGGATTAAATAAGTATAATAAATAACTGAAAATGATAAATTTCAAGATAAGATCACCTACCTTAAAAGTCTGATGATCCGGCCCCACTTTAATCTTTCTCTTTTGATCTACGGAGCTCTTTCTCTCTTCCTCTTTTTATTTTGATTGATTGTTTCCTTCGTTTCTTTCTCTTATATATATATATATATATATATATATGCGTAATGTAAGGGAAGAGAGAGATTATGGGACGGTTTCATTTAGTGGGAGGGTTTGGCACCCATTAGCGTACAAAAAGGAATGAAGAATGGAGAAAGTGGTTTAGTCGGCGTGCGGAAGATATAATTTTTGTTTTTATTTTTTATTATTTTTTAAAAGATATGGTGGGTCCGATAATATAAATCTACTCCGTCCATCATTTCGACCTAGCCAAGAGAAGATATAAAGCCAAAAATGAGGCTAATCCAAAACTCAGGTGGGCCACACGCAAGTGGACGGTGGTGTTAGTTCCCACAAAAAAAATGGGTTGTTACATCCCTCGTCCATAATGGGTCCCATCAGACAAGGTACCTTGACTATAGATTGCAAGAGAAATGGGACCCACACTCAAAGAATCTTCTGTGCCAGTAAATTATATGTTGGAATTACAACACACTAAATGATGGCAGACACGACATTTCATGAAATGGCTTGTCTTCTCAAGTTTGGACCCATACGTAGACCCACTACAATTAGCCAATAAACCCTAACAATGACTGCACCTCGATGTTTCTAGGCCACAACATGTCTGGTGGGGTCACCAGTGCAGGTTTAGTGCACACATTCTACTCTTGCAAGTGGCTAAAGCTGTCCTCTTGTCCGTATGAGCCTTCTTTTCCTATTATCAAAATATCGAGCCAATCCAGTTGGGGAAGCAAGCGGATCTCAACTATAGGATTACGAGGCCGTCAATTGGCCTGGCCCACCTGATAACCCACTGTATCTGATCTTCTTCTCAAGTTTAAACCCACATTTGGAGTGTATCATGATCTAGGTCTTACCATCTAATTGCTAATCAGGTTGGATTTATGTTGACTCTGGTCTACCAAGATACGACCCATTGACAGAAGGTGACTTCTCCACAACCCCGGTTAACCCTAAGCTCCATGTGCCGATAAGATGTCTGTCTTATATCTCAAAAATCAAGTGGATTCCAAAGTTTGTAGGATAAAAAATTTAAAGAAAAAAAAAATGGTTATTATCCAAAACTTCTATTGGCCAACATTGTTTGATTCCAAATTCAGAGCATTTAACAGGGATCATACCCTCTTCAAATTCTGCAAATAATTCCCTGCCATTACTTTATCAAGACCAAGAATACAAGGACTACAACACACGAAACAATGGGGATTGAATGGTTGCCATTGAAAACTTCATAGGAGCAGTCCCTAAGAATGTGTTAAATTGAGATATCATAAAAACACTTTACAAATCGGTTGGATGGCATATAAACATAACAGCAGCCCCTAATAATGTTTTAAACTGAGATAACATAAAAATACCTTAACCGTGGGTGTTTACACACTATTTCTTGTGTTGTGGTCCACTTAGTTTGAATTTGCATGATTTTTGGTCCCATGTCATAGTCAAATGGATCAAAAGAGTGGATATAACACAAAAATCACTGTGTTCAAACAGAGTTTAGGCGTATAAGGACTCATGCATCACCAGCTGATGGGGAAGTCCCGTCCCATTTATACCTCTAGCATGCACATGTACATTGATCAGTACACTGACACCATACGTTTGTCACATATGGACCTTAACAGGAGCTATCCAATGGTAGGGGATTGGCTGGTGTACCACACACCACCGACCTGGCTGGTGTGGGTGCGTGTAGTGATAAGACGATCACTGACGCTCCTAGTTTAACGAACGGTTCAAAGGAGATCAAAGTTACGTGACCCTCAAAATGTTGTATTTATTATATCCACACCGTTCATCCATCTGGGGAGATCATTTTCGAAAATACAACAAAAATGATTCATATCCAAAGCTTAAGTGGACCACACCACAAATAGAAAGGGGTACAGTTGTTCTCACAGTTAAAACATTCGTAGGGCCCACCATAGATATATTCAAGAGGTCACAAAGGCCTGGATGAAGAGTAAAAACAAATATCACGTTGATCCAATACTTTTGTGACCCCAAAATGGTTTCAGTGGTAGACGTTCAATCCCTCGCTGCCTTTTCACAGTGTGGTCGACTTGATCTTTAGATCTATCTTATTTTTTTGCTAAATCTTTATGATGGGATCGCCAAATGGATGGACGGTACGGATATAACTAATACCTCATGTTGGGACTGACGGAACTTTGTGACACCAATACATGTATGGGACACCAGCCAATCCGCTTCCCTATTTAATGCACGGGACACAGTGAAAGAGGGACGCGGATTGGTTACTGGCAGGTTGAGCAGCGAGACTGGCTGCGAAAAGGACATTACCTAGTTCGGTGGGTCAGACCATCAGGTATGTTTTGAACCCACGCTATCTATCCATTTGAAGAGATCATTTTAATGCATGAGCCAAAGAATGAATTAGATCGGAAGCCGGAGTGGACTCACCGCATAAAACAGTGGGAAAAGTTATGTCTAACATTAAAAAATTCTAAGGGCCACAAAATTTTTTGATCACGCTGATATTTGTGTTTTCCCTTATTTAGTGTCTATGTTAACTTATGAACAGGTTGAATATCAAATAAACATCCCGGTGGACCTTAGAAAGGTTTCAATGGCGAGCATCACTCTCTCCATTGTTTTATGTGGTGGGGTCTATTCTCAATTTAGATCTGCCTCATTTTTTGGATCATGTCCTAAAATGATTTCTCCAAATGGATAGACGGTGTTGATATAATACATAAATTATAGTGGGACCCATATAATTAGATGACATCACTTCAGTAGCGAGTGAAGCGGATTGGCTGGTGTACCTCCCACCGGCTATATAGTTGCTTTATTGATGTTAGTAAGTTTTGTAGGTTTGATCATGAGCTATGTGTTATATCCAAACCGTCCATCCATTTGGTGAGCTCGCCATAAGGCTTTGGACGAAAAATAAGACAGATCTAATTATCAAGTGGACCGCAGTGTGGGATTGAATGTCTACCATTGAAACCATTTTTGGAGTCATATAAGATTTAGACCAATATGAAATTTGTTTTTCCTTTTCATTTAGGTCTTTGTGACCTTACGAACAGATTGGATGGAAAATAAACATCATGGTGGGCCCTACGAATTGTTTAACGGTAAAAATCATTATCGCCGCTGCTATTTGTGGTGTGGTCCAGATGATCTTTGGATATGATTCATTTTTTGGAAAGTGCTCTAAAAGGATCTCTAAAAATAGATGAACGGTGTAGATATGATAAATACATCACTGTGGAGCCCATGTAACCTTGATCTCCTTTGAACCATTCGTACAACTCGAGCTCGAGGAGCGTCGGTGCTCGTCTTCGCACGACACGTACCTACAGCAGCTATATGGCTGGTGTGTGGTACACCAGCCAATCCGCTTCCAAGATACAGAGCGTGTCTGTTGACTTTTATAAGTCGTTATTATATTCATTTTGCCCATTCACTACATGCCATCTAATTAGATAGAGAGAGAGAGAGGACTATCAATTCAAAGATCATTCCTGGGTTGTGTATGATCCGAAATGTGGACGGCAATTTGAAAAGTTTGGATTGAGGTTCACGTAAGCCACGTATACAGTAGCTGCGTGTTCTTACTCTGTGTCTGTGTAAAATAACTCAAACAAGAAAGATGAGTGTTCTCAGCTAAAAATAAAAAATAAAAAATCAGTAACTAGTTCATCAGTTTTACAAAATATCTTATTATATCCACAAATAAAAAATTCACAAGATACATCACAAGTTTTACATCTTAGCATTTCTCTTGGTAACGTAACACAACATCATAATGTTGAGGTTATAATAACCAATCCCATGAACCTATAAACACCAATATGACCACACAACATATCTTCCAAAGATCACAAGACACTCACACACAAATCTTATAAACAAACACCTCCAACATTTTCTTATTTAGATTTTGTTTCCCCACCCTTATCCCTATCAAAATTATCAATTATAGCTCCTCCAACACTTTCTCCAATCCCCTCAATCAGCCCATCTAAAAATTCCCTAACAGCATGAGTTGCAATCCGGGTTGCGGCCTCTAGCATGCTGGGACTTTTTGGAGCCTTTAACCCATGCACATAGAGCCCATTGACCATGTCTTTGGCGCAAACAGCATGAATATAGTAGTTGCAAATGGCGCAATAATAGACTCGCCCTGATCGCTTCCTCTGGCACTCGCCACAAAAGAAACTAGAATCGCCACTTGGGATTGCCGATGCAGGTAAGAGAATCATGGTGTGTGGATGCGCAGGGAAATCCATTTGGGGATAGAGCATGGTGCAACAGGGGTGCATCTCAACATTACATGTGATGCACCGGAACGCAAATCCTTTAGTGGCCTTGCTGCACGTTTCACATTTCGACCGCAGAAACCCACCTTTAAGTTATGAAAAAAAAAAAAAAAAACAACAATAACAACATTGTTAGAAAATTACAATGAGAGAGAACTGGTGAAGCTTGAAAATCATAATGCTAACAAGAATGCAACTACAGTGCGCACTTTTTGGAATTCCGCAAGAGTTGCCGAAATCTATCATATATGTACCTGCAGTAGGTATGTTATGTGATCATGACAGTTGATTTGGATCGGAGTACTGTGATAACCATCTAATCAGTGGCACCAAAAGCATCAGTTAACTTTAAAGTTGAGCTATGATATGCATGTTCAGTTTGTATATCATCATATGAAATCACTGTGATCCGATAGCTCATCCATGCCACTAGATCAATGGTCCCAATCACCCTACATGTTTTCTGTGCATGGTTGCACTTAATAGTTCATAGAACTTCCATGAAGCACCAAAAAAAAAAAAACCATTTCTCCAAGGCTAATGATCCCACAAGGAGATCCGTCACAAATTACTTTACGGTAAAAACATGCCAATGTGGCATATGGCTAGGGTTGAAACGGGCCAGTCTACATTCAGGTCAGTGGGTGAATATCCAACCAGAGTTGTGTTATATGAATTGACCCAAGGATCTTTAGGCAATCTGGACCATGATAGGCCCGTTTCAGTTATCAGGCCTTAAAACTCACAACCAGCTTACCCCAAATCCAGCCAGAAGTAGGTCAGGCGAGGGTACAGCCTAGGCCAGCCATGCCCACTTCTAACGGTACTTGTGGTACACAACATAATCCCCTATCATCTCATTAGTCCCAGGTATTTTGTATAGAGTGAAATGTGAAACAGGGTTTCGATAGAACCCAGTGCCAGGGTCACAGCTACCATAGAGCACCATTCATCAGTTAGTGTAAACTATAAACATGTCCTGGACCAAAACTAATATTGGTCCTAAATAAATAAAGTGGACTGAAAATTTTTAAACAATAATCCAATGATAAAATTGAATATCCATTATAGCTGACTCGATGTGTCCTATCCTGGTTTTTGGTCAATGGCATGTGCAGTGTGCAATAGCTAATGAATGGGTCAGCTGGTTGATCATATGGGTGCTATCTGACTAGGAAACAAGGCCCGGCAAGGTAGCTGTGATGCAGTGCTCAGCATTCTATCAGACACATGCTTCCACTGTTTGGGGTGCAGCAAAAGAATACCAAATGAGAATTATATTAGATTTTTTTTTTTTTTTTTTTTTTTAAGGAAAAAAAAAGTACGCTTCAAAGTTACACAATACTCAGCCAGTTGTATGATGCTTGATATGCAGGCACCCCGAATTTGTACATAGGGCATACATCAACTCAAATTAAGCCAATTAAATTGTGGAACCAACAATCTCTAAATCAAAGTCTGAAAATCAGATTGGTTAGACAATCCTAACCTCTGATTCACAGACCCTTGTTTGTTGAAATATGACCTTTGGATTTTTGTTTGTTTTAAACCATCCATGATCAAATAAGCATATATAAGTTTTGATTCTGGATGCATCTAATTCAAGAGCCATAATTTTGCCAGTTTAATTTGACTTACATATATGCCATGAACGCGAACCCCAAGTAGCTAAGATCAGCCTTAGACAATGACCATGGTATGCCAAAAATGCAATTTCTGAGTTATTTCTAACTGCCTGCGTATCATACATGGCAGTCTGCTATAGTATGTCTTTCTTGGGAGAATAATAATAATAATAATTAAAAAAAAGGATGTCTAATAACTCACTGGGTTTGGCATAGAAAATAAGCTGGTGTTGGCTGTGAAGAGGGTGACTTTGTATGGATGGAGGGGAAAAGGCGCAAAAGTCGTGTAGATTAAAGTTGCATGTTAGGCATTGGAACCTCGTTCCCGCGCCGTATTCCTTGCAACCCATGCACGTGAAGACGAAGGGCAAGTGAACTTGCGCTAGGGGGTGTTGTGGGTGACTGAAATGGACAATCTCATCTCCTTCATTTGGATTTGGCGAGGATATTATTTTTACAGAGGGAGATTTCTTTGAGACGAATGATTTTGATTTCTTCAACCCTGGATTGGCCATGGTTTCCCAAACGTTTATTAATGTCTTTTGCAAGCATGTGTTGGTTCCCATATGCCAAAACCAGATTTATACTCAAGAAAAGTAGATCCTTCACATTATAGAAGATGCCACGTGTATGCATGGGAATGGATAGAATTATTAGGAAGAAAAACTTCAAAAAAAAATTATTAGGAAGAAAGATTAGGGACCGCGGGAACATTCTAAAGTGTAGTCCCTGGGGGTCTCCAATGTACATCACACCTATCTTTCAAGATCAAAACCGTTCATCACATATCTCCCAACAAGGATGATCCATTTAAAAAGATTCCATTGATTGGAAAACCCACTGGGCCCACCAATATTGCCCATGCATGTACAATGAAAACAAAAATGCCTGTGGCTCACAATCTACAAGTAAAATTCCTTTAACTAAACGGATAGGAACCAAGAACTGCCCATGGGTGTACTTGTTGCATCGTAAGCCATTCAGATCAACGGTCCCCATTAGATAATCTAATACATAGAAGGGATGAGGACTACATTTTAGGATACTGCCACGTATGATTAAATCGGTTCAGACGGGGAGGAGCCTTTTCATTGCACTGGTTTGATGGTTCTGATAAAGTTGAATTCTGTGAAGAAAATATATAACACGGAGGAAACTTGATACTCTTGGCAAGTGCGAATGATAATACGTGAGCCCGTAGAAATTAATTAAAACTTGCACTTATCTGAACATTTACTGGACAGTTTAAAATGAAAATTACGTAATGGAAGACAGACGGTTCAAAATGAAAATTATGCCATGGTCATGGTCATATTCCAACAAATATGCGTCCACTAATCAGAGGTTAGGATTGTACAACCCAATCTGACTTTAGGACTGACTTAGCAAAAGCAGATTCCATAATTTTGTATGTTTAATTTGATCTGATGCAAACCATTTTTCATTTTTTGAGTGGTTGTGTATCAAGCCATGATATGTTGCTTTAGTATAGTATAGGCTTGTAATGGTAGACAGACGGTTCAAAATGAAAATTAATTAAAACTTGCACTCATCTGAACATTTACTGGACAGTTTAAAATGAAAATTATATAATGGTAGACAGACGGTTCAAAATGAAAATTATGCCATGGTCATGGTCATATTCCAACAAATATGCGTCCACTAATCAGAGGTTAGGATTGTACAACCCAATCTGACTTTAGGACTGACTTAGCAAAAGCAGATTCCATAATTTTGTATGTTTAATTTGATCTTATGCAAACCATTTTTCATTTTTTGAGTGGTTTGTATCAAGCCATGATACGTTGCTTTAGTATAGTATAGGCTTGTAGAACATATTTTCCACACGTACTCGCTAGAGTAAATCACAAAAGCGAGAATTTTTAATTATAATGAACCAAGAGGCTTTAAAACCTTAAATATTTTTCCACACATGTTTTACGAGAAAATCACAAAATGAAAATTTTCTTTTTTAATTATACTGAAAGAAGAGGCCTTTTAAAAAATAAATAAATAAATAAAATGAAAAGTGCATGCCCCTGTATCTAACTGAAAGAAGAGGCTTCCAAAACATATTTTTCCACACATTTTTTGTTTTTGGGAAAATCACAAAAACAAGAATTTTTAATTATACTGAGTTAAGTCACTAAGGTTTCATGCTTCCCTTCACTAAGTTATGACTATAACTTGGAGGCGAAGGAAACCAACCTTAGAGACGAAGGAAACCAACCAGTGAAAGAAGGAAGGAAAGAAAAAGAAAAGAAAAGAAAAAAAAAACTAAGTTGATCGTTTATCTAAGTATGCCTGGAAATCCAATATGGAAATATAAGTGGACCACCGTATGATTGGATCTGGCCCACCAGCGGTGTTTTGGATTCCAGATGGGATAAAGTAAGGAGAAAAATTAGAGACCTTGGCACAAAAGTCTCAATTGCCTTTTGCCTTTATGACAGGCCATTAGATATGATTTGGAGAGTGCTTCTTTTACCCTTTCAAATTTTATTATTGCACTGCCCTTCATTTATTTTAACTGACCATATTGCCCCTTTAGCTTTCTAATGCTTCCAAATATTATTATTGCACTGCTTTCTCACATTAATGGGCACCTTTGTACGCTTGAAAGATCACCAGCAACTTCAAAAAAAAAAATAATAATAATAATAAAATAAAAAATAAAAAATCATTCATAAATGGAACAGGAACTAGAATGAAAAGAGGTTCAATAGCCCTACATGCATTTTTACATGGGGGTGGACGTGCATGTGCCATTGAGATGACCGTGACAAGATCTTTTAAAATATGACACTGCAGCAATGAATTCTGATTCCTGGTCAATGACAATTTCATGTACTGATACAATAAAAAGAAATTACGCTAAAATGTTCAATCCAACAGTCTAGGCACTTAATATAGCTTAATATTTCATTAAAAATTATTCGAAATAGCAAAATATCCCCAAAAGGTAATTTTGCTATAAATAAAAATGTCAATAAGATCTTACCATAATATTTCCAACATTATTATAAGAAACTTCTAAAAAGTAAAAAAATACTAAAACTCTGAAATTTTAGAGATATGGTAATAATAAAAATTACCAAAAGTAATAAAAAAAATTTCTAAATTCTTAATTTTGACTTGAAAAGTATACATTTTTTCATGAAAATGGACGTCCACAACCATTGCACAGGTTCAGTTAACCGTGAATGCATCGCTACATAAAGATCAAGAGGCTGCGCATTTCATGACAATTTTCGGACTAAAAGTTATAGATATTTTATGTTCAAACTTTGAATGGCAATTCATCCATATCCAGAATAAATTTCTTTGAACCGAACATATCTGGTACCCATCTATGTTATGCCCTAGGTAGCATTGGGTTGAATGCATCTGTGGCATGCTCTACATTATGCTCAGTTCGTCCATTTTCCACTGTGCACCGGTTACATTAAGGTTCTAGAGTGATAATTGTATTGTCATGTAAGTATCGATATGGCCTGCTAATTTCTAATGTTTGCAAAAAGAGACTTCATCAAGAAGGCAAATAGTAGATGAGTGCTTCGAAGGTTAGATTGTTATTTTCGCCTAGGGGATTCATAGTGATAACTTGTTAATTTTAATCAACCTAGGTAATACTGCTAGTACGACATGGTACTTGAGGAGTTATGTAATCTCATTGTCAGCCCAAGCTTAGATAAAGGTGATGTGTTGCATCATCTTAGCACATACAGTAAATTTTTTTCTTATGAATTCCATCATATATATAAATCCCACCACCATGACATTTCAAACTCATGCTAGGATATTCCTAATAGTATAGACATTGATAGGGTGCAATGACGGATAAGACGCATGCAGCCGACTTCAGTAGTTGGGATAAGGCATCAATGATGATGATGATGATCATGTTCATGATAATGATGAAGGATTAATACATGTGCTTTATGCTCTAAATTGCAATTAGAATAATTTCAAGTGGATTAGAAAAAGAAGAAGAAGTAAATGCAATGGAAGTTTATTATTTATCATGCATATGCAAGGAATTATCATTTTAACTTGAGATTATTTTTCCCTTAAACGGAATGTTTACAAATTTAATTAACTTCTGCATCCAAACGCCAGCAGCCTTTGGTCAGATAAGAAAGGGTGTTTTCGACATTAGAGACATCTATGAGGACTCCATTCAAAATAGAGAGGACATAAGAGTAATTTGACAGAAAGATGAGATATGCTTCCCATTTGGTCTTTCTTCCAAATCATGTGACCCAAATCCTTGTCCATCCAAAGGCTTTTATTCGATTCTATGCACCATCTCAGATAAAAATTGCCAGCCTTTGCCACAAGTCCTAAAAGGTGACGTATTTAATAATCATTAGTGACAGAAACTTCGATGAATGCCTGCCATCTTCATTCGCTTAATATAAACGCACCAAACGTGCCAAATTGTGTGGGATCCAGGACGCTCATCAGGTAGCAAACTCGTTCCATGCAATATTATGCTAGAAATCAAGCTAACCACTCACCAAATGAACAAATACACATGCATTGAATATAACCGTCGGTTGTCATTTGCATAATCTTTCATGTAGTTGTGACCTACCTGATAAATGGACCAGCTAGATTTTGAGCTATGGACTATACACTGCAGGAAGAACCTATGAACTCCCTGTATCCTCCACACGCGTGTCACCGTTGAAAGTGGGGTTCGTTTGTGCACGGCGCCTCCTGCTGACTCGGCATTCGTCACCTTAGTATCGATCTTCGAATTAAGGCGAGTTCCTCAACAAGTCCAAGTGCTGAACGTAGGGCCCACCGAGGTACGTGCATGGTATCCAACCTTTCCAGCAGGGTCGCCCCCACCTTGAAAGCTGGATGCCCCAATATGAGGCAGATCCAACCATCATGTGAACCACCGTTTGAATTTGAGAGCATTCAAATAATTATTCATTGTTTTGTCCACCTAATAACTATGTAGGCCTCATTTTGATGCATTTATCGTTCATCATGGGGCTCACGTAATTCATCGGTTAGATGGCATACACACTACGGTGGGCCCCACTATACAAACACCCGACAACCATCGAAAAAGCTCTAAATATTTGTGCAGGGGGCTTTAATAGTGATTGGATTAGCTTGATTTTTGGGCATCCAACTTTGAAGACGGAGAGACCAGCAACATAGATGCCCAACGCGGATTAGCTACTGATAGACTGAGTAGCAAGATTCGCTACTGAAAGCATCACGATAATCTGTAGGAGCCACCATGATGTATGTATTGTATCCACACCCTCCATTTATTTAGAGAGATAATTTAATCCATGAGCCAAAGAATGAGAAAAATCCAAAGCTCAGTGAAACCCGCCACTAAAAACAGTAGATATTGAACACCTACCCTTAAAATTTTCTAGGGGTCATAGAAGTTTTAGATTAAGCTGATATTTGGATTTTCCCTTCATGTTTGTATTAACTTATGAACAGGTTGGATCTCAAATAAACATTATGGAACTTAAGAAGGTTTTAACTGTGAGCATCATTATCCGTGATGTTTTCTGCAGTGGGTCCACTCAAGCTTTGGATCTTGACTTTTTCATTTTTTAAGGCTTATGCCTTAAAATGATCTCTCCAAATGGATAAATGGTATGGACACAACATATACATCATGATAGGGCCATAGAACGTAAAACTGGGTAACCTCACTTCAGTGGCGAGTCTCGCTACTCAACCCATCAGTAGCAAATCCGCGTATGTCCATAGATGCTATACGCGACACAAGGGGCCCCACGCGCAGCACTTGTAGAATAGGATTATTTTACGAAATCTTTTAGAGGTACCCGACTGCATGGGAATGAGTTGGACAGCATTTATATGTAATTAATAATATGCTTTTCTTAAACAAGAATTAAAATCGTTGATTCCCATTTATTAGCCGCCCTTGCAGACTAGTTTCCACCATTTATCTCCTGAGACCAGATTCCCTGCCTACCAAAGCACGGCATTTTCGTGCCCTCATGCTATTCTAAATACTTGGCACACATCCATCAGATCGACACCGTCCATTTCGTGCTATCAATATTGATTGATCCGTGGTCCAAAAAGCAGAGCGTTTAGACAGTTCTTTCCCTTTATTTGTTGGTATACAAATTAATAGTAGAAGACAAAACTCAGCAAGGGCTTCTATTAAGATAGAAAAGGCCCATTTATTTGATGATTAAGATAAAACAATCAAATAAAAGTTTGGTAATCGGTCAATGGTTACCCATGATGTATGGTTCAGATCAACATACACAACTGCCAGGTATGTGGAAAACAATCTGGAGTCACGAAACCACTGTGTCTCCACAGGCAAGCAATCCAATCCAATCTCATACGACTCCTATGAAGTAAGAAAAGATGCATTTATCATATGCTTAAGATAGTCTAATCAAAGAAATTTTGGTTACAGTTAATTGACGGCTGAGCCTACAAGATGTGTAGTTCAGATCATCCTATAATTGTGCCACGTATGTGTTACACGATCTGGAGACACGAAAGGCGGTGCCTCTGGAAGCAGGCAATCGGTTCCCATATTTAGAAATGAAAATATAAATAAGAGCTTTGTAAGCCCCCGCGCGTGTTAAGTCAGTGAATTCGCATGCCAGGACGTATGCCAACGTGGCCAACAGGTGAAATATCCAAGCCATCCATCTGGTGGAACTCATGGAATAGACGTTACTGCCTAATTATGAAGGTGGATTATTCAGTAGGTGAGATATGATATTAGAAATAAATTGATGAGTTAGAAAACTTGGGCTGATTTTTTTGGAAATCGAATGATGTGTTATAACTGTGGCCAACCTCACTAATCGACGGATCTGATTCTGTGCTTATAGAATCTTACACAGTGGTACCCTTCTAATGAATGGCTTGGATATTGCCCACCATGCTACATTAGCTGACTTGCCCAGGATAGTGGAGTTAGCAAAGCTCGCAAAAAAAAAAAAAGAACCTTCTTTGGGTTTTCTCTTCCATGTGTTGCTGGACGGAAAGCGAACACACATGGATGTATGATGATATGATCCGAACTATCTGTCTAGTTGTCCCACCGTATAAGGACCAGATCTTGACCTTCCATTTTGGGGGCATGGGAATATTCAGTGGTCCAAATTTCAAGTAGAAAAGATTGGGGACTAAGATTTCTAATTAATTCAATTTTTGATGGATTGATCCATCTACAGTGGACTCATGAGGCTTAACGGTTTGGATCATTGTAACATGCATCCAATTTGGTCCTATTTGGCAATCAAATGCCTAATGGTGGAGAATAAGTAGACCAAAAAAAAAAACTATTTTTTCTCCATGGGCCGGTTCTGGTTGTCTTTCCTGAGCTGGTACCCAAGCATAGATCTCTATACATTGGAGCCCCTTATTTCCCAACCAGCGCTGGACCAACATTTCTGATTGTCCACTTACTACGAAGGACATGGATTTAAAATTCCACAACTCACTCGGGCTGACTCATCCAGTCTCTACTTAAGTCCTGACTCAGCTGACTCAGCTGAGTCAGGGTGAATCTTCCTGAATCGCCTTGAATCAGGGGTACCTCATCCGGGTGACTAGTGGTGTCCAACTAGATCAGATCCGACTGATTCCAACTCAACTCAGACAAATCACACAGGACTCACCTGGGTCTTAAAACCATGACGTGGGGTTCAGCTCGGCAGGCTGTCTGTTTATAAATCAGAGATGTGAGGGCAGGTCTAGACTGCTTGTCACCTTGGGATGATATTATTATCTGGCTCAGCCCATTATGTTTATAAGAACGGCTGTAAGCTCAAGCAGAGCCTCGCTAGCAAAAGTTGTCGAACCCTCAAATGGGCCAATCCAATTATTGATCAAGCCTCAAATTCAGCTCCTGGCCAACCCACAGCCTCAATAAAATGGGTGGCAGTGCGTGTCGAGTTGGTCTGCTGGTCAACTCGTCTAACGTGCTTCTGAGGTGGGTTTGGGCCAGGCTAAATGGTTAGTGGGTCAGGTTCAGGTTAGAAAATGTGGCCTGTCTAAGGAAACGGGTAGCACTCATGTTGAACCCTGCTCAACCCAAGCCAACCATAAAGTTATTAATGGGCTGGGCTAGTTGTCCCGACCCCATATAGTTATTTATGGACTACGCCAGATGTCCGGACCCAACCCTATCCAAAGCCCAAAAGAATTAATAGAGTATAATTTATCTATGTGTGTATCAATTCACTAATTGGACTTAACTGAAGAAATATAGCCGCATATTACTTTCTTAAACCCAAGCGTGGTTGAGCCAGATTGGTTTAGATTGGTTGAGCCCAACCCGATTGCAATTAAATGGGTTGGGTCGTGTTGGGCTTCGATTTGATGAATGTTTAGTTGGCCACAGGGTAATGGGTAACAGGTCAGGTTCATTCCGGAATTGGAATTCATGGAACGTGTAGACCAGGCATGGCGTATTTTAACCCAGGCCACTGCCCTTTTAGGTCCAGTAGTGCACGTGTAAATGTGCTCGCATGCGTGCGTTAGGATGCATTCCAATTGTTGCTCGGTAGCGTGGCTATTGTTGCAATACAACTGTCGAATTTTCTTATTAACTCAAAACTCTGGACTTTAAGCTTACATGTATAAGATACGTGTTTATACGGCTGATTTTTAGGATATCCCATAATTTAAAGGGGACCATCAAATGCAAGGTGTTGATGTTCGACATATATCACAGTGGGTCCACACAGCTCGACCTTATGGGAAGTTCCCATGAGTTCAACCGTGTATATATATATGGGAAAAGATCCTATGTGGTCGAGCTCATGGGAACTTCCCATGAGGTCGAGTTGTGTAGGCCCCATTATGGTGTATGTCAAACATCAACACCGTGCATTTGATGGGTTCCCTTTAAATTATGGGATATCCCAAAAATCAATCGTATACTAAACTCAGGTGGGCCATACCATGTAAAATCATGTGAAGACATGCCTAAAATATATAAAAGCACTTGATGGGGCCCACCTAAAATTTGGATGCATCTGAAACTTTGTCTAACCCCTCATCCAAGTGGGACACACATAATGGATGGGCTGGATTTGTGAACCACATCTCGGTGGGCCCAAAAAATGATTATGAATGTTTTAATGGAGGGTAACCCCTCTCAACTTTTGTATGTGGTGTGGCCCACACAAGTCACGGATTGACTTGATTTTTAAGCCCTAAGCCCACTATGGAATGGTTCATCTGACTGATGGGGTAGATGTTCAACATACATCATGGTGGCGCCCACACATCTTGACCTCATGGGGAGTTCCCATGAGCTCGACCATATATATATATATATATATATATATATATAGAGAGAGAGAGAGAGAGAGAGAGAGAGAGAGAGAGAGAGAGAGAGAGAGAGAGAGAGAGAGAGATATTAGTTATAAAACCCTGAAAGCGTAACTTATGGGACCACACAGCATGCACATCTAAGCAGCATAGTGATAGAAAGAGATGTTTAAAATTTTATGTGTTCCATCAAGGGACAAGGAAAGAGACCTATACAAGTATATAGACCGACTATATTTTAAATCATGAAAAGAGTTAGAGAGCCAATTTTTTTTAATGAATTAAGACTCAAGTATGCAAAATGAGTTAGTGGCAATTCATTCTCAGAATACAGCGGAGCTTAGAATTCTATCACATTCATCTTCAACAAGCAATGTTGGTCAGAGTTTTGGATGTTGCTGAAACCATGCAAAGACATGCATAAAACCATGTGAATACATGCCTAAAACATATAAAACCATCCAAGTGCTTTTATATGTTTTAGCCCCATCAGTCGAATGCTAAGCCTCAGGGGTGTGCACTTGGTTTACAATAACTCGATATGATTTTAGGTTATACACTATCTTTTACCAAAATGATAGAATAGCTCGACTGAGTACTATTTTGGAATCACTACTAAACAAAATAAAGGCTCCAGAATCTACGGTCAAGTAAATCATGTGGAATTGCTTTGAGATTAGAAAGATTGAAGAATTTCCAATTTGATCAACTCCTTGCTTGATCTGCACTATGAATTCTAGGTAAGGGCATCGGTTACAAAAAAGAAAGAGGTTAGGCACTCTTTTAGCACTCGTGTGAAACACGGTCTTTACTTTGGCAGGTTATACACTTTCAAATGGGATTTAAATAACTTTCAGTGAAATACTAAACTTTAAATGCCTAAACTATAAAAGACAAATCGAAAATGAAATATTAATAGTAAAAAAAAAGAAATTTTTTGATAGAAATACGAAAAAAAAAAACCACAGAGTTTTTGGTTACTCCTTCAAAACATGTATTTTGATAAAGAAAATCTTTAATAGAGGGTACTATAAAACATACTTCATGTAATGTTAGAGCAAAACCTTGCTACCTTTGGTGTTAAATAATAATAGGGTTGGAATATAAATTAGAAACTGATAGGTTGAGAATACGGAGTTGTCTTGAAATTGAAATGAACTAGAAGATATCGAAAGAATAGAAAAGACCAAGAGAATTAAAAGAGATTGAAAGAAGAAAAAAGATCAAGAGATTTAAAAGAGATCAAAAGAATATAAAAAATCAAGAGAATGGAAGAGATCCGAGAGCAGAAGCCTCTGTCTCGGACTCTTTAAGCATATGGGTCTCCTTTCTGACTCTTCCCCATTCTAAATTATGAGTGTGGGGTTTCTTTCATAGGCAATTGAAGAGGGACACATAAGATTGGATGATTAGATTTGGTTGCCCTCAGCTTGGGATGGAAGTGCTGAGTCATGGCTCAAACCAGCCTAGGTACCCTTAACAAATATTTTAAGGCTCCTCAACATGATTCAAGGTAGAGAGTGCAAGGTACCCAACCAGCCATGCAACTCACTGACCATGCACTGCATGTCACAAGAATATGCATGTGTGAACGGCCTGTACCCTTCTTTTGGGAATTTGAACGGTGGTCGTGATGGAAAAAAATAATAATAATAAAATCTTGCTTACCTTTTGGAAGAAAATACTGTTCAAAAAATAAATACTATTTCTTGACAGAAATGAAAATATTCTACAGCTATTAAAAACAAACCCTTGCTTATATATATATATATATATATAACCCTCAATGTCCATTAATTTGATTTTAAAATACTCAACTGTCTTCCACTTTCTTCGTAATCATGATTGATTAAATATTTCTAATTAGTCAGATTTGGATTGCATGTATATAGAAGAAGTTATCTCTTGAACTTGTACCTTCACTTAATGAAAATACAATAAAAATGAGGTGCATAGGGTTACCTCTCAACATAAAGCACTCTCAATGAAATTTCTCAATTTGTTATTAATTACGCTATAATTACTCTCCATCTCAATATAATTAAGGGAAAACCAAAACATAACGGACACCGCAGGTGTAGCATGCTGCTAGCTACTTGTAGCTGAAAGCCATAAGCCATTAACCAAAACTAGAATATCAGTAACAAATTAAAGCCATCATAGACAGTAGATTTTATCTTATAACGTCCAACAACGAGTCTGTTATAAAATAGAAGTTACAGTCCAGTGTAAAGGTTGCATTTCGGTGCTTTTTTTCCACCCCAAATCAATATCAGCTTCCTTCCAGCTGGCAGCTGGACTGTGATCAAGATCAATTTGGTCAGATCACATCTCATCACCACCGAAAGCTGAAGTACTCAAATGGGCCTTTAACAATATAATGCAAGGAGTACGCGTACCCGTACAATATTGTCAATGAAGCCCAAGATTGCCTATAAAGAAATAAACTAAAAAACGAAATAAGAAAAGTTTGAAAATAAAAGAGTTGACATTTTTATATTATGTTTTTTTTTTCTTTTTTTGCTCCGATCATATTATGTTCTCTGACATGCATTATGAGAAGGTAATGGCGACATATGCTTATTCATGATATTAATAAGAAATGTGAAGAAACCCTTCAGTGGGTTTTGGTAGCTGGAGTGCCCTTACCACAGCAGGTTATAAGGGTTGATTCCCGCATTGGTATATTAATCCGAATTATTCATGTTCTCATTACTAAGTTATAGAAGTTATTACACCTAGATCCATAGCTCAACTGGCAGACTGAGTGGAGATACCTCGTTTCAACACTTGAGGTCTTGGTATCGATCCCTAGTGGGGGTGGTTAACATGGAGTGTGTGTACTGACATGGGTGTGTACTAACAAGCTAACTCCAAAAAAAAAAAAAAACTTTTAGAAGTTATTATCTCATAATCATGCTTCATAAATGACCCTAGCCTTTGAATCTTTTATTTAAAAAGGAGTCATTAAATATTCATCTTCATGCGCACAATCACTTGTGGAACAAATGTTTCTTATTATGGCCCAAGTAGTATAGAGTACAGATCATGATTTAAGATGCACTCTATCTTTAGAAACCGGCTCTCAACTAGGGGTGCACATTTAATTGGTAGAACCGTGGAACTAGACCGGAACCGACCAAACGGTCTAGTTTGGTCCGATTCTAGAGTGTACCGGTTCCGGTTCCAAAAATCAAAGAACCGATGACATCGGTTCGGTTCTCAGTTTGGGGGTATGTAGAACCGAACCAAACCGTGAACTGATTCGCAGCACCAAACCATGGATTCGATCCGTAGAACCGAACCGATGTATTTTTGCACACCTTATAATTATTTTTTCTAGAACAATTATTTTCGTAAATGTATTTTTGCACACCTTATACAATATCTAAACCATTCATCAAATGGATCACAACATGGATGGACATGGGCTTGCAATTGGGCTGGATTATAAAAGCTCAGAACCATGGAACCGATCCGGAACCGAACCGGTTTTAACAGTTCAGTACCGGTTCGGTTCTAGGGTGCCAACGGTCCGATTCCGGTTCCGAATTTCCTAGAACCGTTAGGAACGGTTCAGTTCCAGTTTCACCCCAGAACCGGACCAAACCGAACCATGTGCACCCCTACTCTCAACTATGATACGGTGGGGCACCACCGTAACTTATCAAAACCCCTCTTCAAATAGGCCCAACTTTTCCTTCATCTGACTTAAACAAGGCTGGGTGCGCAATCTTCTCTAATTTCATTGATTGACCTCTCTCTCTCTCTCTCTCTCTCTCACGTTTCCAGTTTCAATCTTCCGCGGCGGACGCCTCGTAGAACCGCGTAGAACTATGCGTGCACCAGACTTTTCAAAATAGACACGTATGCAGATCCTGATCCTTCATTCACATAATTGCATGGTTATTAGGCTGGTAGACTCTTCAGGTAGGACAAAAGTTTAAACTGAATATGGACCACTATCATTTTTATTGGGTATTGGGTTCAGCTCATGTGTAGACGGGCTTTCATTTTGTTTCAGGGAATGTTTGTCTTGCTCTTTTATCTCATTAATGCCCAATGATATTGTACACGTGTGCTAAGCTGAGACGTTTGAGGCGAGGCACCTTATCCATCTTAATCGCGCTGGCTAGGCTTTGATTCCGTAGTCCTGCGAGAACGATAAACATAAAACGATGGGTGAAGAGCACGTCAGCTGTTTATCTTGGCTTCCGTCATCAGGGTTTCCATAGAATGCAGGGCCCTCCATGCCACCTACCGTGCTACGAGATGCGGTTCCCACCGTAATATGGTAAATGTATCATAGATCCGAACCATGAACCATTTATTAGGTAGCGCACAGTGGACATTTCATATGTCAAAAGTCAAGGCTGCATGCTCATAAGTGAGCAGCCATATACATTGAATCTCAACTGTTGGAAGTTTCTTTTTTGTTTTGTTGCTTTTTATTTTTTATTTTTTTCAACAGCACATTTTTCTTATGCGCGAAGGTTGAACTACTTGGTCAAAAATAAGATTTAAGCTATATGGTATATGCTAGGCAAAAATAATATAGACGTATCAAACAATATTTCCTCCCAATTACTACTGGTTGTAAACATTTCTTGGCTCCAACTATAGGATTTGGATTGTCTGTGACTATGAGCAAGCCAATGAAAGAGCCCCATCCGCATGATTGCATCTGTCAAATGTGAGTAAAGCAATCAAAAATAAATACTCCTATCTAGAACGAAACATTTTCCCTTATTAGTGGTGAGCTTGCATCTAACCAGGCCACATGACTTATTTTAATTGGGCCACATCAGGGATGTGGGAGGATTCCCATAGCCGTAGTAGGAGGCAATACGCATTCCCTTCTTATGGTATCATCCATCCAAGTCAAGTTGTATCATTCTAATTAAAGAGCTGCCACCTGTGCAACTAATCTATGCTCAAGATTTAACATCTAATGACAAGATCAGCCTATGGCCTACACTTCAATGTCATTTCATCAAAATGGGATGGTTGAAAACTTAATACAGGAGTACAAGCCAGGTAGGAGAAAATAGCACAACCATAGAGAAAAGCCAAATATCATGCCCCATAATTCGGATATCAAGCACTCCTAGAACTCACTCTAAGGTTTTCCTCCTCTCGTTTAGTTTTTCTCTAGGAAAGCTCCCTCCCGTATTCTTTTAAAGAGTACTTTTTAAGAAATGGTAAAATGACCACATCCCTTCTTATTCAGAATGTTTTTCCCATGATGGCAGGAGTACCTCTCTCTCAATTAAGAGTGTCTCTACCAACTCAGTTGTTAATTTATTTTTTTCTTAATTTAAAAATAAATTTTTTTAACTACTAATTGTAGTTCCAAGTGTTTGAAAATTCAAAATTGTTACACCCAATATCGGAGGAACATATTATTAGAATGCAAAAATACTTTATACAAACTCCCTGGAAACCTTATTGGAATGTAGAAATGCTTCTTCTTCTTCTTCTTTTCCATACCTAGTGGTATCATCAGTGGAGGTCGAGAAGTTTGCATGTCGAGGGTCAAACCCACCAAGACACAAAGATAGTCTTTCTGTGCCCATCTTTGGAATGCAAATTTCTCTCCAAGTGAGCAACAACTTTGGGACAACTCCCAAATCGATTTTTCTTCCCTTACCACTTATTCCTTAGCTTTTTATATTTTTTTGCTTGTTAAATCATCAGATTAGAGTGTATTTTGACTGGTGGAGAGAGGATTTCTCCTTGTCTAAAAGTAGATTACATAGATAAGGAGTTTTGTGGTTGATAATAAATAGGCTCCTACCCTAATTAAGCCCTTAACATTGGTTTTTGGTATAAAATTTCCAAGGCTCTATTTTCTAGTCTTTTGTGTGAGCGCAAGTGGAGGTATGAAATGTACGTCCCTTCTTTCGAGCCTTCTCCAGCTTGATAGCCTTCGCTATCTGTCATTCCCTGCTTTCCTTGTTGCCAATACTAGGCAAACGTGTTGACATCACACCTCTCTCTCTCTCTCTCTCTCTCTCTCTCTCTCTCTCTCTCTCTCTCACAGGCATCCTCTTTGCTTCTAGGTACCACTTCGTAAATGATATTAATCCTATTTCTAGTGGGATTGGGAAACTTGTAGATCAATCATAATTGACTATATGGCAGACCCCACTATAATGGGGGGCCAATTATACAAAATTGATAGACCGGATGTGTTTAACCGTTTGATCTGTAAATGTTTCTTGGAATGTTGTTCCAATATTTTTACACGACTGCGATCATGAAATTTAGGTTCATGGATTTCCCAAGAGGTGATCTACGTACTGATTGGATGGTGCAGATTCATCACCAAAATGCAGCAGTGCAAGTGTTGCAGGGTTGACACCTTTGTTGAATGGTAATAAACGCACACTTGATCACAAACGTAGAAATAACGTGTGAGAACCGTATTATGAAACGTTACCTTTATTATAAACTCCTTGAGATCAAATTCCAAAATCCTCTATGGAATTGAAAAATACAAGAGCGCTTCAAGAAGCTTCCTTTTTAAAATTTATCTATTGTCATTGTTATTGGCAATCCAATTTGCTACTTCAACCCTGCTTTGTAGCAGCGTTGAAGTTGCCATTGGGGGTTTGAGCGTAACTACATCAACATCAGCCCCCTTGTTTTATCGACGAATGAGAATTTCAACGTCAGCCTCTCACCATAGTGATCCACGACACACTTCCTGGCCCCAGGGGATAGGACCCCAGCAATTTTATTTTATTTTTTTTGGGTGCCATCTTATCCACTTACACGTGCATACATGTACAGAATCTAGACCGATCAAATTCCGGGGCTCATTTTGGATGGAGAACATGGTCTGAATAATCTTAGCCATCTAATTGTTTCGTGAATGAATCTGAAAAACTCTGACCATTTTACTTTTGACCACCCATTTGATTGGTACCAGTTGGATGGTTAGGATCGTTCGAGCAGTGATTTTCTTGATACGGTTTATCCACGAATGGGTCTTGTGACTTGAAATTAATGTCTGGACTGAAATGCCTTTGCACGACGTGTGCAGTGGATGAGACACCATAACTTTAGAGCCGGATGTTTAACTAGGCATCTTTAGTCTCGTCTCACAGGTCATTTCACAATATGTGGTCTTTTTTGTTTTCTTTTTTTCTTTTTCTTTTTTAGTTGAAAAATAAAAGAACACGTACCTTAATTATCTGTATGAGTTAGTCTTGCACGCGTCCAGATCATCACCATTAATTGGTCAATGAGGCCCATGTGGAGAATGGTCTGATATTCACAACAGTCTGTCTAAACATTAATTAAAATTGGCCATGATAGAAAAAGTAGGCATGAAGGATCAGAACCATTGATTTGTGCCTTCCAAGTATACAAATCAATGATAAAAGTAAGTTTATTACTGTAACCAGAACAAGGATGATCCCAATCACGAGGTCCATCTGCACACATGGATCCAATCAGTAGAAACGCGGGTGATTATGAGTCGAGCTGTCAACAGGCATCCGCATGGGATGTTCGCAATGATTTGGATGGTTCTTAAATAAATAATTTCATTTATTGAATTTTCTAAATGGCTGATTCCTGAGTATTCAATACACGGTAAGAATGAAAGAAGTCAATGGTCCAAATCTAACCAACAAAAACTTATCAATCGAAGGTTATTATCATTACGTGAATCTCGGTTTTGGATGAGGACTCATCTAAAGTTGTTCTCACAACTTGAACAATTTAATTGAATCGATGTATGCCACGTGGGCAATTCCTGAGTGCCTGAGTATTAACCATCCCACCCTGGTAGATTATCAAATAACCTCCCACTATAACCCCTTCTACCCTCACATCTCCCAAGTTTTGCTAAACCACTTTCTCTCTCCACGTGTCTTGCATGGTTCATCTGGTCAAATTCCTGAAATTCGTATTCGTATTCGTATTTCGTAGTTTGACTGTCGAAATATATTAAATGGACATAAATGGCTGGGCAGTTGGACTTGGACATGCCTATTTCGTAAACCTAACTCCAATGGTAACAAGGGCATTAGAGTCAAGTGGCATGCATAGTCTTGTAAGTTGTGGGTCCCACTGAATGGTGCATAGCTCGAATATTACCCAACCTGAGGATCGCAGCACCTATATTGCCAATTGAATTTGAAAGCTTGATCACCTTCTGTTATAACCATCTATTTTAATTCACTAACTAAATGGTTAGGATCATCAACCTATTTCTGTGAATTTCAGTCTGTCATTAGTCAAAAGATGCGCCCACCGTTTAGACATTCTATAGTGGATGGTATATGGTATTTGCCAGACGGATATGGACTGTCCACTAGAACATGGCTAGCTCATACCTGTCAAGAAATTGGGAGTTGTTGAGGTCGGCACAAATCTGAAGGAAGAAAGAATCTATCGTCACAGTGCTCGCTTTATGCAGACCGCCTGCGGATTGCCTGGGACCCCGACCTGGGATGACTGCAAGTTCCTGTGGTTGGAAGTCCCAGGTGGGGCCCACCATGACGTTTGTGAGAAATCTATCATGTCTATCCCTTTGGAAGCTCATGTCAGGAGATGAGCTGAAAAATGAGGTAGATCGAAAACTCAACTGGTCCACACAATGAGAAAACAGTGGGGATTGAACGGCCACTGTTGAAACATTCATGGGCCACAGAACTATTGGCTCATGCTAATATTTTTAACTATTGGTTCAGGCTATTATTTTTGTGTGCCTGTTCATCCCAGTGGAAATGGTCTTATGAAAGGCTTGGATAGCATATAAAGATCCTGGGGGATGCCAGAAGGTTCCAACGGCGGGCGTTTACCTCCTCACTTCTTCCTATCATGTGGACCATTTGAGTTTCGGATCTGCTTCAATTTTGGACTCATACCACAAAGGGTGGATTTCTATCAAAAACATCAAGGCAAGCCCCATCTAGTTTTTGAATGCCGGATTATGGGAATCCTAGTCCACCCAATGATTACTTGAGAAGTGAAGATACAATGGACCCTTACTGTCGATGGTCGATGGTCGGAAACAGGCCTTTAAATGGACTGCCACAAAAGGAGTAATTTTGGGAAGTAGATTGCTTAGTAACTCACTACACTTGGTGTACTTAGTAGACTATGTGAGGTCCACCATGATTTATGTATTTTATAGTTTCCGTCCATACATTTTACAAGATAATTTTAAGGCCTGAGCCCAAAATTGAAACATATCAGATGTTCAAATGGACCACGCCACAGGAAACAGTTGAATTGAATAGTTTACCCTTGAAAATTTCTTGGGGGCCACAAAAGTTTTGGATCAAGCCTATATTTGTGTTTTCCCTTCATCCATGTCCTATGATCTTATGAACAGGTTGGATGAAAAATAAAAATCATTACTGTGAAGCCTAGAAAGGTTTCAACTGTGGAAATCATTATCCCCACTGTTTTCAGTGGTATAATCCACTTGATCTTTGGATATGCTTTAATTTTGGGCTTAACCCCTTACATTAGATGAAAAAACAGTCGGACCGCGTGGATAGACCATATACATTCAAGGTTGGCCCAACTGGGTTTACTCAGTACAATAAGAGGAGCATAATGAGTGACTCCGTACGCAATCCGATTTCGTAATTATGGTAATGAACCATCAAATAATGAATTGTCTTTTTCTTTATTTCTATATTTCATGATTAAGGAATGCTCCGGTGCTCTGCTGAGTGCTATAAGTTATATAGGGCTCCTAATTACATTGGTTCATGTGGACATTTCAATCAATCGATCAACCTTTCATTCAGTCCAGGACACATTCCATGGGCTAGGAAGGTGAAATTAAAAAAAGGTAAATTAAAAAAAAAAATTTAAAAAAAAAAAAAAAACACTAATGAGATAATCCTACCTATTCTTGATTTGTCCCTATTTTACAGCCATCTATTTTCCAAGCAATGGATGAGATGGTTACAATTGCCTAACAAAACTGATTCTTTAGAATCATTAAGCATTCCCTGATGGATTCTAACAAACAGACGGATCAAATTGTTTAGAGGACCTATCACGGTGTGAATGGTCTGACCATCAATATTAAAGATTTTTGATCATATGGTTATATTTGTCAGTTTGGCATGATGTTTGCACGGTAGCCATGATGTGCTGGACCTAATGAACAGTCTGGATCAATGGATTGGACTCTGTAAGTGTCCCAATAAAAACAGGAGCACTGTAGATTATAACTGTGCTCTTGAGCATTTCTCTCGGTGATTAATTAATCTCTTTTTCTTTTTTCTTTCTTTTTTCTTTTTTTTTGAGTTAGCTTGTTAGTACACACCCATGTCAGTACACACACAGAGGCACCCGGCACTCTCATCGCTGTCGGATTTCACCACCCATGAGAACTCCAAAACCAAAACCCGGGTCGAGAAACTCCTAAGAGTCTACCACCTAGGTAATGACTCGAATCCATGATTAATCAATCTAATATCATGAAATTCCATGAGATTTGATGCAACAAAATGGACTTAATCAATGCAGGGGTGGTGCAATACGGGGTATGGTTGCTCAATCATTCAATACAAGGGGGTGGAAACACGGAGTATGGTTGCTTGATGCTTGTGTTTCACACGGTAATAGAGAGAGCTTTTAAAATTCAATCTCTCAGCCTTTGAGCTGGCGGGATTTGGATGGCTTTGTCGCTTTTTTTTCTTGGTTTTTAAAATGCATGTGGGCGTTCTGGTCATTGATTAAAATATACAAAATAAATATTGAAAATGAAAGAATCAACCAAAGCAAATCGTCAGGCAAAATGTCATTTTTAAATATTAGTTTGGTACATGGTAAGGGAATATAAAATATAAGCTGAGGCGAGAGGAGGGAAAGCTTCATTTGTTTATTATAATTTTCACAACAACTCAATAATCATACTCCACTTGCAAAAAATGATTCAGTAGGGTCGTCTCCATTGAAATTCCAACTATTGTAATTTTAGATTGTTCGGGATGCAAGACAATGAGCGAGTAAGGGCCCCACATGGATGGTGCACTCTGATTAGGTGAACCTAGCGATCGTTTTACCCACATGGATGGTCGTGATTTATGGTTGTGGAAATATAGTGTACTGCTTATCAGCACACGTACAATTTGCCTGTGTCAGATGCTTACTTCAATGACCCAAACTGCCAATCTGATGGGCCACACTCATGAATAGAAAGTTAAGATACCTTGGATCGATGGCCTGATAAAGCAATGGCTCACAAGTTGCAGGTGAACCACATACTACCGGCCTCCGTGGTGTGTGTATGTGGCGTGAGAAGAGGAGCCTACCAGGTTCTCGAGCCCCAAAATGTATGGACGTTGAAATGATATCAAAGTTACTTGCCCCACAATAATGTGTTTATTATATCCACACGGTCCATCCATTTGGTGAGATCATTTTGGACCATGAGCCCAAAAATGAGTCATATCCAAAGCTCAAGTAAATCACACCATAAATAGTAAATAGTAGTAGAAACAATGGTTCCCACCGTTAAAACATAGCCTACCATAATGTTTATTTTCCATTCAATCTGTTCATGATGACACACAAATCTAGATAAAAAGAAAAAACAAATATTAGATTGGCCCAGAACTTACGTGACCTTTACTATGGTTTTAATAGTAGACTGTACATCCGCCATTGATAGAGTTGTACGCGAGTTGAGTTAGCTTGGTCAACTCATCTGACTTCACTCAAAAAACTGGACTCGCCTTATCTCAAAATTGGTTTGTGGTGGAGTCGAGTTGGCTTTTGCATCTTGAAAATTTTCAATTCGAATTTGAGCTTACCCAAGCATGACTCGACTCAACTCAAACCCTAACTCGAATCAACTTGAATCAGATTGGCTTAGTGACTTAGTTATTTTGTTCTTGATCTACTCGCTGAGTGTTTGATAAAATGCTTTAACAAAGTGTTGTTTCTTGGATTGCCCTTATATTATGGTATTTTTGAAATGGGTATTCAAAGAAAGCTCTACAACTTTTCTTAGTAATATGTTGGTAAGGTTTTAAGGCTAATTAGTTTAGTTATGTGAGTGTTTTGCGTGGATGTATGGGTTTGTTATGTATTAAAAGTGAAAAACATATTTAATTGTGTGTTGAAAATAATCAATTTAGTAATGATTTATTTGTACAAATTTTTTTTATTAATTTACATCTGAAGTATAAGAAGATTGAAAATGCAATATATGTGTTTAAGAAAATGTTATATAAGCTTGAACTCAAGCTCAAGCTAGTCTGAGCCACTGATCAAACTGAGCTGAGCTAGCCAGTGAAGATCAAGGATTGAGCCGAGCCGAGATACACCAAGCTTAATTTGATTCAACTCATATACGGCTTTATCCACTGCTTTCTGCAGCACGGTCCACTTGATCTTTGGATCTATCTTATTTTTAGGCTCAAGACTTAACAACAATGTCAACAAATGGACAGACGGTCTGGATATATATATAAGATATATCTCAGGTTGGTCCCACAAAACTTGGTGACGTCAACCCACCACCGTGGTCGGTGGTGTGTGATACACCAGCTGATCCACTTCCTTAAAGTAGCGCCTCCTACTGTACACGTGGAATATATCTCAAATCCGGGCGCCAGTGTGATTCACTGTAGATGGGCTGCCGGTGTGATTCATTATGGATGGAATGGAACCCAAAACCACAGATCTGATTTATTTTTATTTTTTTTTAGGGACATGAACTCTACATTGGGGGTCCCACTATTTGAGCGTTCGGAGTTGATGCACGTGTAAGGGGTGCTGCAAGGTACTTCCACCACATTAGCACGTGTGACAATCATGGGGTGACAAAATTTCGTTTTCGCTGCTTTGCTTGGAGTGGATAGGCAGACGGTAAAGCCTAAAATAATTGACCGGCTTCTAGTGACTGGAGAAATGCCAAAGAAAGAAGCCGCCCAATCTGACGAGGGGCCGCCATCTACGCTCGATGTTTGCTAGAATGCATCCCCAACTACTGCAATTTGATACCTTAGGGTATAGCCCTTGGACCTGGGGTCCTGTTCAGTGATCCAAAATGTTTAGAAACAAGTTTGATGGAAGATGTCAGAATACTTTAACACTATGATTGTTTTAAATTCTTCGGTTTAATATGGACTGTCCCTTTATGCATTGCTTTGTGGGCTATTGAATAGAAAGTCTAGATTTTCCAATCTTGAAGATTATTGAGATATCCATATGTTGTTGGCCATTTGTTGCTTTTCTAACTTGATCACGTAATAAGTGATGCGGGTGTGTTAGAATTGAATTTGTGGCTCAATTCAAACCGAACAATTATGACCCTAAGTGCCAAAATAAGCATATATATACACAGTATATGATCAACATTGAATGAGATCGGCCGTCCATTCAGTCGCTCACTCAGTATGTAAATAGGATTAGGCGACATTCAAATGGTGGAGTTCATCCTTTAGTAGGTTACACATTTATCTTCCATATGAAAAGATTTTCAATATACATAAAGGATCAAGAAAGGAATTCTTATGGTCGGTTGTAAAAGGCAGTTGCGAAACATATTTCTAAATTGAAAATTGAATCCAACATATGAGTATAAATATAAATTACAGCTAAGATTCTTAATTACTGTTATTGGTTATACTATGGAATGTAAATGCCAAGCGAAAAGTAAATGATTACACTAGGAAATGTATGACTAAATAGATATAGCAAAATGTTGGGTAACATCAAAGGATAATTGAAAGATAATATTAGCTTTGATTATATTAGTATAGGATAAAATATTACTACATAAATCCTCTACTATTTATAGTCTTACCCCGGCCATCCATATGCTTCTCACTTTTTGACAATTGCCGATTGCTATAATCACTATAATCGAATATCACTACATGGTCATCTTTACTTCTATTCTTACCATCTGTCCTATAACCACTTTTACATGATTGTTCTTCAATCAACCACTTAATAGATATCATGGCGTCAATCAACGCATTCCAATTGTTCTATTGTAGAATTATTGTCATATATATCCTCATAGACCTCCAAATACGCCACACAAATCCATCTAAATCACCTGTGACTCACTCTATTTGATTTTCACAAGAATTGACAACCATAGAGATGAACATTATCTTCTCCATTATATTTCACGGAATCAACAGTTTGGATCACCGAATATGACCCCATATCCTACTACTGTAGTACCGAGATATCATGTTAGAGTTTGAGGAGGTCCAGATGTATTCTAGCAAACTTCTGTACTCCCCCTGTTGAGAGATGCACTCCTATCATATTCCAGTGCCTCGGTATTTATATTTGTATTCCAAAAAGTAGAAAAAAGGGGTGTAGCTAACATCCAGGGTGGTATATATGTCTTCTCTTTTCATATTTTAAAATTGGCATGTACACTTCAAAATTCGGGCCGAAGCCAGCCTCAGGCCCAACCCGTTGACAGCCCTACAGGGAAGCCCTAGAATTTTCATCGGTTGAAACAGAATGACCCACCCGTGTCAAGTGCCAATACACAGCATGTCCGTCAGTTTTAGCTAATTCTAAGAGGTGATTCAAGAGGTTAATCATAACAAAGGTCAATACGGCCCACGCATTAAAGATAGGGATCAGTCAATAGGTGGGACTAACCATGAAAATACATTAACCCTATAATACAAGTCGGTCAATTAATCGGATAGACAAAACTATACCATAAAAATGGATGGTTAGAAAGAAATCAATAATAGCACAGTTCCAATGATTCGACTAATCTTGATTGAGTTCCACATCGTAAATGGACTCTCACATGTCTGTCAAAAATTTGCCTGTTCTATGATGCATGTCAGTCCCTCTACTTCTCAATCTTGCACGGAATTTAGCTTCCTCTTGTCCAATATGAGGCCAAAAATTGTTCACAGCCGTATGATAAACCTTTGGAGGGAAACCAAACCTCTTAGGGCATCATTTGGTGGACTCGGCTTTCAGAATTTCAGACACCGACATTTAAGAGATTAAAAATACATGAATCATGAATAAAACATTTATTTTCACTTTTCGTTGTTTAACTAAACTTTATTAAAAAAGAGTTCAAAAAAATTTTAATTAAGTTTTTTTATTTACTTAATATAGAATTTACACTATGGTGCTTTTTAATATGCTAACTAATTATTATGGGAGTAATTCCAATAGATTTCTGAACAAAGTAAGGGTTTAATCATTCGCACAAAGGAGTTAGTAGCTTAGGTAAGCCCCATCCTAGTGTTTACGTGAAATCCAACCTAACAAATAGCTACATAACTCCATGTTACCAAGGCCCAAAAATCAGTCACATCAGTGATTCAAGTGGACTATATGATAAAAATAAAAATAAAAAAATTGTGTATTCGGGCTTAAATCCTAGCTTATGTTCTATATGAGGTGGGTAGTCTTCTTATTCCGTGTTAATATATATATATATATATATAAACGTAAATCAGCTTAACGGCTCACTTGTATATCCAAACAGCCTGCAAAGAACCTGCAAATGGCAATAGCATTTGCAGAAGTCCACTATTTCCACAGATCTCTTTGATGACATGCTCAAGAGATCCGAGACGCTGTTCAGGGAGGCCTCCCCTAATGTGTTTTTGTCCGGGATTCCGCTCTTCCTATCGTATGAACAGTTAAAAGAATATCCCAGGCGTCCACATTCAACATGATTTTGGGGATCATCAGATAACTGCATTTTTCAAATAATGGAATCTAAAAGTGTAGCGGCTTACTTGATGAAAGGCTTGGATCTCTCGATATATGTCACCCGTGTGACGCAGTTGACCGTTGAACCCCGAGAGTAATTTCACATGTGCGCGAGAACCCAACGGGCATGTACCTTCCATGAAAGGAGACATCTATTAGACCATGACAACAACGACGGCCGGCGATAAAATTTTAAAATACGAAAGCAAGTGAGGAGTTATATTTTAGGACACTCAGTTAGCGTATGACGCTCGATACACAGGCACTCAGAAATTGTAGACGTAGAAGCTCTTAACACCAACAAAACCGACTACATTGTGCAGCCCACTGTTTCCAAGTCATAACACAAATATCAGATTGCTTGAACCATCCTAACCTCTGATATATTGGAATTTTTTTTGTAGAATTAGGACCGTTGGATATTTTCATTTTGACTGTTCAATAGATGTCCACCTATCCCGACAGTCAGATAATTAAAAAAAGGTTATTATTGGTTCATGATACATCTACATAGTGTGCCATACTTTTGGACTGTTTAATTTGACCATTAAGTAATTTCCAAGTGCCTGCGTATCATCCATCGGATTCTGCCAGAGTATCAAAGTTTTTTGTGAAAGAAAATCAAAGCGATAAGAATAAAAAAGAAAAGAAAAAAAACCCTTCAAGATCAGACTCCTCTCTATGAGAAGATAAAAGAACAAAGGGGCTAAATCAGCCTCTTCTCCCTTCCAAATCGCGAAAATGGGTACACGGAAAAACGTCTCCAGTCCCACCATCTTTCTCCTCCTCCTAACCTACTTCTCTATCTGTATCGCTCAAAATCTCGAAGTCGACAGCCACAACTTTGGTCCTTTCGACAGCACCTACTACGACATCTTCTCCGTCGAAAAAGACGCTACGATCAGCAACCAAGCCCTCCAGATCACTCCCGACTCCAACAACGACAACTTCGCCCTCTTTAATCGCTCCGGTCGCGTCATATACAATAAATCCTACAAGCTCTGGGAAGGCGATAAGAACGACTCCTCCACTCAATCCATTGTCTCCTTCAATTCCACTTTCATCGTCAACATCTACCGCCCCAAAAATGAGACGGCTGGCGAAGGCCTTGCTTTTGTCATCGTGCCCAACCACGAAGTCCCGATTGGCAGCCATGGACAATGGCTCGGCCTCACCAACGCCACCATCGACGGCAACCCATCCAACCAGTTCATCGCGATTGAGCTCGATACGGTGAAGCAGAGCTTCGACGTCAACGACAACCACATCGGACTCGACATCAACAGCATCAGATCGGACGTGGCATACAACCTCTCCCAAATAGGGATCCAGATCGCCCCTGAAGTCGCAGCTAATTACACGATCTGGGTCCAGTACAATGGAAATTCCACGGTCTTGGACGTCTACATAGCTAAAGAAGGAGATCCCAAGCCTGCGAATCCCGTCATCAACAGACCCATAAACATAAAGGAGATACTGAACCAGAACTCCTACTTCGGGTTCGCAGCATCGACGGGTAGCACGTCGCAGCTCAACTGCGTGCTTAAATGGAATCTGAGCGTGGAGATCTTTCCCAAGGATAAGGGTCTTTCAGTGGCTGTGCTGGTGGTGGCGATCGTGGTGCCGATCGTGGCAGTGGCGGTAATTATAGCAGGTATCTTGGGGTATTGTATGTACAGGAAGAGGAGGAAAGATGATTCGGCGATACTGGGGACGTTGAAGAGTTTGCCCGGTACGCCTCGAGAGTTTCGGTTTCGAGATCTGAAGAAGGCTACGAATAATTTCGACGAGAGATTGAAGCTTGGGCAGGGAGGTTTTGGGGTTGTCTATAAGGGGGTGTTGCCTAAGGAGAATACAGAGGTCGCTGTGAAGAAGTTCTCCAGAGAGAATATGAAGGGGAAGGACGATTTCCTGGCGGAGCTCAGCATCATCAACCGACTCCGACACAAGCATCTCGTCCGATTAGTTGGTGCGTATCGTTTCTCCTTTTTTCCTTTTAAATATTTTTGTTACGAGAAATTTACAACGATTCTGGACCCGCTGGCGATTTGCATACTACTTCTGCCTGGTGCGAACCCGTGCTTCTGTCATCCAGTCCGTTCACCTGTTGGGACTCACTTCTGATGGTGTATTTGCCCAAAAATGTCATTTTTTAATGACAATCCATCCTTTCGATTCTGTGGCCTACTCATGTACGGTTAATGAGAGGAATACAGTGACAGTTTACATTCAACTGGTCTATAGGATCGGGAAATGATCCGTCCTGGGACTCAATAAATCAACGGTCTGGATTACTCAACCGCGTACCCACCAAACAGAAAACCGGATCATATTCTGCAGAGTGGGGATCTGGAGTTCTAAATCGCAGAACCCAAGAGCTAAAAATACCATATTCTGCAAAAGATCGCTGTGCTGAAGTTCTCTAATCAGTTCCCTGCTCACGGCACACGTGGCAAAACATGTCCAAGTGATGGGAACTGTTGTTCAGATGGACCAATATATGGATGGGCCATCTCTCGGAAATCAAGGGGATTGGAATATTGTAGCCATCAGATCAATTGTCCATACAAGGGTTGTTAGAGTTGTCCTATCCCTGCTATTTCCTATACCTATCTTTATGGTGGCCCACTAGTCAATGTCATAAGAAATGTTTACCGCTGTAAGCATCATATCTCCACAGACGTGGCCTTGTGTACGGTTATATTGCAGAGATGGTCCACATCCATGGGGCAAGGCCAATACCTACACCGTTTGGGTTTCCTATGTTGGCGGGTTAACTGTCCTCGTCTTCTCGTGGACTGCATACAGACCCTACCTGGAGGGGCTCTATAAGCCCAACCATTTTTTCATTTCATTTTAAGGTATGAAGCTAAAAATAGGTGGATCCAAGGCTGGAGTGGACCACACTGTAGAGCAGCGGTGATCATGCTGCTCACTGTTGAAACCTTCCAAGGGCCTACCGTGATAATGGCAACCCGTTGATAATGTCACATGGACCATCCTTACCTTAGCATTGTTCATGTGAAGGAATCTATTCATGGGAGAACTCAAACAAAACATAAGCTTGATCAAAACTTGTGCTGCTCTCAAGAGGTTTTTAATGATGAGCCTTCAATCCCCATTATGGGTCCACTTAGCCTTGGATCTGCCTGGCTCAAACCCTAAAATGATGTGAAAAAAATGGCATGGATAAATGCATATATCATGGTGGTCCCCGGCAGTGCCCCTCCCAGCTCCATCCGCTTCCCTTTCATGTACACTGGATGGAACGGATTTCCAGATCACATATTCGAGCAGGTCATGTGCAAGGGTGGGACTTCCAGGCAGCCGTAGGTAGGATATGGTAAGCGTCTGCGAGTTTCCAGCCGTAGGAGGGACTTCCAAAGAAAAGTGCATGGATTCGGTGAGGCAGGAGTAACAGCTCAGTGGGTGAGGCCCTGGCCTTTGCAGATACGTGTTATATATCCACGTGGTCCATCTGTTTTCACATATCATCAAAGGGCATGGTCTCAAAAATTAGGCATATCCAAATCTCACGGGGACCACACAGTAGATATTGACTTCCCACTATTAAAAACTTCTTTGGATCACAAAACTTTTGGATCAAGCTATTATTTGTGTTTTTCTTTCATTAAGGTCTGTCTGACTCTATCAATAAGTTGGATGATAAATAAACATTACAGTGGGGCCTATAATGTTTTCAATGGTTAGCATTCAATCAGTGATGTTTGGTCCAATATGCCTCGTTTTTTGGACCATGTTCTAAAATAAGCTGACAAAACATGTGAATATACAGCACATACATCCAGGTGGACCCGAGGGCCTCACCCACTGAGCTGTTACCCCTGCCTCACCTAATCCGCCCCCAAAGCGAAGTGGGCAAAAGTTGATCAGAGACCTGATTTTCAGGCTATGGCCTTTGGGTCCTATCAAATTAACCGCGTGAATCGCATTCACCCTTCAAAGCATGTAGTAAGTCGGTCAATCCTCTTCACGGGGATTACATCCCCTGTTCTATCCGTTTCAGAATTCTGACACATGATCTCGCATGAAACACATATATCACAATAGCGACATACATCACCTAGACAAGATAACATTTAAAAAAGAGAAAAAAATTTAATAAAGAAGAAGAAAGGTGTTTCCTTGCTTTTAGTCTTGACACGAGGTCTAAAAAGCAACCCCGCTTCAGGAGGCGGGTGGGATCCATGTCCCAACGGGGTTCACATCTCAACCAAAAGCTAGCTCCTTTATCTAAATGGACATGTCCATTTCTCGACACTAACTAGAGCATGATATACGGAGGGTCTAATCGTACAGTTTCAATTCGTTAATTGCGTTTATAGCTATTTGGCTTTTATTTTTTTATTATTTATTAAATTACGTTTGGTATCAGGTTGGTGTCACAGGAACGGGATGCTTCTGTTGGTGTACGACTATATGCCCAATGGGAGTCTCGACAATCACCTCTTCGGCGGACCTGAAAAGATATTAAACTGGCAACGGAGATACAACATAATAGCAGGCGTGGTGTCCGCTCTACACTACCTCCATGACGAGTACGACCAAAAGGTGGTGCACCGAGACCTCAAAGCCAGCAACGTTTTGCTCGACTCCGACTACAATGCGCGCCTCGGCGACTTCGGTCTCGCACGTGCGCTGGATAACGAGAAGACCTCGTACGCTGAGCTGGAAGGCGTGCCTGGCACCATGGGCTACATTGCGCCAGAGTGCTTCCACACTGGCAAGGCCACGCGCGAGTCCGACGTCTATGGTTTTGGAGCAGTGGTGCTCGAGGTCGTGTGCGGGCAGCGCCCAAGAGTCAATATCTCGAGCTTCCAGTTTCTCGTTGATTGGGTATGGACTCTATATCGGGAGGGGCGCATTTTAGAGGCGGTCGATGAGAGGCTGGGCGAGGATTTCGTGCCGGAAGAGGCAGAGCGTCTGCTAAAGCTAGGGCTCGCGTGCTCGCACCCCACGCCGAGAGAGCGCCCCAAAACGCAGAGCATTGTCCAGATAATCTCGGGATCCGTGCCACCGCCTTACGTCCCTCCGATCAAACCCGCTTTCGTATGGCCCATGGAGATGGGCTCCAGCATCGACATCAGTTCGTTGCTCACGAGCGATACCACGCCCATGACATCCTCCTATTACGGCTCCGGGTGGACCCCTCAATATCAGAGTCAGGACAGTAACGCGGGACACAGCAACATATCCACCGCCACCTAGTGTAGACAGAGAGAGAAAAGTCTTCAAAAAAAAAAAAAAAAAAGATAAAGCGTTTATGTGAGAAAAGATTCCAATGGAACATTGGAAGATGTTCAGCTTTTCTTTTTATTGATTATTATCTTTCTCGGTATTTTATGTAAAACCCATAAATTCTGTCGTCTTGTTTATTTTTATTTTTATTTTTATTTTTCCTTTTCTTTCACATGGGACCGAAAGGAGGATCTCTAGTCGTCTGATTGGTGTAATGGGAAATGGAAAAGGGTTTTTATTTGAAAGTCGGGAGGATGAGTGTTTTGTGTTTTTGTATAAAGTTGAAAAGGAATATGGTTATTTAGTTCATTTGTATACATAATTGTATATGTAGACAGCATTAATTTGTATCGTCTTTGTTTTAAAGGTCTTGCATTAGGCATGTTGAATGATTTCAATCCATTTTGGTGTGTAGATCATCTTTAGGATCCATTCGGTGTAGTTGTCGAACTAGCCACCTCTTCTGTAGGTCATATACCAAAAGTCGTATCGCTCTGATGGTGGTAACGGCCGGCCTCATCAGAATGCATACTTTGGAGAATAGAACCTAACTCGAATATTAGTTTTGTGCCTTTTAAAAATGGTGGTGACTCTTCAAAGTTACGTATGAACTATTTGCAGATAATATTAACCATTTTATTTTTCTTAAAATCTGGACCACTCACTTTTTTTTTTTACTTCTAACAATCCACTTCTTAGCCATTAATTGGACCGTTAGGACTACGTGACAAGTATGGTATTAGAGAGATATGCTTAGTCTACAATGAGACCCACGATTGGATGGTCTGTATAAATGTAAATCAGCACGAGGAGGATGAGTCACTAACAATTTAAGAGGCTAGACATTACGCTAAAGAAATTAAATATTTGTTTGACTGGTCAAAAATAGTTTTAAGATGTAACTTGGTATGGACTGTGTCAGCGGAAGCGGATTGCGTCCTACCCCCGCCCGGACGGTAATCCGTCCGGGCAAGGCTATGTGGGGCCCACCGTGATGTAAGTGTTTTATCCACTCCATTCATCGTTTTTATAAAATAATTTTAAAAGAATAACCAAAAAAGGAAGCAGGTCCACAGCTTCAGTGGACCACACCAAAGGAAGCTGCAGTGATAATGACACCCACCGTTGAAACCTTTCTAAGGGCCACTTGATGTTTTTATTACCATCCAAACCTATTAATAAGGTCATGTAGACGTGGATCAGGTGAAAAAACAAATATCAGCTTGATCCAAAACTTCTCCAGCTCCCTAGAAGTTTTTAATGGAAGAAATTAAATCCCAACTTTGTGGTGCATTGAATCCCTGTACCTACCTCATGTTTTGGCTTATACCTTAAAATGATCTGATAAAAACGATTAACGGCGTGGATAAAACACTTACACCACGGGGGCCCCACATAGCCCTGCCCGGACGGATTACCGTCCAGGCGGGGGTAGGACGCAATCCGCGTCCTGTGTCAGCAGTCCTCGTTGGCACCGTGAATTCAGAATAACTGGATTGAAAATTCCCTGAATTTAGAATACACTGGTTTCAAAATTTTTTGGTTGGCTTTGACATCCTCCATTTAGAATCTCCTTTAATAAAAAAGTACCTACACACTTAAATTATATAGTATATTTATAAGAGTTTGAATTTAATTACTAATCAAGGTTAGCATTCTTACTTAGTGTATGTATGTGATGTTTAACAAAATAGTTGGAAATGATAAAATTCCAAGCACTAGATGGGCCACAAGCATACAATCACAACCGAACTACTAACCAATGATTCTTAGCCGTTGATTTACATGGACAATATTGTTTGGACTACTTAGATCATTCCCATGGAATTAATTTTAGTGATGCAATTGATAATCCAATTATTTTGGGAGATAATCAGTGAGTCACATGTACAATAGACCAGTAGTCTACTGATATGGATGTCACAAATGCAACTATATGGACTTTAAAAATGAGCAAAAGAAAAAGATAATTGGAAATATAAGCAAAAGGGAAGGATTGTAAAACTCTGATCAAATCCTCTGGATTAGGAATACCATCAACTCCATCCTGCCAAACAATTGATAGATTTGAAATCCCCCAAACCTGCAATGCCAAATTGACCTCTAAATATTTTTGAGTTGGGAGTATGTACTAGTTTGACCGAAGAAATATAAGTTCAAAACTTCAAATTTCAACCACTCCTGTTGGACCGACTCAACAGCTTAACTAAAGACTTTGCTTGAATCTAGCTAATCTTATATTTAATAATCAAATTAGAGATGCTTCTATTATAGATGTTTAAAATATGTACACCATCACAAAAGATATAAAATAACCATAATTAACGGACATGGCAGTACTTTGCTCGTGGTATGCTGGCAAATGCTTTCTTGGTGTCATGGTTACGAGGGGGCTTCTATGTGACTCCGCTGGAAAAGTCACTGAGATATTGAGCACCGTGTTGTGGGCGCAAACCTACACTCACATCGTGTGTTATGTATGCTTGAGATAGTCACATCATTTCTAATGTATACAGACAGGTTATTCCTCATTCATGGCGCGTGATGGAGAATAATCCCTCGTTAATCAGGTGGGAAAGAGAGTAAGTCAAAGATTATCCAGCTTTTCTCCTCTAAACCGTGTAGTGGATGTGAAAGCGTCACCTAGACGTGACCCAGACTTGAATCAAAGAAACACAAACCTAGCTCTCTCCAGAACAATGCTTCCAATACCCTTACACCCGTTTATATAACACAAACCTAGAATTAGAAACAAAACATCGCACTTACATAAAAGTTGTGCAAATTGTCAATAGAACCTCCGATAGTATGAACTGGCATCAATGACCTTTCGATAAAATCAAGGCTATCTTCAGTAGGATTGAAGAACGCTCCAAAATAGTACAGTGAGAGCAATTAGAAAAAATTGAAAGTTTCTCGATAGTATCAACCAAGCTGTAAATCTTATCAAAAATTTCATGTTAGCATCAGATTGAAGGCACTTGATTTCAATAATCTCTACCGTGGCTTTCAATCTTCATGCTTGATGCAGGGAAAGACGTGAGGTCGAGCATCGTCTTCCTTAGGGAGATAACTGTTCTAAATCCACGAAAGTTCTCTAAATACCTCATAGAGAAACATCGAATCCACAAGGAAAAATATATAAAAATAATTCTAAAATATTCGAAATAATTTTATTAATGATTGTCTAATCTGCATGTGCATGTTACATCATTAATATAGAAAAAAAAAAAACTAAAATTCGTAATTATCAATAATAACAAATTTCTAACTCTAATAAAAATCATAATTCTACCAAAACTCTTCTAAAGCCTAATTTCTATATTTAAAAAAAAAATTTCAAAATACACTTTTGCTAAAAGAGTACTAACATGATTACAAGTTGTTTCTAAAAAAATAAAAAATAAAAATCTAAAAATCTAAAAATAAAAAAATATTAAAAATTCAAAATTACTAAAAATAGTAATTTTTTTCTTAAAAATTCATTTTTCATATGAAAGCGCATGTTTTCTGACGAAACGGATAGATGCGACTCACCATGTAGGTCATTTTACCTTGAATGGCCTGTTTCAATAAAGATTGATAAGCTGCGTGCCCCATAACGATACCCATATCAAAAGTTATGACCAATTTATGGTCCACCTTCTTTTGGCCCAACCATGCTAAGAATGTATTTATGACACGTTTTACATTAATGCTTCACTGCTTTAAGGCACTTCCTTAATCTTTAATTGTCTCCATCATATCTTCATCATCACTTCTTGTGCATACTTCGTCTTAATTCATATAAACACATTTATTTGCTATCTAAAAGATATTTCTTCATTTGCCTTTTAAATACTGGGCCTATGTGGATTGTGGGTAAAACTATAATATGCAAGGGGAAGCAAAATTATAACACTAGTAGAAGGCAAACTAACACTAACTCTGAAGGAAATAAAATGCTTGTAATTGTTTGTTTTATTAAAGATTTTTTTTAAAAATGTTTTGTATTTAATTATGATAGTGTTTGAAAAGCAAATCTATGAAAGAAAACCCTTTTCTTTTCAAATTTTCCGTTCAATATTTAAATTTTGAAATAAAAAGTTTTACTCCTTTTGGAGGTGCGAAAGTTAAAGACACAATTTATTATACCATGTTCGGCTTCATAAACAAGTACAAATGTTTTGTCAATGTAAATTGAATGCTTCCCGATTGCCCTAAATACAAATAGGGTGAGGTTTTATTAGCTTGCTTTGTAGTTTAAACCATAGTAAATGTTGGGTGAAAAATAGTTAAGTCACTAGGTCGACTTATGGAATTGACCAACTCTACTAAACAGCCCGGGCCCTTTGACATCCGAGCCCTAAGGGGCGTCTACGTCCAGAAACAGGCTGACCTTCCAAGAGGTCGATGCGCCTGTAAAGACACTCAAATAATATACAACTGTAAGTCCACTTAAATGGTCAATTGCTGACCTAACTTATACATCAATCATGCTCGACTATAGGTCAAGCACAGCTCAGTCGAAGCTCGACCAGAGCTCGACCATAGCTCAACCAGAGCTCGGTCGAAGCTCGACCAGATCTCGACCAGAGCTCGACCATAGCTTGACCAGAGCTCAGTCGAAGCTCGACCAGATCTCGACCATAGCTCGACCATAGCTCGGTTATAGTTCGGGGTGACCTCCGAGAGAAGGCAAATGCCGACGTCATGTAAAGCTCGGTGAACAATCTATCCCCTGACCAATAGTTTGAAGATCCTTTTAATGGCCTGAAGATCTCTCCCAAAATCTTTGAAGGATTGGATCAAATCCTAAGAGCCTCAGATTGCAATAATCCCGCAAAGATCCTGAATCTAAATGGATTCACCTTCAATGTATTAGGAAAGACTCCTTATGCTACCATCTTCCTTTTCCTATAAATAGAGGTATCCTCAACTAATGTAAGGTATGCACATTTATACTTTTATACTCGATTCGTGACTATTTTCTAAAGAGATCCTACCCTAGCTACAAAAGACCCCAAAATCCTGACTTAGCATCGGAAGGTCCCTTGTACAAGTCAAGGTCTATTTTGTCTCTTGTTTTCATTTGCCCAAGTATCAAAGGGTCAACCAGGGAGGGTTTATCGAAAAACTGCATCAATAGTAAAAATAAAATTTTTTTTAAAAAAAAAATCTTGTTTTTAGCAAATTTTCAGCCAAAAAATTTCTTTGGAGATTTTCATATTTTGAGGTTCTTCTTAAGATATTAGCACGAAAATCTCTTTGAAAATAAAATATATAAAATATTTAATATAAATTAGTAAGCAAATTAAAAATTTAAACATATATTTATATAATGAATTGTTTAAATAAAAACACAATAAAATCTCGTTTTTTTAATGTATCCTATATTTTAAAAAACTTGCAATAATTTTTTTTTCTATATTTTTTTACAAATTTATCATGAGATCTTCAAAATCTATAAGACAATATTTGTGACACTTACACGTTTAAGCTTGTGTATGATTGGGGTGGAAGCCCAGTCCGAATAAATTTCCCATGATTCCAACTGTACGTTTGCCGTATATGCTTCATAAATAAACGGCAAAACAAGAATCACAATGAAAGTTTTGGATTGTCGTAAGTATACGCCACATCTAAAGTATATAACTCTTGTTGTTGAGGTTTTTTTTTTTTTTTTTTTTTTTTAATCTTTTTTATTTCTCTTCAAGTGTTTGACTTTATTTGGTGTGGAATACACGTTCCTTGTTCCTTGTTTATAGTTTCTTCTCTTTCTTGCAATAGTTTTCTGACTTGTTCAAATCTCAAGAAGCTTCTTGAATTGCTCCTTTGGTCATTTCAAGCGGCATGGAATGCATATATCCAAATAACCTGAAATGCCTTTTTTAGATTTTGTTTTTGGTTTTTATGGAAGGGCAGATGGAATGCAAATTAATAAATATTTTGGTCAATCTCATACGCACCTAGACAATTAACTTCCCATCTCTTGTGAGGAAAGTTCCTCGATTTCATTCATGGTCGTGATCATTAGCCAGTTCTATCTTGCAAGGGGGCTGAGTACATGTCGTAGATCCATGTGTATGGCACATGTAAGTGATCCGGGCCATTTATCATTTGGGGCCGTTTGAACATGTAATATGCGAAAATTCAAGATAGTATGTCATCTAAGTCAGTCAAACACGTGTATTAAAGTTTCATGGTTGGACTTTTTTTAATTAAACCATTATTTATTCTAACTACTCACCTTTTGAGACATTAGTTTTTTTTATTAGCAACTAGCATCATTTTTGTCCATGGCCTGACGAATGGTTTGGATCTCTTACACATTCTTGCTGAGCATGTGATTTTGAAAACCAATATTATTAGATCTTAATTAACGATATGATGCATTTTTTTGGTTAATTTTTATGGAACATATATATTTATGTGTTTGAGAGATATAGCCCTCATATACTCTCAGGCACTTAAGATTGGACACAACCACTTTGGATCGGCAACGGGGCTATTTCACTATAGCCCATTGATCCACAGCAGACAGAGACTCTTCAACTATGACATTGCCTTTATATTACAAGACTATTCACATTTCATTGGCCAGGTTTGAGACTCTCTTCCCTTCGTCAACATAGAGAAAATGGGAAAGACAGAGGAATTGGAATTGAATTATCAGTAAGGAAGAGCCCGGAAATTTCATTCATAGAGCCCCCAAGGTAGCCAAAGAAGATTTGTGCCCATTTTGACGTTTGTGAGAAATCCACCCTATATATCCCCTAACTTCTTTGGATTATTTTAGGGCATTTATCCAAAAGCAAGGCAGATCCAAACATCAAGGGGCTATACGGCAGTAAACAAAGGGAATTGATGGCCACGTTGAAATAGTCATGGAGCCCACTGTCATTCTTTTGAGAAATTACCATGTCAATCAGTTTTTTCAAATCATCTTATGAAGATTTGAACTAAGACCATTGAAACGCTCAAGCCTACTTTGATGTTTTTGATAAATCCATCCCGTCCACCAATTTTCTGGGATCATTTTAGAAGGTGGGTCTAAAAATCAGGTAGATTCAAAACTCAAATTGGCCACATAGCAGGAAGAGGAAACCGAGGGTATTGAACACCCACCCCTAAAACACTCCCCACTCTCCCTGGTTTTCATTCAAGGACCATTGAAAAGATCCTGAAAGCTATCATGACGATTTTGAGATATCCACCCAGTCCACCATATTAGCCAGGTCATTTTATGAGTGGACCTAAAATGTAGGTAATTTAAAACTCAAGTGAGCCAGATGGCATGAAACATTGGGTATTGAACGTCCACCATTAAAACACTCTCCCTCTCCCTCAGGTTTCACCAAGGGACTGCATTTTTAAGAAATCCACCGTATCAACTATTTTAACCATATCATTTTAGGGGTAAGACACGAGTCAAACTGAACACTGATTTCCTGTCAAAACCTTTCTTGGGAATTTCCTCAAACCTAAGTGGTGCCATGGTGATTTTAGTGAGAAATGTACCCTGTCCATCACTTTTGTGAGCTCATTCTAGCACTTGAGACCAAAAAAGAGAAGGATATAAGACTAAGTGAGCTGCAGTAAAGAGTAAGGAAATTCATACAGTTGAAACCTCCTTGGGATCCACAATGATATTTACATGCCATATGTACCGTTCATAACATAATACCTACTGAGATGAAATGAAAACACAAATATTATCCTCATTCAAAACTTTTGTAGCCCCAAGGATATTTCAATTATTGACTCGGCCTACTTGAGTATTAAATCCGGCTTATTTTTGCCCAAATGTCTAAAAATAATCTTAAAAAATTATGGGTAATATAATTTTCGCCTTCCACAATCAATTCGGTCAGGTTTTCAATAGAAGCTCGAGCCATGGTTGACGGCATCCATCTTTGCAAAGACATGGGGCTATCCTCCATCATTGTTGAAACGAACTCCCGTACTCTATTCAACGCAGCCTCTAACTCTTCCTCTTCATGTGGCTAGAACCGCCAGTATCACCTAGGGTACATACACCAGCTATCCTGACCCTTGAACCTTCGCTTCTCTCATACACTCCGTGAAGGAAACTCTGTGGCGAACGACCTTGCCAACTTGGCCAATAGTGGTACCCCTGACAGATCATATTTCAGCTCCTCAAATCTCCCCCCGTCTCATTAGAGGGAACCTCGTTCTAGACAAAGCGGGAATGGGCCAAATCAGACACCAAAAAATTAAGAAATGAGTTGGGTAACCTCGCCACCCTCCCTTCTATCCTCCCCTCATCCACTTCCTTATCTATCGAATCTACTGGATAGTCGCAGCTACCCCCAGCCGCTCCATCCTTGCCGCGGCCTCTCTTCTTCTTTCTAGCTTTGTCTTTGCTTTCGGTATATGATAAGCAGGGCCCGAACATGTTTTTGTTCTTCATGGCCTCGTCCAAATAGATGTACATTGTCTCATCAATACAATGCCGGTGGCAATTGCCCACATATATATATATATATATATATATATATATATATATATATATATATATATATATATATATATATATATATCAAAAAAATAGATGGACATAGTGGATTTCTCACAAACATCATGGTGGGCCCCACATAGGTTTCCAGCCCAGGAACTTCATATGAAAGGCTTTAGGAAATCTGGGTCAAGTAAAACTCAAGTGGGCTCGAGCCTTGGGGAACGCCAACCATTGAAACAGTCGTAGGGTCACCGTGATGTTTTTAAGAAACCCACCCCCATCCGTTACTTTTTCAAGCAAAAAACATGAGGCAGATCTAAAACTCAAGTTGGCCACACAGTAGGAAAACTGTGAGATTGAACAACACAATTCAAACACTCGTGGCCCCCACTGTGATGGTTTTGAGAAATCTACCCGTCCACCGTTTTGGCCAGATAATTTTGGAGGGTGGGCCGAAAAATCAGGAAAATCTAAAATTTAAGTGGGTCACACGGAAAGAAATACTTGATATTTACTGCCCACCACTAAACCATTTGTGAGGCAGTCATAGGCCCACAGAAGTTTTGGATCATACACATTTGGATTTTTAGCTCATCCCAGTGGGAATGGCCTTATGACTGCTTTCGATGGCATATAAACAACAACGGATGTTTTTGACATTCTTCTTAAACCATTAGCTTTTTTTTTTCCTTGAAGGGGATGCCCCTATATCTTAAACCATTAGCTTTACCGATGATTTTCCAGGTAAATAATATATATTGGAAATTAGGTTTTTCTTTTTATTAATTGATAAAGCCAATAAAACTATTCAATACATCTCTCGTATTAACTATTTACAAATTCCTACTTAAGAGAAAAGTGATTAAAAATAAGGGATCTGCTATTGATACTCTCTGGCCCACTAATTTGGCTGCCAACTTCGTGTCATCTTAATTGGGACGGCTTGGATCTCAGACACATGTGCCAACCTGCTACATGTAGACTGGCAAATACCTATGTTATACATAGTAGCAGGGATGATACTTCCAAGCATCCATCCACAAAGGCCACCCTCAATGACTTACCTGTGCCAATATGGCACACGTGACAGAGATCTATGCAGTCTATCACATGAATCAGATAGTGGATATGCCGTAGCCCAAAAATGGACCATCAAACACTAAAAGTAGATCACATGCTTATTAAGGAAACAAAAATCAACACCCCACCAAGCTAATCATGCCCCAACCTGATCTGGGCCCAATGCAAATTAGGCCCAAATCATTTACAGATGGCAATTTCGCCACATAAGGGGTGATTGCTGACGGAATGTATGATGGAAGTAGTCAAGAAGCATTCCCATGTGGCGAAGCTTCGTCACATGGTGAAAAGCAAAGAAAACCTAGTAGGGCTGCTAAGGAGGCAAGTCATGGGCCGCATATTGTCCCGAGATGGTTATAATCATCTAAGCTTCATCTTCAGTTAATTGGGGGTTGGCTAAATGAATCATGATCCATTATTCCATTCCATTGTGGGTCATATCTTCAGTTAGATCATAAGTCATCAAGTATTTTATTATTATCCAGTCCATGTCCTTTTGGGCCTTTTCTTTGCCTTTTTAGTCTTCAACTTGTACTAACTCTCTCCAATTGCCGGTTTTGATCTCAAGCCCTGGTCATCTACTTGGGGATGTACCAAGCCTGGTAATGATAAATGCGTAACACTGGTTGTGATCTACTGTTGGGCTTGTTGGGCTTTCAAATCAGTTTGAAGATGTTGCCCAGCCCAATTAGACATCTGGTCTGAAATATGAGGATCTTCCTACTTTTGCAGAGAGAGAAGGCCTCAAAAACCCCGAGGAGACACTATACTCCTCCCAGTTATGCAAGAAATTTGTAATATTGTCAGCTTTAGAAGGAACCATGCATAGAAATCCCCAAGGGAATAGCGATGGGAAGTCCATCGTAGAGGAGACCGGCACTGCATCTGGATTTGCATTAATCATGAGAAATGACAAAAACATGACGTCGTTTGCTAAAGTTCTATACAAAAGTAGCAGTCACACTGCAGCTCTGTTTCTTGTACATCCGACTTGAAAGTAAAAGTATATTTCTAATTTGGAGAGCATTTGAGCTACCCTGAAATCCAGAATATGAATGTCAAGGAAGGAATGCACACTTGGTCTTAATTCCATCCACGTTTCATCCAAATGCTTAATTTTGCATTAACCATTCATTTGATGGCCACCAATTGGACAGTTTTGGATCATCCATTCACTGTAATCTCTGAATTATTCTACAGCAGTACACACATTGGCTTGGATTTGGTAACATGCATGCCACGTGTACCATGGTTGGGTACGTGCGTGGAGTCAATAGTGATTTGCAAGAGTAACAAATAACTCCTTTAAACCAAGAAATGCAAACAATTGGCATACAAATACAGACCCTTTCTTTTAAAGGGTTCGAATGAGACCCTCCCAGCTGTGGCCTGCGTTAATATTACCTACTCTAGCGAATTTTTCCGATCATGCACACAGATCATTCCGCACGAGTTCCCCTAATGAGATACGTGTCAGACATGCAAAAAGATGTGTACGCCTCATCTCGGGTGGTCTTCCATGTATGGGCCAGGGCCCCGAAAACCAGCCAATCCAACATTCCAAACCCATCTAGTATGGCACCACGAGTCACTTGAACAAGTCACACCCGACCTGTTCAAGTCCCAACTCGGCTCAGACCAGACGAGTCAGTCTGAGTCGCCATGTCTTTTAACCATAATAGTCCAAGCCCAACTTAAGGCTCTGCTCACCTTGTTGAGCGGGTTTGTGCTTCTGAGTCACCATGTCTATAGAGAGGAAGTTTTACATTCAAAGAGACTGAGGCCCCGTTTGGTAGACAGCTCTCATTTTAGTTAACAACAATACATAATGAGTTCAGCTCAACAATAATTATGTTTTTGAGGTCAAAATCTTTAATACATAATTAGTGTTAACTAAAATAAGAAGGACACATTTTAGACATCTACCTAATTGGGCCTTACTTTTTCCACAAAAAGAGTCGTTGAAAAATGAAAAAGAGCTAATTTATTCTCTCCATAATTTTTTACTTGTCAAGCAAGCTGTAGTGCTGTACCGGATTGTCTGTTATAATTACCCATCTTGTTTTGGTGATGTGAAGTAATACCTAGATGACAGAGACATACAATTTTCAAACGATTTCTTGGAAAAGCTGTCCATGGCTTGAATGCCACATCTTTTTGCACCAATGTGACAATTACATTGAATACAAACGTACTAGTATCAATCAACTGCCGGAAACGGATTGGCTACTCCCCCTGACACCAGCTCCGTAGGTGGTGGTCGGTGCCATGTGGGCCCCATTATAATGTATTTGTTTCATCCATTCCGTTAATCCATTTTTAAAGATCATTTTATTTCTTTATACAAAAAATGAGATAGATATAAGTCTCAGGTGGATCATAGCACATGAAAACAATAGTGATTGGATATCAACCATTAAAATCCTCCTAAGGCCCACTATACTGTTTATTTAACATCCAATCTGTTGATTAGGTCATACAGGACTAGATTAAGAGGAAAAACAAATATCAGCTTGATCCAAAACTTTTATGGCCCCCAAAATGTTTTTAATGGTCGAACCTCATTCAACACTGTTTCCTGTAACGTGGTCCACTTGAGATTTGGATATACCTCAGTTTTGGATTGTTACTGTAAAATGATCTGTAAAAACAGATGGATGGCATAGATGAAACACATACATCATGGTGGGGCCCACATAGCACCGACCACCAGCCATTGGCTGGTGTCAGGGGGAGTAGCCAGTCCGTTCCCTCAACTGCCATGCCCGTACCTTCACGACTTAATACTCACAACAGGAAAGGATTTTGTTTACCTTCAGCACAGGGTCAGGTGTATTACGTATCACTAACCCTTCATCGACTCTCGTTGGTAGCTGTGCACATCACCCTCAGCCACGGAAACGGATTGGCTACTCCCCCGACCACCAGCCCCGTGGCTGATGGTCGGTGCTCTGTGGGCCCTACCATGATGTATGTGTTTCATCCATTCCGTTCATCTATTTTTAAAGATCATTTTAAGCTTAATACAAAAATTAGAGGTATATATATCTCAGGTGGTCCACACCACATGAAAACAATAGTGATTGGATATCCACCATTAAAATCCTCCTAAGGCCCACTGTACTGTTTATTTGATATCCAATCTGTTGAATAAGTCATACAGGCCCAGATGAAGGGAAAAAACAAAAATCAGCTTGATCCAAAGGTTTTATGGCCCCCCAAGATGTTTTTAATGGTCGATGCTCATTCAACACTCTTTCCTGTAATGTGGTCCACTTGAGATTTTGATATATCTAATTTTTGGTCTCATAGTGTAAAATGATCCATAAAAATTTATGGACAGCATGGATGAAACATATACATCATGGTTGGGCCCACAGAGCACCGACCACCAGCCATTGGCTGGTGTCAGGGGGATTAGCCAATCCGTTTCCCTCAGCCACCCATTGGAAGGGCCACTTCTTGGATGCGTATATCAAAGGATGTCGGAAAACAAAGAGACCCAAGAGAGGAAAAAAAAAAAAAAAAAAAAGGACTCGGCTGAAAAAGTAGAAAAGTAGATTTAGTGAAAAGAACAAGTCAAAAGAAAGAGTGATGATTCCTTGACGGAAGGGGGAAAAAAAAAAGCATTGAGTAAGCCATGTGCTGCAGTTAACTTGCCCTTTTCCTGCTAGCATGTGTAATTCATGCGTGTGCCAACCTGAAATTTTTAGAGACACTAGTAGAAGGAACTGTATTTTTGTTTCTAATTTTCTTCAAAAAGAAGTGAACCATTTTTCTTAATCATAAGATGCATATTCGACTTTTGGTTTGGAATTTATTTTTTTTATGAAGCTACTAATACATCAAACCTTGGTTCCTGTTTAGCAGTTTGTGTGCCAAAATGATCCTACTTTTGCTCACTATACCCTTTGGGCGTGCATGCTGTAGTTGGTTTGGGGTTGGTAGCGAGTGGGACCTTGTTGGCATGTGAGTCATGTTGATGTGAGCCTGTGACATGGCCAATTATATATACAGTATGGTAAAAGAGGAATTTTGATCTACGGTGAGTGGTCCATCCTCACCTTTTTTACGAATCTTTCCTTTAAAAGCCAACCACAAATTGCTGGGAGAAAACCTATAAAGATGATGAAGCTACCGCTAATTTAGTTCTGGAAGGGGAAACGCGGAGAAACTTATTATAGTAACCACATTGCATATGGTGTATGCGTTCTCCTACCAATTAACATAATGAGATCACTTCTTTCTTTTCTTTTTTTTCTTTCTTTTTTTTTATTTACAGTAGGAGACATGCCATTGATTTTGTGACTCTTCTAATGAGGATTGACGATCTGCTGCAAGCATTTTGGCCATTATGCTGAGAGATGTAAGTTTTCCATGGTATAGGCCACACTGTTTAGTTTTTCTGGCTTAAAAAATCTGGCCTTGCTTCCAAGTGAGCCAGAATCTACACAACAAATGAATGACCAGAAAACATGTTTTCATCATGGGTTGAGCGATTAGCTGAACGCATTGCGAGTGACATCAGCTCATTTTATGCTAGAAGATCTTATCAGTGTAGAATGTACGGCACTCTTCGTGCATGTGGCCTTGGCTTCCATCAAGTATCTCTCTTGGCATGTGTCATGTCATCAACAATGTGATGGTTGGTAAGGTGTCCTATCCATCGGATCAGCAAATGCCAAAATCCACACCTATAAAATAGAAGTTTTTCACATTTTCCATTACAAGAGAGACTTATCTCCCTTGTTTTAGTAGCTAAGCCAGGATATCACCAAAATGTAAAGTTGCAATGAAAATGCTATGTACGCTAAAAGGAGCCCAACCCAAAAGGGAAGAGGTGCAGCACTGCAGCCTTCCAACCACAACCACTCATTCCTGTATTGCTTTTGCCTCAAGCTTGTTGCTTCTGAAAAACCGTAAGTCATTGTAACGCTAAACGTGCCACAAATGTATTCCTAGCATGGTTGGAATAAAAGAAGCTCAAATAAAGTAGTCCATCAGAGCTAGACCAAATCATGACTTAGTGGTAGACTCACACGAGATCATGGGTTCGAGTATCCATTGTGGTGAAATCCCACTGTGGTGTGAGTGCATAGGAGTGTGTGGGGGTAAGAGTGCCTATGTGTATAAATAAATAAATAAATAAAAACTAGACTTCCTAAGACAGAGAGATATCGAAATCGGGAGCCAGAGAGAGTTTGGAGAGGAGATGTTAGGGAGTCATATGGCAGAGAGAGTGAGATCCAGATCGAGAGCCAGAGAGGGAGAGGGAGAGAGAAATATGAGACATCCGGATTAGGAGCTGGCTAAAGGCTCGTTGTGGTTTTGGGGGAGAGAGAGCGAGGGGGCCTGGGTTTTGGGTACTGACGCTGCCACTAGCCAAGTGGCTAGTGGTCGATGCTCAGTGGGCCCCACCATGATGTATATGTTTTATCCACACCGTCCATCAATTTCTTAATATCATTTTACGGCTTGATCTTAAAAACGAACCAGATCTAAATCTCAGGTGGCCCACATTACAGGAAAACAATGGTGATTGAATGTTCACCATTCAAAACTTCCTTGTTTTTCCGACATTATAGTGATTTTCTGACTGCTAAAAGCTGTCGGTGACTCCAACAGCCAGCGGGATCTTTTTTTTTTGGAATGCGGATTTTTCGCGAAAGCCTTTTGCATGAACTTCCTGTGAAGGGAAGTTAGGTGGGGCCCACCGTGATGTTTACGGGAAATCCACCGTGTTCATCAATTTTTCAAGATCATGTTAGGATATAGACCAAGAAATGACAGAAATACAAATCTCATATCAGCCACATAACAGATGATTGAATGTTCATCGTTGAAACATGCGTGGGGCCAAAGAAAATTTGAATTAGGATAATTTTTATATTTTGAGTTCATCTTAATAGAATTTACTTTATGAATGGTATAAATGGTATATTAAAAACACTGGAGGATTCCAAGAAGGTTTTAATGGTAAGAATTTACGGCACACGTTTACTTACTTGAGTTTTGAATTTAGATCATTTTTGGGCCAACACGTAAAAGTGATATTGCAAAACTGATGGGCATGGTGGATTTCTCATAAACATCACGGTGGGTCCCACCTAACTTTCCGTCCCAAGAAATCTGGTCCATTTTTTTGGTAGTGCACACCAAGGGAAATAGTTCAGAGGGTGAACTTTTTCGTATACACTGATTCCAATAGTGTGGTTCACCTAAACTAAGGATGAGGATGAAATTTGATACATTAATCTAACATGGGGTGACATACCCAGCGGTCGAAGTTGATTTTACATTAACACAACAATGAAGCCCACCCAAGCTGTGGCACCTTTTCCATGATTAGTAGAAGCATATACTTACATTAATTAAAAGAGAGTTTTTTCATTAAATGCATGGTTAAATGGATGAAAATGCAATGTCCTATTAATTGTGTGTGAAGCACACCACTGTTTGTCACTCGGACGGTAACACGTATCAAGTCCAGCCTTTTTCGGTAACGTCACACGTCTGCGGGAAATAACAATCAAGAGCAATGCCGGCCCTATATTTTGTATTGGGCCCACTGCGATGTGTACAGTGAGATCCACTCCAATAATTAGATGTGTAATTTCATATAAGGCTAGGAGCTATATAAAAAAAAGAAGGCCAGGTTAACATGTGATTCAAGTAAGTCATACCAATGGAAACAATCAAGAGAGATGTCCACCCTTGATTTTCACCGGGCTCAACGTATTTAGCATATGAAATCCATTTCAACATTAGACGCCAAACCAAATGCCAGACCAGTTGCCTAAAACGCAGGCACATTCATGATACAAGTCAGCCATGCCAAGAGAAACAGTTTCAACGGTTAGTTTTCCCTGCATAATATTTATGACCGTGTGGTCTACCTGAACCACAGATGGGGTGACTTTCAGTTTGTGTAACATAGGGTGACTTATCTAATGACTCGGGTGAATTTTACATAAACACCGTGATGGGGCCATCTAAGCCAGCAACTCATCTCCTTCTTTAATTAACTTTTCCATATGAATCATTTATTAACATTAATTAGCATTTAATTTAGACAGCTAGTTGGATGGTCCAACTAGTTTCTACTTTCCAACTGTTGGGAGCTTATTTACTGAAAGTGAGCCATCCAAAGCCTACACCAGCCAGTGGGCTGTCATTTCACTTGAGTAGTCGGAGACTATCTGCACCTGCAAGGCACACTGCTTGAAAGTTTCACGTAATCCCCTCAAGGTACACGTGGCAAATATGTGACTATCGAAAAGAATTCGAAACTGTTGATCTGGCAAGATATCGCATGGACGTGAGGTCAAAAACAAGAGTGGTAGACAATTTTGACCGTCCATTTTACTGAGTTTTTGTTGCGGCCTAACTCACTATTCTCTGTTTTTTGTTTTTTTTTTTTTTTTTTTGTAAATTACAAGGGAAAAGTCTAGGACCATCCACCCCTTTGATTTTTAAGATACGACCGATCCACGTGATGGCCCACTAAAACAATAGTTCGTAGTGCCACAAGTCTGCCACTTCATAAAAAGGGCATTGCATGGAATTTCCATGCGGCCTGCACTTCATAAAACACCGCAGCTCTATCGAGCCCATTACATTTTATGGCATGTTTGGATTCACGGTTTTGAGTGTATAGTATCGTATTAGTGGGGTTGATAGGACGTGTCCCTCATTTGGAAACGAACGGCGGGCAACGCATTCAACGCGTGCAAATACGCCCGAAAATCACTTTGCATCATTGATGGGATTGTACCGTGCAACTAGCCGGACGTTCAGTCAGACGTAAACAGGAATAAAACATTTTCTTCTTTCACTGTGTTGCTGGTAATGTCCAATATGGCCGTCTTTTGACAAATTCATACTATCCATCATCTTCTTCTCAAGATTTAAATCATGAATGGTGAGCTTTGATCATCCGATGATGTGGCCTACTGAGACAATCAAGTTGAAACAACAGCCAAACGGTCTTATTTTGATCATTGTAGCGATCATGAGGAAGTACATGGCCATGAAAGATCAACATGTTTTTTATGGGTTTTTCTCCATCTACCTGATGAACGGTTCAAATCCACCTTTCACTGCATGATGGTGGCCCACAATGAAAAGACGGAACCTCTGTTTCGCAATAGAGTCGACGTACGTCGACTCTGTGAAGTTTAGTGGCCCACTTATTCAAGCTTCTTGGAAAATCCAATCCGTCCATTGGATTTAGGACGAAAAACCATCTGGAACGGAGTGCTTTTGGAGTGAAATCAGCATGGCCCATGAGGGTGTTTACTCCGCCGTCTATTTTATGTTTAATGGTTGAGATTCTACAATAGTTTGTATAGAGACGAAAGAACACATAGGCAAGGGTAATGCCCACCCTCTGAAGTGAATGAACGGCTCAGATCATTCAATCGAACAGTGAGTGGGCCTCACTACATGCACGTATATACATCATGTGGCCCTTATTCGATCGTTTCCAAACGTCGATCTAACATGAAATTGTATACAAGCTAGAGTAATACGTCCTATCCAAATATTGGTTAGTGGCACGTCTCTGTTAGAAGTATTCTGAATATAGCCCAACGTATACGTGAACAGTACCGGATACAATACAATACAACCAAAATGTGAATCCAAACACGCCCACCTAGATACATCCATTGTATATCTAAGCCGTCCATCTGTTTATCCAACTTATCTTAGAGCATTAGCCCAAAAAATAAGTGTATACTAATCTTAGGTGAACCACACCACAGGAAACTGTGGTCATTGAACACTCATCATTAAAACTTTCTAAGCTCCACCGTGATATTTATTTGACATCCAACCTATTGATAAAGTAAACACAGACCTGGTTGAATGGAAGAAATAAATATCAGCTTGATCCAAAACTCAAAAACTTTTGTGGCTTACATAAAGTTTTTGATGGCCATTCACCACCGTTTCTTATGGTGTGGTTCACCTTAGATTTCCATATGCTCCTTTTTGGGCCATGCTGTAGAATTAATAAAAACGGATAGACGGCGTAGATATAAAAGGCATACATCAAGATGCCCAACGACCAGGGTCTCAACCATGTCGAGGTCCCAACCAGTTGCTAAAATCTACCGAGTCTTTCCTTTTTTTCTTTTTTTCTTTTTTTTTTGACAATTCTAATCCTGGTCAACAAATCTTGACAGCTCAGGTGCGGTACGTTATGAAAAGAATCCCAACCATATGCGTGTGTGACAAACCTGTTAATATGGTGTTAAGTCATGAAAGATCCTCGTCCGCTTGGGCTACGAGGGGCCACCCTGGTCTATGGGTTTTGTCCTTGCCGTTTATCGACTTTGCCATATCATTTTAGCAAAACAAGGCAGATCCAAGGCTTAAGTGGACTGCACCACAGGAAGTATTAGTGGTATTAATACCTATAGTTGAAACATCCTTAGGACCAACCATGAAATATAGTTAAGTGGCATTTAAACTGTTCATAAGGTCAGGTAAACATGTATGAAGGAAAAACACAAATATCAGCCGAATCCAAAACTTATGAAGCTCCCGGGAAGTCTTCAATGTTATGAGCTTAATCTTCACAGTATAGTTCACTTGAAACTTGGATCTACCTCATTTTTGACCTTATACATTAAAATAATATGGAAAAATTAATGGGCATTGTAGATAACCCATTCATCAGTGGCCCTTCCGAACCCCTGCCCATTCCGATTTGGAGACGAGTGGGAGTAGGATGCAATCAAGGCTCCTCTATGAGCTTGATGTGGCAGGGTGGTTTTCTGAACGACCCATATATGTGGGCTACCTTATGGATGGCTCGTTTTCCAAAAGCCAAGGTATCAGACATCTACGTTCTATTCTCCATGAAAATCTTGTTTGTTATAATCTAATTGGACCACATCATCACACACTTTATTTAATGCGGTAGTGGTGATGATAGTAATGATGTGGATCAATTGTGATGCATGAGAGCAGGATTTTACTCCTGTGGCAAGCAGAGGATCCGGCTTCGTTTTCCATATTTGACAGTTGACCATTAATATCTCTATTGTCCACTGTAGACTTGAAGATCATTGAGAATGGATTGAGATTTTAAGGTCAGGGGAGATTATCTCATTTATATACACATTTCACACCATTTCACTTCTATTTATACCCATCCAAACAAGTCCTGAAATACGAACACTAATATTCATACTGTGTTGATGTAGCAAAGTTATATTAGCCTCACCAAGTGCATGTGTTATCAACATTGTCCATCCATTTTGCCAAATCATTTCAAGATATGAGCTCAAAAATAAAGCAAACCACGTCATAGGAAACAATAGTGATTAAACACTGGCCGTTAAAAACTTCTTACGACACAAAAGTTTTGGAGAAAGTGATATTTGCAATTTTCTTTTAAGAGTGTTTGTTTATCAATATACATACGAAAATGTATATAAATGAGTAATGATTAATTATTAATGTAATTCCATCACATTTTTATATGCTAACAATGATAATTTATTTTTTGAATACTAAAATTGAGAATATATATATATATATATATATAACAGATATAAACAGACACACACACAGGGGCCCATCCATCCATTTTGAGGGCTGATTTTAGGGCATGAATCCAAAATTGAGGTGGATCCAAAGCTCAAGTGGATCATGCCATGCGAAATAATGGGTTGATGAATGGCCAACGTGCATATGTCACATATATCACAATGGATGCATATATTTAAATGGGTCTTTTATAGATCGAGTTTTAAAGTGAAAATATCATTGGCTCTCAAATGGAGCTAAATAACAATTGTGAGCTATTTATTAGTGTTTAGGAATTGAAAAATCGAACACTAATACAATTTTGTGTTTTCCCCACAGTTTTATGGGGTGGACAGGCCCACACATATTGGCCGTGTCAAGACAGTACTCACCTGGTGCCGTGTTCTACGCATATACGTCTCTATCTGATATATCTATGATTCAAGACGTTTTCGATGGAAAGCATGAAGTACCAGATTGACTCCCTGGATTTATAAATTAATAAATTACCCTACCACGTCACAGCTGTAGAGAGGGCCCTGCCATACCCCGGATCTTACGGCTGCACCGTCTTTGCCCTTGAAAATAAAAAATAAAAAATAACATGCAGCAAATGAAATGATCCTTGATACACAAGCATTCAGAAATTATATATCCAGTGTATATTAAATTAAATAAACCAACTAGATTATGCATCTCACCGTCTTGAAGTTAAATCTCAAGATCGAATTGTTTGAACGTTTCTAACATCTGATTCATTGATACTTGTTTCGGGAAAAGGACCGAATGGGTTTTTAACCGCTAATAAATGTCATCAATCTAATAGTCAGATAACTAACAAAGATTTTTTTTTCTTTTTGGTTACTTGTATGTAGAAAGTTAACACTGATTATCATAATTTGGATTATTTAATTTGACTACTTGTCATCAACTTGTGCAACTTCTAACTGCCTGAGTATCGTTCATTACACTCCACCAGAGTATGGAAGTTTTTCTCAGAAAACTTAGCTGGAGGCACAATCATTTTAGATTCGAGTCCCCACTCTATGTAGAACACAAAAAAAACAACAAAAAAACAACAAAGAAAAACAAAAAACAAAAACAAGAACAAAAACAAAACAAAACAAAAACGGAAAAAGAAGAAGATTAATTAAGAAGTACCCTTAGTTTCTTCTCAGAACACTCTGCTCGTCTTGCGTTGTTGTGAGCCCATCCAATTCACATGCTGAGTAAAAGTGTGGGTGCAGACATTATCACCTACCGGTGGTAAACTGTATGCATTTCAATATCTTGATTTTAAAAGTTTTATTTGGAAATTAGTATACAGATTCTGACGCAGGGATGAACATGATGAGGACGATCACCGTCTTCCTCAAGGATAACTACTCCGAATCCGCGGAGCTTCTTTGGACTCCTCACAGAGACTTCTCGAATCCACGAGGAAAGAAAGTAAGAAAATAAAAATAAATTTTAATAAAATTCGAAATAGATTAATTGATGAATAAAAACAAGTTCACAACCCTTTAAATAGGGGTACCAAGCAATAGGAAAAAAATCAGAATCAAACTACAACTCAAACTCCTAAAATCCGCGACTTACTATAAATAGTAAACTTACTATTTATAGACGGTCGTGATGTCTACTAGTGCACAAGGTTTTCACCAACTTCAAATAGTGGAAGGTAATTATAGAAAAACAATAAGGGCGAAATATGAAAGTGTTGAGGACGGATAACAGTAGAAAATTAACTTCCGTGGAATTTAATTGGTTTATAAGGATGAATGGATCATAGGGCACAACACTGTGTGCTACACACCAGAGCAAAATGGTATGGCTGAGTGGATGAATCAGACTCTCTTAGAGAATGCTTGATGCATGATAAGCAATATTACATTGAACAAGGAAATGTGGACTGAGGTCGTTAACACGGCTTGTTACTTAGTGAATCGGTTCTCTTTTATGACTATTGATTGTAAAATTCCAAAGGAAGTGTAGAGTGGTCAACAAATAGATTACTTTGGGCTGCAAGTATGTGGTTGCGATGCGATGCTTACTTTAACGTACCATTAATTGAGAGAGATAAGCTAAATAAAAGAGTAAAAAAGTACATCTTTATCGGCTATGATGGTTCTATAAAAGGTTACATGTTATATATAACCGAGTCACACGGAAGATCATTCGTGACGTCAAATTCGATGAGGGATATTGCTCCATAAGGATGAGTACAAGAAAGAAGAAAAGTTGATCATGGACGTTCATATAAACAGAGATTATACATAAGTTGATACTGAAACATATATAGAAGTACATGAACAGGTGGAGCAGCTACCTTTGAAAAGGAATTTATCAATGGATCATAAGTTACCGATGAGATACATGAATGACTAGAATGTTGCATCTGTCGGTTCACTTGATATCAACATAATACAAACCTTCCGTGGCCTAAAAGAAGATTTTCGACCATGAGTGTTCAAATATAACACTGGGCCCTGTAGTGTTCAAATAATCTTTTTTTTTAAATTTAAATAGATAAGAAGGCTTCCAACAGTTTATTAAATACCATCAAGTTGACATTTATTACTTTGAAGAAACCCAAGTTTAAGCATCTTATTTTTATTTCCAAACCTTCCATAAGCTGCGCTTCAACGCACTAGCCAAATGAATTACGAGAAAATGGGTTGCCTGGAATTGCAGTTATTTTTTCCCCAGTCCAACCCAAAATTAACATCATTGCCATCCGAAGCCCTTTTATATAAACACCATCTACTAACCACGTTGCTATTTGTTTATTTTCCCAGGTAATTGCAATTTCGTTGGGATAGTCTACAGGTTTTTGCTAAGCCCACACTACAGGCTACTATATGTGCTCAGGAGTCAAATGTGTTTGAAATCTGATCCATCCAACTGTGTAGGTGTCCTTATGGAAAAGTCAGTCCGTGCACAGTTCCAGAGGGTCAAAATGTAAACGAACATTGATAAAAACTACACAATCGATGAGGCGGACAGATTAAAAAAACAATTACTTAAAAATAGGCTTAATGACAAACTCATCTTTTAAGTTCACCACAATCGTTGTGAGAAATCCACCCCTACCATCCATTTTGTGAGAACATTTTAGGACATGCGCCAAAATGAAGTGGATTTAAAACACAAGTAGACCACACAAGAGGGAACAGTAAGGATTCAATGATCACCGTTGAAACATTCTTATGGCTATAAAAGTTTTATATTAGGCTAATTTTTTAGTTTTTTTTTTTCACTTTATCCCGTGGGACCTTATAAATGGTTTGGATAGCATATAAACATCAAGGTGGAGCTCAGGATGGTTTCAACGGTAAGAATTTCTTTTCCCAAATTTCCTTCTCTTGTGACCCTCTTGCGTTTTGAATCCACCTCGTTTTTGGCCGCATATTCTAAATTGAACTCACAAAATGCATAAACGGAGTGGATTTCTTACAAACATCAGGGTGGGCCCACCCAGCATCTTAGGCAGGAACTTCTATAAAGGGCCCATGAAATCCGCGTCCTCTGGTACGCAGGGCATAAGACAGCCGGTCTGTGGGATCCATCTTGTAAAGGGGAAATCCATTCCGTCCGTCAGGTTGTATCTACTTATTATAAAAAAACCCTTGATTCCTAGCTAATGCGGGACGTTATAATTAAAAAAAAGCCCTTGATTCCTAACTCATGTGGGTCGACAAACCACGTGGAAAATTGGAAATGGGATGCCAACCATGGGTTTGTATGTAGGGTTACAACGTCATTCATCGTTCATCAAAACAGTTAATCAGATCTTCCTGACGGAGATTTTTCAAGCTGATTAAAATCTCATGCGGGCCACGACGTGTGGCTTAGCAATTCTTGCTTCCCTTGGTGTGGCCCAGGTGAGCTTTTTAATTGGGTTCATCCTTTTACTTACGGTTGAAACCGTGGTTTTCACCTGATCGATGGTCTGGATTTTAGTTATAGAACATGGACATGGCGGACTCATGGATCTTATAGACGGGCGCGACTTGTCAGGGACTCGAATAGAGATGTGGGTGGTACCTTGACCATAGAGCCCACATCTATTCAAGTGTCTCATATCTACGCCGTTCATCCACCTATTTATTCTATGCCATTAGCCCAAAAATGAAATCAATACAAATGTCGGGTGGACCACACCATAGGAAGCAGAAGTTAGTGACTATTAAATAGTTTCCGTAGGCCACAAAAAGTTTTAGATGAAGCTGATATTTGTGTTTCCATTCATCTAATTCTGTATAACATTAACAACAACTTGAGTGAAAAATAAACATCTCCGTAGGAGCTAAGAAGTTTGGATGGTGAGTAGGGGTGTACACGAACCGAACTAGCTTGGTTAGCTCACTCCACTCGACTTGGAAAAAGCTCGATTCAACTCGGTTTGAAGCTAAGTTCTAGCCAAGTTGTGCTGATTTTTTGAGTACGAAAATGAGTTTGCGCAGAGTTCGAGCAGGCCCTAGCTTGACTCGACTTGGATCGAATCAGCTCAAATCCAGCTCAAATCGAACTTGGATCTAGTTTGGTGACTTAGTTACCTTGTCATTGATGCTGCTCACTAAGTGTTTGATAAAATAACTCAACCTATAAGAAACAAGTACTTTTTGTTTTCAAGTATTTCTTGGTTTTTATGATGCTTAAAAGGTGTTTGATAAAATATATGTAAAACCATTGCTTCCGTTTCACATATAAATAGGTTTTAAAGATGCATTTCAAGTGTTTGTGAAAATACCTTAATGGCGAATTTGGCTTGATCTTAGCTCAAACTCAGCCCAAGGTAGCCCGAATTGCTGATCGAACCGAGCCGAGCTAGCTAGTCAGGCACAAGGATTGAGCCCAGCTGGATTTGAGCTGAGGTCAGCCAGTGGCCAGCTGAGCGGAGGCCAGCTCGACTCGGTTTGACACCGTGTAGGTGAGCATTCAATGGCCACTTTTTCACGCTGCGTGTGGTCCACATGAGATTTGTATTTGCTTCAATTTTTTGGCTGGTGCCATTAAAGGCGGGTTTGGGCGGTGGTATTAGAAGGGATTAGGTGGGATGAGATTCAAAAAACATAATTATTACCCACAGGGATTGTCCCTGTTGCCATGGGATGAGATTAATTCCATGCCTTGTTGGTAATATGGTGGTACATTGAATAGATATACCCACCATCATTTGAAATTATTGAGAATAACACACATGTTTATATCTAAACCGTTCATTTGTACAAGGCAGATCCAAAACTTATGTAGCCCTAAAGAAGTTTTCAACAGTAAGTATTCAATCCCCATTGCTTTCTATGGTGGGGTCCACTTGAGCTTTAGATTTACCTGATTTTTTGGCCAAAATGGGTGGACGGTGTGGATATAGCCCACACATCATGGTGGGACCTACACAACATGCTAAAATTGAGTGAAATTGGCACGGGACCAATGCAATTGCATCTAATTTAATTTCAAGCTTTCCCATGGCGCAGGACAAGATGAATCCCATCTCACCTAATCCCCTCCTAATCCCACTGCCCAAACAGGCCCTAAATGAGTTAGATATGTCAAACACACATCGAGATAGCCCAGGTGATATATGTGTTATATCCAAACCATCCGTCGTGTGGTGTGGTCCAGTCCTGCACATGTAGCCACGTTTCAAACTAGGGTTGGTGTTCCGAGTTTCTTGTCTGGACGTGTGGCGCATTCATCAGAATAGGCCGACATGTATTACACAGGGCACGGCACACGTCAGGCACGACAGCAGAGGAAACTGATCACAAGGTCCAAGATAGGATTGGCGGAGAAGCTTTTTGCTCGAAATACATGCCGTACGTACAGACTTCAGCTTTTACCCGATGAGTCAGGACTGTTTACAATGATCCAGACCGTTTACACGATGAAGATCAAGTCGTATGGTCGGTAGACAACGAATAAATTAAATTGTTTCGACCATCTGATAAGTCTTCAAGGCATATCCATCAGATAACGGTTTAGATCATTGAAAGAAATGAAAAACAAATCCAAGTCCCAACATATGAGATTGCTATAAGTAAGACATGTATGGTGCAACCATCCTGGCAGAGTTATTCAAATATATACAAAGCATACTATGAATTTCCTTTACGCTTGCATATACGCAGCTACTTCCGATGTCGGATACATTTCCCTCAAAAGAGAAAACCCGTCGGTGGATGGACATAATCCAATAATTGCCGTGAAGGAAAAGATGGTGTTCGAGTGTGGCTCTCATGCTCCAGATCCAGGCCATCATCTGGTGGCCCCTGAATATAAATGTCAACTGACAAATTCAAGCTCGTCTAGTCATTACCTACAACTATCATATTCATGTCCTTGCGTGGCCCACCTGATGAACGACCTAGACTTGGCATCATATGCTGCACTGGCAATGGTTGCTGGAATAGCCCCAGCCCTACTCCTATGTCGTGATATTAGTGGAAGAAAATGGTGGGAGTAGTAAAGCACTTTGTTCTCACGACCGACACAATACATTACAGCTGAATCCATCTGCCATATCTATTCCACTACCTAAGAGATCCACATCGTTAACTCATTGTATAACACGGATGATCCATTAGCCACTGTTCACTGTTCGATCCTAACCATCCAATAAATGAGCGACTTCTCTGATTGATTTTGGTCCGTGCTTGCTATTTTTGCAGCAATAGCCATTTAAAAGCGCCGTTATTAAAAGTCCGATTCTCGCCGTTTACCAGGGTCCAAGCAGGAAAAAATAAAAATAAAAATTGATACTCTAGCTTCCCAGATGGTTCATACACATGTGCTTACAAATTCTATGCTTGGCAAAAATTTTCATAAAATAGGTCGTTGAGATCCTAGGGAACACTTAATTTGATGTCAAAGATCAAATGCATTAACCAAGTGCATTTGATATACAAATAATCTTTATTATATATATATATTCTATTAGGTACATCACATATCTGCAGTATGTACCGTGATCGGACGGTTCGTTTTGACTCATATTGGTGAAAGCTCGCCAACGATTCAACCCTCCCGGTGTATCGAATATATTCTAAACAACTGAGGTGACAATTTCGTAATTTCAAGAAACTCCAAGCCCCTTTCCATGAGAAGGATACCACAAAAACCACAAACCCACGGGTTCGGATCACTCTCGACATCATCATCTTTCCCCGGAAAAAGAAAAAAAAGAAAAAAGCCAAGGCTGAAACGCCATGAGGAAAGAGGGCGGAGGAGCTGTAACGACTACCGTATCCCTCTCTCACAGCTGCTTTGAGATGAAACCTTTCATAGCAACCCTCGTCATACTCACCCTCCTCATTGCCCTCTACCAGTTTCCTCCCCCAGCAGCCACCACCCTCCTCGCTTCTCCTCACCACCCTCCTGAAAAGCTCTCCACGCCTCCTCAACGCCCCCAGCAGCTGAGATCAACAACCCCATCCGACCCCAACAAGCGTCTCTTCCAAGCCTACGGCAATGCCGCTTCTCTCTTCGTCCAAATGGGCGCTTACCGCGGCGGACCCTTCACCTTCGCCGTCATCGGCCTCGCCTCCAAGCCCCTCCACGTCTTCGCCCGCCCTTGGTTCAAATGCGAGTACATTTCCAACAACCATTCGACGAAAAGCCTGAAAGCCAAATCCTATAAAATGCTACCCGATTGGGGGTACGGCCGCGTCTACACCGTCGTCATTGTCAATTGCACCTTCTCCGAAAAGCCCAACGCCGACAACGCCGGCGGCAAGCTCGTCCTCTACGCCTACTACGGCGAGTCCCCGAAGCGCTACGAGAAGATAGTTGCTTTGGAAGAAGCCCCCAATTCCTATGACGAGTCCAAGTTCAGGCCACCGTATAAATACGAGTATTTGTACTGCGGGTCATCTTTATATGGAAATCTGAGTGCGGCGAGGATAAGGGAGTGGATGGCCTACCACGCGTATTTCTTTGGACCCAGATCGCATTTCGTGTTCCACGATGCAGGAGGGGTGGCGCCGGATGTGCGGGCCGTGCTCGAGCCATGGGTGCGGGCGGGGCGGGCGACGGTGCAGGACATCAGGGCGCAAGCGGAATACGATGGGTATTACTATAATCAGTTCCTGGTCGTAAATGACTGCTTGCACCGCTACCGGTACGAGGCGAATTGGACATTCTATTTCGATGTGGATGAGTATATCTATTTGCCTGATGGGAATACATTGGAATCGGTTTTGAATGAGTTTTCGGACTATACCCAGTTCACGATCGAGCAGAATCCGATGTCGAGCAAGCTCTGCATTTCGGATGACACACAGGACTATTCCAAGTAAGTATCCGTTGGAAAAAGGAAAACAAAAAACAAAAACAAAAAACAAAAAACAAAAAACAAAAAAAAATAAATCTCATTTTCTCATTATTTATTAGCTAGAAGCTGAATGTGGTTGGAAACGTTTCTGATACGTATCGGGCGTTTCGGTCTACTTAAATAACGAAAATGCCGGTGGTTTTTTGGTCTTCCGCATCTTGATTTTTCCTCTTTCCTTCCAGGAAATTAGAAAATGTTAGCTTCTAGCAGGAAAAATCCTTTATTAAATTTATTTTTTTAAAAAAATGAAAGATAAAGAGTGCAGAGAAAACCCAAATAAAAACACTGAAAGCCAGCTGTTTTTCGCTGTTGCTGGCACGATTGGGTAGTGGCAATCCGTATCGAAATCGGCCGATGTGTTTATGAACCAGAAACGGCAAAAGAAATTTCTGATTTCCATTTGGGTTTCTCGGAATTCTTATTTTGGGAAAATTTCAGGCAATGGGGGTTCGAGAAGCTGGTATTTCGGGAATCGCGTACCGGTATACGCCGAGATCGAAAATACGCTATACAGGCGAAGAATGCATACGCTACGGGAGTGCATATGTCGGAGAACGTGATAGGGAAGACTCTCCACAAGACCGAGACAAAGATCCGTTACTACCACTACCACAACTCCATCTCCGTTACGGGCGAGCCGTGCCGGGTGTTCATTCCTAAGCCTGCCCAGGACAACGTCACGTGGTTCGAGAAGCTTCCCTACGTCTACGACGGCAACATGAAGGCCATCGCCGAGACAGTGAAGAGGTTCGAGCAGCAGACGATCGGAGACGTCCACGTGTAGCGCTACGATAAGTAACCTCGTTGGTATTCGTTGCTGGTCCCGGCGCTTTCTGCTCGTGTTATGGTGGTTGGGGCGTCTCTGTCTATAAAATGAAAGGTTTTTCTGTAGGAGCCTTTGGTTTTTTAGTGGCTGGTGTTTGTACAATGTTCGGAATCCGGCCGCCGGAATCTGACGCACGGTCATCAGGTATAACGAGGGAGAGGAAGGGAAAATTTCCACTTGATTTATGTAAAGGTGTCGATTTTACTTTTATTCACATTCCTTGGATTCATGTAAAGCGGTTTTGTGCCTATTCCATGTTACATATCCTCTCTCTCTCTCTTTCTCTCTCCTTGCTTTAGGACACTTTGTTGAATATCTCCCACTTAATACCATCTGTTGAGAAGATAACGTTGATTTATAGAGTACATGAAAGCCCATGCAAACAGACCAGAATTACTGACTGGTTTTGCTTTTCTGAGTGTCAGAGAGTGTGAGTGTTCTTGCATGACTTTCGGAAAAAGTAAATGATTGAGGCTTCTCACCTACGATTTACAATGTGGCCCCACCCCCACATGGTAGGAAGGAAGCCAGTCTCATGTTGTTGGGGATGGGACCCAGTTGTTATGCCATAACTAGGTGCCTCTTTTGTATGGGTGTAGATGTTGAGGTGCTCCGCTGGGGCCCACTTCAATGAAAATGGTCTATCCAATGCATGTAGGCTTCAGTCTAATGCTTCTTTTTTTTTTAAACTTTTTTTTTTTTCCGTCCCCTTTCTAGATTAGTCTACATGTATGTTTCCAATATGAAAGGAGCCCCGCTGCTTGTAAGTCCTCACCCACTGAGATCCACGCAGTTGGAATTTTCACGTCAATCAGGGAAGCGGATTGCGACCTACCCGGCAGAGATCTGTGGGGCCCACCGTGATGTAAATGTTTTATCCATACCGTTAATCATTTTTCTCAGATCATTTTACAATACAAGATAAAAAAAATAATGAGGTACAGTCTTATATGGACCACAAAGTGGGGATTGAACGTCCACCATTAAAAACTTCTTGGGAGCTGGAGAAGTTTCGGATCAAGCTGATATTTGTGTTTTCACTTCATCCACGTCCACATGACCTTATGAATAGGTGGATGGTAAAAAAAATCACGGTGGCCTTTAAAAAGGTTTCAACGGTGGATGTCATTATCAATGCAGGTTCCTTTGGTGTGGTCCATTGGAACTGTGGACCTGCTTAATTTTTATGTTCATAAATTAAAATGATCCGAGAAAAGAGGTGAACGGCGTGGATAAAACACTTACATCACGATGGGCCCCACAGATCCTGCCGACGCAATCCGCGTCCGTCAATCAGGTACGCTGCCTTATTTTCACGGGAACGTGTTAGGTGCTGCACATGGTGCGGCCCTTACTGTGGGGCCCACCTTGATGTATTTATTCTATATCCACGCCGTCCATACGTTTTGCCATATCATTTTAAGCTATCATCCAAAAAATGAAAAAAGATTCAACTCACAGGTGGGCTATACTGTAGGAAACGGTGTTGATTGAATGCCTAATATTAAAAACTTTCTAGGGCCTGCGGTAATGTTTATTTGACATCCAATCTGTTGATAAGTCACATAAACCTTGATGAAGAGAAAAAAAAAAAAAAAACAAATATCAGCTTGATCTAAAACTTTCGTGGCCCATTAATGGAGGTTCACCATTGTTTCCTGTAGTATGGTCCACCTAAGTTGGATCTTCTTCATTTTTGGGCTTATCCCCTAAAATGATCTGGAAAAACGGATAGACAGAGTGGATATAGAATAAATACATAAAGGTGGGCCAACGGTAAGGGCTGCACTGTCTTGGGTGAGGCTAGGCCGCACATAATCTGCTCTCTATTTCACATTTGGAACTCAAATATCATGACCATCCATAACTTAGGTGGCCACAACCTAGGATAAAAGTGGGGATTGGATGCCCCATAATTAGTTTTGTGTAGGCCTACGATGAACTCGACTAGTCGCAGCTTAGAAAAAAGTTTGAGATGGACGGTTATGGACGCAGATTGCCTACTGAGGCTTGGACAATGCTAGGTGGGCCCCACAATGATATATGCATTTTATCCATGCCCTTAATATATTTTTATAGATTAATTTAAGAGATGATCCCAAAATTGAAACAAATCCAGTAGCTAGTGGCTATTGACAGCGTCAGCATCAGTAGGCAATGGGCGTCCGGCTGTTGTTAGTTTTGTCCGGGGCCCTGAAAAAACTAGAGGTGGAGTATACTGCGAATTTAGAGATTTTAAAGTATAAAATCATGAAATGGCCCACCTGAGTATTAATTACCCGATGGACAGGGTGGATTTGATTTAGACAAAGTGACCTTGTAGGTAGCTACACCAGGTACAGAAGCCTACGCCAGTACGCAAAGTCTTTCATATAAAAATTCTGAAAAGGCTGGGTTTTTTTTTTTCCTCTCATGAGAGGCAAATGCAGCAGCATCAATAATTGAAGGGTGTGGTTGGTGGTGGCGGGCCATGGATGCCAGGCCAGTATCTGTCGCATATGATGCTTGGTTTTCAATACAGTTTCCGAATATGTGTGACTGAAATTCCTTTCAAAGGTGAGATGTATGACCGTAGGAGACTGGAAAGTTCTCTCATATGCCTTCCAATAAATAGCTAACACATTAAAAAAAAGAAAGAAAGAAAGAGAGAGAGGGGTGGGCCAGGGCTTCCACAGACCAACCACAGGTTTGTCCTTGACTGGGCCACTGTCTAGCCAGCTATACGTGAACCCATTTTAAATATATTTTATTTTCCATTTTATTTTATTGTGGTTAGGCGTGGTGTCAGGTTGAATGATGTTAACGGCACACATACGAGGGTGGGGACCACTACAATCAAAGGTCAGGCAATAAAGTAGTCATGGGTGATTGCATGATGGGCGCACACAACTACAGATACCGTTAGGGCATGTCACTATGTATACAGGAAATTAATAGTCAGGGAATTTAATATTGGTTCGACATCCAACATGCACAGATGGCATATTATCAACTGACTGGGGTTATAAGGGATTCCTGTGACCTTGATTACAGCTGCCCACATGTGCATACACCTTCCTCTTAAAAAAAGTCACCTTCATCCAAAAAAAAAAAAACAAAGGAAAAAAAGGCACAGCTTTGTGGGATGAACTGCAATGTTCATACATGACCATTGTACTTGCTATTTGTGGAGAGCTAAGGCATGAGATAATCCATATTTCTTGTGATAAATGTGCTGATAATTTATTTGAATCCAATTATTATAAGTAAATTTATTACTTCCATATTTACTTTAAGGATGCATTGGGTTGCACCAAATATCATGAGATTTCATGATTAATCAGTTTGAGTTGGTGCAAAATAACATAGAATTTAGTGCTGCCAAATGCACTCTAAAACATTCTTCAAAACCAGAAATATGATAAAATGTAGAGCTTCTGGGCGTCTATGATTCTGTATATGTATGAGGCATTAGGGGTGTCAAGTGATGGGGCTTGGGCCAGGACAAGGTCTGTCCAAGTAGGGCCCGCATAGCGGAACCAGGTCTGTAATGAGCCAAAAAATGAACATGCCTGATGCCAGCCCATTCATGGCCTGAGCCTGCGCTTCCCACCTTTGTGCAGCTGACTATGCCCCATCATGCATGATATGTGACAAAAATGCCCTTGAAATCCCACGTGTGCTGGGGTGGACCGGGCTTACAGGCTCTTAAATGAAAGCTCAAGCTTATCCCGATTATTAAATAGGCTAAAATTTTAGCCCGGGCGGGGCCCTTGGGCCTAGAATTCCACAATAAGCCCAGCCCAAAGTAGGCTAGGCTGGCAAAGCCGACAGGACAACCTGGCTCATTGACAGCCCTAGTGGGCATGGTCAAGTGATCTGTGACATTTACCTAATTCGATGCACATCTGATGGGGGCTTCAAGACTAACTGATCCGAACCTTTCAATTAATGGCCCAAAGAAATAAGGCCAGTAATACGGTCTAAACTCAAAGTAAAATAGTTCAACGATCAACGGGTAGAAACATTTCTTTTGTATCTCAAACCAAAGAAGGTGCCCGAGTATAAAGTTTATTTTTTTTACAAGAAAAAAAATAAGTGGCAAATAACCACTCTCATGTCTGTTGGTAAAGCTATGGAAGCAGACTCCCAATTTAGATCAAATCATCCAAAGATAAACATAAGCAAGCAATCACAAACATAAAGAATACACGAGTTTTTACGTGGAAAAAAAATAAAAAAACCCATGGCACAAAGTGACAAGGAATCACTATGAATAATGGAGAATGCAAAAAATGGATGCAATTACAAAGTCGAAAAACTCTCGTTTTCTCATCTCCAAACCCTAGAAACGTTTAAGCCCCAATTCGAATTATTATAATCCCGCAATTACACACACACACACACACACACACACACACACACACACACAGCATAACATTCGGAATGGGAAACTGATTGTGCAATAACGCAATTACGCAAGAAAAGAAGGATCTTAGTTGTAGGTGGAAAAGACCATTGTACGACCTAAAATAGTCATCTAGGCAATGATATAAGAAGTTTGATTTTTTCATGTTGAGCTAGAGTTTTACTATGATATAGTGGAATGTAAGCCTATTCTTGGCACAGTTGGACTAAAAGAAGCCTGAATAGAAGTGGATGTAGTCCATCTAATCCGAGTTCAGTCCTACGTAAACATGATGTAAATGGGCCACATGCGTGTCCAGATCAAAGAAATTCATTTCGAATAGGGAGGAATTGACATGAAGTGCAAACTGTAAATCGACCATAACTTTTGATATAAGTATCATTATGTGAAGCACAATATATAAATTCATACTACAATAGGCCATCCAAGGAGAACCTAGCTAACATGGTTGATTGCGACAATCTTTTTTCTAAGAAATTGATTCTTTTCGATTCAAAATTATAATTTTAGGAAAAACTTTCTATTTTTAGTAAGTTTTGATTTAGATGCTTCTCCTTTGTTTTTGGGTTTTAGTATATTTTGCCTTCTTATATGAATTGCTTCTAATCATGTTAGAAATCATCTCGTGTGATTAAATTAAAACTTTTTGTCTTTAGTATATTTTACTATTTCAGATAATTTCTAGTTTACCCAAATTATGATTCTTAATTAGGGTGCATTTTACTATTTAAAGCATTGTAATTTCATTTTAGTGGGACATTAATAAAAATATACCGAATTTTTCTTTATTTCTTATGAATTTAAGAGCTATTGTTCCTTGTGGATTCAAGGTTCATATCACGTATAGGAGACTTTGTTCTTCTTTTATTCTTTTTACACCCATTTCCTGCGTCTATATGTAAATTTGATAATTGTGTTTATTTTAGAGGACTAAATGTGAATGAATTTAACATTCGTGTTATATGTTGGTGATATGCTTATTATAAGCTATAACATGTCTAAAATCAACATTTTAAACGCTCAATTATCTAGGACGTTTGAAATGCAAAATCTTGAGACTATAAAGAGGATTCTTGACATTGATATACACAAGAATAATGAGAGGAGCAGGCTATATTGTTTTTCGAGGAATATCTAGAGAAGGTTCTAGTCAAGCTCGAACTGAAAATGGTGAAACCAGTTAACACTCTATGTTACTTACTTTCGACTTTCTTCAGAATTATGTTCTACATCATATGAATAAGAGTGATATATGTCTCATGTACTCTATTCAAGCAAAGTTGGCAGTCTTATATATGTCATGGTTTGTACGTGAGATCGAATATTTCACATGCAGTTAGTGTTATGAGTATATAAATGTTAAACCCTGATAAACAACATTAGGAATCAGTGAAATGATTACTTCGGTATGTACGAGCTATGACGAACTACATCTCGTGTTTCAGAGGTTCAATGGAAAGACTCGTAGGCAATATTCATTCAAATTATGCAATGAATGTGGATAATAGAAGGCCTACTTCTAATTACTTGTTTATGCTAATGGGTGGAGCTATCAGTTAGATGTCTAAGCTTTTGTTTATAGTTAGACTTTCCACTACTAAAGTTGCATACATGACAGTGACAAAGGTATTCAAGAAAGTTATTTGGATGAAATGGATAATGAATGAGTTAAGGCTTCAAAAGAAAGTCGTACATATGCATTATGAGAGTGAGAGCGCGATTAATTTGGTAAAGAACTTGGTATATCACTTCTGGATTAAACACATTAATATTCTTCATCACATAATCTAACGGATGCTAAAAGAATGAGATGTTACTTTTTAGAAGATTCACACCAGTGAAAATCTAATGGACATGCCTACAAATGGCGTTCTTATAAAAAAAACTCAAGTTTTGTTCAACTTATTTGGGCTTGGCAAGAAGGGAATAGAGCGGAGTGTGCACGAAGTGATGATGGTGATACTTAGAAGAAGATTGGAAATGCAAAAAAGTAATTTTGCTATCAAGGTGGAAATTGTTAAAATTATGATACCAAAAATCATTTCAAGTCTATTCACTTTTATGAGTCCATTTACCTATATTTCACATGCTAACAAGGCCCAAATATTAGTGGACCATTGGAGGAATATATTTTACATTCCTCTTTTGAAAGAGTGACTTTTATGGTATGTCAGGGTTAAGAGAATATTACGATTTTCGATTGATTTTTAGTATTCCAAGATCCTTCAAGGGAAGAGAGTTACGGTTTTTGTTGTAAGTTCTCATCATCATGGTAATCTTCTTTGAATAGTAAATAGATTATTTCTTTGTGCCGTAGTTTTTTTTTTTTATTTTCACAAGGCTTTTCCACATAAAAATCATGTTCTATGTGTAGTGGCTTTGATTTTTTATGTTTCTTGTTTGTTTTAATCCATATTAAGGTACTTCTGCGGAGCTGATTCTCAAACATGGTACTTATACATCATGGATCTACAACTTAACGTATGTGTCATGCTATAACTACTTATAGAAGCTCTTGGCATTTATGAGGATTAGCTGAGGGTTTGTTCCGTTTCGAATGGAACCACGACGAATTTATAAAACCTTGGCATGAACGTCTATCAATAGGTCCTGCACTGTGAAATGGGCCTATATGGGCCGATCCACAATTTGTCCAAGGCCAACCCACTATCTAGATATCCAATACAAAACCAAGCACAGCCCTCATCTACTAACAACCATGGGCCAGTTTGCTAGACAAATATTCATCCGGTCTCGTAGGCATTCATATCAAGCCTTTATGTGTATTCAAATGTAGACCCACCCATACATTTATGGCACCTATTTTTATTAGCAACAGAGGCCCTTCCATTTAGTTTCTGGGCCCACAAAACTCATTCCAATGTCTGTTCCTAAGGAGGCTGGACACTACTCAGACGTAGGCTAGCTAGGCCCAATTGCAACACCAGTTGTGCAGTCAGTTGGGTTATTTTCATTGCCCATCCCATCTTTGGACTAGCTACCCGCTCATGGACATGGGCCTCAACCTAAGACTAGTTTTGCAGGTTCAAACTCAGACCTGGACCCAATAGAAGAGGGCTCCAGCTACTGGACAGTGCTCTGTGGGCAAATCCACGGGGACACGAATCGCATACTGATACTCAGATCCACAGCGACGCAGATTGCACACGGACACTGCCAGTAGCGTTGCTATTCTGCCTATTCAACAGTGCTCTGTGGGCCCCTACCATGGGAGATGTGCTTTATCTACACTGTTCATCCATTTTTGGATCATTATTTTATGGCATGAGCCCTAAATTGAGGCAGATCCAGACAGGGCGTGTTTCAACATTGAGGTCATATTCTGAGTACAAATATATATATATATATATATATATAAACTTCCCATGAGGTCGAGTTGTGTGGGCCTCACGGCGATGTGTGTCAAACATCAACACCATGCATTTGATGGATCCCCTTTAAGTCATAGGATATCTCAAAAATCAGCTGCATACAGAACTCAAGTGGGCCATACTATGTAATATCACGTGAAGACATGCCTAAAATATATCAAAGGACTTCGTGGGGCTCACCTAAGTTTTGGATGCAGCTGAAACTTGGTCTGACCCCTCATTCAAGTGGGATAGAAAGAATGGGTGGTCTGGATTTGTGAACCACATCTCGGAGGGCATAGTAAACGATTATGAATGTTTTAATGGAGGGTAACCCCTCTCAACTGTTGTATGTGGTGTGGCCCAACCAAGTCATGGATTGACTTGAGTTTTAAAATCATGGCCCAATATGGAATGATGCATCTGACTAATGGGGTAGATGTTCAACACACATCATGATGGGGACCACACAACTCGACCTCGACCTTATAGTACCAGTTCCATATATATATATATATAAAAGGGACTCATCTAAAAGAACGGGTACGCAAAATTTCTCACCTGAAACCCACCAACTCTGCTTAGACCCAGATTCCTAACCTAAATTTGAAATCGGAGTGTTCCTTGCTCTAGTCAGGGTCTTCTTTGTTTTCCTCCTGTGGGGCTCGGCACAAGTACTCAGAGCTCAATGAAGGTGAGCCATATTTCTACACACACACATACATATATATATAATGAAAATGGTAATACACAGTGTTGAGCTCATGGGAACTCCCAATGAGGTCAAGCTGTGTGAGGCCCACCATGATGTATGTCGAACATCAACACCGTGCATTTGATGGGTCCCCTTTAAATTATAGGATATCTCAAAAATCAACCGTATACGGAACTCCGTTGGGCCATACCATTTAAAATCATGTGAAGACATGCCTAAAACATATAAAAGCACTTAGTGGGGCCCACCTGAAATTTGGATGCGTCTGAAACTTGATCTGACCCCTCATCCAAGTGGGACACACATAATGAATGGGCTGGATTTGTGAACCATATCTCGGTGGGCGCAAAAAATGATTATGAATATTTTAATGGAGGGTAACCCCTCTTGACTTTTGTATATGATGTGGCCCACACAAGTCATGGATTGACTTGATTTTTAAGCCCTAGGCCCACTATGAAATGGTGCATCTGACTGATGGGGTAGATGTTCGACATACATCATAGTGGGGCCCACACAGCTCGACCTCATGCGCACGCGCGCACACACACACATATATATATAAAATGAATGGCCAGATCTCTGATACATTGATAGATATTGTGCTGTCTACTAACACTACATGTGCTCTGGCCAGGATCCCAAATTTGCCAACCGTACGCTGCAACTGAGTTGAAGAATTGACAAATTACTATAGGACAGACGAGCCGGGCCAGACCCTTTGTTTTTTTAAAATTTGAGTTAAATCCTCTCACCGGGCACCGATTTCAATTCCGGGCTGGTGCTCAGATGAACTTTGGGACGTAAGGCCTAGCCCCTGTGAGCCCAGCCATGTCGGTTGCCAACCTTGGTCTTACTTATGCCCTGTAAGAAAATAAATTGTCTAGGAGAGAATCTCTCTTTTTAGTCATAGGAGGAAGGGAAAAAATAATTTTGAATCTCCCTTGGCGAAATTGAAATTCCAGCCCACTAATGTCATGCTTTTTTTTTTTTTCCCTTACATTTCCCTAGTTTACTTTGTGCCCCACTGTGATGTATATGACATATCCACGCTGTCCATCCCATCTGTTTCACCAAAACTTTTTCAGGATATGAGCCGAAAAATGAGACAGATCCAATGCTCGAGTGGCCCACACGAAAGGAAACAATTATAATCTAACCTGTTAGTAAGGTTATACAGACATGAAAAAGGGGAAAACACAATTATAATGTTTATCCAAAACTTATGAGGGTCCAAAGAAGGTTTAAACGGTAGACATTCCATTCCCACTGTTTCCTGTTGTCTGGTCTACTTGAGCTCTAGATTTTATTTATTTATTATTTATTATTTTTTTTAGCTCATGACTTAAATTTAGTTGACATGACGGATGGACTTTGTAGATAAGCCACATACATCATTGTGGCCCCATATTTATTTCCCAGTGTCCTCAGCATTAAATTACAAACTCAACTGTCCTGTCCGCACCACCAAAAATTGGAGACTTCTTTAACCAAAACACTTGGTACCTACTAAGTTACTGTCACAGATGGAGTGGATCTCATAAAAGTTACACCCATGTGGGTAACCCTGGCCTTGTAGGACCAGGGCTTGGGCCTACAAACTAGGCCTGAGGGCTGGGCTGGATCTTGGTACTGATGAATGGCTTGGTCTAGTCATCAAGTAGGCAACCGTTATAAAGAAAAAGGAATGCCTAGTTTAAGGATACTATTCAATTCAATGTGCACGTATAGCTTCAAGGCAGTCATGGATTGGGAATTTGCTTCTTCAAAACCATTGACACGATGGATGAGACGCTCTTAAAATTTTCCTAGATTTAACTATTTTAAACCCTTGATGATTTCACTCTCTTTGCTACGGGGCTAACCTGGCCTGGCCAAGCTGCCGAGGCCTTTAACCCAGAGTAAGTCGGCGGCTGGGAAAACACAGGGGCAAACCCCGGCTCAGTCCTAGCTTAGTTCATTCCCACACTTGATCCTTTTAAGCCCTAGGGCTGGGTCTAGATCCTTACCTGGTGGGATGAGGCTTATCTGGGTCTAAATACTCATCGGCCTTGCCCAGTTAAAATTTCTTTTATCATTATTATTTTTTCATACCTTCCATAAAACAAACTTGAAACTGGATCAGGTTGGTTAGTTTGTTCAGGCCCCGCCCATCCTCATCTCACCAAGTAAGGATCTGGGCTCAGTTGCAACATTGTATTAACATTTTGATAATGGAAGAGAGCAACCTTATTTCCGACAACAGTGATAGATGGGTTAGGACTTTGTGGACTAGGTTATGCCATCAGGCTAGCCCATATACACTCAGGCCCAACCCATCAAAGTGCTTCTCTTTTAATTCTGCATCATAAAGGTAGTGGGCATTGTTTCTTTTGTTAGGAGCAGAAGTAACCTCATATTAGAATCATATAAGTGACAGAGAACCAAATATCCAAACAAACACATAAAACACACAAGTTTTTACTTAGAAGTAAAAACTCTTGCGAGAAAAAGTTAAGTCATAAAGCAACAATCAAACCACTATACAAAGAAGGAGGTTACAAAAGATGCAACAACTTATAATAAAAACCTTAACTTTCCTTTTTAAACCCTTTGAATAATTGTGCCATGCTCTTATCTTCTATTAACCTTAATTATAATTAGGAGAGTATTTATATACTCCCATAATAAATTAGAAAATAAAATATGCACTTACTAAAACTTACACTTTCTGTCAGTTAGACCGATTAGACCTTCAGTTGAACTAACAACCTATATCAAAAACATGCAAAAGGTCATATAGCATGCCATATGAGAATTCACCCAGTAATAGGATCAAACTGCTGGCAAGGACACCGGTCGCACCAAGAGAAGTTTTCTCTACAATTAGGATTAAAGGCCCATGATCAACAACTCTTTCTTTATTGGAAAAATTATGCATTAGGATTACCCGTATGGCATATTTGTCAGAGATATGGGCCTCTTCAGGTAGGGTGCACTGTAAACATATCATATTCACAAAATCCATGTTACTATACTAAAAAGGTTAGCCGCATGCATGCGTAAGTCGAATTTAAACTGTTGGTGGGCCTTGAGCCGCCCATTACAACCATATCTATTGCTGCACGTGCCAACTTAACACGTGTGGGGATACATTTGGAGAGTGCATTGCATGATCCGACTCTGTAGATGATCTTATATTTATGAGGCTAGTCAACTCATCAGGTGGGCCACACATTCAAAAACATAGGACAGCTTTTTAAAACGGATTGGGGATGTTCATCATTCAAGATAGACATGCGGCCAACCAAACTGGCCTGATGTTTGGATCAGGTTACTTACAGAGTAGAGCCCAACTAATGCAGGACTCGGACGTAGCAGCCACATATAGAGGTGCGTGCACATGGATCACATAAAATGACGGTTGATTTGAGCCACGTCAAATGGGCTTTTAGGCTGGGCGACTCTAGTGCTGCAGAAGTAGGCCCGTAGGAGGGACCCAAAATCTGACAGGCCTGAGTTTCCAACTCATGGGCCAGACTTGAGGAAGCTTGGGTCCACCTATAACTTGGATGCTCCCTTCAATACCGTTTGAGCATATAATCCGTTCCATTTGCAGAGATTCGATTGCCATAGGTGTTGTAGTGGAAATCGGTTGTATTAAACAATCTGGACCATCTTCCTCTCATGAGTTATAAGCTATTGAAACAAAATCATCACGCTTGTGGTCCATTTGGAGGAACCCTACTTGGATTACTTGTATTTTCTGAAGAATCATTTTAATCAGATGACCTTGACCACATGATCTTTGGCCTGTAACCTAGATGGTTATAACAGAAAAACTAATTGGTTGGATGGTTACAATCCAGTTAGTGTGAATTTCAGAAGGTGGTCCATGAAGAGTGGGCTACAATAGATGTACGTAGCATATAAATGTTCAGGGCTCTTTGCATCTACAATAGAGTAAGAGAAGGATTTCTTGGCCTTGGATTCATTTCAAATCCCAATTGAATGTTGGGATTAGGATTTAGATGTATCATGTGTATGAGATCCAACCTATCCATCAAATGTGCCAACCTATGCTTAGATCGGGTTCAAAACTCAAGTGAACTACGTGAAGGGAAATAGTTGAGATGGAGAGTCCTGCGACTAAAATCATTCGAATTGTGTAACGGTTGAATGAATTCTGAAAAAATCAGAAGAGTCCAAGACTCATGTGGGCCACACAGCATGATTTTACACTGTTCCCAGTGGTGTGGCCTAATTAAATCTTGGATTGGATTAATTTTTAGAAGCTATGGTGAAAATGTGACAATGTACAAATGATGTAGAGCGGGTCGCAGACACTTTCATGGCCAAGATGGGCCAGAGAAGGCCCGATCAGAGGCAGAAGTTATTAGGTCCCTCGGAACCCTAAAGCAGGCGTATCTCGCAAATTGTAATGAGTTATTCGACGTACAATATATAATTTTAGGGTTGGAAAATCTACTTTAGCTAACCAACCTGCTATGTCGATTGCCCACGCCGGATTTGCGAGATTCAATCAAATCAACCATCGAATGTCCATTTTAATTATTTTTTTTTACTATTTATAATAAGTTTTAGTTTGAACATAACTCTTGATCTTTTAAGTTTTATGAGTTGTGCCCAATATGAAAAGTGGTTTAAAAAAAAATTAAGAGAATAACGTGATTAGGCCAAATTGGACACTTACTATATTTGGCCAAAAACCATGAAGTTTAGTAAAAATCATGACCATCTATAAATAGTAAGTTTACTATTTATAATAAGTCTCATTTTCTTTTTAGGAAGTTTGAGTTGGTGTTTGATTCTGAAACTTCTTCCTAAGCTTAATATAACCACTTAAATGATTGTAAATTCATTTTTATCATTAATCAATTTATTTTTGAATTTATTAAAATTTATTTTTATTTTCCTATTTTTCCTTGTGAATTCGAGGAAACTATGTGAAGAGTCTAGAGAAGCGATGTGGATTCGAAGTAATTATCCCATGAGTAGATGGTGATTGACCTCATCGAACAAGACAAATATAGATGGGTGCATGTGATACATGTTCCTCTCAAGTCCTCCTCTATGGCTACAAATTGGTTATGTTAGAGCAGGCCAAATCTCCTTGCAAAGCTCTCGGAAGACGTTTACAGTAGGGGAGCACATTGAACCGGTAGAACTGTGGAACCGGACCGGAACCGATTAAATGGTTCAGTTTGGTTCAGTTCTAGACCGCACCAGTTCCGGTTCCAGCTCTAAAAATCCAAGAACCGTTGGATACCGTTCGGTTCCAGTTTAGGGGCATGTAGAACCAAACCAAACCGTTGATATGAACCGTGGGTCCCAAATGTTTGTAGAATTAGCAACCCATGTTTCTACCTACCACATACAATATACTTTGGTGTGTGGATAGAGGCTTTCGACAATACACGTGGGTTTTCAATTATAACTATTGGTCCAATGCATTACTAATCAGACCATTTTTTTGCTCTAAATTCCTTCCATATTGGAAGGTTGCAGCCAATAATCAGTCCCATTGTTTAGGCTCATCTTGCAAGGTTGTAGCCATTGGTATTTAGTTTTTGTTTGGGGTGAGTTTACTATGGTATATCCTCCCTTGTTCCTTCATTTCGAGACTGCGGTTCAATGATCCAAACCCATTAAATGATGGGCCTCACAACTAATTAGATAACCCAAAAAGGAGAAAAAAATCAGAATGTCCCAACCTTTTATTATCTAGTTAATTTTCCTTTAAATATGAATTGTCTCCTTCTTGACCTTTATTTCATTGATAAGATCTTCCTATCTTGAACACATCTTTAGGTTTCACCCATACAGTGAGGCACATTCCACCCATAGGGTCAGATATGGACTGTTATTGCATCCATATTCCTCGCAATTCATTTGCAAGGCATGATGAAAATGATACCATTCCCCTTCAAAAATCCTACTTTTTTTAGGGGTGGAAAAAATAGTTAAGTGGCCTAGATTACCTCATTGTGGCCACATTAATCAGATTTGAGAATACACATATATCGGGCGGCGAATTGATCCATGGAACATAATTTCTTGAATCTAATAGTCCCTTGCTCTGAAAGTCTTTTATCTGTGACTTGAAAATGTAAATAGTGATGTGTGTGGGTGTGGGTTTTTTCATTCGTTTTCGTTGTTTCTTCCATGTGAAACTTATTGAATTGTCTCCTTATATGGACATATCTAAAACTTCTCACAGGTCATTTGGCAACATGGATTTGGATTCTAATTCAAAACCACAAATCCTAGATATTAAACATGGATGTACGGTGGATATAAATGCATCTCATACCAATTGGGCTAGATTTTAAAAAGCGCAGAACCATAGAACAGATTCGGAACCGAACCGGTTTTCACAGTTCGGTTCCAGTTCGATTCTATGGTGCTAACGATTCGGTTCAGTTCAGAAAATCGTAGAACTGTTAGGAACGGTTTGGCTCCAATTCCACCCCATAACTAGACTGAACCGACCCATGTGCACCCCTAGTTTACCAGACTATTACTTGATAAACGTTGGAAATTAGGCTGGCAGGAGCCGACCCTATATGTTCTCGACCTTTGGGTCCTGGCATCGTATTGATGGATGTAGATTTCCTGATAAAGCCTTCTGCATAAATTCATTAGTTTTGCGTACTCATTTTAGGACTCGAGACTACAAATGAGAAGGATCCAAGACTCAAGTGGGCCCACTAAAGGAAAATGTGGGTAGACCGTTGAAACCTCTCAAGGTCAACAATGATGTTTACATGCCATCCACACCGTTCATAACATCATTCCTACTAGGATGAACTGAAAACACAAATATTAGCCTGATTCAAAACTTCTATGGCTCCACAAATATTTCAACTGTGGACGTTCAATCCTCACGTTTTCGGCCCACTTGATTATTGGATCCGGCTCATTTTTGGTCCCATGGCCTAAAATGATCTCACAAAATGGATGGACGGGGTGGATTTCTCATAAACATTAATGAGGGCCCTACCAAGGTTTCCAGCATAGGAACTTCATGCGAAAGGCTTCTCGCAGGAAATCATCGTCCCATATTAATGGGATCCACCTTCAAGTATAGGGCATGTGTTGGATCCTTACAGATCGGAGGTCCATTTATTGGGCGTGTTTGGACAGTCAAGATGGATGGGATTAAAGCGACTTACGTCGGCGACGGAAGTCTATCCCATCCCATAGCTTATTTGGGATGGTTGATAGGCGTCGTCTTAGCCGCCCTCGTAAAAAGAGCCAACGAAATCTAGGAATTTGGACGATCGACTATGAGATTTCGCCCATCCACTGCAGGCTACGGGATGGGATGGATAGGACAACTCGGGCGGCCATTTCAGAAGGTCGGTCTAAGAGAGGAGACTGATTTTTACAGCGAATGTGTTCTCCATATAAGGAGGTAAGATGCTAGATATGATTTCTCCAAGCTTCTTAATCCATCTCTAGTTTGGTCAATCTTCTTCAACCCTACCGGCAAACAAGGTTAGAAACTCCGACAATCACAGGTAAGTCTGATTGTTTGCATTGATTTGGGTGTATGTGGGTTTTGTTAAAATAGTACTTACGGGTTGTACGGCCTATTTGGTGAGCGGATTCGAATGAATTGTAAGGGATTGAAAATATTTAGAAGGAAAATTCTGAGATTGGCTAGGCATGCAAAATAGATCATGGGATATGTTGAAATAGCTATAGCAATCTCATGAATCTTCATTACGCACTGAAACTATTTGTATATATGTATCAGTGGATTTTAAAGAAGAATTGAGATGCCAGATCCACTAAAAAGTCGGGTGGGTTAAAAATGAAGGGCTTGCTAGACCTGTTTTACGAGCGGATTTGAATGGATTGTAAGCGATTGGAAGGGATTGATCCGGAAATTCCAAGATTGGTCGGGTATGCCAATAGACCCTGTGATCTATTGAAATAGCTATAGAAATCTCATGAATCTTCATGATGTACTGAAACTATTTGTAAATATGTATCAATGAATTTTTTAGAAGAATGGAGATGTCAGATCCTCATTCGAGTCGGGTGGGTTAAAAATAAAGGGAAAAAAATTTCTCCATTCTAAAAAAAATTAAAGGTTGCGAATTTCAGGCACGACCCACATTCACATCCACATATGTATGTACTATGTATGTGTTGTATTAGACTCATAAGTCCATATATGCCTAGATCACTGCAACCAAGTATGCCTGTATTAGACTCACATGTATTGTGTATGTGCTGTATTAGACTCACATGTCCATGTATGCCTGGATTGTAGTTACATGTCCATGTATGCTTGGATTACACCTACAACCATTTGTATGTTTTGTATATACCAGGATTAGATCCTCACATCTATGTATTTATGTATGGATGTATGTATATGTATGTATGTGTGCATTGGACTAGATCCACAGACGCAAGAAACAAGTTGATTAGACCCATATCCATTATGTACTTGTCTATGTATGTATGTATGTATGTATGTATTGGATTGGATTGGATTGGATTTCATTATGTATTTGTCTATGTATGTATGTCTGTATGCATGTTTGTATATATTGGATACATGTGGATTGGATTGGACCCTAATCCATTATCTATGTAGGTACTGAAATAGGTCCACATCCATATTATGTGTGCATGTATGTATGTATGAGATTAGACCCACATCCAATTTTGTATGTATCTATGTATGTATTCTTTCGACTAGAGCTATAAATATGTATCTATCTATTGGATTAAACTGATTAGAGCCACATCCATGTGATGTATGTATGAGATACCATTGCTATGTATAAATGTATGTGCTGGATTTGAAGCACATCCTTATATAAGTATACCTCTACTTACCGAATTGGACTGTAACTGCACATCTTAGAACATGACTCAATACACTTATTTATTGTGTGACATTTCAATTTGTGCAAGTGGGGCCCATGAGTGCTCTAATCACTAAGTTCTTCCTCCCGTATACAGTGTGCTAGGAAATTTGGGAGGAGAGTAATAATCATATTTACAATGATGCAATGATTTTCAAGGTTGAGTTTGTAAAAGGAAAAAAATAAAATAAATAAAAAAATAAAAAAAGAGTTTGGGTTTGCTTGCTCTCCATTTTTTGTGATTTCTACCGTTTCCTATTATGTTTTAGTTATGGTATGGCTGGTTTGTTTCATATCCATTTTTTTATGCAAGCATACTGTTAAAAGTTCTGTTTATATTGATGGGCTTCTTTGATTAATTTCCACGCATTGTAATCTCTATCATTAAGTTCTAGTTCCACATAACAGCCTGTGATCTGTCTTGTATGCTATGCATCTATGCATTCTAATATAGCATTTTGGTAGTATTTTTTTATTGTATTTTTTGGATTCCAGAATTTCTTCTTTTGTAGGTAGATAAATTCAGCCCCTTTTAACAGGTATTTTTCATGATGTACTCTTTACAGTAGGCTCCTAATGAAATCTTTACATTTTTTTAAAATTTACTTCCTCTCCTTCTTATTCTTCTTCTTCTTCTTTTCCCCTGAAGAAGTTTATAATTTGTGAACGAGCTACTTCTACAGCTAGATCATGGGACCCCCTCTAATACGGAGCCCCACACATGCTGCAACCTCACTATATATAGAAGCCAAACCCTGTAATCATACTTGACTAGATAAACATGACCCAAGGCTTTGGGGCAAACATAATTTTCTTTGTTTTGAATTGGAAATGAAAGATTTATGATGGCCATGGTCAACAGCCCACAATATATTTCCGAGTTTAGTTCTCTTCATTTACCATTTCCTAATTTACAATTCAAGATATAACTAGAAAAAAAGAAAAACAAAAAGTGGAGGCATTCATTTGGGACTAAATTAGACCACAGCAGTTATTACTAGGGTTTGAACCAATCACTACAAATAGACTGAATTTGGGACAGAATCTGTTGTAGGTCCTTAATCCAATCACTAGTATTTTCATCCATTTGCATTTGATCAAAGATGGGCCTTCCAACTCACACTGATTGAATTGCTTCTCTTGGAGAGTCTTGTGGTAATGAGAAGATAATATTAAGACTATATCCCTTAACTGAGGATATAATCCTTCATAGTGGCATGGTGGAATGGGATTCATACAGCTGACAACAAGTAGTTGCGATAAGGCTTAGAAGAAGATGATGATGATATTATTTTGGCAGAATGGTGCTTCTCCAAATAGAAAAGAATGGATAACCTATGGTTTAACTACAGATATGTTTTAGTATGGTGGAATGGTAGCAACGGATTTGTAGTTGATCCAAATTAGTTTGATAAGATCTTCAATGATAATGGTGCTTCTTTGAATTCAATCTTACTCGTGTGAGTAGATTTTGTGTCTGATTCTAGTGTTTGACGAATGGGGGCACCCTATTTTTGTGGACCCATTAGTTACTCTGCTGGGAGTTTTTCTTTTGAAGCCTGCACGGGTTGTCCATGAGTCTATGTATCCATCCTTGGCGATATTGGAAGATTTTAGAAATAATATATACTTTCTATGGAGATGAAAGTAACAGGTTTTTGAGTTCGAGGTAGGATCTTCTACATTTATTTTTGGGTATTGATTTATTTTTTTTTCGGTTAGTTCTTGTTTATTATATCTTTGCTTGGTCAGCAAGGGTTCTTTGGCTAGAAGGCAGATAAGTTTGTTGAACGTTGTTTGAAATCTCATTATCTTTAATCTCTCTTATTTAATGAGTATAAATTTTCATATGGTAGGAAGAAAACCAGAATTGTATTTATTTATTTATCGTAGCATTCCACTGGAAGAAGGCTACATGACTGTTGCCCAGGTGCTTTTGCTTTCTGGTCAACGTAATGAACTTAAATATTTCTTATGTAGATTTTCTTCACGAATTAGATTGAAAATTACAATAGTTTGAGGACAGTACCGAATGGTCCGATCGACAACTATTATCAACATCATTCTTAATCCCACCAATTCATCACAATAGCATCCCCAAGATGAGTGCTTATCAAATGTTTGATGGACAGTAGAATATTTAAGGAATATTGATATTGGTCATATTAAAAAGAGTAGTAATTTATATTGAACACAACTTCCCACATTTAAGTGTAGGTGATCCAGTCGTGAATATGGATAGTGAAGAGGATGAAGAGATAGAAAGAATCATTGTTATGCAGGCAGTGGCAGCTTACGTGTCTACGGTCGGCAAATACTATCGAGAAAATATGTTCAAACAGCCAGCACGTCACAGAGATGATGAATGGGCGTGGTTCATAAACTCGATCATTCGGTCCAGTGACCGTGATTGTGTTACTCAACTAAGAATGAGTCGGGAAGCATTTTTTGCACTATGTAGTCAAATACGCGAGAAGACACATCTCCAAGATACTCGTTACGTCAGTCTTGAAGAATAACTGGTTATTTTCCTACGCACAGTTGGTCATAATGTTCGAAATCGTGTGATAGGACACAAATTCATTCGATCGGGTGAAACCGTAAGCCGCCATTTTAACTGTGTGCTAGATGCATTAGTATCACTATATCCTCATTACGTTAAATAAGCCGGATAAGAGACACCCGTTGAGATTCAAACAAATTTAAATTGGGCAGCATACTTTTATGTATCATATTACCTTTTAAGGTTTATTTTTTATATATTGTTGTTCATACACAACTATTTCAAAGTCATACTTCTGTCCTTTGAAATGTCATGAAATGCAACTAAGATTGTGTTGATGCAATTGATGGGACACACATTCTTGCTTACATACAAGTAGTCGACCATACTAGTTTTTGCAACAGGAAAGGTGTCTTTTCTCAAAATGTACTTGCGGCGTGTTCATTCGATATGAAGATTTTGTATATATTAGCCAGGTGGGAAGGTTCTGCCTTAGACGTAAGGGTGCTACACAACGCTCTGAGCCGCACTGATGATCTTTTGATTGTCCCTACTGGTAGTCCTTAATGATCCTAGTCGTTGTTTTTTAAGTGTTTTTCCCAAGTCATGCTTCGAATAAACCCTTAATAAATTTATTATTCAAATGTGTAGGAAATTACTACGTCGTCGATGCTGGATATGCTCATTTACCAGGATTTATGGCTCCTTACTGTGGGATTAGATACCAGTTGAAAGAGTATCAAACTGGGAGAGCACTCACAAACATGAAGGAGCTATTTAACTATCGACATGCACAGCTCCACAACGCCATAGAACATTGTTTTGGCGTAATGAATGTCAGATTTCCAATATTGAAAACGGCGATGCAATATACAAGTGAAAATTGTGATAGCTTGTTGTGTCTTACACAATTTCATACGATCAG